>NC_139680.1:26828689-27567789 GCF_964106915.1 Podarcis gaigeae
GCTGCTTTATGTTGACACATTTCAAAATAAGCATGTTGTAAGTGCAGTGTCTAGACTGGACCACAGTATTGATGCAATTCAGGTTTGTGTCATCCCTTTTGCTGAAGTGCATGTGTTTCTTCTCGAAAGCTACAGCTGCTTGTTTCTATTTCAAATATCTTGAGAAATATTAAGAAGGAAGTAGTTTGTTTTAGAGTTGGGACAGAAGATAAGCCTCAGATCAAACCTGAAGAGATGTGAGATATCAGATGGTAAACAGTCTCCCTTGACTTTCCATTTTGAAATGTTGACACAAATAGCTTTCAGTTTACCTGACTTTTCCTGTCAGATTCTGAAGGTGAATGCGCTCTCTTTCTCCCTCCACCCTCCCAAATCAGTTGTGATCAAAAGCAATCTGAGGTCAACCACGGGACAGTGATTGAATGGATTATCAGCAATGTTGAGTGAAAGTGATTTGCTCCAGCTGCTGCATCTCAGAACCAGAGCCAGAATTCTGCAACATCAAAGAGACAGGAAATCTCCAGGAAGCCATAAGAGTGTGCTAATTCCTGCATTAAAATAACACGGGTGGTTCTCCCATTTTGTTTATTACATTTTAGAATGGTAATGGCAATTCTAACAACCAAACAGTTAAGATTTCTTCTCTCGCGACAAACACATTTTAAAAATTGAACCTTGCCGAAGCAAAGACCCTGTAAAAACCAAGGTTAAAAAATGCTGGTCCAAAGAACATAATGCATAAATGCAAAAGCTCACAGTTGTATAAGAAATGTCCTGTGGATGGAGCAAGTAATGCAGCTACAACTTGTGCAATGAAAATACTAAGGTGCTTCACATGCTGGGAATGTTAAGCTGAGGCCACTTAAATAAGCAATTTTATACAGATAATGGGCTGGATCTAGACAAATTTAATTGCCCTTAGGTCCCATAGAAACCAATGCAAAAAGCTATGCATGACTTCCCAGAAGTCCCATTGATTTCAATAGAAACTAAGCACAACTAAGCCAGTAATTTTATTTTAATAGGTTCTGTTTTTCTTAGTTGATGGCATCTAAGACTGAATTCACCTGCACATATTGTTTTCTATATTTATATTGTCTGCCACCCAGTAAGCAGTGACTCTCAACAATGCTAATTCATTAAAATGCAATAGCAAAGTGGTCTTTAGAAGATACACAGCATCGCAAGCAACATTAAAAGTGAACAGATCCGATAAACTGGGGGAGGGAAGAGTCTTCAACTAGCATTGACAAGAATATAAGGAAGGTGTGCCAGGTGAGTCTATCTGGGAAGAACATTCCATAACCAGGGTGCCACCACTGCACAGACTCTTCCCCCAGAATCCACCTGTTGTGCCTGGCTTGGGAGTGGAACCCAGTCAATGGCTTTCAAATGTGACCAGGCTATACCCTTGTTCTATAGTTTGATTACTTGCATGGGCAAAACGTTCATCACAAATCAAACACCACCGTGAGAGGTATAGGTCTCCCAATACATGAGAGATGGAGAATTTATATCCTTTGAGGTTGCTGGATTATAGTTAGCATCATCCCTGACCACTGGCTATGCTGGCTGGAGCTGATAGGAATTAAAGTCCAAGAATCATCTGAAGAATTGCAGGTTCCACACCTCTGATCTACACCATCTCAGAAGTAAGCTCTATTGATTTCAGTGGACCAGCCAGGCTTGTGCAGGTTAGATTGCAGTCTCAGTATGCTTTCTAATAATTTGTGACTATGAGAGAGCTCCCTGCGTTGGAGATGCTGTACTACGAAAATGGGTCCCAAAGTAGACCAGTCTAGTTTCCGTGGGCAGATGCAAGATATCTTGTGTCCTCTGCCATTGAATAACTGGACACTAACATGTCACAGTGAGCAATAGACCAGAAAACCACTGTCCTATCAGCTCTGAATAAAAATCTTCAGATTATGCCTGTTTACCCATTCCTGTCCACCATACTGCAGCTTTTTTTTATCACAGCCATTAATCTCTGTGGCAGTGGGGAAACATTTTCAAGTAGCTATTGAAAACATCAGTATATTTCACCCTGCTGAATTTCTTTTGTGCAGCATGGCAAGGAACGCAAAGCAGGCTAGTTATGCACGGCTTGCCCTGTCTGATTCCCTTTATCCACTCTGTTCCCCGCTCCTGATACCTTCTTCCACCCATGCTGTTAAGATTTTTCCCATAGCTGCTCTTAACTTCACTGCAGTCTTGACTTTTCACCTCTTTGAAAAGTATGCAATTCCTCAATCCATCATAAAGCTACTGAACTTTTAGAAAATATAATTTTAAAGTTCACTAGTTTTCTGCCTCTTTTCCCTATATTTGCTGATGTATGTGGCATGGCCTTCATTTGCTTTAACAGCACCACTAAGTAATATAGCCATTCATTTATTTTTTCTTAGTAGATGGTGATCTCTGGCTACATGCATCTCACACTCCTAATTATTATGGCCCAGTGAATGAACCTTGGGGAGTCTTGGGCTCAGATGCTCTCTGCTTCCTCCACTTGCACATATCAATCCTCAACTTTCTGATTCTTGTTTGTAGCAAATCATCATTTACTGGTTCATCTGAACAGAAAAACTATGGGTTTGTGTTTGTCTGTAAACCACATATCAAAGCATGGTTTGTGATCTGGTTTGTAGGCAAGATCAAGCCATAGTTTGCCGATGCAGATTTATTATGGTTTGCTGCAAACAAAGATTAGAACCAGGATATTTTGCACACCAAGAGAAGGGGAGAATATTAACCCAAAACTTCTCAGGCTCGTTAATGTAATGGTTTGGCATGCCTCCTGAAAGGGAGTACTTTCACAGCGATTAATTCTTCTCAAGATCTAGTCACAAAGCCAAGTCTATCTGTTGCAGTCATGGAAAAGAATTGCCTGTGATTTCTTGGGTTCTACCCACAGCAAGAAGGGACATGGGTGGCGCTGTGGGTTAAACCACAGAGCCTAGGACTTGCCGTTCAAAAGGTCGGCGGTTCGAATCCCCACGACAGGGTGAGTCCCGTTGCTCGGTCTCTGCTCCTGCCAACCTAGCAGTTCGAAAGCTCGTCAAAGTGCAAGTAGATAAATAGGTACCGCTCTGGCGGGAAGGTAAATGGCGTTTCCGTGTGCTGCTCTGGTTCGCCAGAAGCGGCTTAGTCATGCTGGCCACATGACCCGGAAGCTGTACGCTGGCTCCCTCGGCCAATAAAGCGAGATGAGCGCAGCAACCCCAGAGTCGGTCACGACTGGACCTAATGGTCAGGGGTCCCTTTACCCACAGCAAGGACATACATGATGCATGCCATGTCCATAATATCACGAACCGTATAGGATAACAATGGCGTGACTGACACAGCAATTGTGTTTAGAAAAGGTAATAAAATAACATTAGTTTATATAGGAACAGTTCATATGAAACTAATTTCAGGACTTCCTCTGACAGTGGGAATACAACATAGCCATCTTGGCATCTAGCCACTGACAGCCTTATCCTCCATGAAAGCTTAACAAGTGAGGTCCTACTTGTGAGTAGGCAGCTCTGTGTGATTGGGATACACAGGTAGATACCAACTCTAGTAGAGTTAGGCATGCTATTTATTTCAGTGAGCTTAATACCTCTCTCTATTCTGGAATGTGGACTCTGTGTGTGCATACATGGTTTGTCTGAAACATTTGTATTTACTGTACCTGGGAGCTGATTGCCGTCTTCATCTGCTCTGTTGAGAATCAGACATTTGTTTCTGAGCAGGAATTCGGAACAATGAGCTCATTTTTTCTCAGTGGCATTTTTGGGACTGAGGAGCTCAGGAGCCCTGGATAAATTCCCATCTGTTGACTATACTGAGGCCATTCTTTCAGAACCTGTCATGTCCAAAGACCTTCTCTTTAGTCTTCACACACTAACCTTATATAGGACACAGTAAACACAAGGAGAGACCTCAAGGAGTGCAAGTCAATTGCGCAAGGCAAGAAGTGCAGCCATTGAAGACTTTTGGGAATAGTCCATTTATAGCACAGCCTCGTCCTCACATCCGAGGAATCTGTTTAAGATACACTCAGCAGTCTAATCAGTCTAACAGTAAAATCTGATGCATTGCTTAGTTGCTGATAAATACAGAGTAAAAGCATTAAGGCTGCAGTCCCAACCCGCTAACCTAGGGGTAAGCCTTGTAGAATTCAAGAGGGCCTGCTTCTGAGTTAGGATCACATTTTATAAATATGATTCTAGAGTCAGAGCATATAAGCCCTTTAAAAATACATTTTATTAGGTTTTGGGGTATTATCTGAGTGTCTTCCTGATCTTGAACATCTTGCTGATCGTCATAGCTTGATTAACTGCTGTGTGATATTATATGACCCGCAAGGATTGTCACAGAATCATAGAGTTGGAAGGGATCCAAGGGCCATCTAGTCCAACCCCCTGCAATGCAGGAATCTCAGCTAAAGCATCTGTGACAGACGGTCACTCAGTCTCTGCTTAAAAGCCTCCAAGGAAGGAGAGTCCACCACCTCTTGTGGGAGTCTGTTCCACTGCCTATCAGCTTTTACCATCCGAAAGTTTTTTCCGAATGTTCAGTCGGAATCTCCTTTCTTATAACTTGAAGCCATTGGTTTAAGTCCTACCCTCCAGAGGAAGTGAAAACAAGCACGCGCTCTCTTCCATTCCTTAAGATATTTGAAGATGGTTATCACATCTCCTCTTTTCAAGGCTAAACATACCCAGCTCCTTCAAGCACTCTTTATATGGCTTAGTTTCCAGATGCTTGATCATCTTGGTTGCCCTCCTCTGCACATGTTCCAGCTTGTCAACATCCTTCTTAAGTTGCAGTGCCCAGAATTGATAATATTGACCTTGTATTTTGGTTCATTTTATTTTTTTCATTCATTCGTCAAAGTGCTGCGGTACACCTTCTGATGTGAAGACAGATGCAAAGAATGCATTCAGTTTCTCTGCAATGATGCATTATAAGGCATCAATTACGCAAATAGGCATGGAATCTATAATGATGAAGGGAAGCTTACTTTCTCCTGTTCAGCCTCAGTTCTGCTTTCTACCATTTACTTTAGCGGAGCCCATGTCAACAGATTCATTTAACTTAATGAACTAAATCCTCACAGTATTTTTCCTTGCGTGTGACAATCTTTTCTTTAATGGATCTTCTGTCTGGACTTCACATTACATCTGTGTGGGTTTAATGCACCAACATGGGGCACTTCATTACAAAACTCTCTTGGGGTGCTTAAGGAGATTTACAGTTCTGGGGATTCATGGATTCCTTTTGGTGCTAGCAACAAAGAATTTTATTCAGTGCTTCCAATTAATGCCAAATTCTCTTGCATTGAGCAAGTTGGAGGAAGGCCAATCATGACAGAGCTCATATTTATTTAAGTCTTGAATGAATGGCAGGCAGTTGATGAGGACTCATCAAATTGTATTTAACACAACAGTCATTTTGCATGCTTATCTAATGTTCCAATGAAAGGTGAGCTGTTTGAAGTGGCCTGCACAAGCTTTCCACAACCCCTTGTCAGAATATATCCCAGGTTCAGCAGGTGTGTAGATAAGTGTCATAATATTTAGTCATTAGGTGGCACTAGACTTAGTCAAGACATCGTGGGGAGCACACTGCCCCAAAATGTGAGGGACTGGGACTCTGAAAGATCCAGGGCCATTCCATCAAGCGGGTCAGGGGACTTGCATGGGAGCCCACCCCAGAAGACGGGCATCCTGGATTCCCACTGCAACACATTGGAGGGTAGGCAATACAGTGGTACCTCTGGTTACGTACTTAATTCATTCTGGAGGTCCGTTCTTAACCTGAAACTGTTCTTGTTCCAAACTTCATAAACATAGTTTCCCAATTTAGAAGAACAGGGAAACTGTGGTTCCTTGAAGTATCCTGGGGTTAATCATCCAAATACGGTATATTTCTATAGCCAAAGATGGCTGTACAGTGTTACCTCGGGTTAAGTACTTAATTTGTTCCAGAGGTCCATTCTTAACCTGAAACTGTTCTTAACCTGAAGCACCACTTTAGCTAATGGGGCCTCCCGCTGCCACTGCGCCGCCACTGCACAATTTCTGTTCTCATTCTGAAGCAAAGTTCTTAACCCGAGGTACTATTTCTGGGTTAGCGGAGTCTGTAACCTGAAGTGTATGTAACCATGGAGGGCCATGGCTGCCAAGGCACCAACAATTTTTTTTACTGTGGGTGCCTCACCCAATGCATTGCACTATGGTGAGGTGTTCCATCAGGCCCTCCTGCTGTGGGAACGATGTGTGACGTCACACATGCATGCTGGGTACCGACAATGTTGGGTGGAATCCAGTGCGCCTGTTTCAGGATGTGGGTCTGTTGCCGCATGTGAAATAGGATATTTCAGATTGAATCTCGGACCTCCCACATGCAGAGCATGTGCTCAATTACCTTCCGTCCCTCTCCTTTGCAAAGACCTGCAAAGTACTCCCAAAGCTTGGCAGAAAATGCGTTTTGTTCCATTATGAAAACTGCATTCCTTTCCAATGGAAAGGAAGATAATAAAATGGAAAGAGATTAGCTGAGAGACTGAGAAATCTGTTTCTCAGTTGCTCCTCCAATCTGCATCAGGGGAGCAGCGTTGTTGGCAACTGTACAATCAGACCATTTGCACTTCGGGCTGAAAAGCTGCTGCTACAAAGGTAGCATCGGTGGTGTTTTCATCTGCCTTATGAAAGGCTCAGCAGCCCTCCATTCATTGTGTAGCAGCAGTGGCCATAGTAAGGAAAAGTCATTCTGCCAGCGCTAAGTGGTACAGCTGTTCTTCCTGAAGTAAGGAAAGAATGAGGTTGCGCAAGCAGCTCTCTGGCAATTTTTTTCCACCCTCAGCATACTGACACTCTTAATGGATTTGGGTATGGAGGTGACAATTGGTCTAGTAAGAGCTTTGGGTACTATTCAACTAAGCTTTACTCGGAACTAAAAAACTGGCCACCCAGATGTCTGTGGGAAACGCACAAGTAGACCTGAGCGCGCAAGAGCACTCTCTGCTCCTGGAGTTTCCAGCACCTGGTGTTCAGAAGCATTGCTGATAGCCTTATCATCCATGAATTTGTCTAATCCTCTTTTAAAGCCATCCCTCGCTCCTGTGGGAACTAGTTTACCTATGCACTGTGTGGCGGGAGTATTTTCTTTTATGCGTCAGAAGTCTTTCAAGTTCAGCTTCATTTCATGTCAATGAGCTCTGGTGTTTTGAGAGAGGGAGAAAACCTTTTTTTCCATCCATTTTCTTCATGCCATGCGTAATTTTATAAATTTCTGTAATCACCTTGATCATGTCGGTTGCCCTTTTCGGAACCTTTTCCAGCATTGTTCATGGTATTCCAAATGTGCTTTGCTGTTGTTTAGTCGTGTCTGACTCTGTGGACCAGAGCACGCCAGGCACTCCTGTCTTCCATTGCCTCTTGCAGTTTGGTCAAACTCATGCTGGTAGCTTCGAGAACACTGTCCAACCATCTCATCCTCTGTCGTCCCCTTCTCCTGGTGCCCTCCATCTTTCCCAACATCAGGGTCTTTTCCAGGGAGTTTTCTCTTCTCATGAGGTGGCCAAAGTATTGGAGCCTCAGCTTCAGGATCTGTCCTTCCAGTGAGCACTCAGGGCTGATTTCCTTGAGGAATGGATTGGTTTGATCTTCTTGCAGTCCATGGGACTCTCAAGAGTCTCCTCCAGCACCATAATTCAAAAGCATCAATTCTTCAGCGATCAGCCTTCTTTATGGTCCAGCTCTCACTGTGCTTAGATTTCTATAATGTAACGGCATTATGATATCGGCAGTTTTATTTCTGCTCCTTTCCTTACCGTGTATGCAAAATGCAATCTGAGTCCAAATGCAATACAATCTAAAACCATTCAAAATATCATTTTCATAACACGAGAAGTCTAACTGCCAGCACAGAAATTAACTAAAATATTGTAACAGTAAAATGCAGCCAGACTGTGGCACAACAGCCCTAGTTTATAGCATCTCTTTATTTCAAGCAGCAAGACAGCCTCGGGGGGGGGGGGGGTAAGGTCTTCAGGACCCCTTTAAAGGCTACAATGGATTGCGCTTTAACTTTTGGCTGGTGGTTTTTTACAAAAGACTCTGAATAATCTGGAGAGACCCTGGAATTCAAAAGATGCATTTGGTATGTCATCAGAGATCAGTTAATAAGGCAGTTGTCTCATTATGTAATTAGGCCTAGTATCCACATGCCATTAGGGATTAACTTAATTACAGAATAAAGTTCCAGAGATGGGGGGCGGTGATGGCAGCAGCGCGGGGGCGGTTGGAGAGAAAAGAGCAACCTTAAGAAGGTGAACTTTTGTTCCTTGGCTCTTAGGTCAGTTTGACAGATGTTTTGGGGAAGAATGCAAAGCAATTGGAAGATACCACTATTGACAAAGGTTAGATGGCTGTTTTCCCCAGGGAAAGAGGTGTGTGTGTGTGGGGGGGGTATACTTAACCCTTTCTCCATCCACCATTTCTCCTGTCTAAATTCTCTCTCCTCTTTAGCTGGCTTTCTTAGAATCATAACTGGTTATCATACGTGGTGTGTGTGTGTGTGTTTGTATCAGACAAGCACTCTCATTCATCCAAGCACATGTGAAGGGACTGTGGAGGTTATGTCTTCCAGACCCTCCAAGTGTCCCGATTTTCCAGGGATGTCCTTGATTTAGAGAAGCCGTCCCGGTTTCTGATTTGATCCCGGAATGTCCCACTTTTCCTTAGGATGTCCCTATTTTCAATGGAGAAATGTTGGAGGGTATGGAGTTATCTGACCCCTGAGCCGTCTGAAGGCAATCCTGTATAGGGAAGTTTTGTTTCATGTTCAACATTTTCATATATCTTGGAAGCTGCCCAGAGTGGGGCAACCCAATAAGATGTGTGGGGTATAAATAGTAAACTTATCATGGAATGGAACGTCCTTATTTTCATCGGGAAAATGTTGGAGGGTATGTGTCTTCTCCCATCCTCGCAATAGGTATGCTGGTCATTCTCCCTGCCAGTGACACATTTGGTGAGCATGAGAAGGTCCTGTGAGCATACCAATGTGTGTATGTAGAACTTCTTCATGTAAGGGGCAGCTCTGGGGGTTAATCAGGATTCCCCCACTATGGCTATGCTCTTTGTGTATACGTTGTTGCATGCGTGGTTTCTCATGCCCACCGGAGGATAGTGGTTTCTCAAGGCCAGAGGATAGTATAGCTGACACATGTGCACCTTGATGAGAGAGGTGACACTGATGGACAGCTCTCCTTCTCAATGCCTCTTGCTCGGTATGGTCACCACATTTCCAGTTCGGGCCTCAAAGAAACAAATGGGGAAAAATCAGTATTTTCCTTATAAGTAACAGAAACATCTATCATTTGCTCAGCAAGTGTCAGTGAAGCGCTAGAGACAGAAACAATTAACTTGAATAAGAACAGTTATTTTTAAGTTCTGAAGCTTTTAGATTCTTCTAATTAACACCTTCCTTAAGTAAATAATGACTTCCTCACCTTATCACTGCAAGACCCCTGCCATGCTCACAGTAATAGCATCTAAGAAATGTGTCTGTTTCATAATCACTTAAGCATAATAAATATGATAACGGTGATCTTGGGGAAAAACGCACATGTGAAATCTTGTGGGACCGTGAGTGGGTGAGATAGATGGTGTTTGGAGCTTTGGGAGTTTTAGGGTGTACCATCTGCCACTGTTTTTTTTTAAAAACTGGAAATTTCCCTATTCCAAGAATTAGAAAAAAATATTTAAATAGAAAAATAAACTGATTTAAAGTATGTTGTTGTTGTTAAAAAGTTAGAAGCATTCTCCAGGTGGAGCATTGTGTCAATTGATTCCATATTGATTACAGTGGTACCTCGGGTTACATACACTTCAGGTTACATACACTTCAGGTTACACACTCCACTAAGCCAGAAATAGTGCTTCAGGTTAAGAACTTTGCTTCAGGATGAGAACAGAAATCAGGCTCCGGCGGTGCGGCAGCAGCAGGAGGCCCCATTAGCTAAAGTGGTGCTTCAGGTTAAGAATAGTTTCAGGTTAATAACGGACCTCCGGAACAAATTAAGTACCTAACCCAAGGTAACACTGTACAGCCGTCTTTGGCTATAGAAATATACCGTATTTGGATGATTAACCCCAGGATACTTCAAGGAACCACAGTTTCCCTGTTCTTCCAAATTGGGAAACTATGTTTATGAAGTTTGGAACAATCTAGTGTTTCCATCAAAATTTAAATCATGGTTTAAGATCTTGGCTTGTTCCAAACATGGTAACCATAGTTCTCCATTTAGGACAAAATGGGAAGCTATGGTTAATTGAAGTTTTCCTGCCTTATTGTGGCATGCCGAAAAGGGAGAAGGGCACAGGCAGTACAACAATGGAGACTAAGGTGGCTTGTAAGCTATCTTTGCCTATGACATGTTAGCTTTGTATGTTCAGGGAGGCCAAAGCATGGTATGGCCTGCTTTTTTAAACTGAATGGGCAGGCCTGGTCCACAGCCCCTCCCAGTGCCCTGCCTTACCTGATTGGCCCATTCAAACTGGCTTTTTGTGTCATCCTGGCCAACCACTGGGGAAGGCTCCTTCATTCCTCAATGGTCGTACTAGAACAAAGGTGGCCCTAGGAGCAGGCTGCAGCCATGCCGGGCCACAAACCATCACACCCCCAGAGTCCCATGTAAGCAGCCATTTTATGCAAGGAATCTGTCTTCACCAGCTGTTAAATATAATGCAAGTGAACATAAACAACGGGATATGATGGCACAAAGTCAGTGTACTCCCAGAATCAAACAACCTTATTCATACTTAAACCCCCCACCCCCCACAACATTTTAAAAACTGGCCATTTTTATTTGGAGGGAGGAAGCAGGCACTCAACTGTGCTCCTGAAAATGATCTTACTCTGGTAGGAGCCCCAAATGTGGGGCAGAGCTGGAGCCAACGACAGACATAGCCAACACATTTTAGTTGTGTGCCTGGTTGACTTGCAGTGCCACCCTCTGCATGTGGGAGCTGGTTGGGGGGCAGGCTGAGGTTGATGAGACAGTGCCCCATTCACCCTTAAGAACTAATCTCTGCTGAAAAGAGAGGTGCTCCATTGAATCAGACTTCTTTTTTAAAAGTGTGAATATTATAATGCATAGTTTGGCCCTAAGTGAGCAAGTTTTTCAGCCTTGAGACTATGCACACCAGTGGAGCATCTTGCATACGTAGAAAACCTGTGGCTTTGGGACACGGTAAATGCATTCTGAAACTTCTGAGTTTTCTTCCAGCAGACACTTGATTACTTGGCCCTACCCTATAACTTAGACCCTGCACACTTACAGTCCTCCTAGAGGATGCAATTCTGTCCAATTTCTATCCAGTTATGTCCAATCATTCCATCCAATTTCATGGCTGTCTGTCACAGGCCAGTTGTTGAAGATGACTATAGAAAGTCGGTGCCAATGGGAGGCATGGTGAAAGGCAATTTTATACTCTAAGAAACGTGTCCAATTTCACAAAAAATATCAAGTCATGCTGTTCTATGAAATAATTTTGCACAACATAAATATGATAAACAAAAAACGATGTGGCCATTTTTACAGGAGATCTATAAAGAAGGTATCTTTGTTTCTTGTTTTTTTTAAAAAAGGGGATTCATAAAATCGGCTAAAATCACAAGCATATTCCACACGGCCCGATTTCATTTCAGTATTGCTTGTTAGGCTCTATTTTAGATAGAAGCTTGTGCCTCTATGTGTCTATCAAGCAGCCTGCTCAGACTTGCCAAATGCAGAGGGCTAATCATTAGTAATGCATCAGCATCTCCCAGGATGCTCTTAGTCTTATACTTTGAACAAAACCTCTCTCTTGTGCACTCCTTTCAATGTATTTGCTGCTGAGAATTCAAAAGAGTTGCCTTGCTTTATGACTACATTATTTATGTCTACAATCTATTGATAGCCTCCAGTAACTCATGAGTGGCAGAGCAAAGAACAGCAATAAATGAGCAGGTAAAGATCATTAATAGCGATGGGGAAGACCCTAAGAAAATCTGTATATCTCCTCTGCAATCAATGCAGAAAAACTGATTTACAGTGCTGAAAATTGTTATCCACCAGTGTTTAAGGTGTCTCCTCAGCCACACATTTCTTCCACTCATTTTTATTTGCTTTTAGCAGATGATCCCCTTTTGGTTACTGCCACCTTGCTTCCTTTGACCTTTAAAATGTGTTCAACTAGTATAGGTAGCAAATGAAGTTGCTACCTTCTCCTAGGACAGAAATGCTGTGATATTCACAGGTAAGCAAAAAAAGGTGGCAATTATCCCTTCATAGTACTGGAATGAGGGTGGGATGAGAAGAGAAAATCTCCATGGGACAAATGGCTAATGCTCTGGCCAGCTGTCTTTGCTTAGTACCTATGAGCCTGGTGTGCCACATTCAGGAAGCAGGGTCAAGGAACAAGACCAAAGGCTAGCCAAGGATATATGCACACACCAGAGCTCAGGAAGAAGAAGAGGAGTTTGGATTTGATATCCCGCTTTATCCCTACCCGAAGGAGTCTCAAAGCGGCTAGCATTCTCCTTTTCCCTTCCTCCCCCACAACAAACACACTATGAGGTAAGTGAGGCTGAGAGACTTCAGAGAAGTGTTACTAGCCCAAGGTCACCCAGCAGCTGCATGTGGAGGAGCTGAGACGCAAACCTGGTTCACCAGATTACGAGTCCACCGCTCTTAACCACTTCTCCACACTGGAAGACTTTGTTGTGTAAACACTCAACTGGGAAAGGCGGCCCTTTATATTCCTTTATGCCTAGAAGGTTCCAGTTGTCAGCCTGGATGGGTGGAAGCCACCTAGAAGGTACTTCATGGACTCTGTCACCTGCAGTTCAGGGATTCACTGCACAAAGTGGTCCCAAATGGATTCTAGCAGCAACTGACATTGCTTTCCTGTAGCTAACCCTGGTGGAGAAGCTTGCAAAATGATAGGCATGAAGAAGGATGGGGAAATATGCCAATTGTTTCTAAGCATTACAGCAAGGAAGGGACGCGGGTGGCACTGTGGTCTAAAACCACTGAGCCTAGGGCTTGCCAATCAGAAGGTTGGCAGTTTGAATCCCCGTGACGGGGTGAGCTCCCATTGCTCGGTCCCTGCTGCTGCTAACCTAGCAGTTTGAAAGCACGTCAAAGTGCAAGTAGAAAAATAGGTACCTCTCCAGCGGGAAGGTAAATAGCGTTTCTGTGCGCTGCTCTGGTTTCACCAGAAGCGGCTTAGTCATGCTGGCCACATGACCTGGAAAAACTGTCTGTGGACAAATGTTGGCTCCCTTGGGCAGTAAAGCGAGATGAGCACCGCAACCCTAGAGTTGTTCGTGACTGGACTTAACTGTCAGGGGTCCTTTACCTTTACCTTTATTACAGCAAGGAGGGATAGAATTTGCCACAGAGATCCTACTTTTATGGATACCTCAGTTGGTTAGAGCATGCTGCTGATAGTGTGAAGGTTGCAGGTTCGATCCCTGTATGGCACAGCTGCATATTCCTGCATTGCAGGAGGTTGGACTAGAAGATCTTCAGGGTCCCTTCCAACTCTAGAATTCTTTTATTCTATATTTCTACTTTCAGATGTGTCCCTGTGGCAGGAGCAATGTGTAGTTCAGTTCTCTGTACAGCTCAAAAGAGAAATGAGTGAACCCCATTGAAATCACTAGGACTTACTTAGATCATAGAAGAAGCCCTGCTGGATCAGATCAAAGGGACATATAGTCCAGCTTCTACTTCTACTTCACGCCTAGTTCTGAGTAGACATGGTTAAAGGTAAAGGTAAAGGGACCCCTGACCATTAGGTCCAGTTGTGGCCGACTCTGGGGTTGCGGTGCTCATCTCACTTTATTGGCCGAGGGAGCCGGCGTACAGCTTCCAAGTCATGTGGCCAGCATAACTAAGCCGCTTCTGGTGAACCAGAGCAGCACACGGAAACGCCGTTTACCTTCCCATTGGAGTGGTACCTATTTATCTACTTGCATTTTGACGTGCTTTCGAACCGCTAGGTTGGCAGGAGCAGGGACCAAGCAACGGGAGCTCACCCCGCTGCGGGGATTCGAACCGCCGAACTTCTGATCGGCAAGGTAGACACGGTTAGGACTGCACTATTACATTTCCTGTTGAATCAACAAATCTTCACTTTTACTGGATCATGCTCCCGCAATGACCCCACTGGGAGTGCAGTGGGGTTTTTGCTCAGACTGGGGCCAAGCTTAAATGAATTATTTTGAGCTCAATTCAAATGAAGCCCTAAAAGAAAGCATTTCAGACAGGCACGTTTTGAATCGAACTGGAGGGCTCGCCAATCAGTGCTTGAGAATAATGCCTGACCCTCGCTGACAGGGATCCTGCAAATGTAAATTGTTTTTCTCAGCTTTAGAATACTAAATCACTTTATTTCAATTATAATGTAATCCCTAAACTCTGAGAGGGCAGCATTGATTAACCAGGACGGGAAATGTTAAACTTCTATGCACAGTAGCGGAATCTAATGTACACCAGATGAAGCCATCAGGGTCAGCAGTAGAAATGCCCTTGTCTTACACTTTTCAAAAGCTTCTGGTTCATTAGAATTCTTGCACTTCCCAAGGAAAAATGAAGGGTCAGAAATAACCAAGTGTAGCAGTTAAGTCTAAAAGCTGTGGTACAAATTACGGTGAAATAATGCCTGGGAGATTTCTTTCAAAACAGCTCTTAAAATACACAGCAGATATTTATATCTCTAACCCCTGCTGTGATGCCTCCCCCCTCTTTTTTTTAATGTGATGACTAATTTAAATGTTCAATTTAAAAGGTTTCCCCCCCTTTGTGAACAGGAATAATGGGAGTTGATGGGAGCCCCGCTCTTAACTGACCATATTCCTTGAAGGTTATTAAATATTTCAAAGCCTAGCACAGAAATTTCAAGCTTCTCTTTTTTCCTTTCTGCTGCTCATTAGAATTCCTTCAAACTGGGCAAAATATGCTTATTTTCCCCACACAAAGCCCTAATTCTGGTTTCTACAGGTTCTTGCTTTTAGGAATGCTATTGTAAGTGCTAACATTTTCTGCATTTCTTTTTTATGCATACAGGTGGTTGTACCTAAGGACTTAAAAATAATAAACGGCTCCACACGCTTTCTCTGTTGGGGCTGTTTTACAATTGCAGTGGTCTACTGCTTCCCTTTGTCTAGTACACATAGATTATTTCCTACATTTAACTGCAGGATTCCACTGTAAAAATTAAACAACTATGGCATTAAAAGCCTCCCTGCCCCCAAACCCTAAACATGAACTATTGGCTGCTTTTCTTCTTTCTCTGACCCTCCCCTTACATTCCATTGCATTTCCTGTCTTGAGACTCAGCTCCAAACTGCAAATAAAACGTTTTGAGTATGTTGTAAAGTGCAATATACAATTGTGACACTAGGTGGCAACTGTGAGCTATAGCAAATCCAAGGCATTTTTCAAAACGATTTTTAAAAAAGCATTTTCACAACGTTTTTAACGTGTGTAGATTTCACCACAGATTCCACCACAGGTGGGGAGCCTATTGTGTCCAGATGTTGCTGGACTCCAGTGCCATCAGCCCTGGCCAGCATGGCCAATAGTCATAGATGATGGGAGCTTTCGTCCAGCAACATCTTGGGAGCGCTGCAGGTTCTCCGTGACCTAAGCTCTGCTACAGTGGCAGGGGACAGGACTGTCAGGAACTGGAATGGCCTCTTCTTCTCAAAGAACTCCTTGGCACAACTTCCTGAAGAACAATGAAAATCTGTGATCAGTCCTCTTGTCTTTAGAATAGCTGCAAAAAGCAGCCATACTCAGCTTAGGACCATGACATGCACTTAGAGAAATGGCTTTAAGAATTCTCCCTTCATTATGTTTTCATACCCTCCAACAGTTCTCTCATGACAATAGGGACATCAATAATAATAATAATAATAATAATAATAATAATAATAATAATAATAATGTCCTGCCCATCTGGCTGGGTTGCCCCAGCCACTCTGGGTGGCTTCTAACATATACAACATTAAACCTTAAAAAAATGCCTATACAGGGCTTCCTTCAGATGTCTTCTAAAGGTTGCATAGTTACTTATATCCTTGGCTCAGGGGGTCTCATAACTCCATACACTCCAGCATTTCTCCGATGAAAATAGGGATGTGCTAAGGAAAAGATTTGAATCCCCCCGACGGGGTGAGCTCCCGTTGCTCAGTCCCTGCTCCTGCCAACCTAGCAGTTTGAAAGCACGAAGTGCAAGTAGATAAATAGGTACCGCTCCGGCAGGAAGGTAAATGGTGTTTCCGTGCGCTGCTCTGGTTCTCCAGAAGCGGCTTAGTCATGCTGGTGACATGACCCGGAAGCTGTACGCCGGCTCCCTCAGGCAATAAAGCGAGATGAGCGCCACAACCCCAAAGTCGTTCGCGACTGGACCTAATGGTCAGGGGTCCCTTTACCTTTACCTTAAGGAAAAGTGGGACATTCTGGGATCAAATCACAAACCAGGACAGCTTCTGTAAATGTGGGCTGTCCAAGGGACAGTTGGAGGGTCTTTGTTTTCCCACTGAAAATTCCTTCCCTGCAGACTGTTTTTTCACCCTTTTGGGGAGTAATGACAGATTCGTGGAAGTTTCCCCTATCAGGACAAATATCAGCCATGAGAGAAGAGAATTTTAATCAGAAATTCAACATGGGTTGAAAAGCCATGTTTGTTGTCATGATCCTGATCCAAATCAGTCCCTCCCTCGCATCCAATGTCTGCTTTTTTTTTTTAACAAAAAAATGTTTTAATAGAGATGAGAAATACAATCACAGTTCACCGTATAGCCTCATCTAGTTTGACCCCGAGTTAGATAGCTGACATATATAGATAGCACCTGGATTCATTCTAGCAATTTCCAGGCCTTGCAGTGCCGAAGTTATTGATAAAACGATGTGCTGATACCCTTCACGCAGTTCCTAATTTCAAGGTGTGATGTTCCCGATTTCAGTGTCCTTGGTGATTGAAAAGTATGCCAGATGTGATCTATAAACAAAGCAACTCTGTTAAGAAGACAAGGCCAGCGTTATTAGGTTTAGCCAATGATCCAGTGCATAAAATCCAGTATCCCTGTGTGCTGAAGGACAAATACTATTTTAGAAAGGCGATCTATAAGACTAGAGAAAACATCCATGAAGTCAAATTGCTGGTCAGTGTAGAATGCCCGCCAGATCTGGAGGTAAAATTAGCAAAGTCTTAACAATGGCTGTGATGCTGAAGTTCTGTATATAATTTACTTTTACAATGCAAAGATATGCTCTAATAACGTCCATGTAATTGCTTTGAACGAAAAGATCATATCAGAAAAGGCTCTGGTGTTTGAAAAGAGCAGAACTGATGGCAGTGCTGTGGTATAATATTTTACTAAAACACACTGTAGTATCTTGATAATTTTGATCATGAATTGTGCTTAATTACTTTAGTAGCTTGGAAGAGCACATCTTCTAGAACAGGTTGGAAATGCCTGCTTTAAACTGATACATTGGCACTACCTTTAAGGAAAGATGTATATTTGTAAATATACAGTAAATATGCGCTAGTTTCCAATGCGCTATCAAGGTATTAAATCAGCTGCCGGTGTTGCGGAGTTGCCCTTCCAGTACCAAGATTGCTGAACTTTACCTGTGGTGGGGCAGAATGGTGGTGAGGTCAGGACCATGCAGGCACTCTGGATTACACCTGGCAACTTCCTTTGTAGCAATAAGGTTCCCCCCCTTGATTATTTGCAGAGTAGGGACAGGTAGAATGATACTGAAATGCCAATGGATGGGGTGGAAAAAGTCAATCCATTTTTAAGTCTGACCCAGTCTCGAATGAGTCTGTATTGAAGTGGACTGGCATGTTTGAGCTGCGGTGGAATTTGTTTTCTGAGCCCTTGTTTTAAAATACCCAATCTGTACTCTTGACTTAATAGCAGGCATAGGCAAACTCAGATGTTTTGGAACTACAACTCAACATCATCCCTGGCTAACAGGACCAGTGGTCAGGGATGATGGGTGTTATGTACTGAGCTGAATAGGATCCAAAAGGCAGCAGTCTGATTGGTCCTAGAACAATGGATTCAGAATGCAGCAGTCTGATTGGTGCTAGAACAATAGGGTCCAGAATGCAGCAGTCTGATTGGTCCACAGGAGCCACCCAATCCAGCTCCAGGTAGAAGTGAATCCGCAATCTGATTGGCCTACAGGTGAATCCTGGAATTAGCCAATCATGTGGGGCCCATTGTGTAAATAATGTATATAAAAGCAGACATTCTGGGGGAACTTCCATTCCTCCTCACCACTATGAGCTGAATAAAGAGCATGAAATCCACTCTCGACTCTGAGTATATTTCAATGGGAGTTGTAGCCCCAAAACATCTGGAGGGCCGAGTTTGCCTATGCCTGCTTAATAGCATTGTTGTGAGGGTGAAGTGAGATTAGAGTCCTTTTATGTTGCCCTGGGCTACAGTGTCACAGCACGGTATTCAGGGCATGGGTGCATGTGCCAGGGGTGTTTCAGAAGCATGGAGGGTGGCTGCGCCAGCACAAGTCCTTGCCGCTCATCAAGCCACGGCGGTTTGAGCTGGCAGTCTGAGGTGAAGGGAGGGTTTGAGGTGGCAGTCTGAGGTGAAAAGAGGCTCGAAGCTACCCCGCAATGAGAGCAGACCTGGGGGCTGTGGTGTCCTGTTCGCTAAGGAGGAGGTGGTTGCCAGAGCCTCTCACCTCTCCTTGGTGGGTGGCAGTGATGGCGGCACCTTCCCCTCAGGTGTGGGGCATGCACAGTTTTCCCTTTGCTAACCATGAGGAGGCACCACCATTGTCCCAGCCCTGAAGTCCCAGCCTGGGTGTGACTTGGCGAGTGGGAGAGCCTATCGTGGGGGGGGGGCTGCTTGTGCCCCCTCAAACCCTTTCAAAAAACTGTGCCCGGGGCCACAGCCCCTCTGGCCCTCCCACCCTATGCCCTTGCTGAGCCATACGTTTAAGGCAGTATCATATAACTTTAAACAGTCATGGTTTCTACCACAGAATCATGGGAAGTGAGTGCTGAGAGGTGTTAGGAAACCCCTATTTCCCTCATGGACTTGCAGTCCCCAGAATTGTTTAACAACCAATCCCTCTTCCCAGGGAACTCTGGGAACTGAGCTCTGTGAGGGAAACAGGCAGAATGCACACATGATTATTAATAATAAACATTGGCTTCTATTATTAAATAAGCTTTCCCATTGCTTTAGTTAGAAAAGAATGGCTCAGTCGATAATATATCTTTGAGCTGAAGTTGGCACCAGTTCAAATCTGCACTACAAGGTACACATATGGGATTTCTTTCTGCGAATTGCTCAATCATCTTCAACGCTCTTTTTCTTTTAGTCCAGTCACGCTACATGGAATATAATGCGGTGTGGTTTTTCTCTGGGTGGAAAAAGAAATCCAGTTTCTTGTAACATAACTTGCAGGGGAAAGGAGGGTATTGTAAAGAAGAAGAAGCATCTGCAGAAAATGAGGTACTTTAGGATAATGGAAAGCAGATTACAAATAAGCCATCTGCCACACACATTGATTTGTACAGTACCTTTTTGTTCCCCTGCCAACATATCTTATGGGTGCTGAAGGTGTATTCACAGAGATAGGCATATACTTTCTGCGGCTGATGACTAGGTTCTGAAACTGCCCAACTAATTTGCATCTGCAAAGCTTCTCCCCTCCCCTTTTAGCTTTTTTTTATATACTTCCAGAATAGGCAAATCTGTGTATGTGTAACAGAGCAATCCGAACCCTGCTTTGTGCTGGACTGGGGGTTTGATTGACTGGAGGTGTCCCTCTGACCAGCTTTCCTGGCAAAGTCAACTTCCTGTCAGCTGTCCCAATGGAGAATCACTCCATTGCAGAGGCGCCAATTTGCATCCAAGATTGAGGGCATTGCATGTGTGTGACATCATGCATGGGGTGGGGCTGAGCTGCTCCAGGATCTGTTGGATCCCGCGATAGTCTCACTGCTGTCACATGATGGAACTGAGCCACTTGATTGCACAATATATTCATATATTTGCATGTGGCACTCAAAGCCTACATAACAATTTTTCTTAGTAGCCCTAGTTGGTGGGGTTTTATTGTTTGAAAATTCATATTTACTTTCATACCAAACAGTTTTTCATGTACATACACTAAAGGTCAAAATGTGTTTGGGCTTTGTGATATTTTGTGAGTTTTATCTGTTCACATTGTTGATATTTTGTCACGATATAAAGGTAAAGGGACCCCGGACCATTAGGTCCAGTCGTGACCAACTCTGGGGTTGCGGCGCTCATCTCGCTTTATTGGCCAAGGGAGCCGGTGTACAGCTTCCGGGCCATGTGGCCAGCATGACTAAGCTGCTTCTGGCGAACCAGAGCAGCGCACGGAAATGCCGTTTACCTTCCCGCTGGAGCGGTACCTATTTATCTACTTGCATTTTGACATGCTTTTGAACTGCTAGGATGGCAGGAGCAGGGACTGAGCAATGGGAGCTCAACCCGTTGCGGGGATTCGAACTGCCGACCTTCTGATCAGCAAGCCCTAGGGTCAGTGGTTTAACCCACAACGCCACCCGCGTCCCTATATACTATGTTTTAATTCCTTTGCTTTGGAAATAAGATGTGCATTGTTTCAAGTATTATATTTCATAAAATGATTTCATACCAATTTATTTATATTAGTTTGTAACAGTAATTTTTTTGATCCCAGTTCCAGCCCCCAATTACATCTTCAGTTTGTTGCAATTTATTTCCCTTTTTGTTCTGTGTATATGTAGCTGTTAAACTGGGGAGTGAATCGTATTGATATATATCCTGTATATTGGCATATGAAATATATAATATGCATATTGATATATGCCTTGTTTCACCCACTGCATAAATGGGATGGGGGCCTGGGGAATTCTTCTATTGTAAAGATCTCAACCTTTTCAATAAGCAATAAATACAATGAAAGCTATGGCCTGCAGACAATGCTTACATAGTTTAATTTGACAGAAGCTGACATGTCTCCACAGAATTGCCATTTAAAAGTTTCCATGGTCTTCCTCTGTGACATCTGAGCAGCCAATCCAATGGCAAATGAAAGAGACCTTGATACATGTGCTTGCCATGCAGAGAGAGCACATCCTGTCAGATAACATTGGGAGCCATGTCACAAAAATATGTTACGGGAAATGTGAATTCTGACAATTCTAGAGAAACTTCATCAGCATCTGAAAACTCAGTGATACTCTGTAAATGTTGACAGTCACTTAGGTGTGGCAGTCAACCTCCACTGATGTACATCCCCCCCAAAATGAAGAAACAAGTATCTATTTTCAGACTTTCACAAAGGTAATCAGAAATCACATTTGAAAACCAATGTTAATGCAGAATACATAAAAATAAAATCCTGGAACCAGAGGCACCAATTTGCACCGCAGATTGGATGGGGCTGGTGGTGCAGGTGTGCTTGTGACATCATGCACGTGCGTGATGTCACACGTGTGATGTTGCATCGCAAAGTTGGGAGCAATCAGGGGCTCCTTCCACAGCAAGAGGAGGAGGAGGAGGAGTAGCTGGCCATGGAAGCCGCACTGTGAATGCCTCCATGCTCAGCTCCACAATCAGCCTTCTCTGCCCCTGATTTTTTGGAACATTGGGGAACTTCCCTCCAATATATATGGGCAACATAGCTCAGCCCCCATAAGATGGCGCCCCTGCCTTGAACCATAGATTAGTCCATGTGATTTTCCTGCACCTCACCTAAGGGCTGATTCTCCATGGTAGTAGTAGTAGTAGTAATACTACTACTACTAATTAATAATATATTATTTATATCCCACCCATCTGGCTGGGCTTCCCCAGCCACTCTGGGCGGCTTCCAACAAATTATTAAAATACAGTAATCCATCAAACATTAAAAGCTTCCCTAAACAGGGCTGCCTTCAGTTGTCTTCTAAAAGTCTGGTAGTTGTTGTTCTCTTTGACATCTGGTGGGAGGGTGTTCCACAGGGTGGGTGCCACTACTAAAAAGGCCCTCTGCCTGGTTCGCTGTAACTTGGCTTCTCGCAGCGAGGGAACTGCCAAAAGGCCCTCGGCGCTGGACCTCAGTATCCGGGCTGAACGATGGGGGTCGAGACGCTCCTTCAGATATACTGGACTGAGGCTGTTTAGGGCTTTAAAGGTCAGCAACAACACTTTGAATTGTGCTCCGAAACGTACTGGGAGCCAATGTAGGTCTTTCAAGACTGGTGTTATGTAGTCTTGGTGGCTGCTTCCGGTCACCAGTCTAGCTGCCGCGTTCTGGATTAGTTGTAGTTTCCGGGTCACCTTCAAAGGTAGCCCCACATAGAGCGCATTGCAGTAGTCTAAGCGAGAGATAACCAGAGCATGCACCACTCTGGTGAGACAGTGCGTGGGCAAGTAGAGTCTCAGCCTGCGTACCAGATGAAGCTGGTAAACATCTGCTCTGGCCACAGAATTAACCTGCGCCTCCATGGACAGCTGCAAGTCCAAAATGACTCCCAGGCTGCACAGCTGGTCCTTCAGGGGCTCAGTTACCCCATTCAGGACCAGGGGTTCCTCCACACCCACCCGCCTCCTGTCCCCCCAAAACAGTACTTCTGTCTTGTCAGGATTCAACCTCAATCTGTTAGCTGCCATCCATCCTCCAACCAGTTAAGCATGTGTGTATGTTGAAAAAGTGAACAGATGCCAGGCATCAGCTGTGGAACCATCAACGTTATTAGGAAAGCCAGTGTGTTTCTACCTCAGTTCTCCATAATGGGAAGACTAATGGCCCATCTCAGGAGTGTTGCGAGGATAAATGAAATAAGGAAGTGTTGTTACCTGCCTGGAACTTTATGGATCAGGTGAGCCGTAAATTAAAATCATGGCTGAACTTGTGAACTCCGGCAGATTTTAGTGGGGTTTAAATCCACAAGGTTGCTAGGTATGGAGCGGTAGTGGGAATCACTCTTTTACTGTAGAGAAATCTCCTTTAGCGGCTTGGATTTAGAGGCATTTTTCTGCTCGTTTGTGGCATGTCTCTGCTTCCATTTCAATTGGATTTTGAAGGTTCGCAGGAGTGAACATTGATCTGAGGATCATTTGAAAATGATGGCAATTGCCAGGAGAGAATAGGTAAAAGAGGTGTTAGGGGCAGTACTTTGCCTTTTCCCTTCCTTCATCACTCTTTTCCTTCTGAGGCAGAGCGACGATACATCTAAACATAAGAGCTTCCTGTGGACTGAACAGGAGATGCAGAATGTACCAGAACAGGAGCACACTTGGCTCTCCCTCTGCTGTCACTGTTGCTTCCTGTGTGGATTGGCAGGGGAAAGTGTAGGGTTGAGACATTTCATGGATTGTCTCTATGCCCACAGTTCTGTCTATAATAAGTAGAATATTCATATGAATGAAGTCAATCTGTATGTTTTCAGGGTTCAGACATTTCATGGATTGTCTCTATGCCCACAGTTCTGTCTATAATAAGTAGAATATTCATATGAATGAAGTCAATCTGTATGTTTTTGTAATGATAGAATTCTTTTGTCCAGACCATTTTAATCACCAGTATTCTCCATTTCAGTGATACATGTTTTGAAGAAGAAAGGGCTTCTGGAGAGCAGCAGAAAACTATTTATTTATTTATTTATTTATTTATTTATATTTTACAATCCTCAAAGTAAAGTAAAAATGGCTATTAAATACAAGAATAAAGAGACTATACAAGAATAAAGAGATAATCAACAGATAAAGTACAGTGAGACTAATTGGAAGTCATTTTTAATTTCTTGTTTTACAATCGTTCACATCATTGGGAGTACAAATGATGTTAGACAATATATTGCTATTGTCTGTCAATTTATAGTTAGTTTATTTGATTGTATGCTTGTTTGTTTGCTGTCCTGGCTATTTTAAAACAATAAAGATTATATATATATATATATATATATATATGCAGGTTTTGGTGTCCTCGGGTGTCTTCCCGTGTAAAAGTTGGGGTGTCTAGGCGACGTTTCGACGAGGTCTCACTCGTCATCTTCAGGCTGGTGCTTTCGGCTTCTTGTTACTGGAACAGAGCGGGATCTCAATGTTTGAGTTCCTATAAATACTGTAGAGGGGGTGTGGTGTCTAGCCTCCAATGTTCTGGGCAGAGAGGAAGTTCCCAGGCTAGTGTGCCTTTTCTTCTTTTGTTCCTTAATTACTTGAGAGATACCTTGAGTGATTTCTTGAGTGATATCCTGAGTACCACTTAGGTGGGTCATTAGGTGTGGATTAGTTGCTAAAGTCTTTGTGTCTTGACCTCTTGAACTTTGTGAAGAGTTTTCCTGAGAAGATGGCTGTATTGCACTTAGTTGTGCTTTGGCTTGGCTTCGTGTATAGGGGCGAGCTGTGGTTTTGTGGCTTGTGTCAGCCAGATCTGTGTAGGGATTGCAGGGGGGTGCAGCATCCGGAGGTGCCACCATGGATTGGCTACTGGATGGTGTCAGTAATTCATCTGTGGAGAGGGTCTGGGTTTGGGTCTGGTGTGGTTGATTGGTGTTGGCGTTCTGTGTGCCTCTGGATCTGGTGTCAGTTTTTGTGGGGAGGGCTAATTTCCAGATGTCTGGCAAGCGGGATGTGTCGTCACGCTTGTTCATGTTGTGAGGGTGTTTCTCTATCTCGATGGCTTCCATGATTATTCTCTTGTGGTGATGTTCCGTGTTAAAGAGCAATTTGGAATCTGCAAAATTAATTTCGTGTCCTGTTTCTTTCATGTGTTGGAAAAGAGAGGAAGTTTTTTCTTCTTTTTTGACGGCATTCTTGTGTTCTGCGATACGTGCATTTATTCGTCTGTTTGTTTGTCCAATGTACGTGGCTGGGCAGACTTTGCAGGGTATTTCATAGATCCCTTGGTTTTCCAACTGGATTTTATCCTTGGGGTTTCTGAGGATATTGGCTATTTTTTGGTTGGTGCAAAAGGCTGTTTTGATATTGTGTTTATGGAGGATTTTGCTAATTTTATCTGTAGTGCCCTTGATATAAGGAAGGAGGGCCATGCCATTGTTTTCTTCTGTGTCTTGGTTTTTGGGGGGTGTTTCCTTTTGGATTAGCTTCGTAATCCTGTTTTGCTGGTATCCATTGGCAATTAACACATTTGAGAGATTCTGTAACTCAGTTGTCAAGTGGTCTTTGTCAGCCAGGCGTTTGGTTCTGGAGATGAGAGTCTTGGCTACGGAGTTTATTTGTGCAGGGTGGTGGTGTGATTGTGCATGTAAGTAGCGGTTGGTGTGTGTTTTTTTCTGGTAGATAGTGTGTCCTAGGGAGCCATCAGGTTTTTTGTAGATTAGGACGTCAAGGAAGGGAAGTTGGTTGTTGGCTTCTATTTCCATAGTGAATTGTATTTTGGGGTGTAAGTTGTTGAGATGTGTGAGGAAGCTATCCAGTTTTTCCTTCCCGTGTGGCCAAATTACAAAGGTGTCGTCAACATATCTGAGCCAAAGTTTGGGTTTGTGTTCTGACTTGTCTAAAGCATTGGTTTCAAAGTGTTCCATGTACAGGTTTGCGATGACCGGTGAGAGGGGTGATCCCATAGGTGCTCCTTCTATCTGTTTGTATCTTTGTCCATTGTGGATGAAGTACGTGTTGGTTAGGCAGTGGTTGGTCAGGTCCAAGATGTATTCGGGGGGATTGTATTTGTTTTGAATAGCTGTCAAGGCTTCATTAATGGGCACTTGTGTGAAGAGAGATACAACATCGAAGCTCACAAGTAGGTCATTAGGATGTAGGTTTTGCTTCTTTATTGTTTCTATGAACTGGAAGGAGTTTGGTACGTGTGAAGAGATGGATTCTGCATAGGGCTGAAGTTGCTTGGCGAGAAATTTAGCGAGATTTTGTAGAGGTGAGCCTATGGAGCTGACTATTGGTCTGAGTGGTGTTCCTCTACAGTATTTATAGGAACTCAAACATTGAGATCCCGCTCTGTTCCAGTAACAAGAAGCCGAAAGCACCAGCCTGAAGATGACGAGTGAGACCTCGTCGAAACGTCGCCTAGACACCCCAACTTTTACACGGGAAGACACCCGAGGACACCAAAACCTGCATTCCTGTACCCGTGAAAATCTACGAAAGCATATATATATATATATATATATATATATGAATGAATGAGACTACCACTCAACTATCTAAAACGTGACAGGTGCCCCCGTCCTTTCTTGACTTTAGGATTCTACCTCCTCAAAAAAAAATTTTTTTTGAGTGATGCCCTTCAACATTGTGACCCTCTAACCTTAGACCTCAAAACAATTCTTTTTGTCATTGGAGCTCCTAACTTCTATCTGTGACTGGTTCAGTGCCTCTGATTTGAAGGAACAGGTTTCAGTCCACCCCTCCAACCCTCCAGGTGGTCCTAAGTGCTCCAGGAACCTGATGACTGGGAATATTGGTTTGGTGCAAACCTTTGAGATGCCTGACCCTTCAACCCTGATTCTAAGGAAAAGGTTTTGAGTCCTTATCATGCATCTGGTCCTCCTAAGGCCACTGTAGGGTGGAGGTTCACTCTAAAAATTCCCCAGTGTATCAAGTCATGTTGAAGTGGCCACCCATTGCGCAGTCAGTAGGAATATAGGATATGAAGAGCTCACCATCCTTGCCCTATAGGATCAGGTCCTGTTCTGCAAACAGAAGTCCTTGAGTAGAGCAAATCCCACACTGTCACTTTGGTGCTACCAGATGTATGAACTGGGACCATATGAGACTGGATATCTGGGGATTACACTGTGCTTGTTCTTCTTGTTTTGTGTCATTGACACCTTGCATGGGCTGGGCTGCCATAATATACCAGGGTTAAGAATGCCAAATGAAGGGACCCATGACAGAATGGATTTGTAGAGAATGCTTGGGTGTACATGTGTTCTGAAACAGCGAGAGAGAGAGAGAGAGAGAGAGAGAGAGAGAGAGAGAGAGAGAGAGAGACTTGTAAACATGTGGAAGAAGGGCTTAATTGAAATGAAAGGCAATGAGGATACTTTTTAATTAATTATGGTAACTGCCATGATTCATGATAAACATAAGAATTGCAGATGTGTCGTGGTGTAACTTCACAGAATCCTGCTACCAATGCCCTACAGTCAAACCACTTGGTAAAGTATTTATAAATCTAGCTGGAAAGTAGTGATTTGGTTGGTGATGAGTCACCAAATGACATTGTTATTACCTGTGTCCTCAGCCATTCCCCCCCACTTGTTCCTGTTCAGATAAACATTTGGAAAAGAGAGCGAGAGAATGAGAATAATTATGATAATTCCATAATTTAAAACTGCTTCCTCTCTTACCCACCCTGGAAAAAGAGTATTATTTATTTTTAAAGCCCAGTACTTTTATATCTATGGAGCCAAGACGTTTCTGTGTTCATTCAATCTTCTGCAGAACCTTCCTGGCAGATATCAGCTTGAAATGTCCATTGTTTCTTGTCTGCAATCTCTCCCTTGCCGCACCAGCCCCTTCAATTAAGGTGAAGAGGAATGATTTTCTGCCAATGAAAAACGCTGTACAAGGAGGTTTGCCGTAAGCCTCTGTTTTGGTGCGGGAGGAACATTAAATCTAGTAATTGGACTGAAGATTTCTGTGTCCTTTCAGATGAGCAAAATATATTGATCTCTGTAGTGTTTTTGCATCTGCAATAAATTCTTCAAAATCAGCACATAGGGTATATGTTCCTGTTCTCTAAAAATTGATAATTGGGCTCTGGGGCTTTAGTAAATGCAGAGGCCCAGCCTATTAGTGGACATATGGTGACTGTGTATTACTATTGCAAGTGTCACATTTTAAGTAAAATATCTGAATTGCTATGATTAGGTTATCATACCGCTTTCAGTATTCCTTGCAAAGATATGCTGCTGAGTAAGCTTCAGAAATTCAAGAATGTTGAAGAGTAACAACATAATGTTTTGGTGCAAAATATTGCTAATCTGATAGGGGACCTTTTTTTTCATCCAGCTGGTTTTGACTAAGTGGACGCCTCTCCCAATGGAAGAGGAGCGGGGGTGATTTTTGCCTATTCCTCCTCCTCCCCCTGCAACCCAAGGTGCCTCCCAGAGCGTTTGGGGACCATTCAGAACAGGGTGGAAAATCAGAAGAACATGAGAAGAGCCTGCTGGATTAGGCCAAAGACCCATCTAGTCTAGCACATTTAATAAGGTGAACCTATCTAATTCACCTAGAAAGCATCTTAAAAAGCATCACCTTGGCAACAAAGGTCCATATAATTAAAGCTATGGTTTTTCCAGTAGTGATGTATGGAAGTGAGAGCTGGACCATAAAGAAGGCTGATCGCCGAAGAATTGATGCTTTTGAATTATGGTGCTGGAGGAGACTCTTGAGAGTCCCATGGACTGCAAGAAGATCAAACGTATCCATTCTTAAGGAAATCAGCCCTGAGAGCTCACTGGAAGGACAGATCGTGAAGCTGAGGCTCCAATACTTTGGCCACCTCATGAGAAGAGAAGACTCCCTGGAAAAGACCCTGATGTTGGGAAAGATGGAGGGCACAAGGAGAAGGGGACGACAGAGGACGAGATGGTTGGACAGTGTTCTCGAAGCTACCAGCATGAGTTTGACCAAACTGCAGGAGGCAGTGGAAGACAGGAGTGCCTGTCGTGCTCTGGTCCATGGGGTCACGAAGAGTCGGACACGACTAAACGACTAAACAACAACAAATCTAATTCACACTTTTTTGAAACAATATGTGAGCATAGCCATCCTTCCGAATTTGCATTTCTCTGGCCAACTAATGTGTACAAAAATGCATATACTAGGGTAAAATATAACTATTGGGTAAAACAAACTTGGCAAAAATGTGTATATTAGGCAAAAAAATGTATAGAAAATTGGGAGAAGTTTACACTAAAATGCTGATTAATTCTTATGAGAACTTTTTTAAAAAAAATCAGCCAGATGTGGAAATTTGGAGAACTTAATTTAGGTTTATAAATCTGAGAAACAGAGAAAGCAAAACACATTCCCAGTCCTGTGTTAGAGGATTTCAGATTTGTGAAGGTCATCACAATGTGGTGGGCTCCTTGCAGTCCACATGTCACTGCCAGAAGCCAAATGTCTGAAGCATGACAGAAGCCCCAGGCATGCATTACTCATGTATACATTACTCTCACACACAGGGTGCTCATGTATGGAAGAAAATGAGCTGCCAGGCTACTTATCCTGCCCCTAACATTGAACGGCTGTGCTTTGAGTATCCCTGCATTGTTAATGCACAAACACATTGCGGAAATAAAATGCCACTATCATGCTGAAACACAAACGGATAATGTTACTGTACATTATATTAAAAGATTTCTATTTGTCTGCTTTCATGTCACAAACATTTTGCATTTCCTACTCCACAGATTGATTCCTGCCCCTCAGTCCTTTAATTTCTCTCTCTGAGAAATAACTGCACTTATCTCATGAATATGCAAAACTCTGGAGCCTTCTTGTGTCGAAGCCCATCTGTTCTGCAAAGCTTTCTTGAATGCTTGTCACATCATGCATCATTATAAGTATGCATATTGCATGCCTGTTGGCAATCATAAGTAGGTAATCTGTATATGAAAATTTAAGATATTTGCTTAATACCTGTAAACGCCGTCACTTTACAAAGCCCGAGTTCTTGGAAACATTTGGAGCTAGTAGATAATGGGTCAGAACTACAGCTGAGCTGAAATGATGCACCCATTTCCACATTGGTTTCCATCAACTGAAGTAGAAGAAAAGCAAGTTATATTTTGGGGTCTTTTTGTGGAGGGTGAGCCCCAGTTGAATTTGTAGTCTACATTCACCACTGGCAAGCACAGCATGATAATGAAAATACATAGCATTGGGTCATAAGTGTGCAATTCCAGAGTATCTGGATCTTCCCATGATTTGGCATCTTTTTTTTTAAAAAAAAATATTTAATCATTTTTTCAATACAAACAACAACCGCAAAGACACATACAACAAAAACGTTAATAACAATAATAACACAATTTGACAATTCAGATTTGAATACACTGATATACCTATGACTACACCTTATTGGGGGGGGGACGCGGGTGGTGCTGTGGGTTAACCACAGAGCCTAGGACTTGCCGATCAGAAGGTCGGCGGTTCAAATCCCCGCAATGGGGTGAGCTCCCGTTGCTCGGTCCCTGCTCCTGCCAACCTAGCAGTTTGAAAGCATGTCAAAGTGTAAATAGATAAATAGGTACCGCTCCGGCGGGAAGGTAAACAGTGTTTCCGTGCACTGCTCTGGTTTGCCAGAAGTGGCTTAGTTATGCTGGTTACATGACCCGGAAGCTGTACGTCAGCTCCCTCGGCCAATAAAGCGAGATGAGCGCCACAACCCCAGAGTTGGCCATGACTGGACCTAATGGTCAGGGGTCCCTTTACCTTACACCTTTTTTAAAACAATATTTCCCCACCCCTCTCTCCTCCCCCTACTTCCCACGATTTTGCATCATGAGCCTGTACTATTACTGTTTTGATAGCACAAGAGCCTTAGCGGTGCTGCTGCTTCTCATGGCCGCATAAAAGGCACCCACTTTGGCTGTTGCTCATGCTAAGTTGCCCCTCTTGACATTTGCATGAGGAAGAGCTGCAGCATGGACTCCTCCTCCATGGTCCACAATGGACTTACAGGCCAAAGACCTATCTCTAATTCAGCATCCTCTTGTCCACAGTGACAACCTGGATACACCTGGGAAGCCCACATAAGGGCAACCATCTTTTCTCACTGTGGACTGGAGGCCCCCGATGCTGACCTTAACATTAAGGAGGCAGTCTGCATATGTTTAGTTATTGAAATAATGATAAACTAGAATTACCACTGTTTGTTAAACCTTGTCTGTTGGGATAGAGGCTCCATGCAAGTATAGGTAACTTATTTCTTTATTTATATGCAGATTCCTGGCGGGGCTCCTAACACAGGTTTGAAGCAGGGGTTTCTTGCAGTCTAAGGGATGGGGCAGGGGACATCTGGAGGATGAGTTGTCCTTAAGAAGAGTTTGGATTTGATGTCCCGCCTTTCACTCCCCTTCAGGAGTCTCAAAGCAGCTAACAATCTCCTTTCCCTTCCTCCCCCACAACAAACACTCTGTGAGGTGAGTGGGGCTGAGAGACTTCAGAGAAGTGTGACTGGCCCAAGGTCACCCAGCAGCTGCATGTGGAGGAGCGGAGACTTGAACCCGGTTCCCCACATTACAAGACTACCGCTCTTAACCACTACACCACACTGGCTCTCTTAAGGAGAGAGCATAGTAGTGTTTTATTTTAAGTTTTTCTTTTTCTGTAAAATAACATTAAAAACACTTAAAAATGAAGCTACAATCAACAGGAAACATACCAGAGGAATAAAAATGCACTCAAAAGCCAAAAAAGCAAAACAAAGTAACGAAAGACCAAGAATCAATACAGAAAATACAAGTAAAGTCCATTTTTGTCACTATTTTTAAAATGAATAATTTATGCTATGTTATAAACCACTTACTTTTTAAAATTATTATTATTATTATTATTATTATTATTATTATTATTATTATTAAGTAGTATGCAAGTCTTGCTAAATAAAATGAAATGAAATGAAATGCTGGACAGCCTGGAGGAATGAGAAAACAACAACAAGAGAGTTGCTGCCAGGTGTACAGGAGCATGCAGGAGAATAAATGATCAAAGCAACAACATGAGAACAATATGCACTTGAACGAAATAACACAAAAGGGCACCTTTTCATGCCAAGGGCTGCATTAGCCCAGCGCGAAGATGTCAGCGCTTCATTCCAAAAGTAGGTGGGGGCATCCATACACAAAACATACACTGCTTCGTATACAATCACAAACAAACTGGAGTTCTTCTGGACTTTTCGAACACATCACAGCTATTTTCTGCAAACATGGACCACAAGTACTTGCTTGAGGTTCTAACAACATTCCCAAAGAACACTCCTTATTAGTAGTTTCTATTGCTGCAAGTGAAAGTTGGACCATAAAGAAGACTGATCGCCGAAGAATTGATGCTTTTGAATTATGGTGCTGGAGTAGACTCTTGAGAGTCCCATGGACTGCAAGAAGATCAAACCTATCCATTCTGAAGGAAATCAGCCCTGAAGTGATCACTGGAAGGACAGATCCTGAAGCTGAGCCGCCAATACTTTGGCCACCACATGAGAAGAGAAGACTCCCTGGAAAAGACCCTGATGTTGGGAAAGATGGATGGCACCAGGAGAAGGGGACGACAGAGGATGAGATGGTTGGACAGTGTTCTCGAAGCTACCAGCATGAGTTTGACCAAACTGCGGGAGGCAGTGGAAGACAGGAGTGCCTGGCGTGCTCTGGTCTATGGGGTCACGAAGAGGCGGACAGGACTAAACGACTAAACAACAACACAATTGCTGCAAGAGAGCGCAGCTCCAGCAGCTTACAATTGCTGCAAATGAACTAGGTTGCGCTTTTCTCACCTGCACAGCAGGAAACTGCTTCTGGTGCATCATAGACCCCCGTTGAGCGGTAGTGACTGCGGTTACCAGTCCCAAACAGAAATTGTACATGGCAGGTCTGAAGATGGTGGTGGTGATGACAGGTATGGCTGAATGGAGGTGGTGCGGCCTGCGAAGCAATGGGGATGTGGGATGTTGGCTGAGACATATGAACTGCATCTTTCCGTCCACAAAGGGATTTGTCCTCCTGAAGCTCAAACCCTCTTAGAAAGCATTTTCTCCCTTAAAATGCTTCACAGCTACCACATTGATTTGAATGATGTTTCTAAGGCATGGAAGTCAACTGCTTTGGTGTGAATCCAGCCATTAATGAACACACAGACCAATCAATGGTAAAACTTCAAAGGTCACTGAATTTGCCTTTAAGGTCGATGCAGGGAATGAAACTATTATAAAAGCACCCAGAGTTCAGGAGTCAAATATTTATTAACACCGAAGGAAAGATTGAGTTGATTACATAGCTTCCAATAGGAAGGGATTCTCTTCTTTCAAATAAAATGCAATCAATATCATCTAACAAAGTAGTCCTCAATTTATTAGATTTCTCCCCACTTAGGAGGCCTCTGCAATGTTCAATTTGCTTTATTGGCTCTGTGTCGATGTGCTGAAGTGGATCTGTGACACTGTCTGTCTTTAGTTGCTAACCATAGTACTGCACGGTCCTCACTGCCGAAGTGCCCTTCGTATTCCACAAAGTACTTGGTAGTAGAGCAACCAACATTGGCTGGCTCTTTTGGATGTGTAACAATCTATTCTTCAAGGCATGAACTCATTGTTTAAAATAAGGAAGAGCAATCTCTGCTCCTCCAGATGTTGGACTCAACTCTGATCAGCCTCAGTTGGTATAGTCAATGGGCAAGGATGCCAATGATGGAAATTGTAGCCCTGGAACATCTGTTGGGGGCACCATGTTGGATAATCCTGGTTTAAAATTACTTTTTTTATAGCCTCTAATTCCTGATTCTTGGAGTACTGCAGTATTGTGTAATACTTAGAGTACAAAGGCCAGCAAAGAAGGAAGTGTTCAATTTCTGCTTATGTGAGATTTTATCTTGAGAGCATTTAGGATGTTGCCTTGCACGACACAATTAAAACTGTAATTATACTTTGTAATAAAATATTATTATGCAAATTTGCATGTGCTAATTACATGATTAGACCTACACTAATTGTATTATCTGCAAAAGACAACTATCAATGTATTATTATTTTTTTACAACCAGCAACAAACGCAAGACAAATTATGATAAACTCTAAAGGCATGATCCAATCCAGTAATAGTGATAGAACAAAATGAGAGTGAAAGGTTTAATCTGAGGAGGTATTTCTTGGCACTGAAACATATTCTTATCGCTGTATTTGTTCAGTGCAGCTCCCCTTGCTCCTTTACAATAAACAAGGAAGGTTTGGTTATGAAGGGTTTTTCCCCCTGCCTGCTCAGATTTCTTAAAAAAGAGGGAAGTGTCTTCTAGATAATTTTGTAGATGTTTACGCAGGGAATGCACTAACACGGGGGGGGGGGGGGAAGCTCGGTTAATTTAATTTTACACAGGTTGTACATTGAAAATAAAGGTATTATAATTATTAATGTGGTATAGGTGGAGAAGGAGGTTTTATACCTGAACCAGAATGAGTTTGAGGAGGGTAAGAGATTCTGAAGCAAATTTTCCTTCCTTTTCTCCACTGCTGCGTCTGTCGATTCTTGGACACATTTTGAGTGGGCAACAGGTATTCCTTATATGCTTGCAACAGTGGCACCTCTCAGGTGGTTGCCATTGCCATTATCAGTGAACAAGGGAGGTGTCTGTGGTGGATTCTGGCACCTCTTTTTATAGAAAAATAGCACTGTACATGACTCTGATAGAGGTCAAGCAATATAATGTGGTGAAGGATAAGGGAGAAATCTCCTTTCATGGGAGAGTGCCACCTGCTTCTCAATGGCCACCAAAGGCTTGATGAACTCTGTTAAGTTGTGGGCAAACATATCAGACGACACAGTGATTCATCCAAAGCAGTTCTTTATTTGTAAGCTGGAACAGAACTGAACTGAGGAGCTCAGTCAGCCTGCTTATATAGAGCTCCACTAGAATGCAACAGTAACCATTTTCTGTAACTAGCCAATCACTGAACGTCACTTTCGATCCTTCATTTGCATACAAACTATCCAATCACTGAACATTACTTTCGCTCCTTCATTTGCATAACTATCTACAGTATCCCCCTGCTGGCCCAGGGTGAGAACTTCAGTACATAACAAACTCCATAGCCTGTCTTTTAGCCAGAGGAAGCCGCATGAGCCTTCCTCTCTTAAAAAGGAAGCAGGGACAAAAACACTTCACTCACAAAGGGCAATGGAGTGACAGGAAAAAAAGAAGAAGATGTGTTGGTACTGATTACTGGTCAGTTCTGTCAAGGGAAAAAACCACTGGAGTTGAGGAGCCCCTCCACCCTGTCCTAATTCTTTTCAGCCTTTTTCCAGTCTGCCATTGTGGAGCAGAAGAGGAATTTTGATTTATATAGACACACATTTTATTTTGCTGAATCTGGTGTTATTTATTTTTTATCTATAGCTAAACGTGAAGCATTATGAAGTCGCAAATCTCCCTCTGCCCTCAACAAGGAGTTGTGTGTCAAATACACAGAGAAAGCTGAAGTCATTTGTTCAGCTTTAAAAGCTGTAAATTTAACAAGTGCCATAGCCATATATGGAGAAATTAGCTTAATGCAGCTAATGTGTTCATATCCGCACAGTTCAGGCACTTTATGCAAAGGTCGGAGGTTGTAATAACTCCTGTTTATGGTATTTAGAATTATCGATCACTTTATATTGTGATACTCTAATGTGATGTGATGAAGTAAAGATGAAGGCATCATGCTGGTCAGTGGAGCCATTTTACTTCAGTTTTAGCATAATCACCAGAGCAACCAAAGTGTCTTTATTTTTCACAAATATATTCTTAATACAGTGGTAACTTGGGTTACATACGCTTCAGGTTACATACACTTCAGGTTACAGACTCCGCTAACCCAGAAATAGTACCTCAGGTTAAGAACTTTGCTTCAGGATGAGAACAGATATCGCGCGGCAGCAGCAGGAGGCCCCATTAGCTAAAGTGGTGCTTCACGTTAAGAACAGTTTCAGGTTAAGAACGGACCACCAGCAGTGGCGTAGCGTGGAGGGTGCAGGGGGCCCCGGCTGCACCGGGCACAACATCTGGGGGTTAGGGTTAGGGGGCACAAATCCACGGGTTAGGGGGCTCAAATTCATGGGTTAGGGGGTGCAAATTACTTGCCTTGCCCCGGGTGCTGACAACCCACGCTACGCCACTGACCACCAGAACGAATTAAGTACTTAACCCGAGGTACCACTGTAACATAAGAAGAACATTAAAGCTTGCTGGATCAGGCCAATGACCCATCTAGCCTAGCGTCTTGTTCTCAGAGTGGCCAATCAGATGCTTGTGGGAAGCTAAGTCAATGTAGCTTTACAATTGAGGAGACCATGTGAGCCAGGAGTAAGTATAGCACCAGAGAATTGCTAATGTAGGAAGTAAATGGAGTACGAATGAGTAACTTAAGTCAAAGACTTAAATCAGACTTCCTTCTTGGTGAGCATCTTTGATTTCAGTGAGTATGTCTTGAAAGAAATGTACTTGGTTCTAGTTCCTATCTTAAAGAGGAACTGTGTTATGATAAAAAGGAATATTTGATGAGTAATAACTCATCAAATCCTAGGACTACATATCTAGAACCAATTTGCTACCCAGAACAGTTTTTCATTAAAGACTGAGTGATATTAATGATGCCTCCTTCTGGTGAGAATCTATACCATATATAATATAATTGCCAATTATGTCCCATCGGTGGAAAAGACCAATATTTCTGCATCTGTGTAAGGATATTTGTTAACAACAGTTTACTAAATCTAGGTGACCAGATTTTATGGTATGGATTTATATGTCTCACTTAAAACTGAAATATTGGGATGAGAAGAAGTAATTATGAAGAAATGTTTGGAAGCAGTTTATGTCTGGCTCTTAAAAAGCTTAAGTACTCTTCCCCCTTCACAAAGTAATGGATGGTGCATATCAAATGTTCATCATGGGGGAAAACATTCTCCTTAGTGAAACTATTTTTAGAAAAATTAATTAAAAATCCACTCAGTAGGCTGAAAAGGCAACTAACATAGACAGATCACCTGTTATGCTTTTAATGTCCACTGAAATTTGCCAGATACGATGTATCTAGAAACTTATTTTTGCAAGTTAGCACTCAAGCAGGTGGATTAAAATAATAAAATTATTAAGATAAAACAAAAGTTCTTCTCCAGCCTTAGCCATGAAGATAGCTCTTGGGGTTTTGATACCTGGAAGCCAATTCTCACTTTCAGGGGGAAAGCTATCACTCAAGTAGGAGGTCTTGACCTCTAACACAAGACCCTAATACATATAAATTGGTGCCATATTGCACTCACAAACATAATCTTATGAATTGTCAATGTTGGATTATCATGTTTATGAGTACAACATATCACCATTTTCTATGCATTATTATATATTTTGTATTTATGTATTTGTTGAAGAGAGAACCTCCATTGTAGAATATGCATGTACTGCCAAATTTAAATTTAAAAGGCACCATACACAAGCCCCACTTGCCAAAGAATAATCAGGAACACACTTTAATGCTGTGGGTTATTCATTTGCAGCTGTGTCTTTTCCTGCCCTACACCCAACACCTTACTCTTGTTCTTATCATTTGCCTTCCATACACATGTTTCAGGGTGATGAACAAATCGCACTCAGAACACCTTTAAAAAGCATTAAAAGGAACACAGGAGATGGCAACAGATAAAGTTTAGAGCAATACAAAGTAGATACCCATAGCAGACATATTTATTCAGCTTGGAAAGCTTTTTGGAACAAGAATATATTCATTTGTGGAGATAGTGGTGCCTGATGCATCTCAGCAGAAATACTGTTCCACAGAAAATGGGCTGTCACATAATTTGTTTTGGAAAAATCTGAGGTCTTACTGTTCTTCCATATCTAAGTGCCTTAGCACTCTACCCCCTGTAAGGAGTAGGTGGGACCACTTAAGATCCAGAAGGTTGAAAGAATAATTTATTGGAGGTAGCCTGGGGGGGGGGGAATACCCATTTGGTGTCAGTGGTGAGAACAGAAAATGGTTGGTGTGGCTGGTTGGTTTGCCTCCCATCCATCTCACAATGTAGTCTACTTTCTATGCCACCACAGAGCCTGACCTGAAACTACTACATAAATTTGTAAAACTGATGGTGATTAATGCTAATGATTCAAATGATGTTGTGGGATTGTATCAGGAATCAAGAACCTGTGGATGATCAGATGTTGTTGGACTCCCAAACCCATCTGCCCCAGCCCAGTAGTCAGGAATGATGGGAGTTGTAGTCCATTAACACCTGGAAAGCCATAGGGCCCCCACCCCTAATACGTTGGCTGGATCTGTATATATAAGGCTGGGCTGTATATGTGACAGATAAATAGGAACTCTTTTGAATTTTTGACCTGTTCTGTCCTTGTAGGCAACTAAAGGGAGAGTACCAACTAGAAAGGAAATCTTTCCCCTCTTTCATTTTGTAAGCACAATTTTTTCCCCCTAAAATGAAAACAAAACATAACCTTTTGTACATCTGGTAACATAATGCTGCCTTCAGAAAAAGATTTTTCAGTCCAGCCTCTGACTTTGCTTGACTTGTAGAGTCAGGACTGGAAGAGTCAAAGCTGGAAGAGGCCACAGAGAACATGTTTCTCGATATTCAGTTTTGGCAGACAGACAGTGCCATTAAGAATTTGCTGATGGCTAACTGTAGAGAATGTGTTGAAAAAATATGTAAAGGGCAGCTTGTAGTATACCTAGAATCAGCTAATTGAAATTTCATGGTGATTAGAGTTAGAGGTGCCTTGTTCATGCTAATAATAGCTGTTTTTACAGGGGGGTGGGAATACATCTTAAAGATTTCTTTTTTAAAAAAATACGGAAGCAAGGATTACCATAATATGTGACAGCCATGAGCTTAAACGACTTTTAAAAAGAGGTTTAAGACAAATTCATGGAGGGCAGATTAGATTTTAGGAAGGATAGCGAATTGGAACCCTCATGTAAAAGTAAGTATACCTTCGGGTATCAGATGGTCATCATATTCATGCTTTGCTCACAAGATTTCCATATATATCTAGCCATAAGAAAACAGAACACTGGATGTCTTATTTATTATTTCTATGATCATTATTTTAAAAGCCCAATAGCAAGTTATTTTTTTTAAAAGTAAAGCAAATAAAACAGAAATCGAGAAGATTAAAATATGGTAAACAGGGTCCAATCATAGGTGCCTGGGCAAAAAAGAGAGAGAGAGCGCTTCATAAGACGTCTGAAACTACTGATACTTGCTGCTTCATGAATGGCAGATAGAAGGGTATTCCAAAGTACTGGGACAACAGCAGCAAATGTTCTGTCACTTGACATAGAGGGGGTGAAAATCTCCCAGTGAAATGAAGTGAGGTTTCCAAATTTCCAAGACACAGGGCCCACGCTGGAAATGTGTGCGACCACCCTGTCCATTAAGGCACAGCTATGTAGATAACATAATGTGCTGTTGGCCCTCAGTTGTGTATACTCTCACCTCATACATGTGAGTATTCTTAAAGTAGAATTCTAATTTAAGGCTAAGGCAAAGAGGACATACAAGAAGACAGATGCTAGAGATATGTATTCTGATTTATAAGCTCAGCAGGGGATCGCATGAAGCAGTTGTCAGGAAGACATAAGCGGGGGTGGGGGAGGGAATAGAATAAATGCACTGACAGAATTTAGGCTTGCAGCAGACCTGCATCTAAGTGGATAGAATTCTTCCCACTGTCACCTTCTGAACTTTCTATGATAACCGCGAGAAACAAATTTAAGATTTCACTCCTTACGATAATTAGAGGCCATTCTACTTTCCGTTTTTGAAAAGGCCTTTCGTGGATATAATGAAACCTAGAAGATATTTAGACTTACCAATGACTAGTAATTTAGAAATTAATGTGCAGCCATAGTAAATGACACAGCACAGTGCTAATAAGATTAGAAAGTGTGAGCCAATTTTCATATGCAGAAACATGTGGAAAATAATTTCTAATCCACAAAATGCTAGAAGGGCGTATTTAGTGTAATGGAAATTTGTATGTATATCTGCTCAGTCACACATCCTGTTGTCTCGTTAGCACCCTTTGGGTTCTGGACATAATTATATAATTAGAGGAGAGAGGAATTGGAGCTGGCTGGAGAAGGGGTGTGTGTGTGTGTTTGCATTTGCATACGTAATCAGGCAACATTTCCCCCCAGAGTACTCATCAAACTTAGAGCATGTACACATTGCGTTCCCTCCCGAGTGTTCTACTACAATAGATGTATGTACTCCTATATGTTTCTGCTAAGGGATGAGTGGAAGCCCCTCCCCTTTCCTAATTGTTTCCTTATTGTTGCTGGCAACAACAATAGCAATAACGCAAAGCTGCATACTTTAGCCGTTTAAACGCTATACTGCTACACGTCTGCCTTCTGGTTTACTTTTACAAGATTATTTGGGGGACTCAGTGATACACAGTTTGCTGTAGTTTTCAGGTTGTATCTCACCCCGGAACTTTACACTGACTGGTGCATTTAAAAGTGCATTAAATTAATGGCACATGAGACTTCAGAAGAGGTCTGAGGAGGCAAATTAAGTAGATTTGATTTTGCTTGAGAATGTGGGAGATTTGACTGGGAATCCAAACCAGTCTCAACCTCATCTCTGAGCTGCAATATTAATGGTGGACCTAACTGCAGGGCTGCTTTAACTTATACTCCCTCAGGTCAGTCCAAGAACTTGCAATAGGGGGCTAACAGTGAGCTACACTGCGGGATTGTTTTCGACTACTGTCTGAGCCGAAGTTGCACAGTGGGGAGAAGAGCAACGAAAAGCATTGCAGAGTTGTTGAAGTCCCTCAGTTCAGCCCAACCTGCAACAGGGGTTTTAATAAGAACTTAGGGAGGGATTCAGTGTCAAAGTCTTCCAATCGTTCAGTCAGTGCAAGCATTTCAGAAAATGAAAATATTTGCCCATACCTCATGGATTAGTCTTGGAAAACTGGGCTATCTCTGAGAGACTCTGAGAACATGACTCAGTGTTCAACATCCAACATGATTATCTCCACTAGATTTTTGGCCTTGCACACATCAGTATGGTTATTTCTGAAGCTGTCTTTTTACAAATGTTTTAGAAAATCATTATCTTGAAGGGAACAACAACCATCGGCCTGGCCTTATGAACCAGAGAAAACATAGTGGCACGCCTATGTCAGGTCTGTGGGATTTAACGGTGGGGACATTTTGCTATTTTTGAATGCGTCCCTGCATTTCCAAGGGAACAGGATGACTACATCCTGTTTTGCTGTGAGGGCAGGAAATGAAAATGGCATAGAAAAATGTCACAAGACAGGAAGTGTTGCCTGGTTGCCTTGGCAATGCAAGGACACATTCCTCTCCTGTGGACACCTGTTCCTGTTCCTTTGTGCCCCTCCCCCTTCTAAGGATGGCGAATATTAGCTGCAATTTCTGCACAGCTCTACTAACAACTCAATAATGTTTATTCCCTCTAAAAAAAAAAATAGAATTGCACAGTGCAATTTTCTGTTACCTCATCACTTTTATATCATGGCCCAAATTCTCTACTCTATTGTGTGTTTAGTTATCTCTTTAGGCTGTAATGTCCCTGGCTCAGTGGTTCTTGTTTTCTATTGGTCCCCAGATGCAAACACAGTAAACATGAGTAATATTATTAATAAAATGGCTGTTGGCACCCATTAGTACAAACTATCTTCTCTCCAGGCTATTAGGTCACAACAGGCTGAGGTAGCAGCACAGGCTGACCAGCCAGTAGGGAGGAAAGGCAAAGCCAGAGGTACAAATGTGGCCAGCAGAGGTGCAAGCAGGGAATGTAGATTGAACCTGAGGGCAGCTAGAAGCTTAGCATGAGCTAAGGATATGCTCTGAATTATGAGCATTGTCCTTTTTTAAAAAAATAAAATAAAATAAAATCTCTCAGGTATCCTTGACAGGATGAAACTTGGCAGGCTACAGTTTAAATTGTGGGAAATGGACATTAAATACCTCTTTCAAACTCTGATACTGAGGACAAGAATGATTGTTATGGTATCTTGTGTTTTATTATACCTGTGTAGATTGCCTTCATATTCTAAATGAGTGGGCTGTCTATAAAGATGCTTTATTCCATTATAAATAAATGGAATGTGTAAGAGTCAAGATAGCGAATTATCTGTTGACGTACCCACAAGTGCAACAAAACAGCTTGTTGGCCCCCATTCATTTAATGTTTCTATAAATGATAGAATAACGGAATCATAATCCTATTCAGGCATTCCTTCAATCACACAGTTGCAACTGGCCAGGGGGTGTGTGTGCTCCCTGGTCCTGTCCCTTCTGCTGGCTTCCTCTCCTTCCATGAATTAGGGGTGTAATTTCTGCATCAGGGAGCTTTCTCTACACAGGAAGGCTCACCAGAAAATATAGCACTCTGGTACTATAAGTGCTGGCTCTGACCATTCCTCTTCCCACCGCCATGGCTGCCGCCTTGCAAGTGACTCCAAATCCCATAAATTGCTAGCCTCCTCTCTTGGGGCCACCCCCTGGCCTCCTGCCTCCACCGCACACTCATCAGAGCCCGGCCAGTCCCCAACATCAAGGCAGCTAGAAAGCAGGCAGGCTATAAGGATAAAAACACACACACAAAACCCCAAGAGCCTTCTGGATCATGCCAGTGACCCATCTAGTCCATCATCCTGTTCTCACAGTGGCCTACCAGATATCTGTGGATAGCTTGTAAGCAGGACCTCTGTTCCTGTAGTTTCTGACAACTGGTATTCAGAAACCTATTGCTTCCAGCAGTGGAGGTAGAACTTAGCAATCAGGGTTAACACCCATTGAAGAAAGGGACAATTCTCATATTGGTGGGGGGAAAGTCATGGGTTTCCCCAAAGATTTGTATTGGCACCTATGGCAATTTATTCATGAGTCCAGAAGTAACATGTAAGAAACATTAGAGGAGGGCTGATACCTTCAGGACCTAATTAGATGCATCTCAGAAGCATCAGCTGACCACTGGATAGAGGATGCTAGGGAAAAAATGCTGTCTTACAGTCCTTCCAAACCTGGGACCCTCTAGATGTTTTGGAGTCCAACTCTCACCAGTCACAGCCAGCACGGTCAGTCATCAGGGATGGTGGTTCCTCGAGCCCAATCAAGTCTAAAGGACACCCAGTTGGAATATTAGATGGACCAAAGTGGTTCACCTCTGATGTCCTTGAGAGATTCTTCATCACAGCAATGGCTACAGTGAAGCCCAGCTGTTGAATTTTAAAGTAAGTCCTAGAGGCACAAATGTTTCATGCAAAGCCTGCTATGTTATGTTGTTTCCTCAGGAACGGGTTCAGTAAAAGATGTTAGTAGCAGGGTCCAAGAAGAGAAATAATTGGTTGAGGAGGGAAGGTGGAATTTGTTTGAGAGGTCCATCTGGTCTCATTATTAGTGATGTGCACAAGCTATGGAACAGAAACCAGCTCTCTAAACTATGACTGGCCTGGGCTTAAATGATTTACTGCTAAGAGAACCCCAGTAACAAGAATTATTAACATGTGTTGATGATACCGTGCTGACATTTTTCAAAAGTAAATTTTGTCTTGGACATTTGTTCAGCGCATGCATTTGCTGCAAACTTCTATTTGGTGGAAGATGAAAGCTATTTCCCTCCTTGCCATTTAATAGGTTAGATTACAAGTGGTTTAGTCATGCTCAGCATATGTTCTTTGGTCTGCAAATGCTTTTGCTACCGGGGCTTTCCAGACTTCTGCTTTTAATTATTTAAAACACTGTGTGGCTTCCCTTGATGATTTATGCTTTCTCTTGGAATGAAACAGCTTGAAGGAAGGGGTTAGACATATTTCCTTTTGGAGATTATGGGCTAAATAACAATCGCACTTAGCGTTCATAGAGAGCACATTTCAGGCATTCAAAGCGTTTCACATATATTAACTCTGTCTTGCTGCACACACATTGCAGATTGGGGACTGAGACAGAGAGAACAGTGCTTGTAAGGCTGGCTGTTTCCTACACCAAACATATAATGTATGGGTTTAAGGAAGAGCCTTTTTTAATCAAACCAATGGCCCATCTAACCTAGCATCCTGTTCCAAATATTAGCCTACTAGATGCCTATGAGGAGGAGGAGGAGAAGAAGAAGATTTTGGATTTGATATTCCGCTTTATCACTATCCAAAGGAGTCTCAAAGTGACCAACATTCTCCTTTCCCTTCCTCCCACACAACAAACACTCTGTGAGGTGAGTGGGGCTGAGAGACTTCAAAGAAGTGTGACTAGCCCAAGGTCACCCAGCAGCTGCATGGAGAGGAGTGGAGACGCGAACCCGGTTCACCAGATTACGAGTCTACTGCTCTTAACCACTACACCACACTGGTTATGAAAGCCCCCCCCCCCGGTTTCTCCCTACAACAAGAGCAAGGAACCACCAGCCCATTGTCACAGTTAGACTGTTTTCTCCAGCAACACCCACCTGCCCCACACCTGATGTAATAGGTGATGTCTGGTGCAGGACAAGTAAAAACATGGCTACAAAGCAACCCTTGGAGACTTTGGAGCCAACTCCTATTGGCCGAGGGGTCTCTGGGCCCCCCAATACAATATTTCAGGCGGCCGACTCTCCCCAAAGTAGATTGGCATTGCCATTCTTTTTCTTTTATGAGTCTTATTTATTTATTAACGCTCTTATATTTCATTGGTAAACATTATGATATTACATCACAAGGCTTATTATAATATAATTTTCAGCATGTATACAAAGTTTATATACAAAGTTTATATACCTAAAGAAAAGAAACAAGGACAAAAAACTATTCCAAAATCATATATGTACGAACACATTGGACTTCCTGTCTCTGTCTATCCCGTTGTATATTCCTTTTTTTTTTTTTTACAAATGAATGTACTCTTATTATTGTATATTTCTTTACATTTTTATCTAATACATTTCTATATCAATATGTACCCAATGTGTGTGGTTGGCATTGCCATTCAAATGGTGTGCGTGCCCCATGTCATGTGATCGATTATGCAGGGTGGGGCTTACCTGCCCCCCATATTTTATTCAGGTTGGCACCCCTGCCTGGAGACTTAGAGTGAACTGCCAACTCTTCCTTTGCAAGTGGGGCTTGCTGACAATGCTCACCAGCAGATTAGTGCAGACAGTGAGTCACAATGGGGTTAGCTGCACCACAGAGTTGCCTTTGCCAGCGAGCTCCACCTTTTCCATTTTCAGGTGCAGTTTAAATCTAAAGAGACTTGTTGTAGCTGCTGATTGGCAGCTATAGTGAGCCCCTTTGACTTCCTCCTTTGTCTTTTCTATTTGAGATACAGCTCCTCAGATGCCTTATCTGAAGACAAAGGTGTGTATCTCTTGACCCTGAAGACGCTTGCAAAGAATTCATTGTGCAATCTCCCCGTTCTCCTTCAAAACTGCTGTCACATGTTTGCTGCCCAACAGTGCAAAGCCTAACCATGTCTACTCAGAAGTAAGTCCTATGAAATTTAATGGGGCTTATTCCCAGATAGGGGGATACGGTTGCAACCTTCAGGTCCTAATGCCCTCCTTCCCATTTTTCACACTACTAAAGTATAGCAATAATTGTGGGTTGCTTTAAACCTTTAGGTATCTACTCCTCAGATTCCTTCTTGGCTCGCTTTATTGTGAACTAAAAATTGTTTTGCCAGAGTCTCTTTCCTCCCCCCTTCATTTGGGCATGCCTTCCACTTTTCAAAGGAAGACTTTGTGCCTTTTATGACTTCTTTGACACTGCTATTTAATCATTCTGGCATCCTTTCAGATTTGTTCCTACCCTTTCTAATCTGTAGCGTACATTTTATGTGAGCTTCTATTATAGTGGTTTTAAATAACCTACAGGCTTCCTGAAGGGATTTGACCTTCCTGACTCTTCCCTTCAACTTCCTTTTAACTAATCTTCTCATTTTTTGAGAATTCCCTTTCCTGAAATTAAATGTGTCTTATGTTAGATTTTTCTAGGCAAGTATTGTGTGCATGTGCTCACGCACACACGCACACACGCACACACGCACACACACACACACACACACACTGAATTGAACAGTGTTGTGATCATTGTTCCCAAGTGGTACAACTTCTGTTACATCCCTAGCCAGATGGTAGTTACCACTCAGCATTAAATTAATTTTTTTACCTTAGATCCATAGTGAACTGATCTAAGGTACAATCAGGTGCCACATCTTAAAAAAATTGTCTCTCTGACATAACTTGAATGTACATTTAAAGTTATCCATGTTTTTTTTTAAAAAATGTATTTATATCCTTGTTTACAAAATTCATCAAACTCTACAGCCAAAACTAATAATAATAATAATAATAATAATAATAATAATAATAATAATAATAATAATAATAAATTATTTATATCACGCCCTCCCCAGCCGAAGGTGGGCTCAGGGCGGCTAACAACAGTAAAATAATACAACATTCTAAAATCATTTCATTATAAAATTCATTCAAATCAAATTGGTGGCAACCATTGGGCTAGAGTTCTGTGAAGATTGCCAAAGGAGGGAGTCAGGCTGTGCTTAATAAAACTAATAAAATGTTAAACTAATAAAATGTTACAACAGCTATTCCAATGTGAGGTCACCGTGAGAGTTGGTTATATTTGCTAGTCATCTCTTAAATTCTACCTTATGCCATACCTTATTGCCCTGTGGAACGCCCTCCCACCAGATGTCCAAGAGAAAAATAACTACCAAACTTTTAGAAGACATCTGAAGGCAGCCCTGTTTAGGGAAGCTTTTAATGTTTAATAGGTTATTGTATTTTAGTGTGGTGACAGCAACAGGGGAAGAGCAGAAAGGCTTACAAAGCTTGCCCATCACTCTTTCACCCTCCTGCTTCCTTGTTGCCTCCTCCTGCTGTGTTGCTGTCCTGCTTCATGGCAAATTATTGTACGGTAATGCGGCTCTTAATTGGCACCTGCCAGTTCTTTTGCTCGAAGTTGCAGACCCTCTACAGAACTTCAGAAGTCAAACAATCAAGAAGGTTCACAATGAAATATTGTGGTGTGAACGAATCACGCCTTCTTCCCTCACATAGATTTGCAGCTGCTGTTCAGGTTCTTTTTGCTGCCTCGTGTTATGAAGCATATTAGTAAAGTGGGTCAAGATTTTTGGAGGCAATCAGCCACACAAATCTGCTTTTAAAATGCTGAATAGGTGCTACTGGGACACTTGCAGGTCGTCATTAGGCAAAAATTACTTCAAATCAGGTGGACCCAGCATCTGGACTTACGATCACAAATCCAAAACAACAAGCCTCCCATAGGAATATAACTAGGATGTAAAATAATATGTGCCTGAGCTAAATTGACTTCCTTATTTAGACTTTCTCTTTTTTTGCTGATTACAGATAAAAAGTATATGTGTATGAGTGTGTGTGTGTGTGTGTGTGTGTGTGTTAGAGTACACTGTCCCCCCCCCCATCTGACTGGAAATATAAAGCGCTGCTGTTTGAAGTACATCTGCTGCTCATTTCAAATGTTAATGAGAATAGACTTTTATACTTGCCACAGCCCCACAAAACAAACTATGAATAGTAGTTTGGTTTTTCAGTTTTCCCTCCAACAGTTTTCTACATTCTGTTTAGTTGTCATCACTTACACTCTCTTCTAAGCATGATCCCTAAATTTAAAGAGGCAAAGAAGAGGTGAAATGCTGTATGAGGAACCTGACAGTTGTGAGGGAAACTTTGGCGGCTGAAGGTATAGAGGGATAGAGAAGATGTGGCCCTCCAGATGTTGTGGAACAAAGTATGTGAGAAAACAAAATATCCCTATTCTTTTTAAATGAAGAGCTGATCCAGAGACATCAGAAATGCAAAAAAGCAAAAACAAAGCATAGCCCCAAGAGCTGAAATGGCCTAGGAGTTTGGAGAAGGCAACCATAATTGATTTATCCCGGACCACACAATCATTTTGTGCTAAAATCTTTGCTTCAAAGTCCTATTTTCCCCCTTCATCTTCTAAGCTTCATGTGGCACGAATGGACAAAAGGCAATCGATTTCTCATTCATTGAGTTTTACTGTAGGTATTATTGCTTGTCTTAAGCAGGGCAAGCGTTGCAGCTACTCCTTCCTTTCTGTAGGTCATATTGACCTGTGTCGCCTGCAATTATCTCTTCCTCAGAGATGCACATTATCATTCAAGAATTTCTTGCAGGCAGAAAACAGTGGGTAGAAGTGAGCAACTGCCTTGCTTTCAAAAGTAGCAGCAGCCGCCGCAACAGCTTAACTTCATCCAGTGACACACACAGAATGGTCCCACCAGCATGCGTGACTTTTAAGATCATGCGTCACTTACTCACCCTCAGGGCCAGATTTAAGTTTGATGAGGCCCTAAGCTACTGAAGGTAATGGGGCCCTTTATATGTCCAGCTGTCCTTTGTCAACAACGAATTGTGGCTGTTTTTTGTGTTGAACATATGCTATATGGTAATTTATGGACCTAATAGGTATCTAAAGCCATTTGCACATGCAGAACGTAGGCACCCTATATATAGAAATGAGCAAACCAGTGATATTTTAGAGACCAGGCTAGCAGGCGTGGCCACAATACTTACATCATAGGAGCCTACAAAACACTGTTGCTGTATGTAGGTTTTATTTTATTTGTTTTTTATCTTATATTTTTTCCTTCCCAGTGTTTTTTCCTTTAATTTTTTTGGGGGCCCCCAAGAGAGTGGGGCCCTAAGCTATAGCTGCCTAAATGTAAAGGGACCCCTGACCATTAGTTCCAGTCGTGACCGACTCTGGGGTTGCAACGCTCATCTCGCTTTATTGGCCGAGGGAGCCGGTGTACAGCTTCCACGTCATGTGGCAAGCATGACTAAGCCGCTTCTGGCGAACCAGAGCAGCACACAGAAATGGCGTTTACCTTCCCGCCAGAGCGGTACCTATTTATCTACTTGCACTTTGACGTGCTTTTGAACTGCTAGGTTGGCAGGAGCAGGGACCGAGCAACGGGAGCTCACCCTGTCACGGGGATTCGAACCACCGACCTTCTGATTGGCAAGTCCTAGGCCCTGTGGTTTAATCCACAGTGCCACCTGCGCCCCTGCTGCCTACCCCACCAATAATATTAAGTACGTGACACTTTCTTTGCACAGAAAGGTGCTGAGAAGAGATTCAACTGTCCAATGCCTTTATGTTAGACTGGGGTGGAGGGGCCCTCCAAGGGCCAGATTTGAATGTGGCCAGCCTTCCGAGGGCCACATTTCAACAGTGGGTGGGGCTCAAGGCTGAAGTGGGTGGAGCAAACACGAGCAGGGAAAGGTCAAAACAAAAGCAAATAAATAGAAAAGGGAATGAATATATAACAAATGTAAAAGTAGAATGAAACAAGCGGCCTTCACACATGCACACGCACACACACACTCCAGGTTAAAATAATGCAGATGCAGGGATAGCTCACTGCCTGCAGCTTTCCTTTCCATGAAGGGTCTTTCTCTGTTTGTGGTACACTGGCTGCAAGTGAGCAAGCCGAATTGGTGGTGTGGGATTGGAAGGGGAAATTATGTGTCTCTCCGCTCCTCTGCAGACATGTAGTCTCTGCCAATAGGAAAGAGGAACATACGGAAGAATACCTTTGCTCTAGCGGGGACAGGACAAAACAGCATCTTTCATTGTCCTGGGAATAGTATTTCAGACTGTGAAACTGCCTGGGATCCTTAGTGCTTTCTGCTTCAGGGGTAGTCAAGACGGTGGTCTCCAGGTGTTGCTGGACTCCCAACTCACATCAGCCCTGACTATTCCAGATAGGCCTTCCTGGATAGGGCTGATGGGGGTTGGCATCCAAAAAAATCTGGAAGGCACCACACTGGATCCCTTGGTCTGCTCTGATTGGAACCATCTCTCTAAGGTTTTGGGCAGAAATCGGTCCTGTCCTGTTACTTGAGACCTTATCAAATGGATCTGTCCGCCAGTGAACCTAGAACCTTAGTGTCACAGGGAAGCTTGACAGGAAACACAATTAGCGAAAAGCAGTGAGGGACAAGGCCATGCAGCAAACTTACTGCTAGCAGCTTTTATTTAGAATCAAAACAGAAACACATGAAGACATGCCGAATGTTTCCGCAGCGTGAGCTGTTGCCCAGAGCGTCTTGCTTCTCTCATCTAGTCTATTTTCTATGTATCAGATCCCTGCCTTTGGCAAGTCCCTAGGGACCCTCTCTGTTTCGGCCTGGTTTTCTGTTCTGTTACGTGGAGCAATCGTCTTGTTCTCGGGGGTGTGGAGGTGGAGATGGCAGACTTTCAGCAGACACACTATCAGCTGGTGCTGGTCTATTAAGTCTGACTCCTATCCTTGCTCAGGGCTTGTTTGCCCATGTTCCTCACCCTCCTGACTCCCATCTTCCAGTATTTCTCTTCCAGTTCTCTTCCTCCTTTGGGGTGTGTCCTGTTTCCCACCAACACGAATCTGGGTCCCAACTGCCCCCTCTTGCAGTTGCCCTGGGGGCCTCTTGGTCAGGTGGTCTCCATCTAGCCCGTCCCTGACACTTAGGCATGTGGTCCACGAAATACCTATGGCGTCTCTGTTTGCATCTTCAACCCATGCTGCCATTGGTTACTTTGTTTTATAGTTTGTGGGGTGGGTAGGGTATTTACTGTGACATCATATCATCCCACGTTCCTTTTGCACAACAATTTGCAAATGTAAACAAGGCAGAGAGATTTTATGAAAACGGAAGCAAACACATTTAAAGGCTCTATCAGCGCACTGCCTTTATTGCATAAAACCCATGCATGCCGTACATTTATTCCCAGAAAATGGCTTACGTTATGGCCTAAACAATTATCTTTCCTGTTGTCTGGGCCATTAAATTCATGGGAGCGTTAGCACAAGAGGCACAGCCTAGTTTTTTTTATCACATAATTTTACCTGTTGACATCCCCCCACCAGCCCAACTTGCTGGGTTTTTAGTTTCCCGAAATGAACTTCTGTCCCTGCCACAATAAACTTCTCACACTGTTTGACTGCACCCTTTGAATAAGATAGTGAACCGCACTATAGGATTATATGAGTAGAATTGGTGTTTTATGTCAGATATTTTCTCAAAACTGAGATACTGTACTGAATGGAGGAAAAAAACATTGTATTTCTGTCTTGCATTTTAGTCTTCATGTAGAAGCTCCCAAATGCTGATGACAATTGTGTGGGGGAAGCAAAATTTATGACTACACCTTATCAGCAAAGCTCATAAAACACAATCAACAAGCTAATGCCTCTATTAAAAGAATATGTCAAAGGCTGCTTCAAAAATTCTTTATAAGGCGAGGTGGTGGTGAGAAGCCTACTGACCTAACACCTGCTTGTCAAAGCTGATAACATCTTAGTTCTTAATTCAGATCGAATTAATTTGAACAGTCCCCCTTTCTTTTCCTCTCAAGTTCCTGGGCGTTTTAAATGAGTGTCTGTCTCGTAATGTAACATGCTTTTCATAATTACAACTTGATCTCTAATTAGGGTGTCCATGTGCCTTACTTTACAGAGAAAGGTCTACTTTTTGAAGGCCGATTAAGACTGAGTCTGGTTCAAAATTTTTAAAAAGCATAACATAGGAGAGCGGGAGCCTAGAAGTTGCTCCTTAACAGTTAGGACCTGGACAGCAGGTACTGGATTTCTATTTAAATTGTACGAATGATTTCTAAAGATGTGCAATTTTTATGCAAATCTGTGCTTTCTTTTGTCCACCCCCCCCCTTTTTGCTGATGTGTAAGTGGCCACCCTGCTCCTGATGTCCTCCAGGACCTGCCAAGCAGTAAATGTCTGGATGGAAGGTCACTGAAACACAGAAAGCATTTCTTAAGGAAGTAGCTGATATGAACTTCCATGAGGATACCCTTTGACAATAAGCTGTCTACATAGATAGACAGCTTGCATTAGCAACTAGAATTTGCACAAATGAGTTAGAGTCAACAATAGCCCAGCTAGCTCTGTGGCTATCACCAGAGACCAACATCCATGTATGAATAGATTCTGAGGATGAGAGAGAGCAAACACCTAAGCTAGCCAAAACAGAAGAGAATACTGGCGCATGAATTTTGTAATTGAAGCCATCACAAAAGTCAACTGAGTATGCTAAAGATGGTTGAGAGCACCTTTTTAGGTTTTAAAGCCATGTGCTGATGACCTTTTGTTGCACCATTCCCAGCCACAATGGACCGGCTCAGATGTAACAATCTCAGCTTAATAAGTCAACAATTTATAAAGATGAGATGGAGTACCTTGGCCTCACACTTCCATCTTTCCCTCCTTCATCTCCTCACGTCCCTGGCTCCATCATTTCTGTTTTGTTTTGTTTAAACCACAGTTTCCTGTTACACCCCAACTGCGGTATGGTTTACTAACCAGAGTGTGAAAACAGTAAAGCAGAGACCTTGTGATGTTTGAGGCACCCATCTTCAGTGGAGTGATTTGGGCACCTGGAAACAACTGCTAGACCAGGTCAGTCTCCTCTGAGGCCAAAGGGCATGGAAAAGGAGCAAGCTGCTTTCATTTGGGCCACTTTTGATTCATAGGCTAGTCTTTGAGGGCAGGAGGTAGAATGGGGAGCAGCTTTGAGCTCAGTTATATTTCATAATGCTCTGTGCTGATATGGGACTACTACAACCATAATTAAAGGGGGTTCTGGATCTTAACACGGCAACAACTGGATTGCTTATACTCTGATGGACTATCAGGAGGGAGAGGGAAATACAAAGAGCAGAAATTAATTCACAGGCTAATGATTTTTTAATTAGTATTTAAAAACTCAAACTTCAGCAGTATATGTCCCTGTAGGGAACTGTATAGAATAATCCAGGTAATTAGACCAAGTGGAGATACTAAAACAAACTTATGGATATATTGCAATAAAAGATGTTTGAAGGTCAATAGAAGCAATCAAAGCAAGGGTATAAAATTATTCGATGGTGATAAGCCCTTGATACCATTAGGGCTTTTTCCTCCAGAAACTATTCAAAAGGTCAGAGCTTTCAAAACAGAAGATAAAACATGTATTACTCCCCCTCTCCCCATTTTGGTTAAGGGTCCTGCTGAACTTTAGATGAAAGCAGGCAGCAATACCTATTTTAAAACATTTGTTGCTGTGAATTTGTTTCTTTCATCATTTGCAGGGGGTGGGGAGTGTGACTGGCACACAATTTCTTTGATTGTGGGATAATTATGTGCATTTACAATTAGCTAACCAAAGTGATCAACAATAATATTGCCTTAATTCCGAAAATTGTGTTTAGGTTTCCTCTCTCCTTTACGTTGTTGTTACTGAAAGGATGATTTGTAAGTGGAATGTGAAAGGAATATTGCAACAACAGCAGTATTGGTTTGGGGAAGTTGTAGCTTTACAGCCAATCAACCCTATAGTGGCACCTCGGTTTAAGAACAGTCCTGTTTATGAACGACTCTGTTTACGAACTCCGCAAAACTAGAAGTAGTGTCCCAGTTTGTGAACTTTACCTTGGTCTAAGAACGGAGTCTGAATGGTGGAAGGGCACCGGAGGTAGGAGGCCTCATTAGGGAAAGTGCGCCTTGGTTTAAGAATGGTTTCGGTTTAAGAACGGACTTCTGGAACGAATTAAGTTCGTAGACCGAGGTACCACTGTACAACCTTTAATAGTTACTCCTCCCGAGTGATCTCCAGGAATAGTCAGTTCGTGGAGAAGTGGGCTAGGGATCTCTAAAGTTTATTCATCAGTCTGTGGTTGTGCATGATTATTTGTTCCTTTTGTTTGGGAATGGGGATCCTGTGATCTTCCAAAAGTTGCTGAACTGCAGCTCCCATTATCCTCGACCACATGCATTACTGGTGGGGGCTGGTGGAAATTGGGAGTCCAAGAACATCAGGATGGTCACAATTCAGCCAACACTCCCTTGAATGATTAACATAACAGAAAGTGGCAGCAAACCCACAGCAGCCCACACAATCCACTCAGAAATCCAAGCTCCGTTGAGTTTAATGACGCTTTAGTGCTTGAGGTAAGCAGGTGTAGGCTTTGCAGCAGAATCCTCAGTGATTTAAGTGGAAGTACAATTAAACCTATTCATCAGCTTCGGTTCCTATAACAATCATGCTAATTCTAAGAGCTGCTACTATACACAGAAGAGCACACATGACCGGGAGACTGAGATGGTGCTTGCATGGAGAGTATGGATAAAGGGAAGTCGCTGCCTTGTTATTTTTCATTACATATATCCTCTATTACAAGTGCCTTCTGTTTTTCGTATCTTATCTGATAAGTCGTAAGACCACACAATGTAGCAGTGACACCCACACTGCTAATGTTACCCCTGGATCATGCCTCTCATGTGTCTAAGCTTCCCTGAAGTAGGGGTGGGGGTGGGGGATTCAGTCCAGTTCTCATTTAAAAGCAAATCTGCCTTATTCACATTTCCTGAAATGCACTTTGCAGAATTTTGCAATGCATATACTAGGTAAAGGTAAAGGGACCCCTGACCATTAGGTCCAGTCGTGACCCGACTCTGGGGTTATGGCGCTCATCTCGCTTTACTGGCCGAGGGAGCCGGCATACAGCTTCCGGGTCATGTGGCCAGCATGACTAAGCCGCTTCTGGCGAACCAGAGCAGTGCTCGGAAATGCCGTTTATCTTCCCGCCGGAGTGGTACCTATTTGTCTACTTGCACTTTGACATGCTTTCGAACTGCTAGGTTGGCAGGAGCTGGGACCGAGCAACGGGAGCTCACCCCATCGCAGGGATTTGAACCATCAACCTTCTGATTGGCAAGTCCTAGGCTCTGTGGTTTAATCCACAGCGCCACCCGCATCCCCATATGCTATGTAAGGTAAAGGTAAAGGTAAAGGTACCCCTGCCCGTACGGGCCAGTCTTGACAGACTCTGGGGTTGTGCGCCCATCTCACTTAAGAGGCCAGGGGCCAGCGCTGTCCGGAGACACTTCCGGGTCACGTGGCCAGCGTGACAAAGCTGCATCTGGCGAGCCAGAGCTGCACACGGAAACGCCGTTTACCTTCCCGCTGGTAAGCGGTCCCTATTTATCTACTTGCACTTGGTGGTGCTTTCGAACTGCTAGGTTGGCAGGCGCTGGGACCGAGCAGCGGGAGCGCACCCCGCCGCAGGGATTCGAACCGCCGACCTTTCAATCGGCAAGTCCTAGGCACTGAGGCTTTAACCCACAGCGCCACCTGCGTCCCTTAGGGCTCATTAAAAATTATATTGGTGAAAATAGCATACAGAAATGCATTATAGTATAGAAAATCGCTTGCAAAATTGTATACATTGGGCAAATGCATACCAAAACATGTCTATTAAGATAAATTCGTATTAAAACATGGTGCCACCCTTGGCTTGGTGCGAAAGCTCTAGCTGGTGCAAAATGCTATGGCTTGGAGTGTTAGTAGGGACAGACTACTGCCAGCACATTACTCCAGTGCCTAAATGTTTGCACTGACTACGTATATGTTACTGGACCGAGTTCATGGATCTTACATTAATTTACAAGGCCCTTGCAACCTAGGATCTAGAATCTAGAGAGTTATTTTTCCAGAAAAAGAGGTGCTGGGACTACCCATGAACGCCTCCTTTGTTCTCTTAGAATGGAAATGGCGCCCACCTGAGTGGTGTGCTCATCTGAGAGATGCCGGAACTGAGTTGCTGTGAGTTCTGGCTGAACAGACCACCTGATTCCTTATATTTCTGCCCATTCACAATGGTCTTCAGGGGAGTCACTCTTAGTGTTCCCATATGGCTTGGAACGCATGGCTTGAAACCCCCTGGAACCATGGATTAAGTATGGGGCTCCAGTTCTGTGGAAACCACCCCCCGCTCCAGCTGAGATCAGACACGCCACCTCGCTGTTGAACTGCTGCCCCCTAGTGAAGACCTTTTTATTACAGCAGGCATTTTAAGTACATTTTCACATTTTTATGGTTAGCTTTAACTGCTTTTACCTATATATATGGCTCACTGTATGCTGTTTAGAGACTAAGATATTGAGCTGTATATAAATGGTTGCATATATATCTATTTAAAATGCTGACAATTTTCCACGAGGACTTAAAAAAAATTACAAACTGATCTCAGACGCTTTCTGGACTTTCCTTACTACCGTAGTTGATGGGTAATTCTGTGCCTTAAGAAAACACAATTAGCATTTTCAGTGTAGAAAGCAATGAGCAATTAGATATTCTGATTTTATTTTTTTTACTGATATTCTTTTCTTATTCTTAAGCTGAAACATTTATGTGTTAAATTATCGGGATGATTACAATCAGTAGTGTGGAAACTGCTTTAATTTATCTTACCTTTACATTAAGCAACTGACACTGTAATTATTACTCCCATTTTATAGATAAAGAACTGAGGCTGAGAGGGTCAATTTTGCTAGCCCACCAACTAAGTGACTTTAAGGGTGGGTGAAGAATGCATTTAATTCTCTATAGTCCAAATTAACAATCAATAATTCATTGACCCACACTGATTTTACTCCTACTATTTATATTTTAGTGTGAGAGAATTTGTGATCATTTTAAACAAACTTTTATTAAAACAATGAAATACTGTTTTGATCATTTTGATAGCTGACACACAAGCACTGTACTATAGTTTACAGGGTATTACATTAATATAAGAGTTTTTAAAAAGCCTACAAGCCAAGTTGTCAACAGCAATCAGAAATACGCTTTTCAAAAGTAAATTTGAAAGCAGTGTACAAAGCCAAGCGTTTTATCCATTTTTTTGAAGTGAGGCTTCATTTAATCTGACTCCAGCATTCACTGCCACAAAAAAGAGAAAGAGAAGTGTCTGTATGGAAATGACTGAGATCATCAGTTCAAGGTCAGCTATCTAAAATAGCTAATGCTCCAAGGCATTAAAAGGAGATGAAGGGCCAATTAAGATTAAAAGATGATGAAAACCAGAAGTAGTCTCTTGGCTGAAAAGGAATAATTGCCTTTCTAGGGTTATCCTTTGAAAATGTCACATTTAGGCACTGACTCTAGTTACACAGGTTTAGAAGAGGGCACCTTTTAGACAGCTACATGGACATTTATATACCATTGCAGAAATAAAACTTATCTCCTGTGTTGAACCTTCAAGGGCTGCAATCCTATGCACACTTACTTAGGAGTAAGTCCCAGTGAACTCAGTGGACACTTCTGATTAGGAATGGGCATATCTATCACTTTCTGTGTCTCTTGGTGTCTCATTTTCCCAATCTTAAGTTCAATTATCCGTGTTTCCCCATCTGTTTGTAGAATTTTCTTTAAAAAATGTCCTTCTGAAAACTCATCAGCATTTTAGTGTGAATTTTCTCTACCGTACACATTTTTGTGGCCTATCACACACATTTTTGCAAAACCAAAAAAATTCCTTCCAGTAGCACCTTAAAGACCAACTAAGTTAGTCGTGTGCATGCACACGAAAGCTCATACCAAGAACTAACTTAGTTGGTCTTTAAGGTACTACTGGAAGGAATTTTTTTTGTTTTGACTATGGCAGACCAACATGGCTACCTATCTGTAAAATTTTTGCAAATCAATTTTCCTTAATGCAGTGCATTTTTATTTGTTATTTTCACTAGTATGTGGATTTTTATTCACATTCCCCCTAGCATATGCCTTTCTGTGCACTTTGCGTGGCTGAATAATTTTCTCTGAAAAATTCAGAGAGGTGTGAGTTTCTAAGGACGGCAGTATTTGGGTTCATGCATTGTTTACGAGAGTGTGAATTAGATTTTGTTGTTGTTTAGTCATTTAGTCATGTCCAACTCTTCATGACCCCATGGACCAGAGCATGCCAGGCACTCCTGTCTTCCACTGCCTCCCGCAGTTTGGTCAAAATCATGCTGGTAGCTTCGAGAACACTGTCCAACCATCTTGTCCTCTGTTGTCCCCTTCTCCTTGTGCCCTCCATCTTTCCCAACATCAGGGTCTTTTCCAGGGAGTCTTCTCTTCTCATGAGGTGGCCAAAGTATTGGAGCCTCAGCTTCACGATCTGTCCTTCCAGTGAGCACTCAGGGCTGATTTCCTTCAGAATGAAGAGGTTTGATCTTCTTGCAGTCCATGGGATTCTCAAGAGTCTCCTCCGGCATCATAATTCAAAAGCATCAATTCTTTGGCGATCAGCCTTCTTTATGGTCCAGCTCTCACTTCCATACATCACTACTGGGAAAACCATAGCTTTAACTATACGGACCTTTGTCAGCAAGGTGATGTCTCTGCTTTTTAAGATGCTGTCTAGGTTTGTCATTGCTTTTCTCCCAAGAAGCAGGCACAAACTGAACCTGTTATTTCTTCCTCAGATTGAACTGGATGCTCTTGAACTGAAGGGTTGTGTTTTTGGGTTGGATAAGTTGAAGTGTATTTTTCTTCTTCTCCGGATGATTCTATTTCAAATATTATCTCATTTGTTGGTGAATAATCTCTTTGGCAAGTGCGCCGCAAGTCAAGTCCAAAAGATGACGAGGTGCTGCTGTAATGCACATTGTACTGCACACGCATCAGGGTTTTACCCCCCCCCCCCACTGAGCCACAGATCATGCGCTAAAGCTGTGGTAGACAGCTAAATTTGAAAATAAGCTTCATTCTCCGATGTGGTACATTTCATGGGAGGGATCTGACTGGGTCTCTTTCAGATATCTCAGGTGGATAGATCACTATTCCTTCTGGCTTAAGGAAGCATCCATTTTGTGGCCATCACAAATGGGATAGTCATTTGCACGGTGATGCCAGAGCCATTATGACACTCCTTCAGTGATAACATATTAGATTCTTAATACAGTGGTACCTCGGGTTACAGACGCTTCAGGTTACAGACTCCACTAACCCAGGAACAGTACCTCAGGTTAAAAACTTTGCTTCAGGATGAGAACAGAAATCACACAGCGGTGATGCGGCAGCAGTGGGAAGCCCGATTAGCTAAAGTGGTACCTCAGGTTAAGAACAGTTTTAGGTTAAGAATGGACCTCCGGAATGAATTAAGTTCTTAACCCGAGGTACCACTGTAGTCTTTTTAAGTCATTTAAGGAGAACATTGGGGGGGGGGGCTGTGCCAAGTAGCCCCTCCCCTTTTACTCCATACCTGTCATAGCTGTCAACTTTTCCCTTTCTTTAAGGGACATTCCCTTATTCCAAATAGGATTCCTTGCAAGAAGAGGGAAAAATTGACAGCTATGATACCTGCAAAGAGATGAGGAGCTTTTATGAGTACAGGTTTCCAAGTTACCCTGTACCAGGGCTTCCTCCCTCCCATTGTTTCCAAATGTGCTTCTGCCATGAACTTATTTTTGCTTAAGGAGGGCACGGGAGTGGGTGGGAGTGAGGGAGCCTTTGCCAGAATGCATAGAGAAAGAGAGATCCTTTGCAGGAAGGAGATAATGTGAACTTTTGTGTATGTATATTTTTAAATCACAGATTAACTGACATGCACTTGCAGTAGTCTTGACCGATCCAATTCTATTTTTGATCAATTGCAAATGTGAAAAAAATAACTTGTGCTTGCAGGTGTGTACAATCTATTATTGTACCAAGTTTACCCGGCAGTCTTTTTGAGTTCTTGGGTAGATGCTGTAACAGAACATTGGTAGCTAAGGGCTTGAAGGCCATTAAGAGTTGAGGGCCATTGAAACATTACCACAACTCTCTGGCATAATGATTTAAAAAGTGTAGTTACCTTAGGCTTCTGGTGGTCCTAAATCAAAATGAGCCATAGATTCACCCACCAATGGCAACATTAAAGTGAATTAGAGTTACTTGGGGGGGGGGGATGTGTGTTTGCATATTAGATGGGGCTGTGGATTGTATTGCAGAAAATTGTATAATTTGGACATAAATTAGGGGAAAATATATTCTGAAAAATTTTGAGGCCTAAACTGCTGTCTCCATAAGAGTTTATAAGTGAACAAATAATGCCTTTATTTCTGGATGAACTGTGTTTAATTGGTTCCCTTCTTAAGGTTTCCACTTAACAAAACTATATTCGTGGAGTATTGCTGAAAGAGTGAATAGGAACTATGTCTCTTTCAGAAGGAGTTGCGTGTTCAGAACCAGAGACCTCCCCCCTAAATAAATTCACACATGACTCAAATTTTAGTTTTGGTTTTTGGCAGAATTTAGACCACAACTTTATTGATTACAGAAGGTGAGTGGTTGCATAAGCTCTGGTTCGACTGGCTTCCTGCACTCTTGCAGGCAGCGCTGATCCAGGGCACCAACATAGGTCAGCCGAGGGTGAACACCCAGGAAGGTGAAAAGCCAGGAACAGACTATGTTCACCACCCAGAAGATCGCGGAATCAGGTACGGGCACAAGCCCCTCCCAGGGGTTGACCAAACCAGTTGGGTCCCTGGATTCCTTTAACAGAATACCCTTCACATAGGGATGGCAAGACCGCTCTCCCATCCCTATCACCTGAACCAGTGCCTATCCACCACACGAGCACCGCCCTTGCCGCCAACCACTCACACCTGTAACCAATCCCTGAACGCCGCTGACATGGAGGTCAGCCACAAATCCTTCCCAATCACAGACAGATGAACCCCATCAAGCCTGTAAAGGGATGCATCATGAAAGGCAATGCTCAGGTGACGGCTCACCATTCCTGCCCAAGGCCAGAACCTTTTTGGCCACAGCACTCTGGACGCGCATCTTCGCCCTCTCGGTGGCAGCTGGGCATTGGCTACCTTACCACGCATGTCACTGCCATCAGTGACCAAATTTTGAGTCCAGGAAGAGCTGTCTTCAACTCCTCCACGTCCTCCTGCATGCAGGACCGCAAGCTCAGCTGGAGGATTGTGGCAATTACGCCCAGCTGCACCACCACCACCCTGGGCGTGCCTCTGCAGACACCTTCGCCCGCACCGCTTGGGAGAAGCCCCTCCCAAGGCATTCCTCGTCTGGACACACAGGAGACGTGCACATGGTCGGGAAGTCTGAGCCTGCATCCAAATCCAGACTCCGCTGCATTCCTGGTGGCCCAGTGGACAATGCTTTGCCCGACTATCCAGACGTGCAGGGCAGGGGAACCTAGGAGTGAACAAAACAACATTAATAACTGCGCCTCAGTGCCGCATCTGAACATAAGAAGAGTTTGGATTTGATAACCCGCTTTATCACTACCCAAAGGAGTCTCAAAGCGGCTAACATTCTCCTTTCCCTTCCTCCCCCATAACAAACACTCTGTGAGGTGAGTGGGGCTGAGAGACTTCAGAGAAGTGTGACTAGCCCAAGGTCACCCAGCAGTTGCATGTGGAGGAGCGGAGACGCGAACCCAGTTCACCAGATTACGAGTCCACCGCTCTTAACCACTACACCACACTGGCTCTCTGTACATAACCCCTGTATGCGTCAGATTTCCAGCGACCCAGATCCTTGATCCTGTCGACGGACAGACCCCAATGTGCAGTAGTAGTAGCTGCACCAATGCAGAAAGAATGAGGTGCAAACTCACTGGCCAGCAGGCTACACGCTGCCAGCGCCTTGTGCATTACTGCAGCAAATTGATGCCTCTTTAACCATCCTCGTGAACCAGGAATGGACCACCCCCAGGGCCGGGCTTATCAGTGGCAGACAGCCGCATCAAGACGGCTCAGCCCAACTGGTCCATTTTAGAATTTCGAGTGTTGTTGTTGTTGTTTAGTCGTTTAGTCGTGTCCGACTATTCGTGACCCCATGGACCAGAGCACGCCAGGCACTCCTGTCTTCCACTGCCTCCTTTAGTTTAGTCAAACTCATGCTGGTAGCTTCGAGAACACTGTCCAACCATCTCGTCCTCTGAGAATTTTGAATAGGTAAAGGTAAAGGTACCCCTGCCCGTATGGGCCAGTCTTGCCAGACTCTAGGGTTGTGTCCTCATCTCACTCTATAGGCCGGGAGCCAGCGCTGTCCGCAGACACTTCCGGGTCAAGTGGCCAGCGTGACAAGCTGCATCTGGCGAGCCAGCGCAGCACACAGAACGCCGTTTACCTTCCCGCTAGTAAGCGGTCCCTATTTATCTACTTGCACCCGGGGGTGCTTTCGAACTGCTAGGTTGGCAGGCGCTGGGACTGAGCGACGGGAGCGCAAGTCCTAGGCGCTGAGGTTTTACCCACAGCGCCACCCACGTCCCACGAGAATTTTGAATAGTGAGCACCAATTCAGCATCCGAAAGCTGAACGACCTGCAGAAGCAAGCCCCTGGGAGTTCTCCCCTGTGCTGACTCCAGCACCACTTTGCCCACACCAATCAAAGGACTTAACGGCAGGGCTACAGGAGCGACAAACGCACTTGCCCAAAGTCGTGTATTAAGCACAAGGCTGTTGTCACAGCCGGAAAAACTAGCCGCCAAAATGAAAGGGGAGAGCAGCAGCAAGCTCTGCAACGGGGGCTGGAGCCCCAGAGGGGCAAAGCCCCATTAAGAGGAAGGGGAAGGGAAGGATAGGGGGAGAGGACAACTCAAAAGGAAGAATAAAAAGCAATAACGAAAAAGGGGGGATAAAAAACAGAAAGAAATCACCCAGACGATCCATTGAAGGTAAGTCTCTCAGCTGCACAGAGGACATGCTGTTAGCTTGTTCCGAATGCATGAGCCGAAAGAGGAAGCTCTGGGTCACGTGCATAGGTATAAATAGGTCCTTCAATCCGTTTGGACTGCACCCCATTGGTCAGATTGAACCCAACACAGAGGGACCTACCAATCGGGTGTTGTGGCAAACCAATCTGACCCACCCACAACACAGGAAGTCTGTCTCCAGGTCTCACCGCAACACGTGCCCTCTTTTAGGGAGAACACGATCTATCAAGAACAGAAATGAGTCTGGAATAACCTTGTGAAGTGAAAGGATAAGAAAGAGGGATTTATATCTAGATGTTAGGATAGAGATGATAAGGAAAACAGGAAGACACAATGAGAGATAAAGAAGGTGCTGTGGGATTGGTGGAAGTCAACGTTTGTTCTTCTTTTTAGTGTTTATATTATTAACTTGTAAGATATGGATTTTTTTTTAAATGTTGTTTTTGTGTTTTGTGTATTGTTATTTTTCAATATTTTTCGTGCTGTTGTTGTGTGGAAAATACTAATAAAATTTATATTATTATTAAAAAAGAACAGAAATGAGAACGCATCATTTTAAATATCATTGTATGACTGCATTAAAACAACCAATACAAGAAGCATCACAAAGTTCGTTGCTTTGTTTGTTGCAATAGTTATAAATAAATCCACCCCTACGGAATTTGTTTTTATTTTAGCTAGTCTTCAGAAAAAGATAGGTAAATGTATTCTATGAATGCAAGTCTGAGGAGGCAAGCAGGAGAAATCAAATTCAACCATTAGATAATTATAGTATCTGCATTTTTGCAGTTAACAGAAGTACTATTCCAAAACATGTTAATGCTTTTAATAAATTCTGTAATGTGTCATTATTGCAATGTATCTCGCAAAGCTCTGAAATACTTAAGCCTGTCATTAAATCTGACAGCAGAGTGCTAGCTTTCTTAGTGGTGTTAAATGTATGTTTTTTTGTTTTGCTTCAGGTATCCTCTTTTCAGATAGCTTTCTGCTTTGCCGTCCTTAAGACAAATTCTGAACATAACAGGGTTTTATGACATAGTTTATTGCCTATTAATCAGCTTGAGTGCTAAAGGAGGTTCTCTTGCCTGCCAATATATCTCCTTCTATATCCAGCTCTGTGTTTTATGTTTCGCTTAAATTGTCAGATAGCTTTCCCTTAGATCAGCTTTTCTTTAGATCTGCTAGTTACTAGGTGATGAGAAAATATGAAGCAAATTTTTATTTCAAATTGATTTAATCGAGATGGAATTAGTTCAGGGGTATTCCATAAATCCAACAAAAAGATTCTTCTTATAAAAGTAATTTTCCCGCAGAGCATATTTACATCCAACCCAGAGTGTGTCACTAATGGATATATATGTATAAGATTTGTTATGTGTTCTCAAGTCCATGTCAAAAGGCATCAAGGAGCTGCTGGTGTCTGTGGTCCTGCGGCCTGCACTGAGGAATCAGTATTACATCATAAAAACTGTGTTATTTTACCTTTAGGACTTGGGTATGCTGCAGCCTCACCGCACACTAACCTCTGTTTTTCGTGTGCATTTATTGTGTATTTTACCTGGAGAACCTGTGCAGCTGGGATTTGGTGCAACCATTTGGTTCCGACACTAAAACTGTCCCAGACCGAAGGGGAGATATATTATACTGCTTCAATTCACAGTGTACCAACCTTTTTGCTGACAAGAGTTTTGTTTTAATCTTGGGACTGCCACATATTGGAAAAAGCAACAGTGTCCCTAGGTGCCGTTCTACCTTCCCACTTTGTCCGTGAGTCCTGGAAGGTGGCGTAATAACCTCCTACAAGTGAATCTATTTTCTGGCTAGGCCTTTGGCTGATAGGCTTTCTTAATCACTGTATCCATCAGGACTCACCCCAGAGTTAACATGAACTTTCAATTCCGTCTGGCAGAAGCCCCCCACCGCTCAAAACTCCAGGTTGTAGCAAATGTGGGGCCAGCATGAGCTGCACAGAAATCAGCTCAGCAGGGAGGTGCACAAACAAGTTGCTCCATATGTTTTCTGCATTTACAAGGTGCTCACTCGATTCGCTTCGTACTCTTTGGGTTCAGTACACTGCATGCCCTCCAACATCTCTCCAATGAAAATAGGGACTAATAATAATAATAATAATAATAATAATAATAATAATAATAGTATCTTCCCCTAAGAACAAAACTAGGAAATAATATCTGAAGAGAGCAGTTGATCATGCAGAGTATTATTCCGCTGACTAAACGCACACTTTTGAACTGACATGCTGCGGAAAGATGTGTTTTTTGGTGATTCATTTACCTCTTCCTACCCTAGTGAATAAAAAGGAAACCAAATGATAGTTGAAGACTGGAAGATGTCATATATATGTATGTTTGTGTATGTAGATAGATAGATGATAGATATAGATAGATATAGATAGATATAGATAGATAGATAGATAGATAGATAGATGATAGATAGATAGAGATATAGATAGATAGATAGATAGATAGATAGATGATAGATAGATAGATAGATGATAGATAGATAGATAGACAGATAGATAGATAGATGATAGAGAGATATGTCCAAAATTGGGGCGGTGCCTTATACACAGGGTCATTTCCCCCCATTTTCTTAAATCAGAGTCCACAAAAATAGGGGTCGACTTATACATGGAGGCGTCTTATAGATGGAAAAGTGCCAACGTTGATGAAATTCACAGTATCTTCTCTGAAAACAGAATTCCTTCTATAAATAATACTACTAATAAAAAACGTTGTTGAGCTATAATATTAATTTTCTATCCTTTCAGTACAGCCACCTTCCAAACAGCTATATAAACCTTCTTTATCAAGGAGTTCAGATTTAGCACTTTACTCAAAAATCCAATAGATTTATTGTGTTGGGAAAGGTGAAACAAACAAGCTAACAACACCTCCCTTGCTCCTTTCGTAGCATTAGAATGGCTTGTCAATTCCACCGCTTGAAAATGAAAATTGATCTATGAAAAAGCTTTTGGTGTGTATTCACATACACGCACACACACCTTTCCCCTTATGGAATGCTGATCGATAAAATTAACGCGTTGGCTTCTGCCAAAATCCGATGGCAGAAGTTTTGCGGTGGTTGAAGTGAAGTGAAACCTCTGGCACCTCTTGACTGAGTTGATCACACATATTTATTGTTGACCAAATTGATCACAGCACAAGCGAAGGATGAAGATGCAAATTTATTTGGAATTTAAGAGAGAGAGAAATGTATTAAAAGTTCAACATTCAACAAATGTTCAGGACACAGGGGACCCTTCATAGGGAGAAGCTGAACATGTCTAGGTTTGTTATATCAACATTGGCAGTACAGTCCTATGACTGTCTACTCAGAAGTAAGCCCCACTGAGTTCAATAGGGTGTAGTCCCAGGATTGCAGCCATAAAACAACGATATGCCAGAAATTGGTACAATTATATTGAATTACACTACCTACTGCCATGGGGAGTATATTTGGGAGAAGAAAAAGTCAAGGAGCAAATCCTACACAAATCCAGATTGGAGTTCTTAAGATAGTTGGACAGCTTCTTGCACACCTCCTTCTGGCAACTCCTGCAGCTAAGCTGGTGCCAAACGCATTGCTCTGTTTTCCTTTGGACCACATCATTGAGGCCAAGAAGGGGATTGTGTAATCTGGGCAGCCCAGGACCTCCATACATACTCTCCAGGCTTGCCCCCCAGAGAGGTCACTTCAGTGCTGCTAAAGCAGCAAAAACAACTCAGGAGACAACAGTTACGAGTTACTGTTCTCTGCAGCCACAGCAGGCACTGTGATTCCCCAGCGGTTTGACTTCACCCTTGGAAGTGCACTCCATTGAGACAGACGGATGCCAACACCAAACCAGTTGGTGCCGTAGATGGGCAAGCCCATGGGCTGGTGAGAAAATTATATCAAGAAAGCCAGGGAACTGACATTTTGCATAGCCTTCCTGTCTGTTGCAAACACAAGTAGCTAATCAAAGAATACACTATGGTCTACCACAAAGGAAGTTTATCCATTGCAAACACAAGGTCAGTTTTTATAGACTGGCAACACTGCAGAAGTAGATGATCAGATGCAATGGCAGTGACACAATTGCTGTGATTTAACACTGTGCACATTTCCTTTGTGGTAGACTGCAGGGTAGATATTCCTTGATTAGCTTCTAGTAAGCTTCTTTGTGCTGCTGTGCCATTTCCCTGAACACAAAGTATAGGCAGTGACAAATCTCATCTAATATCCTAGTCTTCATTACCCCTTTCCAACTTGCACAAACAGAGAACAAATTATTTAGTTATGTTTAATTTGATATGGCCGTTAAAGGGATGATACAACCGTTGTAGTTTCTTTGAAGAAGACAGAATGATCCCAGTAAAAATGGCTATTGAATTATCCCAACTGTAATGAGTTCAAAGAGCACTGTGCCTGCATGATCTTTAAATGTTTGGATTTGCTACATGGTACCTCTTTGATCTGTGAACCTAAGAGATGATGGGAATTCTCTAGTCAAGCTTAACTGTACTGCCATTATGTTTCCAATTAAATTTATAGTCGTGTGAAACTTGCAAAACCTTATCAGTAAAGAAAGGATGCATTGGAAGATGTAAGTTATATAGCATGAGAAATATGTGATATTTATGGAGTGTGTATCCCTGCTATATGTTAATGTGTCGGCCATATATTTTCAAAATGCCCTTACTCTGTTCCTAATCTGGGTTTTCTGAGTTTCTCAGTTTTCCAGTCCTAAATTCAGTTCTCCACATTTCTGCAACACTTGGTGATGCAGAAAAAATACACATTTTCGTGTGCAGTTTTGACTAACATACTAGCAAGCAATGTTCTCTAATGCATTGCATATTTTAATCTTCATGGATGTAAGCATTTTTATGTCAATTTCTCCTTATATATACATTTCTGTCCATATTTTGCACACATTGCTTGTACATACTTAAAAAAATGGAACTGTTGCAGGTTATTTGGGGATACTCCATTCAGTTCCCTGTCTTGCTGGGTTTCCATTCCACAGAATCCACACCCAGCTGACACTGTAGGCTGCTAAAGGTTCCCCCATCTTAGTTTCATTTCTATTATTTAAATAAATCACTTTCTGGAATCAGGGAAAGAAGGCAACAACACAACCTCTTGTGATCAAAAGTTCACAGGATCACAGGATGGTGGGGATACTACAGAAAAGGTATTCTCTTTTTTTATATATATAATTTTTATTAGTTTTTTTTAACCTATCATTTTCAACAGTAATTAAACATACTTGTACATCTTATTCAAATTTTTGACTTCCATCAATCCTGTCTGAAAGTTTTCCAATCTAATCTCTCAGTATACATTTCTTATCTTCCCTATTACATTTCAAACTCATAACCAATATCTCTATCTTTTTCTACTTTGTAACACTTTGTATATTTCTCCTTACAAAACTTCTTGTAGTCCTACTAGCGTAATTTGTTGATTACAGTTGCTCTTCAAATAATTCATATACTTCTTCCAATCTTCTGTAAATCTCTGGTCCCGCAGGTTTCGAATCCTTCCTGTCATTTTGTCCAATTCTGCATAGTCCATTAATTTCATCTGCCATTCTTCTTTCCAGAAAAAGTATTCTCACACCTTCTATGTTACTGGCAGAATGCAAAATGACATTATCAGATGACCTTAAAATAGATTTCTCTTGACTTTGATGAAGTAGTGGTCAACACAGTTTTGGGATGTGTGTGTGTGTGTTGAATGGACTAGGCATGGCATTCTTTTCAAAGTGATATGCACAGGCACATAACAGTCCTCAACAAGGTTTCAAATGCATGTTTGTCAGGGTAAAGATGTATTTGAAATTTTGTGGAGGCTGGATCTTTTGCAGCAGGGAAACCAGAGGCAGGGAAATAGTTAAGCATTCCTCCCCCTTGTTGCTTTTCCACTCCCAACTGTACCTCCCAAAGCAACCTTTACAAGTTTAAAAGAGGGCATAGGCTAATTTGCATGTAACAAGTTTTGACCCAGGTTTGTTGCTGGGAATGTGGCAATGAAAAGTAGAAAAGAAAAGAAAACTATGTATTTATTATCAGTTCTTACCAACTCGAAGAAACTACTCATACTTCAGTATGTGGCCCATCACTCACGATGCTTTGTGCTAGCCATAACACGGGGGAAATCATTCCTTTATGCTTGTTCTGATTGGTAGACAGTCACCCAGCATTATGGCAGTCCCTTTACACAGCCAAAACAACACAGAGTTGCAGCCAAAACCTGCTGTTACTCATTTGTGGATGTGACAAGGACATGCTGAAGGCTTATGCTGTGTAGGTGGTTTCAGAGAGTAATGGCTCAATTCCTGAACCAAGTGTTCTCGGGATTAATGTCAATGTTTCCTCTTTTCTTTTTCCTGGGCAGTTGTTGTTTTCTGACCTTCAAAGAAAGCTAGACTTAATGGGCAACTGTTAACAAAAACAGGTGCTTTTGTCATATGTTAATATGTAATTCTTAAATTCATAGATGCCCATATGTCTATGTCTCTATGGCAGGGATGTCCAACCAGTAGATCACAGGATCCTTATCGTATACAACAAGTTACAAGGAAAAAGCTAAAAAACTCTGTGCAATTCTCCCCCCAAAAAGCTCAACAACTCTGGGCAATCCACCCACCCCACAAACACTCCTCCCTCCACTGACAATGGGTAGATCACTGCCCGTTTTTTTAATACTGGGAGTAGATCACAGTCTCTTGGGAGTTGGACATGCCTGCTCTATGGCATGGATCCCTTCTTTGTGGCTATGGGCAAGGGGTAGTCTCGCTTTCCAGATGTGCTCCGATCCTGAGATGACTGGTTTTCCTCATCAAGCCACATGGCTTGATCAAAAGCCAACCGTGGATCCTTAGCACTACAATATTGTTACTTTTCTGGAACACGCCACCCCTGCTCTTTCCCTTGTTTGCTAATTGATCCAATTTCCGATGAGAACAGGGCACAATTAAAAGCAAAATAACACATTTGTTAGCTTAATCTCAAAGCAGATGCATTCAAACGAAAAATGTTTTGCAGATGCTTCTGTTGGAAAGGGAGGCGCTGAACTTCAAGGGTAAATAGGGTAACTTGCTTTACCAAACAGGTTTGACCTGAATGACTTTTCTCATGAACTGTTTTTAAATGTGGGTGTTTCTTGCAAGTCCGCTTGGTTTTATTTCCTGATAAGGTCTTGTGGTGGTCCACCGTCTGCAAGGGAAACTAATGTTTTCCTGAGGCCCAAGTCTGTGATTACAGGAAAGTAGCTGCATATGAGAGAAGGATTAAGCTCCCACCCCACCACTTCTCCCCTTCAAATCATGTTGCAGCATGATGCTTTTCAGATGTCTGCTGAGCATCTGGTTTCACAGATTCAGGCCTGGCACTGAAGAAGAAGAAGAGTTTGGATTTGATATCCTGCTTTATCACTATCCAAAGGAGTCTCAAAGCGGCTGACAATCTCCTTTCCCTTCCTCCCCCACAACAAACACTCTGTGAGGTGAGTGGGGCTGAGAGACTTCAGAGAAGTGTGACTGGCCCAAGGTCACCCAGCAGCTGCATGTGGAGGAGCAGAGACACAAACCCGGTTCACCAGATTATGAGTCCACCGCTCTTAACCACTACACCACACTGGCTCTCTTATTTGATTCCTCAAATTGGCAGGTTTAGCAACTGCTGTGGACTTCAATCCTGACACTCAACACACACACACGCACACACACACACACACAAATACAAAAATCATTTGACATTGTGAATACCCGATGTTTTGCCATACATTGTCCTGCTGTGCCATAGAAGTTAATGCCACATATTTCAACATGACAGTGTGAGATGCAGAGGTGGCAAGAAAAAAACCAGGTTGGTACTGTAAAGGAGTGGAAATCCAGGGGTTGTTAAGCATCTAAGACAATCCATAGGTGGGTAAAAACAAAAAACAAAAACATGGACATATTAGAAACCTCCTGGCTCTAAATATATATAAAAACTGTTAGTAGCAGCAGCGGGATTTTGAGGTGGGGATATTGACCAACTGGGATCCAAATGTTTGCTTGTATGTTGTGCATCAAAGTTTTTGATGGATTTGGTTTGATCAACATGGCTTCAGAGTAACTGTACACCCCTATATTGTGCATCTATCTAAAAGTGTACATTAGCTTCCATTCTAGCTGCTTTATTTCAAACTTGAGGTGGCCATAGATTATGTAATACCATAGGTGCTATTACATGCCAACAGACCACACAGAGGATCAGCAACCATGACTGTCTTGTTGTGACACAAGTCAATTTCCTTATCAAATGGTCATAAATATATGAACACAGCCAAATCAAATTCTGGGTTTTCTTCCATGTAATATATACAGAATCCTTTGAAGTGTTAGCTGAAATGCATCACCAAATGAAAGGGCTATTCATGAGTTATTCTGGAGGAGAGACCTAAAAAAAGAAAACAAGCTGCAATCAAATTTGAATTTCTCCAAAAGAAAGTGAAGCCTCTGATGTGACAAAATGCACTGGACTGAAACTAAGCTTTCGCTCTGTCGTAATTGAATGAGTTTAGATCGGTTCTTCCATTTGCTCAGCTACGTTTCAGCATCTTCCAAGCCCTACTGATTAATTCAATAATTTCAAAGAATAAATATTAAAAGTAATGGAAAGCAATAAGGCTTTATGTACATAATTAGAACCGATGAAAGATGGTGGCTCTCGTTCTGACTTTCTTCCCCCAAGATAAAAGCTTCCTTGGAAATCTCAAGAATCACATTGTATGTACTGTACTAACCATTCACAAATGGACTAATGCAAATTTCTGCAAGTGATCTGCACTTTGGCTGCTTGGCCCAGTGGTTACTCAAGGCTTCTCTGTCGAGCTATTGTATTATCTCAGGGACAATGCTCCGAAAGTTACCGTATTTTTTGCTCTATAAGACTCACTTTTTCCCTCCTAAAAAGTAAGGGGAAATGTGTGTGCGTCTTACGGAGTGAATGCAGGCTGCGCAGCTATCCCAGAAGCCAGAACAGCAAGAGGGATCACTGCTTTCGCTGCGCAGCAATCCCTCTTGTCGTTCTGGCTTCTGAGATTCAGAATATTTTTTTTTCTTGTTTTCCTCCTCCAAAAACAAGGTGTGTCTTATGGTCTGGTGTGTTTTATAGAGCGAAAAATACGGTACTTTGGTAATGCAAATTTGAATGCCGGGAAGGGGGAAGAAGAAACCCGAGCCGTCCTTGCCATGCCACGGGGTGAAGAGGGGAGATTAATGCTTACTCCTGCTTAGTGTGTTTCCAGTGCTGGTTTTTTAATCTGCAATCCGTGGCACTGGATTATGGCCGCAGTTCCTGAAACAATCTGGGGACAGGGTTATGGTGGTTTTTTGTTTGTTGGTTGGTTTTTGTTTTGAAGTTTCAGGGGTCTGGATGAGCATCACAGTGTGGATGTGAATGGCCAGTCTCCTAAATAGTTGCTGGAGCTGGAGCCAGATGTAAAATGGTAGCTTAGGGGGCAGGAGTCATTGACCTACTGTACACCACTTTCCCCTGCAATGTGCCTGAATATATAAGTGCAAATCAACGTCGGAGTTATGACTAACACAAAACTCTGAAACTGGCCACCCAAGCTGCACAAAGACCTGGCTAAAACTTGCCATTTTTGGGCTCTTGTTAAAGCCTTGTCATCTACTGCCAATCATGCAAAGCTCGTGCTGGGGGATCCTGATCTACCATCTACCCATCCTGCTCTAAACTTTTAGGCCAAATGCTATGCCACTAACATGTTTGAGAAACCCAGGCCACATCCTTCATTATTCCAATCCATCTTGCTCTGTCCTCTGAATCTCAGCTGCCCAGTGCCAGTGTAGGGGTCGGCTGAACTATGTAGCCATTGCCTCTAATGGAAGAGGGAGCCAGTATATTAAACCATGAGCACTGCTTGATGTTGGAGGAAGAGTGGCAGAGGACTGCATGGTGCTGAGCTTGGGCAGGGGCCTGTGTCTTCACTGGGGAGTATCATGTAGTGGAAGCCAGGGGTATCTGGGACTATGTAGTTCCGATGTGTTGATTTTGATTGATCAACATCTTCCAGCTTCCTCTGTCAAATTCTGCCACTCAGCAACACTTGCTGGTAAGAGCACATGCTCCCTCACCACTTGGTTGTTGCTCAGAGCTAGTGCCCACTCCATCTTCTGAACTACCAGTTCCCACTGCATGCCATAACAGTCCATCTTTTTCCAGCAACTAGTAGTATATGGTCAGAAGTGTCTTGCCTCTGTTTTCATCTGAAGATTTCCTGACCTCACATCAGCTGCTCTGCATTTCTGAAAGCCTTCCATTTTGAATCTTCATAATGCGCTAGCATTATTGCAAGCTGCTTAATATGTTCATTAGCTTGCTGCCTTAATGCTGAAAGATTAAGTCCATTACATGGCTATGCAGCTTTGAATATTAAATCTAGCCATGAATATTGATTCCCCAGCCCACCCCCTGTTGTGCTTCCAAGTAGAAAAGTGTGACAAACCAACTATATTTATAACATGTATTTTCACTGCAACAAAACTGATAGTGTGAAGATTCCATGACTGCAGATCTCTTTGGAACAGAATAAGGACCGAGGGAGAATTTATCAAATAAATGCTGGGGATATAATACCTGTAGATACAAAGGGTGGAATTCACCTAACAAGTCCCATCAGCGTAAATTCTGTGCGAGAGCTTCCATTTATACAGTGGGACTTTACCCACACTCCTGCTCCCCGCCCCCCGCTCCCAGTGCCCTCTCTGAATTGGTTCATGGGGCACTGGGAGAACCCCCTAGAACAACACATGAAAGAACTAACCTGCTAATTTTGACTTCTCTAACTTTCTTATTGTTTCCATTTTTAAGTTCACTCCACCCCATTTCTGCATCAGTTCATGATTTTTTTAAAAAATAAAAGTACAAAGAGTTGTATGCATTCCTGCAACCAATTTCTCTGTTGTAAGTCATTTTATGTTCTTTTCCACTAATAGATCCAATTTGGTACACGTATTTTTAAATTGGGGAACTGCATCACAAAATTTGGAGAAGTATGGATTTTAAAGGACAGTTTCATTTCAGTTAATTTATTGGTTTAGGAAGGACATATCACAATGAAATGGGGAAAAAAAGTATATCTCCGCATCTGAATATTTTGCTGAAGATTTTCTCAAGTACGTTTTTCATCAGTGCACACACAAAAAGAAAAAGAAAAAGGAAAGGAAAGGAAGGGCACAACTGCATTATAATGAAAGGTGTAATTCATAGTAATGCAATACCGGAAGGGAAACCAAGTTACAGTATATTAGTTGCAGTAGTAAATGAAGGAGTAATAAGTAGCCTGCCAATGCTATATGTACCAGCCATTCTGCACTGTATTTCTGCTGTGTGATGATGACAAATACATAAGTAAGTCATTCCTGATTGGAAAAAGGAGAAAGCCTCTTCCTTTGCTTAAGTCTGATTTTAAATTTGTTTATATTGTTAAAGTTCAGAGGAAGAAGATCATGTTTCCTTGTTGGGCTTCTGAATTTTCCTGAGCAAATCATAGAGACAGATGCAATGAAAGTAAGTCTGCGGAAATAAACAGCACATAAATAACAAGGCATTGCCCAGAATTCATCGGGAAAGCACTGCTGAAAGTTATATAAAGCACATCTGAGATACAGGGGCAAATTCAAAGTAGATTTTCTTGACCGAGAAATATTGCCTGTCATCACCAAGCATGACTTTGTTGTGTTTGGATGACTTCCCAGGCAAAGTTCCTCTGAAGCAGAACATTAACCTATGGCTTAACCCAGACAATCTCCCCAGCCCATAACAATAAATGCACAGTTCTTACTTAGCTGGTGTATAGGAGCCAGATGCCACCTTCCTATTAGAGCATTCATTGTAGAAAAAGCCAGTTTTTTCTTGCTGGGAAAATGTGATTTCTCCCCTCCCCCCCACGCCAAATGAGCGCCTATGTTGTGTTCAAGAGTGCTTTGTGGTTGGTGGTGGCATATCATGTGCATCTGCTGGGCAACACCTGTAAATCATGCATGGTAAGCCATAAAATTCTGCTTTCCCATCAATAAACACACCGTTTTGCAGACTCGTCTATTAATGTTCAGCATAATAATAATTGTATCCTCAGTTGGTGTGAACATCATCCTGCCATGTTCCATACCAATGGAGCACTAGCTACCCTCAATTGCAGCCAGATTATCCACTTACTCCTGACGAGGGTACACCATGAAAAAGAAACCATCATTAAGGAATCATAGGATTAATGTAATCCACCCCCCCCCCCAAAAAAAGGGGTTTGGGCACATTCTTATAGGATCATATGAAGAAAGCTTCTTAACCACCAATATGGAAGCAAGACCATGCAGCCATCACTATGTAATCAAAGCTTCCAGAATATGAAGATCCTTTTGAAATCTAGAATTCAGTGCACCATGTGCTGCATCAGTGCCTTTTAATTTTAATTCAGCTCAGCATTGCCTGAATACCATACATTCATGGGTCTTATTGGCAGTAGAGTGTGTATTCCCTGCTCCCCCAATATGGGTCTGGCAGAATCAGATATTGTCCCCATCTTCTCCCTGGGTCTTTCTATTCCGTTAACTGAGCAGATTTTGCAAAGGGGCTTTCACAAAAATATCCTATGTGGCTAAGGCTAATTCCCCAAAGAGTTCCCAAATAATGGCAGCAAGAAAAGGGTGCACGGTGTGCGCCTGAACATGAATAGTACTTTTATTAGACAGTAGCTCATCCTTGTAACGCAGGGGTAGGGAACCTCATGTCCAAGGGCTAAATGAGCCCCTCTAGCCTGAGACGCCTGCTTCTTGGGAGAAAAGCGATGGCAAACCTAGACAGCATCTTAAAAAGCAGAGACATCACCTTGGCAACAAAGGTCTGTATAGTTAAAGCTATGGTTTTCCCAGTAGTGATGTATGGAAGTGAGAGCTGGACCATAAAGAAGGCTGATCGCCGAAGAATTGATGCTTTTGAATTATGGTGCTGGAGGAGACTCTTGAGAGTCCCATGGACTGCAAGAAGATCAAACCTATCCTTTCTTAAGGAAATCGGCCCTGAGTGCTCACTGGAAGGACAGATCGTGAAACTGAGGCTCCAATACTTTGGCCACCTCATGAGAAGAGAAGACTCCCTGGAAAAGACCCTGATGTTGGGAAAGATGGAGGGCACAAGGAGAAGGGGATGACAGAGAACGAGATGGTTGGACAGTGTTCTTGAAGCTACCAGCATGAGTTTGACCAAACTGCGGGAGGCAGTAGGAAGATAGGAGTGCCTGGCGTGCTCTGGTCCATGGGGTCACATAGAGTCGGACACGATTAAACGACTAGCCTCAGGGCTGCCTAGGCCCCGCCTCTTTCCTAAGCCACACCCCTAATTAATCTTGCTCTGTGCCTTGTGTCCATCAACTGGGATAATGCCTCTTGCCCGCCTGGGTGGAGAATGCAGGATGGAGAGTTGTGTGTCTGGCTGCCATACCCTCCATTGGAATGTGGCCCAGGGAATGTGATTATCAGGCTGAAAAGAGATTTCCCACCTCTGGTGTAAAGATTTAAATGTATGTTGTCTTTTGCAGCTACACGACATTTTAATGCAGAACAAGGAACAGTTCTTGAAATGAGGAACACATGATATATGTATGTAGCTATGATTCCATTGCCTGGGCTTGCTCTCAGTATTCCCACTCACCCGTGCCATTTTAAATTCTGTTCAGATTGAGCATCTCCTTTCAGTCTCTGAGCCACAAGTTCAACCTGAGGTCAAGTGCATTCTTGCTCTGGTGAGATAAAAACGGGTATGGCTGGACCACATGATATTGCTCTTCCCAGCTTTCAATCTTTTCAAGTTCTAAGGATACAGACTAGAAAAGTGCAAAAGAGAAACTAATAGATATTTAGGATTTTTTACTTCGTTTTATTCTTCCTAAAGTTTATGCTTCCTGCATGAATACTTATGTAAAATCTTCAGAGAAAACTCAAATGGAAAGCATATTGAAAGCTGAAGCAATGGTGATTATATATTTCTTAATGACCCCCTTTCCCCCCTGATGGGACTCACGGCGGTTTACAGATAAAAACAAGAATCCCTTAAAACATAGGGCAAACAAGCATTAAGCATGAATAGAATCAGAACTATATACATATATGCAGTGAAGTCTGTTTAAAACTTATAGTTACCAAAAAATAAAATGATCCCTTTATGTTTACTCAGAAGTAAGTCTCATTGAGTGAAATAGTACCAGTTGCGTGTCGAGGTCCCCAGGTCCACCCCAATAACTCACACATCACACAGAATTTTTGTTTAAGGTTTTTGGCATAATTTTGGCCACAACTTTATTAAATTACAAATTTGTGAGTGGTTGCTTAGGCATTGGTTGCGACTATCTGCCCCCACCATGGGGGACAGACAGACATTCCACACGATGCGAAAGTCAGAATGGGGGAATACACTTGGGGGTTACGCGGAGCAGGGAACCTGCCCTCACCCCAAATGCAACCAGGAGCTCATTGCTATGGCCCGAGCCCCCTTGACAGAGTGGACAAGCAATAGTTAGCCCCCAATTCCTTTAACGGAATCCCTTGCAGCAGCAGCATTAGAGGGGCAGCCACAGCCAATCCATGCCCCTCAACCAACCAAACCATAAACCAATGCCTAACCGCAACCTTACAAGTTGTGACGATTTGCTACGCAGTAGGCAAAAACCAAATGGCCCCAGCCAATCAGCCAGATGGACAAAATTCCTACCAGGCCCCCGCTCCAAAGCAGAAGACCCCATGACAGGCATAGCAAGGTCAAAGCAAACAACCCTATTCTAGGGAGGGAGGGACGGGCAATCCGCTGCACGGGCGAAAAGAGGAAGCCCTAGCCTCGTGCAAGGAGTTTTAGCATTTCTGGCTGTCAATCAATAAATGGCAACATTAATTTCTTCCCAACAACAAGGGAAGCCCCAATCGCATCAGTGGCCAACGATCAGTTAGCCCGCCCCCAACTTTGGAGTGTCCTGGCGGCCCCCACCGCAACACGTGCGCTCCATGAAGGGGAACACGCTTTCCCAAGTAATTGTGCCTAGGATTGCACAGTGAAAGCTATGGTCCTAAGAAGCCTTATCAATTTAGATCAGTCACTCTTACTTCTGAGTAAACATATTTAGGACCTTGGCGTGAGTTAGGAAGGTGCACGGTTTTGTATGGGTTGGATCCAGAATGGCCCTTCTCTGAATGGAAGAGCTCCTTCCATTTTTAGGAGGGACTGCAATCCAGTGAATGCTCCTACTGGAGTATCCAAGGTTTGGGGCCATTATTCTCACCAATTTCCATCTTCCTTCTGCAGCCCTTACACCATCTTGTATACAAACCCCCAAAGCTGATTTTCAGGTGGCACAGAGGGCAGAAGACAAAAATCAGCCGATACTCTGTCCCGCTTCCTGCATTGCGAGCATCTCGTGAATGGATTCCTGCTCACAGGAGCTCTGGATCAAAGCTTAGGTCTTGAACAGATTAAGTCTTCAAAGTTCATTACAGAACTTTACAATCCTGAAAAAAAATATGGTGGACTGTTCCAGGATCTAGTACAAATCATTTTACTCTCTCACGGTAGTGGAAAGCAATACAAATTCTATTAGGTGGCTATATTTGGCATAGGTAATTGCATTACATGGAATAAAATGGCAACTGGGATTGAGAATCAGAAAAATATTTCTTTGGGTGCACGAGCCTAATCTGGTGGTATGCTGGGACTCAAGTTTAGACCGATGCTTATGTTTCTATAGATCTTTGACTACCTAATACAGTGGTACCTCGGGTTACAGACGCTTCAGATTACAGACTCCGCTAACCCAGAAATAGTACCTCGGGTTAAGAATTTTGCTTCAGGATGAGACCAGAAATCGTGCGGCGGCAGCGGGAGGCCCCATTAGCTAAAGCGGTACTTCAGATTAAGAACAGTTTCAGGTGAAGAACGGACCACCAGAACGAATTAAGTTCTTAACATGAGGTACCACTGTATGTTTAAGTGTTTTAAAGTCCCTGGATACGTTGTGTTAACTACTGGTTTTTTTTTATTTTGCTAAATTGCTGGATTTGCCTCTTTTCAGAATAACAGGAAATTGAATCAATGACAATAAAGAAAAAGCACAAAGTCCATCAATGATCAAGCCTGCTATGAGTATTAGATGCTATTATTTTTTCAAAGGAGTTGTATTGTGATATTTACCACGACAATATTATCAAAGCTATGGTATGCCTATCTGCTGAGCAGGTAAACAACTCAGCCAATCTGTGGGGTGCATCTAGCTGCCAGATGACATACCTAGCCTTGTCCCTGATTCTATATGTTACCACCTCCTTGGATAAACAGTGGAAGATAATACATGATTTATCTTAGTGTGGGAAACTGTTGAAGGCAAACTGATCACTCCAGAACAAGTTATGTTACACAAACAACAGTGCCTGCAAGAGCAAAAAGGTTAAAGATAAGATAGGGAATGCAGTTGTGTGTGGTTTTTTTAAAAAAGTTCAAAAAAAAGCCAAAAAGTTCAAAATATTAAAAGGTTTAGATTCTTTTGTTTTAAAAATACGCTCAAGAGAACTCTCTTTCAGGTGTTGCCCTGGAGGAGCTGTGCAGAATTTAGTGCAATGCCACCAAAGTTCCTATGAACTAATATCTTTGTGGAGGACTCTGAAGTGGAATCTACGCACATATTAAAAAAGTTCTGAAAATGCTTTTTCTTAAAAAGCAGTTTTTAAAAAATACATTGAATTTTCCATAAGGCTCACCATTGCCAACTAGTGTCTCATTGCATATTGCACTTAAAACACACTTAAAACATTTTACAATGGTACCTCTGGAGGTCCGTTCTTAACCTGAAACTGTTCTTAACCTGAGACACCACTTTAGCTAATGGGGCCTCCTGCTGCTGCTGCTGCACAATTTCTGTTCTCATCCTGAAGCAAAGTTCTTAACCTGAGGTACTATTTCTGGGTTAGTGGAGTCTGTAACCTGAAGCATCTATAACCTGAAGTGTCTGTAACCCTTGTAGGGTTTCCTGATATATGGACAAGTTTCTTTTTACTTTTTGGCTGGGATTTGCAAAAAAGAGATTGGCTGTGGTGGCAAAAAATAAGTGACAGAAAGAGATGGTTGAGGAGCATCTCTTCTTGTGGTGCCACTTTCGTACTTTGTAGATTATTGATTTGTTTGAACCCTGTATTATTTGCTTTCCCCACGCTGTTGGTTGCAGAGCTCAAGGTTTTGCCCAGTCAGGGATAAACATGAACCTCCACTTTGCATCATTCTCTTCCTGCACAGGACCACTCAGCAAGATAATGCAAGGGGCAATGCACAGTCAATCACTAAGGGGGGGAAAAAACCTTTAGGATTATACTTCAGATATAGTAAAAGTGAAAATAGGGTTGATTAAATCTCAAGGATTGAAATGCTAGTATGGTTCCACCCCTCACCAGGGCAATTATTTTAATTAACTATCAGAACTCTTCTCAGGTGCCACTTCCCACCAGTCCATTACAGTGGTACCTCGGGTTAAGAACTTAATTCGTTCTAGAGGTCCGTTCTTAACCTGAAACTGTTCTTAACCTGAAGCACCACTTTAGCTAATGGGGCCTCCTGCTGCTGCCGCTGCGCTGTCACTGCATGATTTCTGTTCTCATCCTGAAGCAAAGTTCTTAACCTGAGGTACTATTTCCGGGTTAGCAGAGTCTGTAATCTGAAGCGTATGTAACCTGAGGTACCACTGTACTGTCGCTAGTCTTGTTCCATGCCTTCCTCAAATGTCTTTGCCTGAAAGGAATTTGTCTATGAACTGTGACCATGCCTCTTGCTTGCTTGCCTGGATGGAGAAATGGGCATCATGTGTTGTTGTTGTTGTTGTTGTTGTTGTTGTTGTTGTTGTTATTATTATTATTATTATTATTATTATTAGAATCGAGCAACACCTGGATGTCCACAGATTTCCCACCTGCTTTAGGGCCTATCAAAAGGTGCTCCAATTTGCACTCTTCACTTAACTACCAGAGCAATTCTTTGATGCTCCTAGATCACGTTCTTGGAATTTTCAGCCAGAAAAAAAAAAAGAGAAGAAGAAAAAAGATTAGCCTTCTGGTCCTTGTACACGTTCTGAAAAAGAGACATTCCTTGGCCATTTCCCCAATCACGTTAGTTGCGGATAGCAGTTTTGCATAATTGCATATTTTGTTTCATTTGCATCCCTGTTTGCTATAGTAATAACAACAGTACATTTAAAAAGTGGCAAGCCAAGCAGGAGAATTTCTTCTGTGGTGCTTCAGGATATTAAATGACAATTTGGGAAGCCGATGTGCTTCCTACTGCATATAGTAAATTACAAGATGTTGTTAGTATTCCAGACACAGTTTCTTCTTATTTGAATAATGCAAAACCTCGAGAAGAAGCCGAGTGTAAATCATTCATGAATAGAGCCTTTCCTGTTTCCCCTCTACTTTAAGCTATTTACTGTAAATAGGATAGTATAATCTCTCATGTAATGTGATCAGCGCTTAATTGTAGTACAAAACAGCAGTGCTGAAGCATAATGTAGTTGAAGTTATGTTAACAAAACAAGATATTCTCAAAGCAAATTGTTTTACATAAAAGATCTGCTTTTAAATAATTTTGCTACTTAATGCTCTTATTAAAGTTTGCTTCAAGCAGCAAATCAGGTTTCTTTTTAAAACCACAATCCTGGAAAGATATTACGCTTCGCGCCTCCCGACCCACTGGGAACCAATCTTACCCTTAGAAGCTTCTGCAGAATTTTGCGGATAACAAGCTGCCCTTCCTGCCTTAATATTGATTCTTCTGGGGTGATTCAGGTTCCTGGAGGGCAATTTATTACAAGGAACATAGGAAGGTGCCTTTTATCAAATCGGACCACTGGACCACCTGGATTCTCTGGGATTTCAGACAGAGGACTTTCCTTCCAAATCCTGTTGGTGCAAAGACATTTCATGTCCATGATCCTACCCAGCTGTTTGTTCAGGCAAGCATCAGTTTCACTTGCCATAGTAGTGCAGAGGTACTTGCGTGCCAAGGCCTTGTGACCTGTTAGTGATTAATAAACATACGGACACAAGTATTTAGGTTTATGGGATTAAATAGGCCACAACTTGTTGGTTACAGATGTGAGTGGTTTGGCTTAGGCATTGGGTGAAGCCAGGCTGTATCTCAACCCCCTGCCGGTCTGCAGGGAGTCCATCTAAGGGTAGGGAGTGTTAGAATTCCTGCTCCATGATTGCAGTCATGGGATTTTTGTCTTTCACATGACGGTGTATGTTTTGACTCCACAGTGTGGGAAGTGACGGAGACAGGATGTTTGTGTTACTGTGTTCCGTGAAGTGGGACTATTGTCCTTTCTCTTTGCTGTCTGATGCTAGAGAGAGAGGGAGCCATGTTGCAGTGCTCCATGTGTGTTTATATGTAAATAGAGTAGATTAGCCAAAATGCTGAGTTGCTGAGGTCTGTTACGCAAGTGGCACAACTCTGCGGATCCCTAAGTGTGCCGGTGTCGGTTGGCATCAGTCGCTGTGATGTTCGGGCAGAAGAAAGCTTTTGAAGCTCCCAAACGATCGACCAGGAGGGAGGGAACATGCCAGTTGGGCATGTGTCTCTACCAGAGTCCTACTCGAGTGTAGGACAAACTCCTGACAGGGAGAGCTCTATGACTTACATCAAATACGGGCACCCCGAGAGGTCCCCGTTGGGGTAGTGGCATGGCACTAGCACATGTCCGGGCATCGGACAGGATGTACACCCCTGGATCACTTTAGCAGCCCTTTAATGAGGAGGGGCAGGTGGAGGCTACAACCTTCCCTCCATCCAAACAAAGGCTTACCCAATGGCTAACCTCACAAAGTTGTGAGGATTGCTACAAGGTAGGTGAAAACCAAATGGCTGGTGCCAATTTGCCAAGGGGAAAAGAAACCTACCTGGCCCCAATAATGTGGTGGCCGACATTTGTCCATAGGAAGGCTGTGTCATAGCAAAGCATAAAAAAGAGGGTGGGTGGGTTGGGAGATCCGGTGAAAGGACGAGAGAGGAGAGCCTCCCAGCCACACCACAGTTAAATTTCCTGCGGCCATGCCCCCTACTAGCTCTTTGGCCAGCAACCCCACACTGGGCGCGGCCCCACCCAGCTCCACTGATGCGGCCAGAATGGCATGTGGGGGTCATCAACTTCCCGACCCCACACCAAATCATTACAGGGGCCCAGATGCCCACCAGAAAAGGTGAGTGGACTTAAGGACACATATTTTCCCTCCCGTTCATCACTACCAAAAACACAGGAGTCGTGTCCCATATTGACTCTGGCACCTATAGTCTAGTAGATGAAGATGCTATGCAAGTTTCAATTGCTCAGCCATGTAAGGCTGGGCTCTCTGACCAGCTCTAGGTTGATCAAGGTTGGCAGCAGGAGCGAAGGAGCTCAGCAGCTGCAAAACCAATAAGTTTCAGTTCACTTAATTCAATCTATAATCACTATTCAGTGTGCCTAATGAAACTCACTGTTGCCTTTTGCATATGTATGGGAAAAGAAAGGGTTGGGGGAGGGGGAAACAAGCTATCTAGCAAAGAATTTGGGTCAATCAATTTTTTACAGCCTTTTCTTAAGCCATCCAAGGGCTTAGCTACTAATGAAGCCAATAAACACACTGCTTTTGTATTAAAATAAATTGGAATCTCTCTCTCTGTGTGTGTATTAATCTGTTTGTTGATATTCAGCAGCCATTTCAGGATTTGACAAAGATCCTTATTTGAGACCTGAAGTGATAGATTAAAAGCAGATATGGAAAGAAGAGATATACAAATAAGTCACGAGATATCTCCAGACCACCCATGTTCTTGACAACCTGATGTTGTAATCCTGAGACTTGTTTGCATTGGTAGATAGTAAAACCATGTGGGATTTGAATGTGAAGGATAAGTAGCAGGTTCAGCTACTTTAGTCATTAGCTGAGAATGGTAGGGCAGAGGCGAGTGAAAACAGCAGCAGCCCCATTAATACTGCAGTGAGGAAATCCCCTGTAATTCTGACAAACTGAGAGCGTCTCCTAGCTGGGGGGGAGTTCACTCTTGGCTCTGTGTCCTGGGCCACAACCTTCCCTTCCACGAGCTTCTTCTCTGAGGAGCCTGGGTCAACCAGTTGGTGGAAGGTGGAAGATGGCGTTGCTCCCAAGGCAAACCATTGATTTGTTTCTCAGAAACAGGAGACATGTCCATTACTGTAAACCTCTGCTACTTAGAGGGCCAAATGTATAAGCCAATTTAGGAGAAATGTTGCAGCTTAATGCAGCGCACGTGTTTTGCACATAAAAGGTCCAAGATACAGTCTTCAGGAAGGACCCTTTCCTGAAAACCTGGAGAGCTTTGGCCAGTCAGTGGGTGACAGGAGCGAGCCAGCAGTAAATCACACTGAGCAAGTTGCAAGTTGGAGTTAACTCCTTATTAGCAAAAGCAGGATTGGCACAGTAGTGTCAGGCCAAATGAGCACAGAACTCCTCTCTGGCAGGTCTTGCCCCCATAAAGCAGTTGCTGAGACTGAAGGCCCCCACCTCCTCACAGCCGCCTAAGCCCTCTCCTGTCCAGCATTTTCCTCAATCAATCTGATACTGTGCCTGGGCTGCATGAAGGTAACTCCCCTCCGCCCTCTTCATGCCTCACCTGGTTCTGGGAGACCGGGGGGGGGGGGGGAAGGGAGACACTTCTGACTCTTCATTACCTCTGCCTCTTGGCCTCCCTCTTTTCCTGCCTCAGTTTTTGACTCTGCTTTGGGACTTCTCTCTGCCACAGACTCTCCCTGCCCACCAAGCCCTGTTGGACACTGGAGAGGGCTCCTCCCAGTCTTCACTCTCTTCTTCCTCCAACCACTCATTGTCATCCCACCACCAATCTGTAGGCTCTGAGCCTTCTTCCCTTGGGGGTTCCTCAACAGGTTCCTCCTACCATTCCTCTGTGTCCAACCAGTACACAGTAAGGAATCCCTCTAGATGTTTCTGAAATACAACTCCCATCATCACTGACTGTTTGCCATGCTTGCTGGGGCTGACAGGGGTTATATTCTGTCATCTTCTGGAAAGCCAGAGGTCCCTCACGCCTATTATGGACAATACAGAACTGGATGGATCAATTGTCTAACCTGGTGCAAGGCAGTTTCCTATGTTCGATACTGTTGACAAACCAGTTATGGGGATCAAAATGACTTAGGCATGACATTCCGATCTGTGGATAGAGACGTTCATGGCTTGTAGGACATTTATCAACTATTTTTGCTTGTACATACCACAGGTTTGCTTGCTAGCAGGATTATTCATTCCATACAGGGAATGGGAAATAAAGTCTGTGTGAACTGCAGACTACAAGACGGTAATGTGAATCCATCTAGAGTCAGCCTGAGTACCTCTTTTGAACAGGCTTGTTCCATGAAAGTGGTAGTTTCAGTAGATCAATAACAATCTAAGATAGTAACATTTGTATTGACATATATATCAGAGTGCTTTTTACTTCCATAATGAGCACTTCCTCTAAGAGGTGCCATTTAATACAGCAAACAATTCCAGAGCTGGGTCTTTTACTCTTTCTCTTAACAGCAGCGAAAATTGTTAATAATTTAGCAGTAGTTTAGTAGGCTGAGTAAGATTAAAATTAAGCCATGGCACTAACGCTTAAGCCACGTCACTTAGGGCTTAGCTGGAATGGTAAAGAGAAAGTGATTTATATGTGTTGTATGTGCGATATAGCATGGTGCCACCAGGTGGCGATGTGGAGTCCTGTTTTTCTCTACCCGTTTTCCCTGTTTAATTTTACAGCGCTTTAAAACCGAAACGCTTCTTTGATGCGTCTAGATCCAGCCTTGCTCCCTTGCCCTTCTGTAGATGAGACGCACCATGTCAAAGTCCTGGGATATGTGTGATAAGCACAGAAGTTCCTTTCCCTAGGAAAATGCACAAGTGTACATTCTCTCCTTCTGTGTGCATGGAGGATATTATTATAGGGCAACCAACCTAGACCCTGCAACCATAATCTAAGGCTCTTCTTTGTGTTCCTCCTCCATGGGCCTTTTCTGCAGGGCCTTTTCTGCAGTGGCTCCCCACTTGTGGAATGCTCTCCCCAGGGAGGCTTCATTACATATCTTTAGGCACCAGGCAAAAACATTTCTCTTCTCCTAGGCCTTTAGTTAATTAAACAATCTCTGGCCTTTTAAACTGTGTGTGAGTGGGTTATTGTTTATGTTTGTTATGATGGTATGTATTTTCGTGTTTTTATATTGTAAACCATGCTGTGATCTTTGGATGAAGGGCTGTATTGAAATTCAATGGCTATACAAAGATTGGCAGTAGGAGAACAAAGTTTACTATTTGTATATAGAATGTTAAAGCCTCTGAAGGAGGCGGTCCTATTTATGTATCTTGGCCAATAGCTATGAATCTGTCTGATCTTCTTTAAGGCCATCTAATATAGTAATCAACACTTTATTTTGTGGCAGTGAATTCCATGCATTTAAAGTAAATGTTGGGTGAAATCCACCAGGAACTCTTTTTTTTTTTACACTAGTCGTATTGCACAGTTCATTTTTCTTTCACTGGGCTTATGGAGGGGAACATCCCAGCAGAATCTGTCCTCGGTTTGTGGAGAAAATCACCATCTGCTAGCATTCATTCCTTTTTCAAGCAGAAAAATAGCCCAGGATTCACCAAGTATATTACTCATTGTGAATTATTCATTTGGTAATGTTACTATGGTTACAGCTGTGATACATACTTTCACATTATTTATTATCATTACTTCTTTTTATTCATTATGGCTTCACTGTAAATAGTGTTTTATTTTTCAAAGCATGCTTTTTTTCTAAGCGACTACAAAATGACATTCATAAGCATATCAGTATTGATTTAATATTCAGTATGGTTTTGGAAATGACATTAATGTTGTCACTGTGTAAGTGCCAACCAGTCCTTCAGCGTTCCTTCACCGCCTTTGATTTCCATTTTGCCAAAGAAAAAGAAGGTAAACCAATGGATGCACCATAAAAATACTGTCTGCTCTTATTTTGCTACCTGTTACTGACATATATTACTACTACTATTGATACTATCATCACCACCATGGCTGTTACTATTAGTAGTACCAAAGGATTGCTGCAGAAGTGGAATTTCTGCCAGCTCTATATAATAAATGTGTTTCCAGAGATTATTGATGGTATGTATTTTAAAATTATTTGTATAGTCCACACTGAGATTGCAATACAGCTTTTTCCAATTAATTCCCTTTTTTCCCATTACACATTTTTGTAACTGCATAATGGCCTTTCTTCGGTTGATCAGTTAGCTTACTCTCCTATAGTGGAAGAATGGCGAGCCAGACATACAGCCATCATAGTAAATAAACACACTCTTACACACACACACACACACACACACACACAACAGCAGGCTTCTTTCCTTCTTTCCTTTCTGTTTCCTGCTTCTTAGAAAAGCTCCATATTGATACTTTGCTTCTTTCTGTAAGCTTCTTTAAGGATCTTGGAATATGCAAAGATGTGGTTTAAGCAGAGTCATCTTCTTCTTTGCTGATCACTCATAGTAGCCGAGTAAGATTGTCTTCCATAAACACGGTTTTAACAATGAGTCCGTAAGTGACTGTGGAGGCCAATTTTGGATCCACACATCCTTCCACAGTGGGGACATTGGTTTGTGGGCGGGAGTTGATCACGGTGTGGATTTGCCAAGCGTGCCTTCCTCTTAGCACGTTTCTCCCTTGCGTCCTGAGTTTGAGTGTCTTCAAAGCCCATGGCACCTTTGGTAAAGGCTGTTCTCCGATTGGAGCGCTCGCAGGCCAGTGTTTCCCAGTTGTTGGTGTTTATATACTTTTTTTTAAAAAAAGTGCCTTAAGACTGTCATTCAACCTCTTTTGTTGACCACCAGCATTACACTTTCGATTTCTAAGTTCATAATAGAGTAGTTGCTTTGGAAGATGATAATCAGGCATTTGAACAACATGACCAGTCCAGTGTAGTTGATGTTGAAGAATCATTTCTTTGACACTGGTGATCTTTGCTTCTTCCAGTACACTGGCATTAGTTCACCTGCCTTCCCAAGTGATATGTGGAATTTTTTGGAGACACCGTTGATGGAGTTGGAGATGGTGTTTACAAATGATCCATGTTTCACAAGCATACAGTAAGGTTGGTAGTACAATAGCTTTGCAAACAAGCATTTTGGTTTCCCTGCAAATGTCCCAGTCCTCTAACACTCTGCACTTCAATCGGGAGAAAGCAGAGTATGGTTTTATTGAAACAACTTTGGTAACAGCAAGCACTTAGGTGACAACTGCCAGGGTCTTTCAAGGCTCTTTGTACAGGTTTATGCTACATATGTGGGTGCAAGGGGGAGGAACTATTCACCATATGGGGTGACATGGGTGGGGCTATTTGGCATGACCTTGTGCCCTGCTTTTGTGTTGGGAAAGCTAGAATAATTATGGTATGCTACCTAGGCATGGACTGAACTTCTAAAAAGACTACACTTTCTTTATCGAAGAGTATCATTCTGGTGCTTGTATGAACATGCCATTTTGAACTTCAGCCAATGAAGCAATTAGCACCTTAAAATGACTGAGATTTACAGTGCAATCTGTGCAATATCTCTTACAGCACAATATATTCTCAGAAGCAATTCTGTTCGTTGGGACTTATTTCTGGGTAACGGAGCATAGGATTGCAACCTCTATCAATTTTGATGGTTGAGAATGCAGGTATAGTGAACATATCATGGGGCAACATCTTGTGTCTACCTTGGAAATTCCTGACCCAGTTTCTTACCTCAGGGGCTGCCTCGTGTTTACAAAATGAGAATCACACATCTTTACCCATATGTGAAGAATCCAAACAATGTCAGCTTGATAATATGCAGACCCTCCAAGTGTCACTATTTTCCAGGGACAGCTCCAGATTCACAGAAACAATCCCAGTTTCTGATTTGATCTCGGAATGGCCCGCTTTTCCTTAGGACGTTCCTATTTTCATCAGAGTAATGTTGGAGGGTATGGAGTTATGCAACCCCCAAACCAAGGAGATAAGTAACTATACAATACTAACCATTCTCTCCACTCCACATTTTCAGTACATTTCCCCATATCTTTCCTAACAGCAAAATGCCAGGCTTTCTCTCTTTTTTTAAAAAAAGTGGATTTGTTGTGCTAGGGGTGCATAAATCCCCTTTAATTGCACAAACCTAAATTTCTGGTATGCACATGAATCCCCCCTCTGACAGTATGGAGGTACTCAGACTGAGCACAAGAAAAGAATAAAAATGAGAAGACAGGCTGCAGAATGAGATTGGCAGTATTTGACATCAGAAATAGAAATCACATTTAGAAAAGAGAAATTGTGTACAAGCTGGGGATGATTTGAAATAGAGATGGATAGATAGATGGTAGACAGATATGATAGATAGATAGATAGATAGATAGATAGATAGATAGATAGATGATAGATAGATAGATGATAGATAGATAGATAGATTAGATAGATAGATGATAGATATAGATATGCGCCCCATTTTTTATATATATAAAATCCGTTTAGCTAAAAGTGACAGCAGGACAAAAGAAACAGAAGTTAACCGTATGGGCATCAATGCCTCTGAGATGCCACCACCCCTCAATTCTCTTAACAAATAAATACTTAACAAATAAATACTTTTAAAAAATACTTTGAATGAGGATCAGAAGCTAACCAGAAGCCTGTGAAGATGTTGTAGAACTGTCAATATAAAGGATCATGCACCCTGCTCCCATTGACTCTTGGTATCTGCATTCTGAACATTCCTCAAAGGCAGAACCATGTAGAATGCATTACAGTAGACTAAGCCAGATGTCACTAAGACAGAAATTATCACGATCAAGTCATATAATGAATTATGATGGTTTGGCAACTTTGTGATTCAGAATCCAAAGAAGTTATCAATCAAAAAAACATGCGTATGAAAAGGGGTCGCTAAGTTTTGGCTGGCCTTACCAACTGCGGTGAATTAAGAAGTTTGAGGTAAAGTATTGTTTAAAATGTTACGTAAACATAGAAGTTAGAATGGGTATGAACAGTGAAAGGTGAAGGTAATATCTAATTAAAAAATGTGTTTGTGGAAGGGGGTTTGTTTTGTTCTTGTTTTCATGATATATTTTGTGTTTTTATTTTGTATATTTGTGCTGTGAACTGCACTCAGATTTTAGGATGAAGTGCGGTGTACAGATTTAATAAACAAACAAACAAACAAACAAACAAACAGCACCTCACTGTCATTTTACAGAATCAAGTTACAAGTCAAACAGTATAATTACTTCAGGCCATTCCCTAGTCGCTCTACACTTAAAGTGAATTCTGAAGTATTCCCATGGTCTGTGTGCTTGTTTTTATGAGCAATAAAATGAATACATGGAATATCTGCAAAACAAGAAAATGTCATTTCAAGTTATGAAGATTTTCAGAAAAAATCTAATGGCTTTATAATATATATATATATCTGTGGCTTTTCACTTTAAAATCTTGTAAAAGTTGGATGGACATTTTATTATTAATCCAACTGTTTATTGGTCCCCCTGCAATAATGAAAATACTCTGGAATAAGTTACATGATGATTTATGAACGCTTCATGAGGATAGAAAACATATGAATTTTAGTTCTGTCCTCTGTAAGCATAATTATTGCATTTATTTACTTGTATCCCACTCACTGAATCCGCAATCCCTTCAAATTGTGCTGAATCTAGTCTTGGATCCAAACCGTCTCAGAAACAACTGAAAACTAGGAGAAACTCAACTAAGATGATGTATTTCACACCCTACAGTAGCCATACCAACCAGAATTATGTTGCATATTTTAAGTGGGCACCTGTAGATATAAGAAGCAGATGCAATGAACATTTTGAAAACTCATGTATCATTTGCTCAGGTGCTCACCAACCATGCAATTGGAATTGCACAAGTTTTTAAGTCGTTTGAGGAAACGTTAGCTCTCCAATACATGAAGAATGATGGAGCTGAGCAGTAAGAATGCAACATAGGGAAGCAGGGCCAACAATTATGCCTCTGCTCTCCCTTCACGCCATTCAGATTGTGAGCTTGTGAACCCCTGAAAAGGGCTTTAGAAATGTATTCCTCCGAGAGTAGAGATGGGTGAGAAATTCCATTCAGTTTACATTTAAAGACAAACCTACCCACTTTGCTTTTTTCTACAAGGAAGCTGTGTCTTTCTGTTTCTTCAAGGAAGCTGTGTCTTTCTGTTTGTTGTACATCTGTGGACAGGTGTCTGGTTCTTGGAGGGCATAATAATAATAATAATAATAATAATAATAATAATAATAATAATAATTATTATTATTTATTATTTGTACCCCGCCCATCTGGCTGGGTTTCCCCAGCCACTCTGGGCGGCATCCAACAAAGATTAAAAATATATCAAAATGTCACACATTAGAAACTTCCCTAAACAGGGCTGCCTTCAGATGTCTTCTAAATGTCAGGTAGTTGTTTATCTCTTTGACCTCTGATGGGAGGGCGTTCCACAGGGCGGGCGCCACTACTGAGAAGGCCATCTGCCTGGTTCTCTGTAGCTTCACTTCTTGCAGTGAGGGAACTGCCAGAAGGCCCTCGGCACTGGACCTCAGTTTCCAGGCAGAACGATGGGGGTGGAGACGCTCCTTCAGGGGTACTGGGCCGAGGGATAGTGTTATGAGTTTGTGGGTGCCAGACTCCCCTGAATTCCTGGGACCAGTAGGTGTTAGAATTTTATCAAGGCTTGGGGTGTTAAATTGGATGCCAGGCTTATAAACCCTGGACCCATCTTCCTGTGTTCAGGAGATTTCCTAGGAGATGGGCCATTAAGAGAATAAATGAACGGTAACGAACCATTACGAAAGCAAAGGCTCTGTGCCAGATGACAAATGGCTCATCAACTCAGAGCTAGTTAGAAGACAAAGCCAGAGTTTGAGAGTTGGCTGTGATTTGACCTAAGAGGGGGGGAAAGGTTGCAGGGTGGTAAAGGCAGCAAGCTAGAGAGAGGGTCCGAGCACAATATTTGATGTCTGTTTGAATCTAAGGCTGTGGCTATGGGAGAAACAAAACCCTTTGAGGGTGTTAATTGCTGTGAAACCTCCTTCATAGACTCAGGTTATATGTGTGTGTAAATAAACCACATATCGTCATTATATATATATTTATTTTATTTTTAAACATATCATTTCCAACAATCATTTAACATAATTTCATATACAATTTTTAGACTTCCATCAGCCGCATCTGAAGATTTTTCAATCTTTTTCGCTTAATTTACATTTCTTAATTTCTCTATTACTTTTAATAATCTTATTAACTCTCTTCATAATCTTCCTTGCAATATTTCATATAGTCCTCCTTACAATTTTTTTTGCAGTCCTACTAGTGTAATCTGCTGATTACAGTTGCTTTTCAAATAGTTCACATATTTATTCCAGTCTTCTGAGAATCTCTGGTCCCGCAGGTTTTGAATCCTTCCTGTCATCTTACCTAATTCTGCATAGTCCACTAATTTCATCTGCCATTCTTCTTTCGTCAGTAGTTCTTCTTGTTTCCATTTCTGTGCCAATAGTATTCTTGCTGCCATTGTTGCATATAAAAACAACTTATATTGTCCTGTCTATTTATATCATCACTTACAATGCCTAGTAAAAATGCTTCTGGCTTTTTTTTAAATAAATGTATATTTCAACATCTTTTTCATCTCATTATATATCACTTCCCAGAAGCTTTTCACTTTCTTACATTCCCACCACATGTGACAAAAAGATCCTTATTTTTATTTACATTTCAAACATTTATTACTTGTTTTATACATTTTAGCTAATTTCACTGGTGTAATATACCATCTATACATCATTTTCATCACATTTTCTTTCAAAGCATTGCATGCTTAAATAAACCTTATATCATGAAGACACCACAGTCTCAGCTATGCCTCCTTTCCAGCTTCAGCTCAACTGATGCAGCGCTGTAGTTTACAATGACTTTGGGGTGAGAACACCCTGGGGAAAAAACGAACACCATGGCATAAATGGGAGGTTGGGAAGCACACAAACCCTTTTTTTTTTGGAGGGAGGGGGGCTGCATATAGCCTGTGTGCTACCCCCCCCCCCCGCACTGTAAATGTTTACCCTTAAATAAGCCCCATTAAATGCTGTGGAGTTTTCTCCAGGTAAGTCATGATGGCTATAGATTAATGCCTGTATTTGAGGCAGTATGCCTCTGAATTCGAGCTGCTGGGGAACATGAATGGGAGGGTCTTATTGGACTCATGTCCCCAGAGTCACCTGGCTCTCCGCTTTTGAAACAGAAGGTGGGATTAGATGGGCTATAGCTCCGATCCAGCAGGACTCTTCTTATTTCTATGATACATTGCTGATTCAAGGCAGATGATGGGTGATAAAAGTAGCAGCCAACGTTTCCTCTGTCCTGGAAGATGTGTAGTAAAGGAGCTTTTGTGATATGGTGCCACCACACCCTTGAGTTTCCCTGCTTTCGCTCCCATTGGCTGCAGGGAAACTTGGATTACGATGATGTCACATCACATGGTCTCTTTTGCATCACATCTGGCAGAAAAGCATTGAATGGCTGTTTTGGGTGGCATCTGTGTCTCTGCCAAAATGAACACTTCTGTCTTCTGACAACTCCGGATGGACCACCCTCTGAAGCAGGTATGAGGGTCAACACACTCCTGCTTTTGATTTTCCTATTGACATTTCACACTATTGGAAACCTGTATGATAATCCTGTAGACAGTTCAGAATCTGAGAGAAGGGTTTGAAGTGTGAAGAGTTCGGAAAGCACCTATTGACAGACAGGGCTATGTTACCATGCAAATATGTGGTAAATAGAAGCTAGTTATTTATGCAGGCCGTATCTCAGAGGGTTGTGATACATTTTCTTCCTGAATATCAAGTCGTACAACTATTGAGTAAACAATGTAAATTATTGATACCTTCTGATCCAGAGTTCAGGAAAGATTATTTATTTATCTCTGCAGTTTCGGTTTCTTCAGGAAAAAACAAGCTCATCTTAGTTACATTGTCTGATTTCACCAGAGTCACTGTTTCACTCAATTTTCTAGCCACCTTGACTGATGCAGAGGGAGGTCAAGTGATTAGCCCAGGGTCCCCAGTGGCTTGGTCAGATAGGAAGGCAGCATCCTACACACGCATGGACATTATTTGAGGGAAGATAAAGATCGTAATGGGACAGAGATACCTTTCAGCACATACTGAGATTGTTAAAATTATTATTTAGGTGGTGTTTTGTTTTTGTTTTTAAAAAGCTTTATACTGTACTAGGTTTCCTTCATTTACTGCAGAAGGAAAAAATAGAGTTCCATTCCCTATAGACTGTAGGTGTTCCATTTTCACTTCAGCTTACTGATATTTTACCAAAGGGATGCTTAAATATATATTTTTAGCTATACATATTAAAAAATAGTGGACCTTATCTGGCTCAACTCCTGTTCAGTAAGGGTTATTGCACCTCACAAGGCTAATTAATTGATGTCGGAGAAAGTGGATGGAATGCTAGACTAAAGATTACCTGTTTTAAGAAGCCACTCTGTAGCTACTTAAGTGCAGTGTTCCTTCCCTTCCTAACACATGCACACTTCTTTCCCATTTTTTTGCACCCACAAGTCAATAAGGTAAAGGTAAAGGGATCCCTGACCATTAGGTCCAGTCGTGACCGACTCTGGGGTTGCGGCGCTCATCTTGCTTTATTGGCCATGTGGCCAGCATGACTAAGCCGCTTCTGGCGAACCAGAGCAGTGCACGGAAATGCCGTTTACCTTCCCGCCAGAGCGGTACCTATTTATCTACTTGCACTTTGACATGCTTTCGAACTGCTAGGTTGGCAGGAGCAGGGAACGAGCAACGGGAGCTCACCCCGTCGCGGGGATTCGAACCACCGACCTTCTCATCAGCAAGTCCTAGGCTCTGTGGTTTAACCCACAGCGCCACCCACGTCCCTCCACAGGTCAATATTGGTGACTATTGGTGATTATATTGGGAAGACACTACAAATAAGAATAAACCCCCAAACTCACAGCTAAGAAATACCTTTAATAAGGTTAATTATTAAACAGACCAAAAAAATAATAATACAAAAATTGGCCAGAGGACAGAAGATTTAGGACTTCTTTCCCCTCATACCCCGACACTTGCTTTGTGCAACACCTCACCTGACGGAGAGTTCTGGAGAACACAGAAACTTGCCACTATTTTGTGACCATTTGCTTTTTTTTCACTTATGGACAAGACCTTTACATTTTAGAAAAGCATAAGAATGCTTCAGAAGACCAGGTTAACCAGCCGATAATTCTCATGAAATGTTATAACAATAACGCCAATCAGGATGGTGGCCATTACAAATCTCAAAAGTACTGTAAAAAGGATCTTTTTATGCAAGGTGCATTATCAGCTCGGCCCAGACTACAAATGACAGTGCCATCTAGCGATTAAAGTGAAGAACATTCCTCTCTCACCACACAATGATTTGCATCAACAGCCTGTTTTTGGTCCCATGAGCTTCCAATTATGTTTGAGACAGAGATGCGTATATTTTTCAGTGAGAGTGACATGGCTATTCTTTCTCAACTGGAAAAGGTTAACATTTGCTGCACTTTGATAATAAAATCCGATGTCCTGATTTGTAACGTATTTTTATGCATGAAATTTTATTATTGATTTTATGAGGTTCACCACCATTGATATTTTTTCCTGTAATGGTAATGGCTTGGTTTTTTTTTTGTTTTGCAAATAATTGTTTAAATGCTATGAAATCTTGTGTCTCCAAAAAGAATGGTAACCATCTTTCCTTCTTTGCATTAGTAAGGGATTCCTAACAATATTTTTGAGGAATTAGAACTGTGAACTGTTATTATTTTTTATACAGGCTTGTGCTGCAATCCTAAGGTGGTGATGATGAAATCTAACCACCATATCCACAGCCCTGCTAGGGTCTTGCTGGCAGGTGGAAGTGAGTTTGAGCAAGAACTGTTGCCTCCTTTTTACCATTTTTTAATTTTTTGGAGGGGGGATTTGGGGTTTTGGGGGTTATTGTTGAACAGCTAATCCAAATCCTCTCTGACATACCCCCAAACAACCCCCAATACAAGCATATTTTGGCTCTACAGGCAACTCCCCATTTATGCAGGAGGTTGTTTTCCGAGCCACCGTGCATTTAAGTGAAATCTTGTATATTGGGAATGCCGTTGAAAAAGCCTGCAAACACCACAGTCGCTCCCTTCAGACCTCCTTGCTCAAACTCCAACTCTCCACAGGCCTCAAAGGGATCCTGGTATTGCAGTTCCAAAGGCTTGTGGGATTGCTAGATGCTGTTTCCACTATTACATTAAATTCCCAATCACACAGTTTCTGCTTACAATGCCGGTGGCTGCAGCTAGGAACTCCTATGCAAAGCCCTTCCTCTAGTTTTCCATGCTACCCAATTAATTCTCAGATTGGTTAGCTGTTTGCCCAGCAGGTGGAGTTCTCGCTCAGAGACATGAAGGCTTAGTAGATCCCTTTTATTCCATGGAAGAGAGATCCCCGAAACATTGACAACAACTCCAGGCCCATTCTAAATTCCCTTCAGATGCAGCTTTTGCTGGGAACAATAATATTATGAAATATATTTTACTCACAACGTTCTGGTATATTGAGAACATGGCTAGAGTGGTGGTGATGGCTTACAAATGGTACATCGGTAATGGACACAGTAAAATATGTAATTCAGTGCTTATTAAAGTGTTGAGGTCATTGAATAGATGGGATTTTGTGGGACACATTCCTCATTAGGTAAGTGTATTAGAAGATTTTGGGGGGAGGAGAGTGGCGGCAGCATCAGCATCGTACAGAAAACCATGTGTGCCGATTTGGATAGTGTTTCATTTTCTTGAGGCCCAGCAACTAATATAGATTTTATCTACCATAATGTGGCCAATTTGTAAACCAATAAGTATTGTGCCCAGAAAGTGCCCTGACATTTTGAAAATGCAAATTCTGTGGAAGTAAGAAAATATGCACAAGAGAGATAAACTTCTGTGGTAAATTTAATACAGCTTCTGAGCTGTTTCTGGAAGGGGTGAGCTTGAGGTCATGGGGATTTATTATTTGTTTATTTCATTTATGAACAGCTTCCTGCAAAACATCCTAAAGCAATTTAACAATAAGATTGACATCTATCTATCCTAGCTATCTATCATTTTATTCCAACGAAGCTAAAAATTGGGACAAGCATCTTCACTTGACAGGGCTGTGGTGTTGTTGTTTTTTTTAAAAATGTCTTCAATAGTCACCCAAAAGACAGTAAAGATGTTGCTTATCTGATAGGTAATGGGTGGGAGTTTGATGCAACAGGAGAAATGCCATCACAATGTTAAGAGACTTGAAAGATATAAAAGAGATTTACACTTATTTCCCATGAAATAATAGATAGATCCTTGAGAGAGTGAGTTTATGCAGTGTAGGAGGGAAGCACACCAGGCAGTCGTCTGGAGGGGACAGATGGAAAAGGCAGAGAGTTTGTATCCTCCCACAGGTCAAGTAGCAGAAGGAAAGAGAAAAGGTGGCTCTGAAGAGTTAGGGCATATTTCCCTCCACATCACATTGCAATGCCTCACTGGGCAGAGTGGTTTAAACCTCTCTGTCCAACCCCTGAATGGAGAAGAAAACCATGATGATCTGATTTAGGACTCAGCTAGATTGGTAAAGGAAAAACAGTTCATATGTGTTGTATGTGCAATATAAGGGACGCGGGTGGTGCTGACATTTTGAGTCAACCATTGGAAATTGCAAGTATACAGCTGAGTTGGCTCTGACTGAGCATCCTTTTCACATCAGGCAGCAGAGTTTGGGTTTCTAAAGTTTTAGGGTGGTATTCAGCTAAGGCTTACTAGGAATAGACCTACTGTCATTGGGTCCATTAATTTCAGTGGGTCTACTCTGAATAAAAGTGACGCGGGTGGCACTGTGGTCTAAACCACAGAGCCTAGGGCTTGCCGATTGGAAGGTTGGCAGTTCGAATCCCCATGATGGGGTGAGCTCCCGTTGATCGGTCCCTGCTCCTGCCAACTTAGCAGAAGCGGCTTAGTCATGCTGCCACAGGACCCAGAAGCTGTCTGTGGACAAATGCCGGCTCCCTCGACCTATAGAGCGAGATGAGCGTGCAGCCCATGAGTCGTCTGCAACTAGACCTAATGGTCAGGGGGTACCTTTACCTTTATATGCGATATAACACTGTGCCATCAGATGGCGCTGTGGAGTCCCATTTTTCCACATCAGATTTATTTGTTCAAATTTACAACACATTTAACTGGAACGCCTCTTTGATGTGTCTAGATCCAGCCGGGGTGTGATTTCCCTCTCTCTTGTGATACTGGGCTGGGGGTGGGGAGAGAGGTTTAAACCTAGCACTGTCATACAACCCACCATCAGTGGTTGCAGCATTGGTGGTGCTGGCAGTGAACAAAGCACCAATCCAGTGCTGATTTGAGCACTTCAGAAGTTGGAAGGAGTGACCTGCTGCTGGCTCTACATGACTCTGATCTGCAATGGTGGTGGTTACAAGGTGGTTCATTCACTCCTGCCTTCACTGCTGCCACTGTTGGTGTAAGACATTCTCACAATGTCTTTCAAAAGTTTCTCCCCCCCCCTTTTAAAAATAATATTTATTACTTTCCCAACAATTTAAACACTACAAAAGAAAAAAAAATAAACAAAACAATACAGTACAATACAAAAACAAAAACACTACATAACACTAACACTAAGACATTAAACTAACAAAACAAAACAAAAACAATTTAAGACACATCAAACAATTTCAATATCTTATCTTTCATTCACTTGTTTCAACGACCTCCTCACACCTCCCTTTTTGAATTCCACTTCAGTTAATTGTTTCAGCAATTCCTTTCCATCTTCCTCTGTTTTCTGTAATTATCTTAACATATTCTAACCTTATTTTTCCCTTTAATACACTAATAATCTATTTGTACTTAGTTCCTTATAACATTTCTACTAAGGCCATATAACTTCATTCCAACATTTTTCTAACATTCATTAATTTTACAGTATTTCTGTAAATAGTCTTTAAACTTTTTCCAGTCTTCTTCCATCGACTCTTCTCCCTGGTCTCGGATTCTGCCAGTCATTTCCTCCAGTTCCATATAGTCCATCAACTTCATCTGCCATTCTTCCCGGGTGGGTAAATCTTGTGTCTTCCAATACTTCGCGATGCGTATTCTTGCTGCTGTTGTTGCATACATAAGGTTCTGTCCTTCTTTGGCACCAATTGGCCGACCAGGCCCAGGAGAAAGGCCTCTGGTTTCTTCAGGAAGATATATTTAAATACGTTTTTCATTTCATTATAAATCATCTCCCAGAATGTCTTAATCCTTGGGCATGTCCACCAAAGGTGAAAGAATGTACCTTCAGTCTCATTACTCTTTCAAAAGTTTCAACAGAAGACATCTCAAAAGTTTCCAGCTGATGAAGACTATTATGAAACAGTAGTATCATTCTGGAGACACTGTCCTTTTGAGGCTTTTGAGACGTCTTCCATTGAAACTTTTGAAAGACTATTGTGAGACTGTCCTTAGACATCTGTTTTGAACACATGGCTTGACGGTCCTCGCTACCACTCTGTTATATTGTATATATGAAGTTTGATTGGCTTACTCCTATAATTTGAATGATATCATTATTCTATTATGTATTTTCTACTAACTGTTGGCCTACGTGTTGTGTTTGTATTGTTGTGATTGGTTCTTATTGCAAGAGAGGGGTTTGTTTTTGGTTCACCGTTGGTATAAGAAACTGAAAGGGGGGGAAACATCGGTGTTGCTAACGTTTCTTTACAAATATTTAAGCAGAACATGTTAGAAGTAAATAGGCACTCCCACAACAGGCAGCAAATCTATTACCCTATATCAAACGCCAGGGATCAGCTGTGGAAATCCTTAGTTTACAAAATCCAGTTTAAGCTCTCTTCTCCAGACTCAAACTGAGAAGTGGTTGCAAACCCTTTGCCCTCTCCCAGTATCTGGAGGCTTTTACCTTCCCAAAAAACTGCTGGGTATTGCATTCCAAAAAGCAAAGAGAGAGATTCCAGCTATCAGAAGAACATTTCCTGCCATTAGCTCTCACTGATGAAACATCAGCCAGTTATGTTGGTCCATTAGCAAGCAACCTGCATCACAAAGGCTGGTCAGCCAGCTTCTATAACCATGTAGTTGCTGACACACACAGGCACAAGTTACTAAGCACACACATAATCTGGATTTCAGGTCAGGTTTTGAAAGAAACTATTGATCAGTTTGTTGCTGTTGTGAAAATAAACTGATTAGCTAGATCAATATCAGTTTATAAATGTACTGTAGGGTAGACAGAGGTTAAATCAGCTTCCTTTAAGACATTTCTTCTTTTTCCTAGCTTATTCAGGTTACTGCAACTCACTTTGTTATCTTTTTGATTACTAAAGTGTCCATCACTAAATGCCAGGTTCTATGGCTATTTACATATACGACCCGTAGGTTTAAATAGTACTTATCTTGACCATTTCAGAATATCGCTTTGCTTGGCAATTCCAATAAACGCTTATCTGCAAGGGAAGCTTTGCCATTAAACTTCAAAGGAAAGTACTCTGGGGATAGCATTTGCCCTGTGTAGTTTCTGTGTGATCTTCCAGTGCAACTTTGGTGAATACAGTGCCCCCAAACAGGAAGGAACTGTAAGGGAAGACTCAGCCTTGTAAAGAGGCAAAAAGAAGGGTTCACAGTTCAGTGGTACCTCGGGTTAAGTACTTAATTCGTTGCGGAGGTCTGTTCTTAACCTGAAACTGTTCTTAACCTGAAGCACCACTTTAGCTAATGGGGCCTCCCGCTGCCGCTGCCACTGCACCACCGGAGCACGATTTCTGTTCTCATCCTGAAGCAAAGTTCTTAACCCAAGGTACTATTTCTGGGCTAGCGGAGTCTGTAACCTGAAGCGCCTGTAACCTGAAGCGTCTGTAACCCGAGGTAGTGGGAAAGGGCTGGGTGCAGAACTCAGTTCACCCAGGATGTGGAGGAATGGTTCAGATGGTTGGCAGAATGGTATGACAGAGAAGCTGACAGAGAAGATGAAATAGAAGTCCAAAGGATAAGGCTGAAGTGGAGTATAGAAGAGATTTTGGAAGGGAGGGGAGATTTCTTTCACAAGTCATTATATCTGGTTAAGGTTGGAACAAACATTTCCCACATTTATTGTTCACGGGGGGGGGGGGGGGGATTCAAGGGCCTTCTCAGTAGTGGTGCCTGCCCTGTGGAACACCCTCCCAGCAGATGTCAAGGCAATAAACAACTACTTTACTTTTAAAAGACAACTGAAGGCGGCCCTGTTTAGGGAAGTTTTTAATGTCGGACGGTGTATTGTTTTTAATGTTCGGTTGGAAGCCACCCAGAGTGGCTGGGGAAACCCAGCCAGATGGGTGAGGTAGAAATAATAAATTATTATTATTATTATTATTATTATTATTATTATTATTATTATTATTATTATATAGGGAGTTGTGGGGTGGGGGCTTATTTGTAGCAACAGCTCAGGCACATTCTAAATGCACTACTGAAGGTAAACCTGCTTCTGATGGTGGCTAATTTGTCCCCCCCCCCCCCACTAGAAGAAAATAAATCTCCATCCACACTTAACCATCTGTGAATGGGTCCATTTTGGTATAGGCCAATGCTTTGTCTGTTTATTCCCTCCAACCAAGGTAAACAATAGGATAAAAAAATAATAAAAGCAGGAGAGGGTGTTGCAAAATGTGTCCCCCACACCCCACTTTAAAGATAGCACAATCAAGGGTCGACTGTAGCCTAGAGCATGTTGGGTTATTTTAGCTATCATAGAACCATAGAGTTGGAAGGGAACCTGAGGATCATTTAGTCCAACCCCCTAGGAATATGCAGCTGTCTCATGTAAGGATCAAATCTACGGTGCATTATCAGCACCATGCTCTTACCAACTGAGCTATCCAGGCTATCTCAGGCACACAGAAACAGATCCTCGATTTGTGGTAAAATGTACATCTTTCTACATTGGTTGAACATCCTATTTGCTTAAAAAAGTGAGGCTGTGGAAAAGTTAACCATACCTTTTGATGTCTGCATTAGTTCTCCTGTTGCAGCAGGAACAACAAAATCAAGCAAATGTCATAGAAAAACGTATTATCAGTATAGGTAGTGCTTTCCTCCCCCTAAAAAATATGTTTAGGGGTACTCTCATTTTCCTACTCATATTGAAATACTGCCCCTCAATAATGCCAAAATCAGATTCACAAAATGTTTAGGGGTATGCGTACCCCCACGTACCCCCCCAAAAAAGCACTGAGTATGGAAGACTACAACAAGGTATTATTGGTAGGAAAGCATATTTAGGGCGATTTACAAGAAGTTAAGTAATTATTACGTGATAAAAATTTGATGGTTTCCTTTCTTTCCCTTTTTCTTTATTGGTTGTTTTTATCAGCAGAAGCAAAGAGAACTTAATGAGAGTGCCATATGTCAAGTGAGGAGTCAAATTATTATTGTTATTATTTTTAAAAAAATCTGGATCCCTTTTCTACCAAAACAGATTGTGATATGTTTGTTGAAAGAAACTGAATCGAGCGTACTATGTTTTGATAGGGGATGATAAATCAGACTTGTATATCAGATGTAGGGATTGGGTTACTACACTCAAATGTAGCACAGCCTCTGACCCACTGCTGATTCAGGCCTCCAGAAATGCCCATTGTTAGCTAAGCAAAGTGAAATTGTACATTTGGACAGGACACGGAATGCATCTGGGTTTGCATAAGCATAATATATTTGCACATGCACCTTTGTCCCATGGGGACATGGATGCACCCCTCGACTGTGGCTCTCTCAAACATCCTGAAGTTAGTAGCGCAACCACCGGATAAGTATATTCCACTCATTTCTTGCCAATAACATGCCCATATCATGTTCCACAATGTGGCACACACAGCTGCAGGGAAGCCTAACTTCTGTTTTTTGGCAACTTGCCATATGCTAGATAACATGTGCCTATGTTTTTAGATCTGCGCATTGGGGAAAAGGGTGCCAAACTAGTAAATAATGAGTTGTCTGTTTCACTCCCAGTGGATAAGAGTGAAAATTTACCTTGGCCTGCTGGCTTTCTGTTTACCACTTCTGACACTGGAATACTTTGGACCTGAGGGAAATATCCTATTACCTCGCCACAAAGGAAGGGATTTGTGTGAGTGATGCAATGGATGTTTTTGCGAGGTTGCAGAGACGATTGAAAAAGGAAGCCTTTGGGCTAGAAAATAATAATTAAAAAATATATTCTGGGACATCGATGAGCAAAATCCTGTCTTTATTCAAGCCTGCTCCTCTGTGTGTGTGTTTACAGGTACAGGATTTCACCACAGTCCTAAAGGTGAAAAATGGAAAGGTACATTGTTGTAATTGAATTCATTAACCTGCACAACTTTCTTGTGATCTGAGTGGGGACTGTTTCCATTTAAAGCTTTCCATTAGACTAAGGTAAAGGTAAAGGGACCCCTGACCATTAGGTCCAGTCGTGACCGACTCTGGGGTTCTGGCGCTCATCTCGCTTTATTGGCCGTTGCGGGGATTTGAACTGCAGACCTTCTGATCAGCAAGTCCTAGGCTCTGTGGTTTAACCCACAGCGCCACCCGCGTCCCTTCCATTAGACTACTTCTTTACAAAAAATACAGCCACAGGAACATAGGAAGCTGCAGTGAGATCACTGGCCCATTTTGCTCAGTTTTGTCTACACTGACCCACAGTGCTTCTCCAGGCTTCCTAGCGCTATGTGGAGTTGCCAAGGACTGAACTTAGGAGCAGTAGTGTCCCATCCTCCTAATGCTGCCATTGCTGCAGATTTCCTGGATGAGGCTGGGACAGGGTAGCAGCTGGTATTCAGATGTATACTGCCTCTAATGTTTTTGACCATTTTCACATTACAGCAAGTCACAAACCATGGCTTACTGTGCATGAATGACGCACACCCACTATGCTCTTCCCCACTCACTCTGGGATGGATGGAACGAATCAACAACTCTGGCATAGTGTTACATCTGAACGAGCCATGTGATCCCTGGTTTGGATGTAACACTAAGCCAAGGATGTGGTTTGCATCCCCTTTACACAAGTGTGGAGGGGTGAAGCGGTTGTGATTCATGCATGCACAGTAAACCATGGTTTATGGCTTACCATCTTGTTTTTGCTCATTACCAAAATTCCCATCCCTAACTTCAGAACTAAGAATTGCTTATCTGGAACAGATGAAAAATATTTATTATAGTTTCCAAATACAGTGGTACCTCGGGTTACATATGCTTCAGGTTACAGACGCTTCAGGTTACAGACTCCACTAACCCAGAAATAGTACCTCAGGTTAAGAACTTTGCTTCAGGATGAGAACAGAAATCGTGCTCCGGCAGCATGGCAGCAGCAGGAGGCCCCATTAGCTAAAGTGGTGCTTCACGTTAAGAACAGTTTCAGGTTAAGAATGGACCTCCAGAACAAATTAAGTTCTTAACCCGAGGTACCACTGTAAGTCTTTGTAGATTTTTTTTAAAAAGTTTTATTTATTTTTCTTTGCAAGTTAAAATAAATCTGCCTTTTTTTCTTACTTGCTTCCAGACTGCTGTTACAGACATCTCATTTTCTACTTTTCAGTACAGTGTTTACATACTCCCTAAGACTTTTCTGCTTCAGATTTTGAGTGCTGTATATTTCAAGTGTATTCTGCCTAATCCCTCCTCACCTTAAATGTTCTTGCCACTTCTGGATCACTGTGAAGCTGCAGGGGAGAAAGCCAGGACAAGCGCTAGACATGTTTAAAATTAAACTGGGAAACAGGTTTATATATTCAGCCCCCCTTCCTATTATGCTATAAATGCTGATCTTAAAAATAAAATAACAATCTCGGCATGTGCGCTAGAAGCAATACATTTCCCTCTGCCAACTCAAGCGTTTGTACCTGAATATTTTTCTTCCTAAGCTGTTAGGTAATCAAGTAGTATCAAGGTTTTGCCTTTTTGAGTGTCATAAAAAGAAATCGAATGTCTCTCCAGCCATTAGTAGCTAAAATTGCTGACACAGGCCATCCAGTGCAATATAGGCATTTGGGAGCACTGTGGATAAAGCATAGCTAACTAATAGCACAATCCTATCCATGTCTATTCAGACACCAGTACCTCTGAGTTCAATAGGACTTACTTTCAGGTAAGTGTGTAGAGGATTGCAACTTAATGCTATCATCACACTAACAACTTGCCCATGTTCAAGATGTGCATTACCTGTTCCACAAAGACAGGTATAGCCATTGACCAACAGAATACAAAAGCAAACTGGGGCAACAAAATGGAGTGAGGAAATACATTTGTACAGAATGTTAACATGGTATTTCCCTCGACAAAAGAACTGTGTTTGGCACTTCATTGATCAAAGCTGAACATAGGGAGATGAATGGCGGAGACTCAAAGGCCTTTTTGATTTCTTAAAAAAAAGTCGAGGCAGTGCAGTCAAAACTGTGTCAGTGTTCTGGTGCCAGGAGAGATACTGAACATAAATGGTCTGTTTCATTTGCTGTAGTATAAAGGAAGACATTTAAACTAAATAAATCTTGGCCTTCTTGCTTTGACTCATTTTCTCTCTCTCCCTCTGAGCTTGCAGTTTCTCTTTTTCCCAGATCTTTTTTGCTTTTGACCCGGCATGGCTTCCAGGCTTGGATTTTGGACTGGCTTAGATCAGTATAATGTCTGCTTACCTGAATTTGACTTGGCACAATTCTGTGTTTTTGACCTTGGCCCTACCATAAGAGTGCCTGTTTTCTTGCTGACCACCCAGTGTAGGCTCTTGGCTCAACAATTAAACCTGGCCTTGTCTGAGCCAAAAATTTTTTTGTCTGTTCTGCCCCTGCATTCCAGGGGCACAGAGCACAACTGCACACTAAGAATATCTGGAAACATTTTCTGAAGGTAAAGGTAAAGGTAAAGGGACCCCTGACCATTAGGTCCAGTCGTGAGCGACTCTGGGCTTGCGGTGCTCATCTCGCTTTATTGGCCGAGGGAGCCGGCGTACAGCTTCTGGGTCATGTGGCCAGCATGACTAAGCTGCTTCTGGCTAACCAGAGCAGCACATGGAAACGCCGTTTACCTTCCCGCCGGAGCGGTACCTATTTATCTACTTGCACTTTGACGTGCTTTTGAACTGCTAGCTTGGCAGGAGCAGGGACCGAGCAACGGGAGCTCACCCCATTGCAGGGATTCGAACCGCCGACCTTCTGATCAGCAAATCCTAGGCTCTGTGGTTTAACCCACAGCGCCACCCGCGTCCCTTTTTCTGAAGGTATGTCATGCCTCATATTAGGCTACACCCATTCATGTATTTTGACTTATAGTAACTATTTCGACTTGGTTTTGAGTAACTCTGTTCTTTTCACAGCAGTGATTGATAACAGCCTAATTATTCCAAGCTGTGAATGCACTAATTCAGGCTTGCTAGGCAATAGTTTACCCAGTAGTTATAAAGATGGTGAATGGGCTAAAAGATTATTTGAGACTGGAAATGAAATTTGAAATGAGCTCATCCTGCTTCCTCCCTCTGTTTTTTCCAGCATTGCATTGGACTGAATCAAAATGCTCAAGTTCTGCTTACAACTTTGCCTTGAGACTTAAGTACTGTACCTGTCAGTTGGATCCCAGGGATCCAACATTATGCTGCTTGTGTGACATGCAGTTCAGCTCTGCTTGTATAAAATATCCAGAGAAGTGTTTTGAGGCAGGGAGACCCAGAGAGGCTTGAAATCCTTGGTGCCTCGAACTCTTAAAGCGACATTCAGTTAAATAATTGTGCGTGATCAGGGATTATTATTAGTGCTGTGGGGCTTTTCCCTTTGCATAAAAGGTGATGAGAAAGCCCATCTGCCAGCAACCCTAGAGAGCTGTTGCCAAACAAAGCAGGCAATTCTGGGTTAGATTGAGAAATTGTTAGCCTCAAGTAAGGCAGAGAGCCATAACTGACACACTTTTGGCAGAACAGCTACTTGTCAGAGGAGAGACAACAACTTAAAAAATAATAATCTTGCAATTACTTCTTGCAGCTAATGTTTAACATGTGGGAGGTGGAGGACCAGAGAAAATGAGCAGCTTGAGAAAGGCTTTCTCCTTTGCAAGCCCTCCTTTCTGAGATGGGTCTTTCTTTCTTTCTTTCTTTCTTTCTTTCTTTCTTTCTTTCTTTCTTTCTTTCTTTCTTTCTTTCTTTCTTTCTTTCCAGGTGGGGTGGGGCGGTTAACAACCATATTAAAACAACCAACAAATAAATTACAATAAAAAGGAACAAACAATTAGTAAATCCAGTAAAACGATCAAGAATAAGAACAAGTTACATAGACCGAGCCATTGTGCAATCATTACATAATGACAGGTAGGTCTTAGCACAGGACTGGAATGCATACATATTCTGCCAGGCATATCTTAGGAGAGGGAGGCACTTTGAAAGTCGAGGTGCCACCACAAATAACTTTAGTTTCCATCATATACAAGGAGAGGCTCGCTGCTTGTCAGAAGAGCAGAGCAATCTATAACCAGAATGTAAGACACAAGGCAAAAATGGAAGGCTGTATCTTTAAGCCCACCACTTTTTGTTCCTTAGGGGACAAACTGGGGTTCTCTTGTAAGTTCAGTGCATGACCATATTCCAAAAGGCATCTGATTTCTGCCTTTTAAGAGCTCTGTGGACGCTTCAGGTTTCACAGGTGCAGTTTTTGCTCATCACTGTTTTGCATTGATGGGCGAGATACAGCTGCCAGGTATTGCTCTGCTAGTATTGCTGTGTTCATTTATATGGCATAGTTACCTGAACCAGACCGACTTTTCTCTTTGTCCCTTGTCAGAAGACGAAGAAAATAAGCCAGTCTGAAAAACTTAGATTGTGTTAGCATGCGTGATGAATGATATAATATAAAATGCCAACGCAAATCCCATCATTGCATAAATCAGAACATTTGTTAATTCATCTGGTTGTCAAGGATGGGCTGGGAGAGCGATAGGTCCGAGTTCTGAATGATATTTTGCACACAGTGCCCTGAAATGAGGAAATCTGGCTTGTCAGATTTGTGAGACGTGTCATCAAAATGTGCCTACAGCAGTAAAGAAAATAATAGCCAAAGCAAGGTGCGAACAGGCCAGCTTGCATCCAGGGTGCAGGGTGGCAGCAGGCTAAATAATTCATAGTGCATAATTTAATCAGTGAATACAAGTCAGAAGTTTCAAATTTGGATGCAGAAGGAGAGTTGCGGGGTTTCATGCACAGACAGCTCTGGGTTCTATCTGATTTTCTAAAATAGTTTTTCTTACCATGTGCCAGTGAGAGAGGATTGCTTTTGGTACTCATAGTTTTCCTTTTCCGTTTATGTCAGGAGTGGCCTTCCAAATGTTGTTGGTTTGCCAGTCCCATCATCCCTTGCCAATGGCTGGGACATGAATAGATGACCTCCACACTGTCCCTAAAGGAGACCCTGAGGTCAATCAAGGTGCCCCATAGTTTCATCCTCAGAGCCAGTGTGACATAGTGCGTGAACTGTTGGTTCAAATCTCCACTCACTGTTTACGGGCTTTGTTTGTTTGTTTAGTCATTTAGTCGTGTCCGACTCTTTGTGACCCCATGGACCAGAGCACGACAGGCACTCCTGTCTTCCACTGCCTCCCGCAGTTTGGTCAGACTCATGCTGGTAGCTTCGAGAACACTGTCCAACCATCTCGTCCTCTTCTCCTTGTGCCCTTCTCCTTGTGCCCTCCATCTTTCCCAACATCAGGGTCTTTTCCAGGGAGTCTTCTCTTCTCATGAGGTGGCCAAAGTACTGGATCCTCAGCTTCAGGATCTGTCCTTCCAGTGAGCACTCAGGGCTGATTTCCTTCAGAATGGAGAGGTTTGATCTTCTTGCAGTCCATGGGACTCTCAAGAGTTTCCTCCAGCACCATAATTCAAAAGCATCAATTCTTCGGCGATCAGCCTTCTTTATGGTCCAGCTCTCACTTCCATACATCACTACTGGGAAAACCATAGCTTTAACTATACGGACCTTTGTTGGCAACCTTTGTTTACGGGGTTGGGACTATGCTAATGACCAGTTCTTAAAGATGTATACTCACTCCCAGTCCATCACTGAGCCCAATTCAAGTGCTGAAGTATGTACAAAGTTTTAAACAGCTTAGGACCTAGCTACCGGAAGGAAATACTCAGCCTATACTGCCAAGCTTATGACTTGAGATATGTTGGGTCATGGTGGTCATTCCTTCATCTAACACAAACCTTGATATCAGGACATATAATAAAACCTTCTTGGTAGCAGCACCCCAGCTGTGGAACACCCTCTGCTCTTGCCAACATCATGCTAGCACTAACATTGTCTGGATTTAGGCACCAACTGAAAACATTCTCCCACTGCTAGGCTTTTGGAGTGACAGTGGGCCTGTTTGCTGAAGTGGAACAAACCATAGTGTTATTGAACTGTATGTTGTGATTTTTAATCTTGTGTATAAAATGTGATTTTATATATTTGTATATTGAGAGCTGCCCTTGAAGCAAGGTATAAATACTCCTACAGTGGTACCTCAGGTTAAGTACTTAATTCGTTCCGGAGGTCCGTTCTTAACCTGAAACTGTTCTTAATGGGGCCTCCCACTGCTGCTGCGCTGCCAGTGCACAATTTCTGTTCTTATCTTGAAGCAAAGTTCTTAACCCGAGGTTCTATTTCTTGGTTAGCGGTGTCTGTAACCTAAAGCATATGTAACCTGAAGCGTCTGTAACCTGAGGTACCACTGTACTACTACTTCTTCTACTACTACTACTTTTAAATAAAATGGGTCCTGAGAATCTCACCTATGGATTTGCTCTAATCTCAGGCACAGGTCATGCAGAAGATTCCACACTTTATCTTCCACAGAACCCCGGTGTCCCCAGGAGCATAGTTTGAAAACCGCTAATCTATGAGATGCTTTTAACAGAATAGGTTGTCTCATATGGAGAACCTCGGCTTAGAAGCAGAATCTAGGGAAGCAATGGGTGTCCTGGAGAGGAAAACAATGGATATTGAGATACCTGTGCTCCACTAATGGCAGTCCAAGCAATCGCTGTTGAAAAACAGATAGTGTTGGTCTGTAAATCCAAGAGGAGAAATAGGATGACATCCATCTCCCTCTGCTTTGTATTTCTAACAGTAAAGGTCAATCCTATACTTTTAAGTATATGCATGCAAGTGTGTATGAACTCAATTCACTTCAGAGGAATTTCCAGTGATGCTGACTGCCAGTCTGATGCAGAGAGAAATGGGGTTGATGGCACTATGGACTGTCACTCTGAAGTAAGCAAGGTTTAAAGTATCTGCTTCTGCTTTAGTGTTATTAGCAGGGTTGTAAATGTTTAATGGGATGCAATCACTGATTTTAGAGGATCTCATTCTTTATAGGTTTCTTTTTTGCCGCTTATTTGTGGATAACCAAATACTTTTCTTTATTGCTAGGCATAAGCCGTAAAGGCTTTACAGGTGGACTCAAACATGTTTTGTTAACCCAGTCTCATAAATGGATCAACATAGGTTCTGAATCTGATTATGTGCTGTGAAAGACATCCTTGCTAAATGCAGCACATGTTGGCAGTTGACAAACTCTGCACCAAATCAACCCTCAAGCTTTTTGCTTTTGGGTTTTCTACATTGCTAACCTGAGAAATAGCATCTGTAACAATGGGACTTGTCATCCCACTATTCTTTACCCCTCTGGAAAAGTTCCTATGACACACCTACTGATCCAGGAGAGCTGTTGCCAATCAGTGTAGACAATCCTCAGCTAAATGGGCCAATGTCCTGACTGATTTTAAGGCAGCTTCCTATAGACTCCCACAACCTAGTTCTCTCTAGATGCATTGGACTCCAATTCCCATCAACCCTAGCCAGCAAGGCCATGCTCCGAGCTGCCCCATCATCTTACAGATGAGCTGGCTGAGGCTGATGGGAGTTGTACTCTCAAAAATCTGGAGGGCACCACGTTGCTGAAGGCTGCTATGGACAAAAACAGAGGGGCATTCACTAGAACAGATGCAGCAGCATCATGTGTGAAGCAAATAGGGCAGGTCAGTGGGGACTCGCTACCCACAGATGAGCCATTATTTGTTTTGACATGGGCAAGGCCTTCTCAAAAGACAGCAGTTTAGATGATAATCCCCACACTCGACTTTTGATATGAACTTTTTATGAGTCACAAAACTGTTGTGCGTGGTGCAGGTCCTGGTGGTGGTATGTGGCCTCAGTGTCATTTGTCCCAGTCCATTGAGCCACAAAATGGTTTTCACCAAGAAATTGAAGCAGAATTTTTCAATGAGAAAATACTGATTTCTCTGGGCTCTCCTTTCTCTGGACTACTAAGTAGGTGTGCTAGCAGGAGCCAGCAGAATGAGTTCCACTAGTACAATGGAACTTCCCCCTTCTCCCCCCATTGGGGGCTTGGAGAATCCTCTGAACTACACACTGGGATAAGGGGAAAGAGGGGACATTGTTCCATTAGGTGAGCTGAAATACCTGCAATGATAAAACAATTGGAAGAGTGTGATGTTAAATTCTCCCCTCTGAATCAGAAGTTGCTCTTGGTAGAACGGTCATTCATGTGAGTGCCCTGGACATGAGCTTATTCTGAATTACCAACAAGAAGGTGAATACATTTTTTTTTTTTTGGGGTGGGGAGAGTGGTTAAAAATATTTATGTGTTACACATTAAAAATAAACAGGCTTTAGTACTTCTATGTGATCCAAAGTGCTCAAAATTTTCAGACCATAACTTTGCAAAATGGAATGCATTTTGGAAAATTAAAGAAAAACATTGTGTGGAGAAGATAAAAGTCAAGCTGTAAGAAAGACCAGAACTGCTTGTTTATTTAACCTCCGGTAGCTTTAGATTTTATGGATTTCAGTTTTATGTAAGTTTGTAGTCATATCAGAAAAGTCTGTAGGAAATTTGTAGTCATATCAAAAGTCTTTGAGCTTTTAACACAATATGCCTAGTGTCTCGTGTAAGGAGGAGCCTCCAGATTTGCTTTGTATTCTGCTTCTGGTGAAATCCTTTTGGGGACAAGGGAAATTCCCCAGAGAAATTCGAATAGCCTTAGCAAATCTTTTCTTTTGCCCCAAAATGCATCAGGTGTTTTGCCTGATGAGAATTGCCCCTTCCAATAACATCAGATTTAGACAAAGTTCTACTGGCCACTCTAAATTGGCCTTTGGTCTGCTCCATGGGTACTCTTAATTTGCATGTGCAGTGTCTGTGTAGGCTCTATGGGCACACACTTGACATATTGCAGACAGCTGTTCTCCATGTGACAACAGATAGCCATGCCCATGCCCATTAATATTACAGTGGTACCTCGGGTTACAAACACTTCGGGTTACAGACTCTGCTAACCTGGAAGTAGTAGCTCGGGTTAAGAACTTTACCTCAGGATGAAAACAGAAATCGCGTGCCGGCGGCAGTGGGAGGCCCCATTAGCTAAAGTGGTACCTCAGGTTAAGAACGGACCTCCGGAATGAATTAAGTTCATAACCAGAGGTACCACTGTACTGTGTGCTGGCTTATACTGAACCACTCCATTTGTCCATCAAACTCAGTATTGTCCACACTGACAGGCAACATCTCTCCAGGATTTCAGACAGGACATTCCAAGACCTACCAGCAAATTCCAGGGACTGAACCTGGGACTTTCTGTGTGCAAATTATATAACCTACTCCTGTGCTGTGGCGCTTCTGTCCAAGCCTCCATGTGTCAAAGCTTATACTTCGTCAGAGCATACTATAGTAAAGTCCTTATAGCAAATATTGGAGGGTTTTTTGTTTGGCTTTTGCACAAAGGTTCCCCCCTACTGCATTGCACAACAACTCTAGTCAAAGGGGTATGTGGAAGAGTTCTTAACATTGGTTTCTTGGCTTGCGTGGCTAAGGGAATGATTTTTAATCTCTCAAGTGTTAAAACCTACATTAATTTTATCCTTCCAGATAAAACTAGCACCCTGATGCAGTTTTGCTCACAGATAAGAGAGCAATATTATGCCTTCTGTCTTAATTCAAGTGTATTTCACACTCAGATATGAGATAGAAGGAAATGCATACCTCACTTTCCTCTTTGCTGATGCCTAGGGATCCCCCCCTCCCCAACTCAATATTTTAAAAGCTTGCAAAATCCATGGTGTGTTTGCATAGCAAAATCTGCAGAACCAAACTATAATCCTTCAATTTATAGGAACTGCCAGGTCGGCTAAAACTCTTGCTGTCTTCACCAGTTTCTGCATTGCAACAAATATATCTTTCATGCTGAATTAGACTTTAGAAAGCAAGCAAGTGGCATAACTCTTGGTTCATCTCCTGCTCACTCCTGGTTTTTATTCTGTAGTCTAGGTGGACTTTCTCATCCCAGGGCACAAGTCAGCTAATAGCACACAGCCCATGTATTGTTTTATCTTTTAAGCAGAAGAGAAGGGACAGCATGGTACTTTCTTCTGAAAGTATGCATATTCATTCCATATTCATCACCCCTGCTTTTGCTCTTACTTAAGCGTGTTTGCCCTTTTTCAAAATTCTCTGAATATGGAAAGCATGTCCCTGAGACTGTGTAGAGTAACTCAGAAGCATTATTAAAGAGCCCTCATTGCATAGAAGTGGTAGGCAAACCTATGTATCAGATTTGCAGTTTGTGAAATAAAACACAGACTGAAAAGCAGTCATTCTTCAAAATTCACAGTACTCCGAATTTTGCAATTCAGTTCAAAGGGCCTTACCAATTGAGACATCATAAAAGCATGTAAACTCACAGTATCAAGCAATTCCTAAAAGAATACTAATAGAGTACAGAGTTAAAATGCCAAGCTAAGAAACAACTAACAATATTTTTACAGTAAATAAATAAAACAAAATAGTGACAATTCAGAAAACAGTGATTATAATGGGAGCCAAAGAGGATACTTGGCCAAATGCACTCCTAAAAAGCTGTTGTTGGTTTTTTTTAAATGCAAATGTATACAGTGGTACCTCTGGTTGCAAGCGGGATCTGTTCCAGAGCCCCGTTCGCAACATGAGAAGAACACAACCCGTGTCTGTGCATCTGCGTGTGCGCTGGTCGTGATTCGCCGCTTCTGCGCATGACGTCACTTTGCGAGTCTGCGTATGCACGAGTGGTGAAACCTGGAAGTAACCCTTTCCAGTACTTCTGGGTCGCCGCGGGACATATCCTGAAAGTGGACGTAACATGAAGTGGACGTAACAAGAGGTATGACTGTAAAAGCACAATGTTGGACCAGTCTCACTTGGCAGGTGCTGCTGCAGAAAAGACTATGCAGGTTATCTATAAGTGGATGGGGAAGGCGGTACAGTTCTCTCATGCGTCTATGCTGCCTCTGAAGAAGAAGAAGAAGAGTTTGGATTTGATATCCCGCCTTTCACTCCCCTTCAGGAGTCTCAAAGCGGCTAACAATCTCCTTTCCATTCCTCCCCCACAACAAACACTCTGTGAGGTGAGTGGGGCTGAGAGACTTCAAAGAAGTGTGACTGGCCCAAGGTCACCCAGCAGCTGCATGTGGAGGAGCGGAGACGCGAACCCGGTTCCCCAGATTAGGAGACTACCGCTCTTAACCACTACACCACACTGGCTCTCTACACCACACTGGTTTCTGCTTCCTGTTGGAAAGCACTGCTGTGCTGGAAATGTTCTGCGTGTGAAAAGCATGTAGAAAGTGAGGAGCCTTTTGTCTTACACAGAGGCATTCCCGATTCAGAGAGATGGTTATGTGGACTTCCTTTTAGACAAGCAACACACACATATACTTTCTGAGGTGGTGCTGTCATGTGGAGGACTGTGCCATCGCCTCACGCAGGCACTTTCATTGGCTTTGAAGCACATGACACGGCATCAGCATGAATCTCCAAGATTTGAACACGAAGCATTTCTGGAATGTGAAGAAACCAAGCCAAAATGGTCGCTTAACAGAAGAGCAGCTTTAGTTTTGAAGAACAATTCATAACAGCAGCATGTCTGACTTCCTCAGTTGGACACAGCACCACCTATAGTTCAAGCAGCAGTATTACAATTAACTCTACATCACAGCACCTATTTCTAGAAAAATGATAAATTAAGTCTAGGACAGGGATGGGGAACCAGAGTCCCTTCAGATGTTACTGGATCCCCAAGTCCTACCTTCCCTGTTGGCCATGTTGGCTGGACCTGTTGGGAATTGCTGTGCAAGAGAAGAAATATATAAATTTAGACACAGGGAGTCCTATTATGCCCTGCTGTATTACTCTCTGAAAGTGCAGGCAGTTTATACCAGGTATGAATTTGGTGTTGGATATTATGCTAACTATATACGGTGTGCTTGCCTTCTTCTTTTTCTGAGATGATGTTTTATTTAAATGGTATTGTCGGAAATAATGTTTGTGTTTGTTAGGGCTGAAATGACATAACCTCTGAGTATGCTTCTCTCTCCCCCCCCCCCCCCCGCCCACTTCAGTCCATATTGATGGTTTCAGCTGAACAGATGGAAGTGGAAATGCAAAGCTAGTCCCTCAAGTCATTTCTTGTGCCATTTCAGCCGTAGCAACATCAGAACCTGCTCAAATTGTTTCCAATATTGCCTTTTAAAATTGGATTTCAATTTTCTAGTCTGTCTGAGCACACCTGTGCACACCAGAAATAAGATTCCCTCTCCCTTCCCTTTGAAAAGTAAAAACCCTGTTATGTTAAAACAATCTGTTTTCTGGTGTTTAGTCTCCGGGAGTTAGTTAGATAGTACCTGGGCTGCGAGAGCAGAAATTTAAGCATAATGCAGAATGTTAGGAGTAATGCATACATGGAAACTCCATTAAAATGTCCACTCTTTCCGGAACTACACATTTATTCCACTTGCGGTGGGAAACCTATGGCCCACCAATGGTCAGGTATGATAATTTGCTTATTTCCTCACTTGTTTATATTTGTAGCCCTGCCTTCATTCTAAGTATCTCAGGGTGATGGACAAAACAAAGTAAGATAGCAAACAGATTTTGTTAAAAAAAGCATCAGTAATATACCTGACCATAAGCGGAATAGACACTCAAAATATATTTTGGGCTAGAGCCCTCTTCAGACATTCAGTCTGAACATGTGATGGGAGAAAGTGCTAGGGGGCAGGCAGTAATGCACCCCACTTACAATATCTCCATGCATGTCAATAAAAACATCCGTTTGAACAGGGATCAATAAGTGTTGTTTTTTTCTGGCATTGCTGGCGATGGTGAATTAAGAAGTGTGAGGCAAAATAGTGTTTAAAATTTGATAGAATGGTTATGAATGATATGTTCTTGGGTTTATAAGTGGATAACAGGGAAAGGTGAAGGTCATCTCTAATAAATTAAAAATCATGTGTTTGTGGCATGGGGGTTGTGGGTTTGTTCTGCTCTTGTTCTTATGATGCATTTTATGTTTTTATTTTGTCTTTCCATGCTGTGAGATCTTTAGATGAAGTGTGGTACACAAGTTTAATTTAATAATAATAATAATAATAATAATAATAATAATAATAATAATATCAGCCATGCTTATTCACTCATAAACTTCACACCTTTGGTGTGAAGGTGGCCTTTCAAGTGCATGCAGGTGAAATGTTAAGCCAAATGTATTCAGAAGCCCTCTTCAGACCTTTCTGCTGCACATAGGAGAGTTGAGGTGGAGTGCGCTCACTGAGCATTGGGGGGGGGGCTGTGCTTGCACCCCCAGTCTCTTGCACACTTTTGCCCTCTTGTGTTTAGGCTGAACACTTGAAGAAAGCATAGATCTCAAACTCTTGAGATGCGTTGACAGTGGTGGATAGACAAGGGAGTGTTTGACTGGACTCTTATGACTGGAATCCTTATTATTTCATTCTCTCCCGCCCCCAATCCTATCTTTTACATCAATAGAGAATAACTAAATCTCACACTTTTCAGCTGTGTGAAATCACAGTTTAAGAGCGGACCTTTACTATGGTCCAATGACAACTAAAGCACAAGACTCGTCAATACAGACAAAGTGTCCACGTCTGGTTGCAAGTCTTCAGGTGTTACCCAGTCAGGTGATTGCCATGCAAGTGTACACTTGTTCATTGGCTGTGTGTGGAAGGTGAGGTCCTTTGAAGCTCCTGACCAATAGCCAGAGAGACAGCTGAATGCAGCGAGGATCAGTGAAGACTCTAGAAGGTAGAGCCTTGATGATGAAACAGCTGGAGCTTATTCCGAATGAACGAACTTGTTCTGAAGAATCTGTCATTCTCTTCGGTAAAATTACCCTCCTTTTCGGGGGGGGGGGGACAGAAACATATTAATAAGTCAGGAATCCATTTTACTATGTCAGCCCAGAGAAAGTGTCGCTTGTTTTTCTAATTGATTCTTGCAATATGTCAGCTGTCTCCCTATGGCCTGTGGTGAAGATTATAACTACATCATTGCTACTTTTAAAAGTGACTCTTAAGAGACTGATCCCTTGATGGCTGTGCTGACAGGTATAGTTGTGCTTCCCCATGTTGTTTAACATATCTGTGTCACTTCGTGCATTAAACTGAAATGTGTGTCAAGACCTAAGATTCAAAAACCTGAAGGAAATGCCTTCAGTTAAGAAACTGTTCTTTTAAAATAAAATTGTGAGCCAGTAGAAGACGATAGGCACTTTGAAGCATGAATGCGAACACAGTTTGGCGGAATCTTCCGGTAAAGGAGTCTTGGAGAGGGAAAACAGGATGGAAAGGGCTGTGTGCCAAACAGGGATGCATGTTGATTTCTAACTGACCTGATTTGCACCTCCTGTACTAACATGTGGATTGCAGTGTGCATATCCTTTGGAGGCAGTTTGGTGTAGTAGTTAGAGTGTCGGATAAAGATCTCTGAGACCAGGGTTCAAATAGCCACTTGGCCATGAAGCTCACTGGATGTCCTCAGGCCAGTCTCCTTGAGGATTGTTGTGAGGAGAAATGGACAATTGTGTATGCCCTTTGCTTTTCCATTAATGGTGTTCAAACTGGAGGTAATATTTACTTTAACGTGTGATTAAAGCCTCCTTAGATGTTGGAACAGGGTCATGCAGAGTCCTAGCCCCTTTGTGCTTTCTGGTGTGTGTCTCTTCCTGTGAGAGTTTGCATTTGGCAGGCAGAACAATAGGTTTGTAGTTGTTTTCTGTATGGACCGAGATCCTATTAGGAGCCGCCCATTTGGTTGATATCATTGGCATTGGTTAATTGACCTTGCGGTATGTTCTAGATTCATTTAAGCTTTCAGCCGTCTTATGGTATATATCATTCATTGTGCCTCTTATTGGGTAATAGCCATTGCTGGCCGTATTCAAAGTTGACCCACTGAATGCAACAGGGTTACTGTTTACATGGGCCTTGCAGCAGCTCAGTGCTCATATTTGCTGACAGTCCATACAAGGACCAAAAGGTGACTGTAACAAGCGGGCATAAAGCCTGCAGATAGCTCAGTTAGTAGAGCATGAAAAATTTAATCACGGGGTTGTGGGTTTAAGTAACATGTTGGACAAAAAGATTCTTGCATTGCGGGGGTTAGACTGGATGGCCCTCTATAATTCTACAATTCTGTTTATGATTTTGTTCTATGATTTATTGCTTTCAAGCATGACTAAGTCTGGATCCAATGCTGAGTGACATTTTATGTGTTATTTTGCTTTGGTTGTAAATATGGGGGGTGGAGAGATCCAATGAGAGAACCTAGGTTCTTCCGAACAACTTCTTTATAAACTCCCCCGGCACAACAATGATTTTTTCCTCTGTGTTTCGGTTTATACTGTCTGTTTCCTTGCTTGTTGTTTGCAAATAAAAACTGTATTTGGAAATAGTACTTTGATGAGGCGGGGTGGAGAGAGTGAGTTCCTGATTTAGAATGTGAAGTGGTACTTTAGTGGTAGAAACTCCACATGACTGGAAATCCACATGACCTTAATCAGCTCAATCAACAGCTTTGGTTTTTGTTTTTCCTTATTCTGTCTGCCTGTTTTTTACTGTCACTATTTAGAGATGCATCTGTACAGAACCTAGCACAGAGCACTAATGTTCCCCGAAGCCCTCTAGATGGCACCATCATTGCATAGCCACGCGACTCGTGTTCTCCTGACTCCTACATTTACCAGCTGTTCATGCCTGTGAGTCCCACCACACACAGAGAAACCTTTTCATTTGGCTCTGTGCAGTAGACTGACCAACCTCCTGAATATTTTGGCCAGCTGCACAGCCAACATCAGTCATTTCTGGTCCTGGCACAGCTGGGGAGACCATGGATGTCTCTTGTTGGGAGAGAGCCCAGTAACATTGGCCTTGACTATTCAGCTTAGTTATTAAGCACTTGATTCTGACCCTGCTTCCATATTCAAGACTCACTTCTGCAATGGGATTCTCCCAGACTGAGAAGGGCCTTGTGGCTGATAAAATAATAGAATAAAGTGCTCAATGAACAAGTCACATACTTCGTCTGTTCTACACCTAGGCAATTTTGTTGTCATTGAGAAAGGTTGTTTCTTAATCTTATCTTTCCTTTAAAAAAATAAATCATATGCCATCATGTCTAAAGGGGACAGTATGAAAAACAAAAACAAGTAAGTGTGTTAGGGATGGAAGAATCTGTCTATTTCAGTTTCCAATCTTAAATCTGATTCTACACATTTCTGCAGTGATTTGTGATTTTTAAAAAATACCCATGAAAATTCTTCAAAAGTTAAGTGTGAATATAAATTCATTTTATGTGCAGTTTTGACTGATATTAGCAAGTGATTGCTCCTAATGTAATGCATTTTCGCATGCTGTCTTCACAAATATATTTATTTTTATGCACACATTTACCTAAAGCATGCATTTTTGTACACATAGGTTGTTTGGGGAACTGTAGTGCAAAATTCAGTTAAATGTAAACAACAACATCCCTGGGCTGCTGTTGCTTTGTGTCCCAGGCATGGGCGTTTGTTTACCCAGGGTGTGATGGGCATTCTTGTTCTCTGTGTGGGTGGCTCCTCCTTCACTCATAATAATAATAATAATAATAATAATAATTTATTTATTTATTTATTTATTTATTTATTTATACCCCACCCATCTGGTTGGGTTTCCCCAACCACTCTGCGTGGCTTCCAGCAAAATATTAAAATACAATAATTCATCAAATATTAAAAGCTTCCCTAAACAGGGCTGCCTTCAGAAGTCTTCTAAAAGACAGATAGTTGTTTATTTCTTTGCCATCTGATCAGAGGGTGTTCCACAGAGTAGGTGCCACTACTGAGAAGACCCTCTGCCTGGTTCTTGCAGTGAGGGAATGGCAAGAAGGCCCTTGGCGCTGGACCTCAGTGTCCTGGCTGAATGATGGGGGTGGAGACGCTCCTTCAGGTATACTGGACCAAGGCCGTTTAGAGCTTGAAAATCAGCACCAACACTTTGAATTGTGCCCAGACGCATACTGGGAGCCAATGTACAGTAGGTCTTTCAGGACCGGTATTATGTGGTCTCGGCGGCCACTCCCAGCCATCAGTTCCAGTAGGAAGTTCCTGTCCTGCAGCCTGGATTTCTGGGAGGTGTTGACAAATTGCTTTAAAAAAATGTTTTGAAAAATATATTGAATTTGCCATAAGCTCACCATCGCCATCTAGTGTCACATTTGTATAACACATGTAACACATTATTTTTGCAGCTGTATAGCTGTATAGTCCTTTGAAACAGGGTCCCTCTCCCACTGGGATGGTTGAGATATGCTGGCATATCTCCACCTGAACCAGGTCAAGAGATTCCTTTCAACATAGCCCTACTGAGCCAGAGACCTGCGGCATCCTGAGCTGCTCAGCCCAGAGGAACTGAGCTCAGGGTTGCAGCTTGTACTGGAATTGTTTTTAAAATGTTTTTAGCACTTCTTGTTTGCCACTGTGGCCTCGTTTGGGCGGCGGCGGCGGGGGGAGGGTAGGATAAAAAAATTAATAAATAGATCAAATAAATAAATAAAAGCAAAGTTCCATCAGGCTGAATCTGTGCATAAATCCATTTAAAATGGATTCTTCCTCCATCCCTACTTGAGGCGAAGGGGATGGAAATGCCTCCAACACAGACAAAACTCCATCTTTATGTTAGATGAACTACAATTTCACGGCGCGATTGAATTATGTTTCTTCGACATTATCTGGCGAAAGTAATACACTTTTAGTTTGCTGCCTTCAATTTTCATCCCTTTTATAATTTCACCAGTAGGTTTTGTTTTGTTTTGTTTTGTTGTTTTTTAAGGCGGGGGGGGGGGAGGGAAAGCTCTATACAAGATACAGATAATCTGAGGTGATTTGGTGGAAAGCAATTCACAGCTACTGGATTTTCTCTCCATCAACAGCTCAGTGATAAAGCACATGCCTTCCATACAAAAGATCCTAGAATCAATCCCTTCACATCCCCAGGAAGAGCCGAGAAGGATTCCTGTCAGAAAACCAGGAGAGTGGCTGCCAGGGCTGTCTTACCCATAGGCGCTAGGGGTGCGGGGCACCTGGGTGCTGGGCTCTCAGGGGCGCCAGGCCGAGAGTCCGGGGCCAAGATTTGGAGTCTGGAGATTGGGAAGAGCCGACAGCTGCTGCTGAGTTGGCCCCTGCCTTGCTCTGCCGCTGCTGCCTCAGGCTCCTTTGTTGTTGCTGAGGCGGCCGGCTAAGCCAGCTCTGTCATGCGTGCCCTAAAAAAAGGTCAACAATTTTGTATTCCCCCCTAAAAAAAGGTTGACAACTCGGGGCTGGGCAGATCTTTGCACCTCAGCGCTGCATATGCTTAAGACGGTGGCTGCCAGTCAGTGTTGACAATAATGAGCTAGATAAATCAATTGCCTGACTCAGTAAAAACACTTTTCTATATTCCTGCCTTGCTCACCCCTGCCCATTCCTGAATTTTCTTGGCGGTGAGCAATAATTACCTTAGATATTACCTTGGTATTACCTTAGATCAGAGCTGGGAAAGCTGTAGTGTCCCCAAATGTTGCTAGACTACAACTCCCATAATTCTTGATCATTGGCCACACAGGCTGGGGCTGATGGGAGTTGTAGTCCAACAAGGATGGTCACCAGTTCCTATTCTTGCATTAGATGCACATTACAAGCGTCACTAGAGTGAACAGAGGCTATATAATGTCCCTAACTAACATGGCTGTGCTAGTTCAGTGCTTTTTTTTCTAGAAAAAGAGGTGCCAGAAGTCACCATGAATGCCTCCCTTGTTCTTTTATAATGCAAATGGTGCCCACCTCAGAGGTGCCAGAACTGAGTTCCAGCAAGTTCCGGCTGGGGAAAAAAAAGCCCTGTCATTAATATTTGCCTTATTGGGGAAGTTCACTGACTTTTAGTTTAGCTATAGTTTGCAAGTTCTATATGCTTCTAAGATCCTTTATCATCTTGACTACTTAATTAAGTTAGTGTCTCTTGTGGCTTCAGCAGAAGCAACACGGAACATATTTGTCCTGTTGAAAGTATTCCTTCTGAAACTCTTAATAAAAAGGGGAAATTTAAACTCAAGTTAACCATTCGTGCTTATTAATTATTGTGCTTATTGCTCTCATAAATACAAAACACCCAAGTGCACTGACCTGAGATTTCCTAAGTTTGTCAGACTGTAGCAGCACAGAAAACCTTCCAAATACCTTTTCCTTCCAACCATGCAGTGCTTGTTTCCTTTTTTGAAGATGCGATTTTTCTGATATTTAACTTAGAGCTTGCATTTCATACAGAACCTGGTCTCAGTTCCTGTTTGCTTGTCTTCTTCAGGGTGGGAGAAAACAAACCTCGCCAGGTGGAGTCTGAGGCAGGATGTTTATGGAAATAATTTCTTAATGGCTTCCCAGAATTTCCCCCCTTTCCATTCACTACGTCTCGGGAATAATGAGGTTGCCAAACCTACCAAAGCATCTGAAATGGTAACTCTGTCCCTTCCAGATTGCAGCACTAACTCATTCATGCTTTTGCACAAATAGAATCTTCAGTGGAGACTGAACTTAGATCAAAGGCGAGGTGTTCGCTGAAGACCAATTGGGTTCCTAAGTCTTGCTGTTTTCTGACAGCTTTTGGCCCTTTGATCAGACACCTATCAACTCCAACAGGCACCTGTCCCCCCCCCCCCCCCATTTCTGTGCGGAAATGAGAGAGCTGATAGCAGCTTTCTGGGCCATAATCCACACCACTATGCTTGACAGGAGATGAAAGGATCACTGGTTATTTACCAGTAATAGCTGACTAGAGTCTGCCTTCATTATAATAACAAATTATACACTAAGTCTCTCTCTTTCTTACCTGTGATTTGTGGAAGTATGACAAGAAAAGAGAGGAGAAGAAGAAGCACCATTACTTACTTGTAGGGTGTAGAAGATATTAAAGTGATTATGCTGTTCCGATGAATCTGCCTGAAAGCAGATTTTGGTTTTGGGGATTTTTGGGGTGAGGGCAGGGGTTGGAAATCTAATCATGACATTAATGGATAAGGAATAAAACCTTAAAGTTTATTCCAAGGAGTTGTAAATGATTGCTATGGTTCTGTGACAATCGCTTGTCAGAGAGGAGCATGGCCTTATAATGAAGAAATAATAATAATAATAATAATAATAATAATAATATTTATACCCCACCCATCTGGCTGCATTGCCCCAGCAACTCTGGGCGGCTTCCAACACATATAAAGACATCATAAAATAGCAAACATTAAATACTTCCCTATACAGGGCTGCCTTCAGATGTCTTCTAAATCAGATGTCTGCTTCAGAATTAGTAGGATGGCATATTGTGAGAACAAAAGTGCTTCCATAGGAACAGAAGAAGCTGCTTTAACCTGAATTAGACCACTGCTCCATCTAGTTCAGTAATGTCTATACTGACTGGTAGCAGCTCTCCAAGGCTTCAGACGAGGTTCTTTCCCAACCCTGCCTGGAGATACTGGGGGTTGAAACAGTGACCTTCTGCATGCAAAGCAGGATCTGCTGCCATCCACTAGGCCCTGGACCCACTCCAGAAATCCAGGGCAGGGAGGAGGAGGAGTTGCCTTGTCTCATGTTTGGAGACCTGGTGGCATGCAAGGTGGAGGACCCACAGCTGGAGACCCTCTCAGCTGTTTCAGACGACCTCTAATCCCTTGAGGAGGAGGCTTTTTTGAACTGAAGACCTTCCTTGATAAGATCAACAGAAGCAGATCAAGGGAAATTATATTTTGCCTTGGTCAGACCACACCTGGAATACTGTGCCCACTTCTGGGCACCACAATTTGAGAAGTATGTTGACAAGCTGGAATGTGTGCAGAGGAGGGCAACCAAGTTGATTAAGGGTCTGGAAACCAAGCCTTATGAAGGAGCTGGGTATGTTTAGTCTTGAAAAGAGGAGACTGAGAGGAGATATGATAGCCATCTTTAAATACCTCATGGGCTGTCACATGGAAGAGGGAACAAGCTTGATTTCTCCTGCCCTGGAGGGTAGGCTTCAAGAAAGGAGATTCTAAGTAAACATCAGGAAGAACTTTCTAACAGTAAGAGCTGTTCGGCCGTGGAACAGTCTCCCTTGGGAGGTTGTGGACTCTCCTTCCTTGGAGGTTTTCAAGCAGAGGTTGGATCGCCGTCTGTTATGGATGCTTTAGCTGACATTCCTCCATTGCAGGGGGTTGGAATATTTGGCTCTTGGGTCCCTTCCAACTCTACAATTCTATGATTCTAAGATGCGCACCATGCTCCATAACTCTGGAGGAATAGTCTGTGATGCCACAAAATTCTACCCACTAATTGTTTTGAAGCAGAGGCATTTGGATACAAGGGAAAGGTTTAGCACTAGACCGTTCATCCCGTGACTATTGAGGAGAGAGTGTTTATTGGCTTTTCAATATCTTATAGGCTTTGCCCCCTGGAATGTAGAGGAAACTTGACATCCTGGACGCCAGCCATTCAGCTTGAGCACTATGAAAACTGCTTTGAAATTGATCTGTAATGGTAAGTGGTATGGAAACATATTTATTGAAATAGGAATAAATAATCAGGGCTAGAAGAGAGGGGGGAGGAAACATGAAGCTTCTTAGGAAGCAGGCAGTGGGAAGAAACGCTTATTTGTGAGAGTGGATCATACCTGAGCTATTTTTCCATACGGAAAAAGTTATACATTTTGAGTCAACCATTGGAAATTGCAAGTATACTGGCTCTGACTGAGCATCCTTTTCTCACCAGGCAGCAGAGTTTGGGTTTCTAAAGTTTTAGGGTGGTAATTAGCTAAGGCTTACTCGGAATAGACCCACTGTCATTGGGTCCATTAATTTCAGTGGGTCTACTCTGAATAAAAGGGACATGAGTGGCACTGTGATCTAAAGCACAGAGCCTAGGGCTTGCCAATCAGAAGGTCGGTGGTTCGAATCCCCACGATGGGGTGAGCTCCCATTGCTCGGTCCCTGCTCCTGCCAACCTAGCAGTTCGAAAGCACGTCAAAGTGCAAGTAGATAAATAGGTACCGCTCCGGCAGGAAGGTAAACGGCATTTTCATGCGCTGCTATGGTTCTCCAGAAGTGGCTTAGTCTTGCTGGCCACATGACCCGGAAGCTGTCTGCGGACAAACGCCGGCTCCCTCAGCCTATAGAGCGAGATGAGCACGCAACCCCAGAGTCGTCTGCGACTGGACCTAATGGTCAGGGGGGTACCTTTACCTTTACTCTGAATAAAACATATTTGAAGACCATCCTTATTCCCCATCTACTTAGTATTCTGACACTCTCCAGACCATCATTTTGTGAAGGCTCCCTCAGTCTACAGTCTACACTGGCTTTGTCTTCATCTGCCTTTGCTTTAGCTCCCATCTCTAGCTAAAAATAAACTTGAGTCTGTGCACCTGCATTTGCTGATATTCATCCTTGTTACCTTTGCCTCCCTTTCACAATCACCTACCCCGTTGTTCCAAGTTAGATTTTAAACGCTTTAAGGCATATATATCTCATTCCCCAACCTCTTCTGATGGCCCTAAACTTTTAAATCATTCTTAAATATAAAACTTTTAAATAATTCATTTTGGTATTATTGCAATGTGGAATGGTACCTTTTTCTCTACAGTTTACTTGTCAAGTTGGCTTGCAGGCTATGGGTGAATAAATGAATATAGGCATCTCTTGATTAAACATTGATTTGCATTGATCTTCATTCAAATGGATTGAAAGAAACCTCCTCAAAATTGAACTATTCTGCCAGAGAACACCCGATTTGCTTCATGTTCTATAGTGTGTGCATGTATATAGGCCCAGAAAACCTTTTTTTTTTACCGTTTCATATTTTACCTTGAATTGTAGGTGTTTTGAAGAATGCATACCAGAATAACTACCTATCACTTATTAATTATGTTATTATTAATGAAGTAAATGGCTAAGACTTATATGTGGGCTAAGTATGTTCAGTTTGTTTTCTTTTGGTCTAAAATACTGAATAGTTATGGAGGATATTATGCTGGAGAGACTCTTTAAAATTGTAAAAGTTGGTTTCTGTTTCATACAGACCCCAGGTATGTAGACTCATGTAGGTAGGATAGGGCATTGGGGCAAGTGTCCACCTTGAACATGGATGTTCACATACACACAAGTGTACACAAGGACGTACCCACCTTTTGAGCTGCTGTGAGCAGGGGAATTGTGTATGGAGGAGACATACATGTATCCTACATGCACAGACGGTGTTGAATTCAGGCACACCGAACTTTTTGCTTGAGCACTTGTACTTCCCCTTCCTCCAGCGTGAGAGCCAGTGTGGTGTAGTGGTTAAGAGCGGTAGACTCGTAATCTGGTGAACTGGGTTCACTTCCCCGTTCCTCCACATGCAGCTGCTGGGTGACCTTGGGCTAGTCTCTCAGCTTCACTCATCTTCACTCACCTCACAGAGTGTTTGTTGTGGTGGAGGAAGGGAAAGGAGAATGTTAGCTGCTTTGAGACTCCTCAGGGTAGTGATAAAGCGGGATATAAAATCCAAACTCCTCTTCTTCTTCTCCTTGTTATATGAGAAAACCTGCTGCAGGCCTTCATTAAGAGCCTTTCCAGGGAACCTTATAGAACTTTGCTAACAAAGTTACCAATGTTTATGTGGAATTCAGTACGCAACCTTTTACAGACAACCCACGATCCTTTTTTGTGGTGGAAGGATTGGACAAGCAGGGCAAGTGTGTGTGTGTGTGTGTGTGTGTTATTGTGTGTGTGTAATTGTGTGTGTGTGTGTGTGTGTGTGTGTGTGTGTATAACATGCTACATTTTGTCAAATGGTTCTGTATTGACCCTTCAATTAGCTGGTCTTCTACACTCACCACTATCAAGCTACCCCGTGTTTGACTTGCGTCTGATCTTGTAAGTGCTAGTTTTACTCTGAGCCCATAAAACTGTATTTTCTATATGGCCTTCTTTGTGCTTCTTTACAGCCAGTGGTGTCCTATTCTAGTGTATTCTACAGTTGCCATATTTCAAAAGCTGGAAACCTGGACTCAACACTTGTAGAGCTTTTTACAAAATCTCCCCCCAAAATTGAAATTTTAAAGCTTTTTTTTTGTTTTGTTATGTTTTTACAACCCTCCCCCAAATAAACACTTCTAACATGGGTTGCCGTACGCCTGGCTTTTCCTGGACATTTTTACCAATTTTCAGAAATTCCACCCGGACGCTTTTTTTGATGGATGAATCCTGGATAGGTCTGGGAAATTCTGGGCATATGGCAGCCCTTCCCTTTATAATTATGTGTGTACCTTTGCTAATTGATGGTGCAAGTCTTATAAGATGGTCAGTATGTTTCAGGCAGCAGATTCTGTCCACAGAATGCCCTCTTTGATAATATGTGAGTTGACAATGTTGCCGTTTGGTCTGGGTGGGTCACCAAGAGACCCATTGCAGTTTCCCCCAGATGTTGTTGAAAGACAACTCCCATCATCCATGACCGCTCTCTGGGGCTGATAGAGATTGTAGTAAAAAAACAAAACAAAAAAAAGATCTGGGGAGTCCAGGTTGAGGGAGCCTGACCTATTGATACAGTACACCACAAGGCAAAAGGTAACCTCTTGACTGTTCCAGGCCATTCAAAGATGGTAAGTTTAATTTCCAAGCAAAGGGTCTGCTGGTTTCTCTTTAAGGTTTCCAGATTCAAAAGAGAGCAGGGCAATTAAAGGCACAGAAGTCCTGTCCTCTATTGAGTCTGGCAACCCTACCTCATTCCCTGTAATTGCTGTCAGGTATTTTATGTATAATTTATTGGTCCCTTGGAGAGAACATCCTGGTAAACAACCCTGGAACTGATTGATTAATTCTCTCAGATAAGTGTCAAGATTGATTAACTAATTCCATAATAATTTATTCCCCCATGAATAAAAGATAGACCAGGAGACAAGAGGCATAACAGCAGGGTGTAAGTGATTATGGCAACAGCAGCGTCTGCAATAACAAGAGCTGCAGTTTATTATTACATCATCACACTCTATACCAGAGAGGTAAAGGTCTTTTAAGTGGGAGCCTGGGAGCAGGGAATTATTGAGAAATATGCGCCTGACATTTCAATGGCTTCTGGAAGTGGAGATGACCTCAGGTTTATTCCATTGATTTCCGTCTTTGTCTTATTTATCTGATTTTTTAATTATTTTTTATTAAGTGACATTTTTGCATTTCTGGACTAAGGAACCTTTGAATCTTTATGGAATCCATTTAGAATGATTATTCTGCTGCAAAATTGTGTTGGTTGTATTCAGTTTATTTTCCAGGTTAGCTTATTAAAAAAAGAAAAAAAGGAGAAGTGCATTTTATTGAAAGCAGTTTAAAGTATGTTTGCCTGTGTAGAATGAACTGGTGCTATTCAGCAATACCTGTACCCCTAGGAGTTGAACACACTGTTTTTAATCTGTGATGTCTGGAAACCCCTCTGAATAATGGACACGATCCAGACAAAGTTTATCACATTGAGTCAGTGAAAGAGTTTTAAATCTCTACTATTGGGATCACTAAAACATGCCATGTGACCCTATTCATGCTTTATTCTTCCTTCCTTCCTTCCTTCCTTGCTTACTCAGAGTTAGCTAGAAGACAAAGTCAAAGTTTGAATTAGAGTGTTTAGGGTTGGCTGTGATGTGATCTAGAGGAAGAAAGGTTGCAAGCTAGTAAAGGCAGCAAGATGGAGAAAGACTCAGAGCATCATGACTGATTTCTGTTTGAATCCAAGGCTGTGGGAGAAACTAGACCCTTTTGGGCTGTTAATGCTGTGAACCCCTCCATCATAGGCTCAGGTTGTATATATGTGTAAATAAACCATATATCCTAAAGACACCACAGTCTCCGCTGTGCCTCATTCCAAAAGGAAACACGAACCCTTCACTTCTTGCAGTGAGGGAACCACCAGAAGACCTTCAGAGGTGGACCTCAGTATCCAGGCTGAACAATGAGTGGAGATGCTCCTTCAGGTATACAGAGACTTTAAAAGTCAGCATTAACACTTTGAATTGTGCTCGGAAATGTACTTGGAACCAGTGTTGATCCTTTAGGTCCAGTGTTATATGGTCCTGGCGGCTGCTCCCAGTCTAGCTGCTGCATTCTGTATTAGTTGTAGTTTCCGAGTCACCTTCAAAGGTAGCGCCACATAGAGTGCATTGCAGTAGTCCAAGCGGGAGATAACCAGAGCATGTACCACTCTGGTGAGACAGTGCGTGGACAGGTAGAGTCTCAGCTGGTGTCTCAGGTGGAGCTGGTAGACAGCTGCCCTGGACACAGAAAAAGACCCATGTTCCAGACAGCTCCATTGCAGAAACTAGCACACAGAAAAAAAGCAGAGCCATGCTGTGAGCCATGCTGAGGGAAGCAGCCATCTGAGGGACAATGCCCATTCTCTTCCAGTAAAGAGGGGAGGTTGATTTTGCTCTCTGCTGCATCCTTGAAGGCTTTAATCTTGCTGCTGGCTCATGAAGCTTGTGAGGCTGGAAAGTGTTTTCTGTTTTCGGAGAGAGGCCAGCTGTTTGCCATTGAAAGTTAGAACCGATGAGAAGCTCTAGGCTAGGCTTCCCCAACCTGGTCTACAGATAAGATACTTTGCTAGTGAGGTGATGCTATATCTAAGGGGCAGGTTGCTAATATCACACACTGGAGGACAGTATTGGAATTCAAAAGTCAGCCTTTGCAGAATAAGGATGGCATGACTAAGTCTTTCTCCCCCACCCAATATTTGAGCAGAGAGCTTGCAAATCTCTTAAATGGCCCGTGGAGGTAAGAGCATCAACCACTGCAGGAATGAGTTTGCTTTATCTGCAAAGCAATGGTTTTTTGCCAGAACGATGCCTGTAAAATCATGAATCAGAATACTGCTTTTGGGAAACGCTGGGTAAGGAAGTTGTTCCTGCCAAAGGGTTTATGTGCAATGACTGTGCAAAGAATCTGACAAGGCCGTTGGACTTGAAGAACCCTCATTCACTCAGTGATGCAGCATAGTTGCACAGAGAACACATAAACAAATGTCCCCTTTAAGCAGATGTGTTCTGTTTCTTACCTAGTTTGGTACCACCATAGATCTGGTAAGTTTTATGAAGGAAACTGGAAGTGCCAACCAATCAAAATGGCAGGTGGCGGTGTTGCTGTTTGGGTGCCAGCTGTTTAAGAAAGGAAGTCTCTTGCACAGAGACTTACATACTACAGGCCAAAGGATTGTGTAATTTTTTCCACGTTGTTCTACCATGGACCATGTTCTACCTACAACATTTTGACATGTTTACTCATAGGCTATGCATCTCTTAAAAGACCCTTATATCTGGGTTGGTATCTTAGGCCAACAATGCCGAGGGAATCAATACTTTAAAAAGAAATAAATAACACTACGTTTGGGAGGTGCACATTTTCATTTAAGGCCACTCTGTTCAGTTCTCTTCTGGTTTTTCCAGAGCTCTTTCCTGGCTTTCTGCCATGGTTTCTTGTTTGTGTTTTTTCATAGTAAGTTTTAATCTGGTTGCTATGAAGTTTCTGAATTTACTTTAGACAACATTTTTGGGCCTAGGGGCACATTTAGGAATGTATTAAAATGCCCCTTTCACACTGGAAAAACAGGCAATGCTCAGAACTACTGTTCCCACTAGCAAAAGGCAAATTGCCTACACCCAACTCAAACACATGCAAAATAAAATAAAATAAAATAAAAAACATCCCAGGCAGGCAACTCTCCCTTCAAAAAGCCAAGAGCCCCATAATTTAAAAGCAGGTATAGATTGCAACAGCTGCTGCCTTTTCTTCTTAAGTGGATGTCTCTCCCCTAAATTCTATTAGAACTGATCTTTTTGAATAGTCTAAGTGGCTAGATTTCTCTGTTACAGGAGTTGGTCATGTGGGTTCAGTCATGCAGATTCCCTGCATATTGGGGGGCATTGTCTGGTAATACAGAATGTTGGGCTTCATAAACTGAATTTAATTAATACCACAAAATCCTAAAATTGAATTGTTGCATTAGCTTAAGGACGTGATTAATGACACTTGGTTAATGATCACAAAATTCTCCATGGCTGCCAAAATGTGCACAACAGTCCGTTGGAAGAAAGCATAGATCACTCTGTTGGATTTCTGAATGGCATGGTACCACATGGAATATTGCCATTTTGTCTAAAACTGACTTGCTGAAGAAAGTCATCTAATGGACAACAGACCAATAAGTTTACTGGAAGATGGATTTAGTTATTTTTGCAGTTGCTTTGATCCAGACGAAGTAAGTTGCCTTGGTTCCCCTCAAAGGTGCCAGGTTGCCCTCAAAGTTCAGGGGCCACGTTGTTCATCGTATGCACGTGATATCACATACGCAAAGCTGAGTCTTCTGGAGGAGGCTGAGCGCTCTGACAGAGCCAGGCACTGAAGCTGTGATGCGAAATGTGCATTGTGCAATGTGTGCCAGGCCCCCTCAACATTGACGGGGCAGACCCCTTTCAAACAAATATTGAGGGAGTTAAAGACACCTCTGCCCCCTAGAATTGGCATGCCTGGTTCCCCTTGAAATCAATGGGTCTTAGCTTAAGTTGTCATGACTAACTTGTCACATTAGTTTCAGGTTCAGTTAACTTAGTCTGGATCCAGTTCAGTCTTCTGCAACAGCACACATCAGAACAATGTTCAACCATACATTTTCTTTTCCCTGTTGACTTTCCCCCCCTTGTGCACTGTATTTCTTGTGGTTTTTGCTTCTTTGCCTTGTATTAATCTGAATGTAAGTTTATATAACTGAAATACTTTATTGTCACTTGTACAACTTGTATACAGTGAGATTACACGGGCACCCCCCACTCAGCTCTCTCAGTCCTAATTCCCCTCGTTTACTGACACACACACACCAAACCCGAAAGTCAGTTGCCCTGTTGTTATGTTTTCATTCAGCAGCCTAACAGCCCACGGATAGAAGCTGTTCTTTACCCTGTTGGTTCGACTAATCATGCTTCTATATCTTCTGCCTGAGGGCAGGAGATCAAGAAAGTGCCGGCCAGGGTGTGAATCATCCCTGAGAATTTTCCTCACTCTCCTGAGGCAACGTTCTTCTGCTATTTCATCTAGTGGATTCACGGGACAGCCCATAATATCTTGTGCTGTATTCACCACCCTCTGTAGGCACTTCCTATCAGATGATGTCAAGCCAGCATACCATACCGTGATGCAGTATGAAAGGACACTTTCTATTGCTGACCAGTAGAAGGAGATCATTAGATGTTGATTGACATTGTTCTTCCGCAAGACTCTGAGGAGATGGAGTCTCTGTTGGGCTTTCTTAACCACCTGGGTTGTATTTATTTTCCCCATAATAAGCAGAAATAAGTAAAATCACATCAAGAAAAGGGGGGAATTGACTCCTTCCACTTCTGGCAGTCTACCTCCCTGGCTGCATCCCTATGCAGAGCACAGTACAGTATATCTAGACTTTCATTGAGAAATCACTACAGATTTCTAAAAGATTCATAATACAGGTCAGACCAATGATACGGCCTAAATAATTTGCTCAGTCACTGTAATAGGGGTTGAGGCAAATTCAACCACTGTGAAACGTGCTCCATGAGACAGAAATCTGAGGTGGGGGATAGGTGCCATCGTGATTGCAAATATATTTACCCAGTTTCTCCTTGGTTGCACAAGCATTAAAAATCTAAGATTGCTTTCTGAAAAAAATGAAGTTTTTGGGGAACATGTTTATGACCCAAACTTTATGTAGCAAGGATTCAAAGCTGAAATGTGCGGCAAAGACAATGCTTTACTGAGATGTTAAACGGTACAGAGAGATTATTTTATTTCTTGACCTCAGCCTAGCGAAAGATAGTCCGTAAGCTCAACAGAGATGAATGAGACCGGGTTTAACTGCAGCTTACTTAATTTCAGTGTGTCATAGGCAGCCTTCCTATGCCCACTTACCTGGCAGTAAGTCCCAATGAATTCAATGGGAGTTTATTTCAGCAGGGACAGGTGAATTTGCCAACTACAGTTTTTGCAATTTCCAGTTCAGTTAACTCCATTGAGTCCATGACTTTGTTTTGTTTGTTTTTTTTAAATGCACAGAAGTTCAGTTGCATTTTTGTGTACATCCCTCTGGATCTCCACATTTTTTTGTCAGCAATGTTTGTTTGCCATCATTAAAATACTGTACATCTCCTTTTTGTGAACACATCCACTTTGGGTTCACATATTGGTTCAGGAAGCAAAAATGAGGCAGGTTCAATTTTTAGGTTCGGAATAGAGTAGTTGCTTTGGAAGACAATAATCAGGCATCCGTACAACATGACCAGTCCAACAAAGCTGATGTTGAAGAATCATTGCTTCAACACTGGTGATCTTTGCTTCTTCCAGTGCACTGGCATTAGTTTGCCTGTCTTCCCAAGAATTACAAAGTGTTTCCTAATGTAAAACTCTATTTGAGGAAATGATCATGCTTTTATTAGTTTCACCCTCCCCTCCATCTATAGCTCTGTGGTGTGTGGGTGTGTGCCGGGGGGGGGGATCATTTCTAGTTATTGGTGTCTCTTGTTTTTGCCTTGATCACCATAATTTCCCTTCCTGCTTCCATGAAAGAATTCAGTCCAATGCAATATCATAACCAGGGCTTACTGAAACTTGAAGAGAAGGATACCTGTGGCTGATTTCTTTGTCCCTGAGCTCAGTGAACGACTTGTTATTCCCAACTTGTTATTATGTGTTTGAATGTTGTTCTTTTTGTCCCTGCCTACCACCTCCCTGTGAGATATAGATGTGTGTGTGTGTGTGTGTGTGTGTGCGTGAATAATGCCCTCCATGAAGGAAATAGATTTTATTTTTTTTAAGTAGTTGTACCAAAGCTGTTTTAAAGATTATGCATTGGTGTGAAAAGCTGGCTATTTCTACTGTGTAATTCTGAATGTAATTTTTGGGTATAAATCAGGACCATTTACACAATATCAGGAGAAGAGACCACACAGTCTGAATTCCAATCATTATTCGGCTGGGTTCACAAAATGTGTCTTAACCACTATTAGCGATTTGGTTTTAAATATTACTCAGAATAGTGCTAATATCTGCAAACCGTCCTGGTTACAGATTAATTGATTTGATTGATTGATTATTGCCATTATTCTTTACCCTCCCTTCACCCTGAGGTCCCAGGGTGGGTTACAACAATTAAAACAGAATATTCAAAGCAGTTTAAAACATCGTACAATCACAGTGTGTGCTAAGAATATACATCTCAGGTGTCCACGTAAAAGGGTGCAAGAAAAGCTGTTTTAGAACAAAACTGCCTTGTTGCTTTTACAGCCCACTTGTCTCTCCAAGGAGCTCAAGGTTGTGAACCTGGTTCTTCCCCTCCACATTTAATTTCCCACAACAACCCTGTGAGGTAGGTTTGGGTAAGTGGCAGTCACTGGCCCAAGGTAACCCAGTAAGCAGTAGTAACGTGCACCCTCTAATGAGTAAATACAAGGGGGTGGGGAGATATACATGATTTAGACACTAGGAGAGGATATAGTATTTTATTATTCCTTGCTCACGTGAATGAGATCAGCAGAGTTACCATCCTTTGCAATTTTAAACTTGGCTTCCAAGACAAGGTTGATTTAACCTTCTAGAAGTGATCATCCAGTATGCTTTTAAGGCAGACTTTATTTTGCATGCTTTATTTTCCAAGTTCTCCCATCGTTCAGTTCAGCCCCAAAGAAGAAGAAGAAGAGGAGGAGGAGTTTGGATTTGATATCCCACTTTATCACTACCTGAAGGAGTCTCAAAGCGGCTAACATTCTCCTTTCCCTTCCTCCCCCACAACAAACATTCTGTGAGGTGAGTGAGGCTGAGAGACTTCAGAGAAGTGTGACTAGCCCAAGGTCACCCAGCAGCTGCATGTGGAGGAGCTGGGACGCGAACCTGGTTCCCCAGATTACGAGTCCACCGCTCTTAACCACTACACCATACTGGCTCTGCCTGTGACTCAGAGGAAGTGCCCTAGTGGATCAGAGCAAAGGCCCATCTAGCCCAGCATCCTGTTCCCCCAGTGGCCGGCCAGATGCCTATGGGAAGTCCTCAAGTAGGAACTGGGTGCCACAACACCCACCCTGCACTGCTATAGCCATCATTCCTTCCACATGAGCTCAAGTGACCTACAGCTGATTAAATTAAAACCTCCATTTGGAACTGTGATCAAAAATGTCAACATGGAACGGTGTGGATGCTCAGGCCCAGCTCCTTTCGGAAGGGCAGGCCACAGGCGACATGGAATCTCTAATGGCTCCGCCCCTCTCCCACTCCTCAAGGAACACTTGCTGTTGATTCCTTTCATTAGCTACCACTCAATGGGCAACCTTCCCTTAGGAGCCTCCTCCCTGAGTCTGTGTGAGAGATTATAATTACTATTGTATTGCCCTTCAGAGGTGCAATTTGGAGCAAATCTCACTAGGAATGACTCGCTCTGGGTGTGCTGCGGCTAGAAATAATGCCCGCATCCTCTTGATTCCCAGTCCTGTGCTTGAAGCAACCTGCCGGCCTCTCTGTCTGTCAGTGATTAGGCCGACCTGTGACTAGTAGCTCTCATCTCCTGATAAAATTGCTAATGGGAAAGCTATGAAAAAAAGCCCCATCAGGCTAATCAAACTCTCTGAGCTCGCAAGCCTCATTAAAACAGAGTAAACGGCTTTGGGAGGAAAAGTTCCTTAGTCTATCAAGTGCAGGCTCTGCTCCTAAAGCCTTGAAGGAATTTGTGTAATAAGCTTAATGGGCTTTACATGGAAAGAAAAGTAATATGGCTTGTTTCTAATTGTCCCCCTGGAATCGTCTAATTTAGTGCCATGTTTATGAAATAAATAAAAAATGACCATATTCCCCAGTTTCCTGCTGGTTGATTGGAATTCTGCCGCTGGGAATTAGGAGCCCAATTTCCCGCTATTGGGGTGCAGTGTTGTGACTTGTACCAGCTCCATTAATGACAAACTGGCTTATTTCTTTATTTATTTCTAAATGTCTCGCAGGCGTGCCAGTAAGAGTGGAGACACACACACACCCCTCCTCTTTCTACCACTGCCTATTTTGCTGTCCAGAAAAATAAACACTGCTTCCGTTCACAGGCTAATGGGAGTGCTCAGCAAAACTGGCTAGGATCCAGAGAGCTACTAACAGCTTATTCTTATGCCCGTCTTTCTCAGAAGTAAAGTCCATTCAGTTCAATTGAGCTTAATCCCACCAGAGAGGGCATAGTACTGCAGCCTCAGGCTTACACTTGCCCAGCATGGTTGCTCATCTTCCTGCCCTCCCACGAATCCTGGCCCTGTGCCAGTCACGAACTACTTTTAGCCATTTCCCTTCATTTCAAAACAAACAAACAAACAAAAAACAGATTTCCCACATGGCACAGGGCTCCGCTGTTAGACCAGAGCAAGTTTTTTTTCTTCTTCTAGCCACAAAATTAATTATTTGTTGTAATGCTGGCCAGTACAGGAGTTCAAAAGAGGGCCCAGGGGGCAAGATGCTGATTTTCTTCTCTGTACAGCACTTAGAAATGCTGACAGGAGGAGACAGGTGGGGAGCAGTGGGATGGCACCTCCTTTCCCCCCACAATCAGAAGAGCTGATCATGTATGTGCCACTTGTATTTTAACAGGGTGTGTTCAGAGCTTCAGTTTAAGGCATGGGCAGAAAAAAGGGGTGGTCCGGTGAATGAGATTCCACATTTCCCTATACACACATTCACATCTCAGGAAATAGTACTGATACAGTGGTACCTCCGGTTGCAGATGCTTCAGGATACAGACACTTCAGGATACAGACTGCTATCCCAGAAATAGTACCTCAGGTTAAGAACTTTGCTTCAGGATGAGAACAGGAATTGCATGACGGCGGCGCGGCAGCGGGAGGCCCCATTAGCTAAAGTGCTACCTCAGCTTAAGAACAGTTTCAGATTAAGAACGGACCTCCAGAACGAATTAAGTTTGTAACCAGAGGTACCACTATATATTGTTACTACCACAGGAAAGATAAGAGAGAACTCTTGAGGCACGGATGGGGAACCTGCAGCCTTCTAGATGTTGGTGGACTACAGCTCCCATAATGCCATGTTGGATGAGGCTGATGGGATTTGGAGCCCAACAACACATGGAAGGTGCTAATTTGGCGAGCCCCAGTCTAAATGGCAATTCATTTAGCTCAATGCGTTACCAGTCAAAGTGTTCTCCATGCGCTCAGTTACAAAGGAATTCTGGAGCATGTGTAGCAAGTGCTTAGTTTTCAGTTGGGTTAACAAGTTATCATGAATGGTTCATTGCAATTGGGTTGTCCTTTCCCCTCCCCCACTTATTAGGGTAGAGCTTCATAAAGGGGGGAAGGGGAGGCATATTGATGTGAATGACATTGTGTGGATTCTGCAAATAAACGCACACACACACACACACACACACACACACACGAAGGGCAATGATCCGCCCACCTAGAAGCACCCAGAACGCCATGGAGAATGTTACTTTACCTTGACAAAGATCTTGATCAAAACGTTAGAGGGTTTCTTCTTACTATTATTCCTCCACTGGGGACTCCCCACTCCTCTCTTACTGTCACTGCAGCTCAGGGACAAATATTTGTTATAATTGTGTGGTTAGCAACCACATCTGGATTTTCTTTAAAAAGAGAACACCAGGCATAGAGCACCCTGATTTTCATTAGGTTCACAGGATATAGGGAGGGGGAGGTCTATTCTTTCCTTCCCCAGCCATGATCCCAATGAAAATTGCACCTGTGCTGGACTTAGCTTTGGGGGGTGGGTGGGTATGGGGGCTCCCTCCTGCCACATTAAAGGCCGCAGCCTAAGATAGTTTAATATTGAGTATGATCTAATATGTCAGCCAGTCATCTTGAGCAGTAAATAGGCACTCCTCTACCTGTTCAGTCTGGGAAACACGCTTTTAGTGTTTCTCTAAACTCATGTTTTCAAGATGCCACGAAACACACTGACTTCTCAACAGCTGCCCCCTGAGAAATACAAATTAGATTACACCCAAAATCTTACTGTCTAATATTTCCCCTGGGTCAAAATGACCTTAAAAATCTATGCAGACTTTTTCTTAAGGTTCTTATAAACACTTGCTGATAAGAGCTGTTACTTTAAATGATGCCACCATGGAAGAATTGAACAGCAAAAGAGGAACCTTTTGACCATTAATCTGAAATGTGCACACTTCACGGCTGTCTCTGTTAACCCTAGATGCTGTATCGAGTCAACATAAAGTAGCTACCTGTTTTTGTTCCATGCTACAACCATTAAAGTCCTGACTTCTATTATTCGTTTTTCTGATGATTCCCTTTGACATCACCATGGATGCTTCTCAGATACATGTATAAGTGGCCTTATTCAAAAGCACTCATTTTAGAACAACAAATAACTCAAATTAAGATATGATGTTATAATAGATGAGTGAAACTATGACTTATTTGAGAGTGAGCTGCCTCACTTACGTTCACTGGCTTACCTTCAGGAGCCAGTGTGGTGTAGTGGTTAAGAGCAGTAGTCTCGTAATCTGGGGAACCGGGTTCGCGTCTCGGCTCCTCCACATGCAGCTGCTGGGTGACCTTGGGCCACTCACACTTCTCTGAAGTCTCTCAGCCTCACTCACCTTACAGAGTGTTTGTTGTGGGGGAGGAAGGGAAAGGAGAATGTTAGCCGCTTTGAGACTCCTTAAAGGGAGTGAAAGGCGGGATATCAAATCCAAATTCTTCTTCTTCTTCTTCATGCACCAGCATTGGCAGTAGTAGTGTGGCTTGTTTAAACCACAGTTTCCTGTTACATCTGAACGGGGAAACTGGTTTAATACCAGCTTGATAAGCAGGATATGGAACCATGGCATATTCGCCTGAGCTTGTTGTGTCTGAACTAGATTAACAAAAGAGTGACCACCAGCTGAGCTTGCAAAGAGTGCTTTTTCCAATATCTGGAACTGTTTTCCAAGACACCTAGGAAGAATTGAGGCTGCAGCTGGCAGTCAGGAGAGAACTGGGCAGGGGCACATGCACACTGCTTTCCAGTCCTCCCTCCGCATGTTTGCAGTGAGCAGGACTGTTGAATCCCTGAGCATCTCCACTTAATAGGATCTCAGTTTACAGTACTGGTGAAAGTCCTTGGAGAGTTGCTTCCAGGCCGTGTATATGGAGAGAACCAGGCAAAGAGGGGCCTGGGTGCGTTGAAATTATTAGCAGTCATGTCTATTACTTCCAGTGGGCCTACTCTGAGTAGGACTAGCACTGGCTGCAACCTGGAATGCCTCAATTCCTAGTCAGGTGCTCATGATGGGCTTGATGAAGCACATGAGGATGAAGATGAGGATGAGCAGCGTCCCCATCACCCTCCATGTATTTGAAGGTGGCTTTTCGCTGTGGGTGTGTTGGGTAGCTTCCTGTATTCAGAGAGGCACCCATGCATTTGGGAAGGCTGATTCCCCAGGGCTCTAAAATAAACAAAAGCTATCGTGAGTCCAAGAGGAGGGCCGTCTTAAGCATATCAGGTGCTGTGGTGCAAAGATCCCTCCGGCGGCGTCCCCCCTTCTCAGAGTTGTCGACCTTTTCCCAGGCCTCTGCGGGGATCCCAATGGTTCTATCCCAATTCTATCTCAGTGGTTGCCATTAATTTGATTTTGAATTGATTTTAGAATGAATTGATTTTAGAATGCATTTCAATTAATTGTGATTTTATGTAAACTGTGTTACTTTTATTGTTGTTAGCCGCTCTGAGCCCGGCTTCAGCTGTGGAGGGCTGGATATAAATACAGTGGTACCTCGCAAGACGAATGCCTCGTAAGACGAAAAATTCTCAAGACGAAAGAGTTTTTCGTTTTTTGAGTTGCTTCGCAAGACGAATTTCCCTATGGGCTTGCTTCGCAAGACGTTTTCGTTTGTTTCCTTTTTCTTAAAACCGTTAATACCCAGGGAATCCGTGCTTCGCAAGTCGAAAAAACTCGCAGAACGAAAAAACTCGCAGAATGAATTAATTTCGTCTTGCGAGGTACCACTGTAAAATATTATTATTATTATCACTCTCCTCCCATGGAGGCTTGGGAGGCAAGCTGCATGCCCTCCAGCCATATTGTTGACAGGGCAAAGCTGGCAGGCATGCAGGGAAGGGGAGACCACCGGCAAAGCCACGCAGCTCCCCCACTCGCTGGGGTGCCCCTGAGAGGCCAGCGCCCTGGCACAACACGCCAGTAAACCCGATAGAAAAGACGGCTCTGGCTTCTTCACTGCAGAGAGTTGCCCTTAAGCATGTGATGAGTGAATATTGATGTGAATGGCGATGGGGTGTGTGCTAGCAGATTTGTGCACACATGTTAAGCCCCATCACAAGCACCTGAATATGGTTTAAAGTATACCAGTACATTATTATTTAGAATTGAGGAACGCTTACACTTTGATATTTGTCCTCCAGGATCCTGTGAGAGGAAGTGCAGCATATAAATTTAGTTAGTTAGTAGTTTGTTGCCATTGTTGTTAATCAGCAGCTGTACAATCCACCATGTTTAGAGGGTGGTGTGGAGTGATAACATGCAACTGTTTAGGAGAAGGGTGTTAAAAATTTGCAATGTGCGCAAAAATTAAAAAAATCTACATGGTGGGTTAGGATTTGCTTTTGCCCATTCATTGGCTTTGTACTCTTGGCACTGGCTGGGCTTCCTTCTTTCTGAAGGTGTAGCTGTGACAAGCAGCCTCTCTGTCTTCCCGCACGCCAGCGTATCTCCAAGAGACTTGCTCGTCCCGCTGCATGTAATGTCTGTTAAGTGCATTTGTACATTGCAAGATCCGGGGTGAGATTTAACAGCGGCAAGTGGTTGCCAAGGGGGAGCATCTCTGCTGTAAGCAGTCTGCTCGGTCTCAAGCTACATCATGTCTTTTCAGCCTTTCTCAAGTTTATCAGAGTTATGCAGCTGTTGCCTCTGCTGGAGAGAGTGCCAAGGAGACATAATGAGGTTACACTGAACTCTAAACAGTGGTGTGTACGGTGTTTTTTTTTTTTTTTTTTAAGGAATAAGAAAGAAGGAGGAGGGGAGACTTTCAGAGGAAATTACAGAGTACGACAGCTGAAACCACAGCCAGTCTTCTTGGTTATTTACATAACATTATTTTAAACGATTTGCATTAAGTTTTTCCTTTGAAAAGTGGCCCTTGCTGGAAAAAGCTTAAGTGTTCTGACCGTGATCCATAAATTGCTCACCCGGAAAATCTTTATTAATTTGAAGGCTGTTTTCCTCCCCCCCCCTCTTTCTTTCTTTCTTTCTTTCTTTCTTTCTTTCTTTCTTTCACTGCTGCATAGCATGATGGGAGCTGGACTTCCTTTCAATGCAGGGATGAGAAACTTGTCTCCCTTCAGGTGTTGTTGGACTCCATCTCCCATCAGCCCCAGACAGCATGCCCACTATTCGGGGATGATGGGAGTTGTAGTCCAACAACATCCAGAGGGCCCCAGATTCCCTATCCCAGTGTTACTATAATACCTGTGAGGTTTGACTTAAATTGTGTAACATTTAAATTGCAATCCTGAACACAGTTACCTAGGAATAAGTCCAGTGGAACTCAGGCTTACTTTTAAGACTCTATGTAGACAAGTGTGGAATTGTGTGCTTAGGTAAAAAAACTATACACAAACCCCCTCTCAAGTGCCCATATTTTCCAGGGACAGTCCTGAAATTACAGAAGCCATCCTAGCTTCTGATTTGATCCTGAAATGTCCCTATTTCCCTCACCAGTGCCACAGTCAATTTTCATTTGTGGAATGTTGGAGAGTACGTACATATCAACCTTGGAGTAAGTCCCATTGAATATAGTGTGACTTCATTTGGAGTAACCATGAAGAGGATTGCACTGCTACTAGTTGTTTCACTCCAGAAACAAAATGAATGTTATGAGCTAGCCAAGTCTTAAGAAACTTTGAGTTTAAGATCAAGTGCATCAAATGATTGAGTTGAGCCCTGCTGAGGTATTTCCCCCTGAGATCAGTGGACCTTAAACTGGCCCTAAGCATTTGTTGTGTTAACATAGTTCAACCCACACCTTCAATCAGTAAATATGAGGGCCAGTTTACAAGGCGTCTCTTTCTGTCTGCTACCATCAGGGCAAATGTAGTGCCTGTAAGGTAGAGGGTGGGTAATGCAAAACAGACTTGTCATTCCATTAGCACCACTCATGGCCAGATGTAAGAGGGCCAGGCAAGAGTGTCAAAACCTTCAATGGATTTTCCATTTGTTGCAACAGCTGACCATACACTAAGTTCAGCCAAAAACAAAATGACACACTCTGCAAATCAGGAACCGGTGGTTTCATTTTCATTTGTTTTTAGGAGGTCTTGCAAACTGATGCAGAATTATCGAGAACTTGAGATTTAAGGTTGAGAAACAGAAATTGTCCAATTTGTCCATCTCTGCTGCTGCCTGCTGCCAGCCCTGACAGGTTTTGTAGATTGTGACTCAAGATGTTCAGTTTTCATTACATTGTACTGGATATATTGTTTCTAATAATACTGTCCCCCCCCCCCTTTTTGCTTCAGTTCAGATTTTGCGTAAAAGTGGCTAGGGAAACCCAGCCAGATGGGCAGGGTATACATAATAAAATTATTATTATTATTATTATTATTATTATTATTATTATTATTATGCATGTGGGTGAAAAAGGATTTAATCACATCGTGTCAGAGTTAAAAAAGTGGAAATGAGAAGGTTTCTTTTTCTTTCAGCCAGTATTTCTCTATATATGTTTAAACCTATTACAAAACTTTTAGTGGTCTAAGATTGTTCCGTGTTGTGTTGAAATTTAATACAAAGGAAGCATTTCCCTTAAGGCTTCCTGCACTCGGCTCTTATGTGGATAAATGGAAACCTTAATTCTGTTACTAAGCATTTTTCATATGGAGTCAGTTAGAAGACAGGACGGTCAGCCAGGAATCAGAGGTTTCAAATATTCATCCAAATGTAACGTTGAGATTGACAGTGAGCATAGACTTTCTATTGCTTATTCAGATTTCATTACTTTCTGTATTTAGAAACCATACCCTCTGTAAGATGAAGAGGCAAATTATGTTCAAATTAGCATTCTTTCAGAGTTAGTATTTATGGCAATTATGGAGTAGCATAAGCCAAAAGCTGAGTCAGAACCAGATTTATTATTATTATTTTAATCCTTCCGGGCTCTTTATAATTCTCTTAACTTAAGATTTCAGTTTTTTCCACCCTCTGTTGCTGGCTGGAAACCTAAAACCTTTTAAATATCACTAATGGCATACAGACTCAGAAGTGAGTTTCAGGCATGAATGAGCTGTGCTTTTTCATAAGTCTCCTATGTTCAGAGCTACTGACCTGAAGGCACTCTTAAATTGATCCAGGTCACTGGAGTCACTAATTTGTAGTGTGAAGTCCTGAATCTGAAATCTTAGGGACAAAAGAGGGATGGCCTTGTAGGATTAACTGCTCCACTCCCAGCAGCATTGAGTTAGGATCTAACAAAATTGTTAACCCCAGGACCCAAACCCCCTGGCAGTTCTGGGCACGGCACATATATCCTACCACAGAATACATTTACATCACTTCATAGGAAGATGTCATTGCGAGTGATTGCTAAAGATGATCACATAACCATCCTATATTAGAAATATCAGGTGTGATTCTCAGGTCACAGTTAATGTCACTGAACTGGCTTGCAGAGAAAAGAACCTTGTTGTTTAGTTGTTTAGTCATGTCCAACTCTTTGTGACCCCATGGACCAGAGCACACCAGGCACTCCTGTCTTCCATTGCCTCCCGCAGTTTGGTCAGACTCATGCTGGTAGCTTCGAGAACACTGTCCAACCATCTCGTCCTGTGTTGTCCCCTTCTCCTTGTGCCCTCCATCTTTCCCAACATCAGGGTCTTTTCCAGGGAGTCTTCTCTTCTCATGAGGTGGCCAAAGTATTGGAGTCTCAGCTTCAGGATCTGTCCTTCCAGTGAGCACTCAGGGCTGATTTCCCTAAGAATGGATCGGTTTGATCTTCTTGCAGTCCATGGGACTCTCAAGAGCCTCCGCCAGCACCATAATTCAAAAGCATCAATTCTTTGGAGATCAGCCTTCTCTATGGTCCAGCTCTCAGTTCCATACATCACCACTGGGAAAACCATAGAACCTTGTAGTTTCCTTATTTTGAGGGCGTTCTTCAGAAAAGTGTCTTCCTTGCAGAGTTGCTCAGGTTTGTGGCTCATCTTCTCTTTAGTTGTAGACTTGTTATCTGAATGCAATTTTGAACTAGGAGAATAGGTTCTTTGAAATCCTTTATAAGAGCGACACTTAGGGAAGACTGGGACAGAAAGGTGGTTGCGGGGAGCTGATCTCTTGTGTTGCAACTTAAGAACAGCCTTGCAGGATGAGGCCAATGCCCCATCTAGTTCAGCATCTTCTTCTCCCAGTGGCCAACCAGATGCCTGTGGGAAGCCCAAAAGAAGCACCTGAGCACATCAGGGCTTTCTGCATTTGTGCTTCCCAGCACCTTCAGAGGCACATTGTGGCTTCAGGTTTGTGTTTCATTTTTGAAACGCGGCAATCAAATAGGTTATTGGTTATTATTGTAACATGCAGCTCAGGTTCCTCAGTACCCACAGACCACCCTGGTGTTGGGCATTTTAGAACACATGAGCTTGGAAAGAATGCCAGAATACATTAAACTGTATGCGCACTGCTGTTTTTAGAAACTGCTCAACACCACCTTCCTTCCCTGCATATTGGTTTCAGTAGGTTTCATTCTTGACATTGACCTTTCTTTATCGTTGCTTTTGACAGTTTCATTTCCTTTGTTTAATGTAGTGTATAAGTTTTTGTTGTTGTTAAATATTAACTTCTTAAACTAGTCCTGATGAGAAGTGTGTGTGGGGGGGGAAGTCCAGTGGATATATACACCCCTTAGCTTCAGCTTTCTACATTTGGCTAGGATGGCAACTATTCAAATCCACAGAGAGTTTAGGATGATCCCATAGCTTAGTGGCAGAGCACATCTATCACATGCGAAAGGTCTCAGGTTCAATTTCTGCTGTCTCCACGTACTGTATCTTCCTTTTTTTCATAGTATTTAGTTGAATGGAAAGCATAGTGAGATTAGTGCTGGGGGAAAATTCAGAATTTCAGGGGTGTGAAATGTGAACTCCCCTGGTTTAAAAAGCATCACCCCACTTTGAACCAGGCATAGAATTTGATCTAGCTTGAACTGGTCCTGTTACCAGCCCAGCCACCCTGCCAGTTCCCTGTTCCCAAGCTGAAAATGCACACCAAGCTGTCTTAACACTGAGGAGAGAGAAGGCAGAAGCGTCAAAAGGGAGAACTAAAAAAATACATGAGCAACTCTGTTGACTTCTCTATCTGGAAACAGAAGATCGTTTTGTGCTGGGGAGCTTGGGGTTTGCAATTCCCTCTGCCTCACATTCTGAACTGGGAGGCAGGCAAAAATATAAGCTACAAGCTTTTTAGCTGTCATTTTCTAGCTGTCTCCCTCACTATGTGTGAGATGATCATGTCTTGCCCAAACCTGACAGTGTGTGATGTGATGTTCTGCTCTGCTGTGGACACTATCACATATGTATTTGGGTTTAACATTTGTTTTATTAAAGGTATTTATTAATTCTGCCCCCCATAATATTTGTTCTAGGCTTGCTTACAACGCAATTTAAACAAAAAGATAATAATGCTAGATATGCAGTAAAGCTATTAAAAGCAATCAACAAACAACATAACCAGCACAATGCACAAATTAAAAATAGCAATTATAGCAGCAAAGTAAAAACAAGGAAACAAACATTCCATGCCAGTGTTTTCAAATTACATCATCCTCCCAGCACTGTTTGAAAAGTAGAAGCTGCTAAGACACCTGAGTGGCTAAACATGCTTTATCCTGAAGCCAAACAGATAATAAAAGTGGCACCAGGTAAGTCTCCTTGGGAAGGGAGTTCCAGAAACATATGTCACAGATGAATAGTATTATGAGGAATGGGCAGGGGTGCCAGGTATGCCCTGCCCCACATAATTGATCACAAGACGCAACACACACACACAATTTGAATGGGGATATCCATCAACTTTGGGGGGTTTGGGCTGCTCAAATATTTTATTAGGGGCCCAAAGGAACCTCAGCCCCTAGGAGCTGGTTCCTAGGGGAGCGGGAGAGACATGGGATGCTGTCTTATCATTAGTTCATCTAATGATACCCTGTCAGCCTACCCTGACTGACAGCTCTCCAAGGATTCAGATGTGGGCCTCTCCCAGCCCTACCTGGGGACTGAACCTGAGACCTTCTGCATGCAAGGCAGATTTTCTTACCACTGAGCTATAAGAGGAGCTACCTCTTTATATGTCTCCTGAGAAATCTCTATGTGAGACAAGAAGCAACAGTTCGAACTGGATATGGAACAACTCATTGGTTCAAAATTGGGAATGGAGTACGACAAGGCTGTATATTGTCTCCTTGCTTATTTAACTTACATGCAGAATACATCATGCGAAAGGCTGGACTGGATGAATCCCAAGCCGGAATTAAGATTGTGTGCTGAGGTCCCCAAAGCACCCCTTCCCCAATAACTCACACATCACACATAATTTTTGTTTAAGGTTTTTGGCATAATTTTGGCCACAACTTTATTATCATACAAATTGTGAGTGGTTGCTTAGGCATTGGTTATGACTAGCTGTCCCGCCCCCGGCTTGGGGGACAGCACTGACTCCCTAGTCAGTGCGGAGGAACAAGATCAGGGATAACTGGAGCTGCGACACAGACCCTCAGCTACTCCCCGCATGCTCCTAGGAGCTTACGCGGCTCGCACCCTGCCCTCAGGGTTTGGACGATAGAATGGTAAGCCCCTGAATTCCTTTAACGGAATTCCTGTGCAGCAGCAGCATTGGAGGGGCAGGTACAGCCAATCCATACCCCTCCACCAACCAATTTTAACCAATGCCTAACCGCCAACCTTACAAGTTGTGACGATTTGCTACGCTGTAGGCGAAAACCAATTGGCACACACTAATCAGCCAAAAGGAAAATTCCTACTGAGCCCCCGCACCAATGCGGACAACCCCATGACAGGCAATAGCAAGGTCAAAGCGTGAGCCCAAACAAGGGAGGGCGGGCGGGTGATCCGGTGCCCACAGCAAAAGAGAAAGTAAAATGCTGCGAAGCTTGTATAAATAACCTCCGAAACCCCACCCCTAAATTGGCAACATTAAATTTTGCCCAGAAACACCCTCCTCCAATCTGATACCAGTACACTTGCATTTACCCTGCCTGGAAACCATAGGGTGCTTTGCTCGGCCCCATCCGCAACACATGCTCTCCGTTAAGGAGAACACGCTTTTCCAGAAGAAATATCAACAATACTTTTACCATGAATTTGACCAAACTGCGGGAGTCAGTGGAAGACAGGAGTGCCTGGCGTGCTCTGGTCCATGGGGTCACGAAGAGTCAGACACGACTAAATGACTAAACAACAACAACAACATCCTCTGATTTTCTCATAATATCTAGTTATGGCACCTTCCCCCCCCCCCTTGCCATGCAGGAGAGGGGGTTTGGGGGAGGTGGGAGTTATAGCTGGAAAGAGAAGGATTAAAGCTCTTCTCTCCATTGCTGAAGTCCAGATCTGGATTGGGCCTCCTGTGCTTGCATTTGAGTAGCCCCCCCCCCCACCACATATATAGCACCAGGCTGCTAAAGACATATCTCTTTAACCTGGTCTTTAATGCCCGTGAGAGGTATATTTTAGGGCTGTTATTCTGAGGGCCCACTGTTTTTAACTGATTTAATGTTGCAGCCCACCTTGGGACCTTATAGTGAATAAATAAATGGACTGCAAGTCATTCTGGCAAGGAATTGCCTGTCCTACTCCATGTAGTGTGAAACAGAATTTAAAGTACTTAATTCCCACCACTACTATGAAGTCAAAACTGCAAAATGTGAATGTATTGCGGGGAGCGGGGGGGAAGGGAAATTTATTCCTCATTTTTCTGGCTTCTTATCTCTGTGATAGCAGTATACACATAGCTGCATCTGTTGAGCCAATCAACAACACCTGTTGCAACTTTTAAAAAGCGTGAATTTGTAAGGCCACCCAATCCTTTTGCACCAGTCATGTCACAGACTCATCTCCTTCAATATGCACACCCCCAGAAATGTATGATGAGTACAAAATGTTGACCAGTAATTGCTTTGTGCCTGAAGGATACAAGAAATATTGGCTGTTGTTGCTTTTTTAAAAAGAACAACAACGCTTTGTGCTTCTTGGTATCATAGGTGCAGAAAAGCCATGTGCATTTGAAGTCCGCTAAAACTGTGCCAAAATGAGGGTGAAATCATTACACTGATTATTATTTTTTAGGAGGGACAGAATGAAGGCCACTGGTAGAAGGAAACCATTATTTGGTTTATTTCATCTGAGGAGCACAAACTTGCTAATTTTTGTTCTGTTTTGTTTTGCCATCCCGGGTAAAAAGATGGCTTAAAGCTATGCTAGAAGCAAGCTGTGGGCAATGCTATTTAAACGCATTTTGTTGCTATGCAGAAAGGCAGAATTTTGTTCAGCTGGACTCTGTTTGAGAACAGAAACACATCTAATGTGCCTTTAACATCAGGGCATTACAGAAATACTAATAAAACCGATGTACATTTTAAAGAGTAGAACACAGCCACATCAGCTGTGGTTATGGGTTTGATTTGCAAAGCAGGAACCACAATAAAGCCCATTTCCTTCTATCAGATGTGATGATTAATATGTGGTAGTTTGAGACTCTGGGGTTTTTTTTGTTTTGGGTTTTTTTTTTTTTTTTGCTGCTCTTTTAACTGATCAGGAGCCAAAGCTTGTGGCTATATAATTACATTAGCTGGAAAATTAATGCAGGAAATGGCTTGTTGATTCAACTGGATTTGAAAAAAAAAAAGTATCTTTGAATGCACTTTTTAAATCTCCAGCCCCCACTCCCCCTCATTTTAACTTGGTGCCAAAAAAATTAGATCTAACTACTCTTTGCAGTTTTCTGACCTGAGGAAATTCTCCCCACCCCCACCCCAGCCTTTGCTATCTGCAGCTTTTATACCAAAATACAGGAATCTCAGGGGGGTGTTATCCATCAATGGCTTTTGCACCAGTGCAAAACATTTCTGCTTGCATAAGGCAGGGCATCCCATTTTCACCACTATCCTCCCTTATCTACTTCTGCTCCTTCCCCAAGAGTTCCTAAACCTCCAGGGTTGGCTTTTAGGGTGTACATGGTGGTTTTCAGGAGGCAATAATAAATAAACAACAAAAACAATGGTATTGTCATAGGTGATGAAATCTGGAAGATTTTGCATGCATGCATTTTGGGATCTCATGATGGGTCTGTACAGAATTGTGTTGAGGAAATGGCGAGATATGTGTGAGATTTAGTTAGCTCTCTCTCTCTCTCTCTCTCTCTCTCTCTCTCTCTCTGTGTGTGTGTGTGTGTGTGTGTGTATGTAGTATTGTTTTGTCATTGGCATAAGTTATGCCAGATAACTGTGTGATGGGAGTGACTGTTTTGTCAGTATTTTATTTAAGTTTTTAAACTTCTATAAGGGATGGCCACAGGTTCCTCTGCTGGGGCAGACCTGCTGAAAGTAATGAACCCAAGCTGGTCATGTATAGTAATTTAAACAGGTCTACTCTGAGTAACCCTAGCATTGACTGCCACCCTAGTTCTCTGTTCCAATCAGAAGGTCAGCAGTTCAAATCCCCGCGACAGGGTGAGCTCCCGTTGCTCGGTCCCAGCTCCTGTCCACCTAGCAGTTCGAAAGCACATCAAAGTGCAAGTCAATAAATAGGTACCACTCTGGCGGGAAGGTAAATGGCATTTCTGTGCACTGCTCTGGTTCACCAGAAGTGGCTTAGTCATGCTGGCCACATGACCTGGAAGCTGTCTGTGGACAAATGCCGGCTCCCTCGGCCTATAAAGCGAGATGAGCGCCACAACCCCAGAGTCATCCACAACTGGACCTAAAGGTCAGCGGTCCCTTTACCTTTTACTATATTCAGGCAAACAGCTTGTTTCAACAGAATGGACATTCTGGGGATGCCCATTAAAAAAACCTCTTCCATCTCTTCAGGCTGAATTTTTAGGTATACCTAACGTGTAGGAAAAGCGAAATCTGCACATCAAAACCACCTCATTACAAAAACCATGGCATAGCTTGACTATGGTTGAGGTAGTCTCCACATGAACAATAAAGCTTGCTGACATGGAGACCACCACAAGCATCATCATCAGGAATGAGCACAAGCACTCAGATTCTTTTCTCATTAGATTCATCATAAGAGCATGCACAAGTTTCCCTTGGGCTTTGGTTCACTTTGCTACATGGGAATTAGCAAGTGGTATTATGCCAGATGGACTGGTGACCAAGATATAGGTCCTACTTGAGGAATTTCCATGTGTACAACTGGTTGACCACTGTGAGAATAGGAAGCTGAACTAGATAAGCCTCGGGTCAGATCCAGGAGGTCTCTTGTGTTCTTATGTACATCCTTTTTTAAAAAAACCCTCCAAGCCAACATTTGAACTTCTGTAAAGGTATGTGAAATTTATATATTATATATCAGAATGACTGCACGTGGCATATTTTTCTGTACTTTTTATCACGGTCTCTGTGGGAAAGCTAGAAATAGATTCAGCTACTCTTTCAAGTATAGCTGGTAAGGTGACAGAAATAGAACATTAGAAAAACAAAACAGAGGGCTTACAGAGCACATAAACATTAACTGTATTTATTACCTCTCTGGGGTTTTTTTTGTTTTTGCTATTTTCTTCCTTCCTCTAAAACTGACATTCCCCACCCCATAGAGAAATGCATTTCATAGCTTTCAGGAAAACTCTGTTCAATGGAACTGAATAGCACCCATACTTATTTCCTCATGGCTGTGTGTGTAGTATTCACCATTATAAGTGAGGACCTCTTTTACATGCACTTGGAGCTGTGTAATGGATGACTGGAAGAACATGCCAAACAGTTAAGGAAGAAAGTGGCCTCTGGAAGTATGCTGGGCCACTTGGCCCTTGGTATTGTGGAAGAGCTGGAGAAACCATTGCTTTAATTTTCCAGCTGCATTCATACTAGTTTAAGATACAAATGGTAGTGCCCATGGTTTCTGAGCAACTCCGCGAACATCCTCTATACTATAGCTTTGGATTTACGGAATTGGAGCAGAGGTAGTGAGTGACGGTGAAGGAGGCCTTCACATCTAAAGAGTTGAACAAGTATAGATGATGTCTTGTCATGGTAAATGGTGAAATATGTTGTTGGAAGCAGTTGTGGTCTGTTCAGAGAGTTACCATGATCATGCCCCTGTTTTGACAGGGGAGAAAAATGTCCTGGTACTGCATACTGGTGTGTACTGCCAGAAAAAAAAGCACTGGGCGCCACAACAATATTGTTGAATGGAACACAAGAGGCAGTGGGTGGGTGGTGAATTTTAATGCACAGGGCACCACTGAAATTTGAGATCCCAAAGTCCCCCACTGCCCCATGTCAGGATGGCGTGGGGGGAGGGGTTCCTTGGTTGTGGAGCCCAAGTATTTGGCCCCAAGGTCCAAGCGTAAAGCACTTCTCCATGGGATGGGGGAAGCCTGTGGACTACAGTTCCCATCATCCCTGGCCATACTGGTTGGGGCTGAAGGGAGTTGGAGTCCAACAATATCTGGAATGCCATGGGTTTCTGCCATTGATGAGCATTAGAGTTTCAGCCCGCAAAACTCAGATACTTACTGGTCCTTGGAAGTTCACTGGGTGTCAGTGGCGTAGCGTGGGGGGGTGCAGGGGGGCCGGCTGCACCAGGCGCAACATCTGGGGGTTAGGGTAAGGGGCGCAAATCCACGGGTTAGGAGGCACAAATCCATGGGTTAGGAGGCGCAAATTACTTGCCTTGCCCCGGGTGCTGACAACCCACGCTACACCACTGCTTTGCAGGGGGTTTGATTCTATGTTGGGGCAATCATTTCTCTCTGGTGATTTGAAGTATGAAATTGAGGAATGTACAACATTGCGTAATCTGAACTTTTGTTGAATCCTGGCCATTAGGTCTATCAGGCTTGTGTGCTACTATAGGAGGAGAGCTGTTCTAGATGGCAATGTGTAAACCTGCACTGATGTGGAGGAGACCTTTTCATTTTACGTTTTGGGACCTGTCAAATCATGACAACCCAGCTGCTTCGCTGTCACCTACCTCTGGGGATATGGTTAAACATTGCCTGTGCATCAAAGCGCCTGGGAAGATTTTAATTCCCTGCCCCTTTTAAAAGCTGGTGTTTAGAGGCAGTTATCACCATGTTTCAAGTGCTCCAGGGGGCAGGCTAGTCTTGTTCAATGTAGTCAGTGACATTTCTCCAGCCTCCCCCTCCCCTCAGTAAATAATGGGGGGGGGGGGGCCCAGCATGAGACAGTGGCAATAATTTACACAAATAAAATAAAGCCCAAACCTCTCAACGTCCTCAAAAGGCAAGAGGGAAAAAGGCCTGCAGCCAGCATGCCCCCTCAATAAAATCTAGAATGATGTGTTAAATCAGCAGCCAAAGTGTTATATAAAAACATTACAGTATTGCCTTATTTAGTCACATACTTTTATAACAAACCTCCTTAAGTAGCTTTTCATTAAAATAAAAAAAAAAGTATGGTATCAATTTTCGCATCGCACTGTGAGCTTCAGGCTGAGATTTAACTTGGTCTGTGCTGTTGCTCTTTATCCCTCAGAGTCCCCCCCAGTCCTCCCCCCTCCCAGTCTGCCTTCTTTTTTTCTTCTGGGTAAAGACTACAAATGATCTGAAGGAAGGATTCTGGTGGATACGGTGTTGCTAATTTACAAAATCTCTGCCTTTTTAGAGATTATTCTGTTGAAATTAGTGTAAGCGTTGGTGATCCCAGATAAGAAGAAAGAGCGTTAGCCTGCTTATACGTTTCTTCTGAAGTCTGAAAATCCAATTTAGAGTCCAAATTTAACATGATTTAGGGGGACTCCTGCTGAGTTATCGGAAACTTCATAACTAAGGATTGAAATATTACAAATGGGCTACAACTCAGTATTTGGTTTCCCTGCCCTCTTTGGTGCATAGAATTTGGAGGTTGAAGAGGATTGGTGCTAGCTTTTTCAAAGCTGCTGGGTGGCCTGTGTTATGACAACACTGCTGTGCGTAGGTGTTTGAGAAGGCAACTCCATAAATCAGAAAGGAAGAATTCTTGTTACACAGAGAGGCTGCCACACACACACACACCATACATTTAAAGTGCTTGTCTTTCTCTAAAAGAGCTATAATTCCCAGCACCCTTTACAAACTACAGTACACATAAGTCTTTGGAGGAACCCCTCTTGCCATAGGTTGAACTGCCTCCCTAAGTCGTTTTTATTTACAGTCATACCTCGGGATAAATACGCTTCAGGTTAAGCACTTTCGGGTTGCGCTCCGCTGCGACCCAGAAGTAACAGAGCGCGTTACTTCCGGGTTTCGTCGCTCGCGCATGTGCAGACGGTAAAAATGATGTCACACACACACACAGAGACGTGCTGTCGTGTCTTACATTCTGTTCAGGATGCGAACGGGTTTCCGGAACGGATCCCGTTCGCATCCCAAGGTACCACTGTATTTCGCTAACTTAAACTGTAGTTTTCTTCTTCCCCTCATAAATACAACTGGGATTATAGAAGCATTGTTGAATGTGTTGTGTACACTCATTCTGCTTTTATCTCTGTTCATGGATTTTTCCATTTTCATAGTGCTTCAGAACTGAGGGTGGCATTCAAGTAATTCTTTCTGTCAGCGCAAGGATTTTTGTTTGCGCAGTGGAATTCTTCCTGTCTCTTCTCCTTACGTTCCCTCACCAGATCTGCCCTGGAGGGTTTGGGGAACCCCCAGAACAGATTTAGGGGGTGCATGTGGGCAGAAGAGAAAGGAAAGTTCTGTTGCGCAAGCAAAAATCTTTACATTGGTGGAATGAGTTAGTTGGATACCACCATTTGGGGTCAAAAATGTGCTGTGAACAATGTCCATTTCAGGCCATTTTCAATTTCCCTGCCAGCCTGAAATGACTCTAATTGAGGGTCGCTGTTCTCTTATGACAGGAATGTGTATATAGGCTCTCACTGTTTCTCCATGAGAGAGTTTTTGTTTTTGTTCTAAATCGGAGACAAATTTTGTTGCACTGTTTGTGTACTTCATTCAAAATATTAGAGAAGCAAAGGCAAATCTTGTGGCAACTTCAAAACCAACAGTTTTTCTGTAATCCCAGCAAAATAATTAGAAGCTGCACATATATTCCTCTAGGAACTATTGTGTGGTAAGCATTCTTGAAATTCAATGGAAACCTATCATTCTTTCTTTAGAGATTTCCATGCCAGTTCATCTCTGCCTGCAAAGAGGGTGATAGTGGTTTGGTTAACTCTGCTTTAAATACTGTGTTGTTGTTTCCAGGGTGTTGATACTGGATATTGAAGAGTCAGGTTCTTCTTAGAGCAGGGGCAGGGAACCTTTTCTCCCCCAGCCAGAGGGCTATCTCCAGTTTGGGGCAGCTTTTGAAGGTCACATTCTCTGCTCCAGAGGGTAGGACTCAAAACAATGACTTCAAAATTGCAAGAAAGGAGATGCTGATGAAACACCAGGAAGAGCTTTCTGACAGTAAGAGCTGTTCAACAGTGGAACAGTCTCCCTCAGGAGGTTGTGGACTCTCCTTCCTTGGAGGTTTTCAAGCAGAGGTTGGATGGCCATCTATCATGGATGCTTTAGCTGCAATTCCTGCATTGCAGGGAGTTGGGCTAGATGACCCTTGGGGGTCTGTACATTACAACTGTACATTTCTGTGATTCTAGGATATACTAGTGGTGGGCAGGGCCAATGTGGGCAAAGCAATTAATGTAAATTTTACCTTTGTAAAGTTGGCTAGATTAAACGCATACAGACCCACAGAACCAATGTGGTGTAGTGGTTAAGAGTGGTAGACTCGTAATCTGGTGAACTGGGTTTGTGTCTCCGCTCCTCCACATGCAGCTGCTGGGTGACCTTGGGCCAGTCACACTTCTTTGAAGTCTCTCAGCCCCACTCACCTCACAGAGTGTTTGCTGTGTGGGAGGAAGGGAAAGGAGATTGTTGGCCGCTTTGAGACTCCTTCGAGTAGTGATAAAGCGAGATATCAAATCCAAACTCCTCCTCCTCCTTCTTCTGCTCCTCTTCTTCTCTAACCTCCTCCATCTAGGCAACCCAAGAGGCATTGTCAGAGTTCGAAGACACATCCCAACCTAGCAAAAGTACTCAGAATACAAAGAAGGGAGAGTGATGGGCGTGATCAAAGGAGAGGAGGTGTGGCCTGGGGAGAATTCCAAGGGCCAGTTAGAGGGCTCTCTGCTTCTCTCTCTCTGTCTGTCTCTCTCTATGAAGTTAAGGAGGTGCAAACCATTCCTCCTACATTTGCCTGGGAGTAGGTCTCACTGAACACAAGAATCAAGGCTTGCCAGGCCACACACGCTAGAAATAAGAAGTTCAAGTTGCCTTCATGAAGGTCTTCACAAGAATAAACTAAGACAAAGTCCTTAAATGCCAAGACATATAAGGTTGGAAAGCTTGCTACTTTCAAACCACTCGTTGGTCTAATAAAAGATCTTTTCTTTTTCCCTGTTGCCCTTTCTTTGCTTCTCATACTGAAAAATGTCACTCCAGTCATAGATAAGAAAAGATTAATGGAGTCTCAGGGAGACCCAGGAAAAGACCAAAGGCAATGACACTCTTCAGTAGTCAGAGCAAGCAGCTGAAATGTGGGAAGATTATTTCCAATTACCCATTGATACAATTATGGTCATGTCTACCAAGGCTTAAGCTGGGTAGAGGTAGGTCTTCTTATTGTGACAATTTAAAAATGAACTAAATCTCCCCATCCCTGTCTCACTAAGTAGGTGTGAGGTAAGAATACTTTGATTAACTGCCCAGGCAAAATATATTTCAAATCTGTTAAGTTGGAGGATGTGAGTCACTGTGAATAGTTTATGCCTGTGGGTGCTCTCTGAATTATTGAGCATATTCTTCTCTTTCCTAATATTTTTCAGGAGCATCTTTAGAATGGAATAGCTGTGTGTGCTGCAGAATAATAATCATCATCATCATCATCATCATCATCATCATCTTAATGGTGGTCCATGCAAAACAATTGGTAATATCCAAATGCAGCTCTTACTTCCATGCACCCACTCAAATGGATACTTTACCGCCCCCTACACAAGACCCATAAAGTAATAGTTGTGAGGGTCCAACAGTGATTTGTTTTATCATATCCTTGCAGATATTTCTGCTTAAGACAGAGATGGCCAGACTTCAGGTTTGTGGGATCTATTTTGTTTTTTCTCCACACTGAAATCTACCAAGGAGCTGCAAAATGGTGGCTATGAGTGTGGAGACAAATGCAGATGGCGACTAGGATGGAGACAATTTCTCCCTGCACCCTCTGAGCCACAAACTGAAATAGCTTGTACAGAGAATTGCAGCTCTACAGAGGAGTTACTACAGATTGGGAAGTCTAATACAGAGCTTTAAAATCAGCCAGTACAGCTGCACAAAACCAGGTCATAGCCAACAGAGTACAATTCCTGTTTTACAAGTGAGAAATGCTGAGTTTGAGAGAAACATACAGCAAAAGGTCAGCCATCTCGGAGATTTTTCTTTATTTTAAAATGTGGCTATTGTTCAATTATTGGGAGTGAGATACACAGCAAACACCCAGAGAACTATCAGCAGATTTTGATCTAACTTGCACTCACCCTGGTTTACAATGTGTTGTGTGACAATGTTTGTGACGTACAATAAAGATTTGATTTAATTTGACCCCCATGTTGTTAGGAGGACCCTATTCCCCTCACATTGTTAAACTGCTCAGAACTATAGTTGTTTGAGGGGAATTGGAGGTCTCCTGAGTCAACCTCATTTCCTTGAATCACCATGTGATTTATTGCTCACATGCTCCTTAAGAAGTAGAATTAGGGTTCAGTTTTAATTCCTGGTTCTGGCTGTGGGGGAGGTACAGTTGGTGGTGACTTGTTTTAGAGGACTGAGGCCTATCAATATTAAACAGCTGGAATGAAGTAGCTACTAGAGGAGTAGGACTGCTGTATCCCATAAAGGTCCAGTTGTGACCGACTCTGGGTTTGCGGCACTCATCTTGCTTTATTGGCCGAGGGAGCCGGCGTACAGCTTCTGGGTCATGTGGCCAGCATGACTAAGCCACTTCTGGCGAACCAGAGCAGCGCACAGAAACGCCGTTTACCTTCCCACCAGAGTGGTACCTATTTATCTACTTGCATGTTGACGTGCTGTCGAACTGCTAGGTTGGCAGGAGCAGGGACCGAGCAACGGGAGCTCACCCCGTCGCGGGGATTCGAACCTCCGACCTTCTGATCGGCAAGCCCTAGGCTCTGTGGTTTAACCCACAGCACCACCCACGTCTCTCTCCTGTATCCCATACCCTCCAACATTTCTCCAATGAAAATAGGGATGTCCCATTACATAGTGATAATTTTACTATTTATACCCTACACATCTTATTGGGTTGCCCCAGCCACTCTGGACAGCTTCCAACACATATAAAAACATTAACAACAACAACAACAACAATTTATTATTTATACCCCGCCCATCTGGCTGAGTTTCCCCAGCCACTCTGGGCAGCTCCCAATCGAGTGTTAAAAATACAGCATTAAATATTAAAAACTTCCCTAAACAGGACTGCCTTCAGATGTCTTTTAAAGATAGGATAGCTGCTTATTTCCTTCATATCTGAAGGAAGGGCGTTCCACAGGGTGGGCGCCACTACCAAAAAAGCCCTCTGTCTGGTTCCCTGTAACCTCACATCTCACAATGAGGGAACCACCAGAAGGCCCTCAGCGTTGGATCTCATTGTCCGGGCTGAACGATAAAACAGTAAACGTTTTTTTAAAAAACCTTCCCTATACAGGATTGCCTTCAGAAGGCTGAGGGGCTGGATAACTCCATACCCTCCAACATTTCTCCCATGAAAATAGGGACATCCTAAGGAAAAGCAGGATATTCCAGAATCAAATCAGAAACTGGGAGGGCTTTTCTAAATCAGGGACATCCCTGAAAAATAGGGACAATTGGAGGGTCTGGTATCCTGAGGGTTCCCATTACCTGTTTAGCTCAGCAAAGTCTACTGGTAAGTTCTTCTGGGTTTCAGTCTCATCATGCTGCGTAAAAAAGGCGAACCTCTTTCAAACCCTTGACTTTAAACTCAGCATTGCACACTGAACCCTGAAGGCTTCTTCCTTACTCCTTACACTGGTAAAACAGCATGGAACGGAATGTTTTTCTGTATCCACCACTTTTATACTCAATCCCCCCCTCTTGCAAGCTGCTCTTCTGCTTACGGGGTTCAAAATGTGTCTGCAAGAGCAATCATGAGGTTAAAACCAGGAGGTGTGGGTGAGAAACGAGTGCTTTAATAGGGAGGGGGGAAATGGCTGGTGGGGAAAGAGTTAAACCTTCCAATTTCCCCCCACTCCAAATCGCTCCCTCCTCAAACAGCCTTTCCCACTCTTTCTTTATTAAAATGTCCACTAGGATTTAGTTGCACTCAAATGCATGTAATGTTTTATTAGGTCCTTAGTATGATTAAATAAATTGAGAAATTAAGCTTGCTTTCTTCTTTTTTTCTAATCCTCTTCAGGAGAACTCATGCTAGCATCACAGTCTGAATTAACCTGACATGCTTAAATAAAACACTTCACAAGCAGTTCTGACCTCCAGCATGTTAATCTTATTCACGGAATGTTTACCTATAATTATTCCTGCTGCCATCCTTCCCTGAGAGCATAAAACACATGGAAGAAAGAGGAGCTTTTTCTACATTCCCCCCATGTCAATACGCAGGTTTAGTTTAACCGTGACACCTGTACTAGCTTATCAGCAGTTTACACATTAAAGAAACGAGAGAGGGGATATTTTTGGGTGGGTGGGTATGTGTGTGAGAGAGATCACAGTTCAAATTGATTCTTAAATCAGTCTTGAATGTGAGCATAAACTTGTTGAAAAGCTGGAAAATTTCCCCTTAATTAATCCCTTAGAGAATAATTACTGTAGCTGAAAATATAAAATTTAAATCTCCCAGGTGGATTTCTTTATATCAGTCTCATGGAGCACTAATGAAACTTACTACACTTCCTAAGAGCTAATGCACTTGTAAAGTGACCAGAGCATAAAATATTTGTGTAATAATCCAAAAAATATAGTGTGGATCAAGAAGCCCATTTAAATAAACACACCAGAAGAAGTAGTCACTTCCTGATTCTGTACAGTGGTTGAATTTTAAAATATTCATCCTGCCTCCCTTAGTGATGTGGTCATTTATTTCATGGAAATGCATTTATTTCAGATTAGGAGGTGTGCAGAAAAGTCACGCCTTTTCTGCCCTGTTCTAAAAAGTAAATGCAGAGATTTTACATGTGTGAATTCATCTACTTCTTACTGTGTCATACTGTATATATATGATTTATGCTTTAAACCATATATATGTGACACAGAAAGAGGTAGATGAACCTGTCAGTTTCAATTTCTCGTTTTTGCAATTTTCAGTTCTCCACATTTTTCTTTCTAAGTCATGAGAATTTGTCAGCATTTTCATGCAAATTTCTCTTAATATACACATTTTTCTATGCAATTTTCCCTAATATAATGCATTTTACATTACATTAATTAAAGCTTCATTTTTGTGCAAAGTTTTCCTTAATGTATGTATTTTGGAGAACTGCATCATAAAAATTGGAGATGTACAAATGGAGGATAGTTGTACACATATTGTTTTGGAAACTGCATATCAAGTGTATGCTACAGAACTTTGTGCCCTGCCATGCTAAAGGTAAAGGTAAAGGTAAAGGGACCGCTGACCATTAGGTCCAGTCGTGACCGACTCTGGGGTTGCGGCGCTCATCTCGCTTTATTGGCGGAGGGACCTGGCGTACAACTTCCAGGTCATGTGGCCAGCATGACTAAGCCGCTTCTGGAGAACCAGAGCAGTGCACAGAAACACCCTTTGCCTTCCCGCCGGAACGGTAGCTATTTATCTACTTGCACTTTGACATGCTTTTGAACTGCTAGGTTGGCAGGAGCACGGACCAAGCAACGGGAGTTCACCCCGTTGTGGGGATTCGAACTGCTGACCTTCTGATCAGCAAGCCCTAGGCTCTGTGTTTTAACCCACAGCACCACCCGCGTCCCTGCCCTGCCATGCTAGGTTTCCACTAATAAGGAATGTGTGAGGGAATGAAGCATTGAACATTTGATTGGTTCCTCAACTACATTCTACAGAGAACGTCCCATCTGCTTATCTGTAGACATCATGTGAAGTGATCGTGAATAGGCACACATGCCACCCAACTCTATGCATATTTATTTGTGGATCAATGGCTGCAAGACTTGTTAAATCTTGCAGCTCACAAACAAACAGGAAATATGAGGGGTGGAAGATAAAAAAATATCTGGCAGAATTTCTCAGCATCGTGATTGGAAAATGAACACCCTACTCTTCCTTCTCTGGATCATAAAGAAGGCTGATCGCCTAATAATTGATGCTTTTGAATTATGGTGTTGGAGGAGACTCTTGAGAGTTCCATGGGCTGCAAGAAGATCAAACCTATCTATTCTTAAGGAAATCAGCCCTGAGCGCTCACTGGAAGGACAGATCCTGAAGCTGAGACTCCAATACTTTGGCCACCTCATGAGAAGAGAAGACTCCCTGGAAAAGACCCTGATGTTGGGAAAGATGGAGGGCACAAGGAGAAGGGGACAACAGAGGACAAGATGGTTGGACAGTGTTCTCGAAGCTACTAGCATGAGTTTGACCCCTTGGGGAGCGCCTACGGATGTACATCTGGGGGGCTCCCCCTGTTGGTGATTAACCCTCCCCGGTTAGACTGGTTAATCTGTTAGGGGCCAATGCCTAAAGCCAATACCGCTCTTACCTGTAATCAATAAAGTTGTGGCCATTTTCGCCCATCAACCTTAATTCTGGTCTCCGGTGTCTTTATTTATTTCATCTGTGGGAGGGGGCGGGTATCGCCACGCAATTGTACCTTGCCACAAAACAATGAATGGATGGGGAAGCAGAAAAGACATGGGTGACCTTTCTTAGAAAGAGTAAATGAAAGTAGGTTTCCTAGAATTTGGGGGGGTGTTACCTTTTGATTCAGGCAAATAAGGACCAAATGTGTGTTTTTTATTTTTAAAAAGACTAAGCTTTTGCTCTCAAGTAAAATTCCTTTAAAAGTATGTAGTCAAAAGGGAACGGTAATCTTTATAGCCGGAGGGTTTCATGACATGTCTGTTTTATTGCTTAGAAACAGTCAGCTCAACCTAGCCCTGGTGGAGCTTCACTTAAACTAAGTGAGGCACACACAGGAGAGAGATTTAGATCAATAGGCTTGTATTGACATAAAGTAATGCTTATATGTGTGCCATTAAACCAATGACCCCTTTCCTCCTAAACTTTGTATGCTTAGCTGCAACTGTATTCGGAGGGACAAAATCCAGACTGGAGAACTCTGAATAAAGCTAAAACAAAAATAATAGTAACAATAGTGGCCACAACAAAAAAATAAAAGTTAGTAACTTTCACCCACTTAATAGAAATATTTACCTGCATTCACCTCTATCCATACATACACACTCACTCAGAAAGCAGTGACATCAACGGGCAATTACAGGCCAGTAAATCTTAGCTTCAGAGTGCAAACTGACCTTCACCTCCTGCTCATTCCACTGATTAAATGGACATATTTACCTATGATGCAAGATTGGTCTAAGCTTTGTTTAACCTTCTTTTTTGGGGTACTCATTATCCCATACATCTCAACAGGCTGTGAAAAAGACTTCTGGGTTAGGCACTGGAGATAAGTGGATGTGAACAGGGAGGTTTTGAAGGAAGGTTTTCAAAAGGGGTTCAACATTTGTTTGTGTGAAACATATTAACATACATATGACACAGTTAGATGATCCGAAGGTACACAAACCAGTTCATCTGCTGAATCTAATCTGAGCTGACTTGATCCTCTCTATTGTCTGCACCGGATCCTGCCTGGGAATCCCTGTGTAAAACACCCTGAGCTCTTTAGGGGAAGGATGCAATAAATGAGGATAAATTAGGCATTATACACATGTTGTCTGCCATTTTATACACACTTTATCTAAGTATATGCAACCTGTACACATTGCTTGGCTGGAGAACTGCAGCTCCATGCCAGCAGAGTGACTCTCCCATCTCTCGTTGGGCAGAAACTGACATCCAATCTACACTGGATAGGGAATTTGGATTGCACCCTGTTACATTGGGAGCAATCAGCTGAATGCATAGAAACTCCAAATGATACACAAATGCCCGTCTCATTATCTCTGCACCAAACATGAATATCAAGCACATTCAGGCGAACAAGCTTAGATAGAAGCCTTCCTGCCATAGGGAACCTGTAGCATTCACTTCAGAATTTACTCAACACTCAGAAGTCAAGCCAGCACATGCAGAGATGTTGGGGTGGGTTTTTGGGCCCATTCCCTTCCTGTTTAAGCACACAAGTATTCACCTAAATGCATTAAAATGGCTACCGAATAGTGTGAAATGCAGGAAATGGGTTCAGTCTAGAATTGCGCCCACCTTTGTTTAGAAGTGCAACATGTGATTTATTTTGTCAAAAACTGTTATTCTGTAGAGGATGATTGCAAATGTTTGAAATGCTCTAAGTCTTTTGGAGAAGCAGCAGAGGGTGACTAAAATTTCCAGAGTCCATCTGGAAACTTAGCAAGATAAACATATCGTTCATGAAGATTGAACTCTCTCTCCAAATTACCGTTTCTCAAAATGCACCATCTCATAAATTAGAAGTCTTCTAAATTGCATGTTGCCCATGTTTCTGTAATGCAGCTTAATTGTGACAAATGTTTTTAATTGTTTTCCAGCAATTGCAAGCATCTCGTTTTTGTGTGTGGAGACATCTCTGTCTGAATTTTTTTAAAGGTAATGTGTGTTAGTGTTAAAAGACTTGTCCTTTCCTTTTATGCCAGGATCTGTCAATCTGCTTCTTGAAAAGGTTACTTGCCTGGTTGCTTGACTAAATTATAAGTTAAAACATCTGTATTCGCTACTTCATGAATGAAGGCTCTAACGCTATGAGCTAATCTATTCCAACTGATTCTTGTCTGGAAAAATAAATTCCTTGTTCAGTGGTGAATGGAAAGAAGAAAAATGGAGAAGGGGAGCATTAACTACTACTTGCTTTATAGCTTTAACAATTTAGCTAATTCTCTTGTTTGGCAGTTGATGGTGGCCAATTAGATTTTGAAAGGCTTCTTGACGTTTCTGCTGTGCTATTCTCCTACAAGTGTGAAGTGAGCTATAACTGCAAAAACTATTTTCTTAGCTGTTGAGCTGGCCTATAATTGTTCTTCCAGATTCCCAGGGGGAATCTAGTGGCTGGGCAGCCCTTTCTCCTGTTTTCCTTCATTAGCTTGTGGCTAAAGCTATACATGGCAGACATTTTGATATGGCCCCAGTGATCCAATAGGGTCATACTGTTTTATTGCCTTTTGACTTCATTGGTGGCAGGTTGGGGGTAAGGGTGAGAGATATAACTTTGGCAGTCTATCAGAATACAACAATGGGGACATCTTCCCACTTTGTTCCTTTGGAACAGATGCCTCAGGTTCATGTGGGCCATAGGGCTTTGGATTGACTTGGGTTTCTATGTGAATTGAGTGCTGTAGATGAACTCTCCTTTCACACAAGGACTTTTGACACTGCAAAGGGACTTTTCCTCCCTCTCCTCTCTTTGTGCACCATAAAAAATGATCTGGGTAGTTTGGGGGCACCTCCAGAACATATTTAGGTGGTACACAGGGCAGAGTGTGCAGGGAAAGGTGAAATAAGAAACTTCTGTTGCTCAGCGAAAAGTAATTACCATGGTGGGACTGTTTTGTTGGGTACTGCCCTAAGTTTGGTTGCTGGAAGTTGGTGCTAAAAATGAGTTAGAATGAAATTTTGCATGAATTGCTCAAAATAATACAAGTAATGACAATAAGTAAATAACAATAAGATGATGATCATGATGACGACAGCTACTGCTACCACTATTACTAAGAATTTGGATTTTGTATTGTGAAGTGTGTTTGACTCTGAAAGCAAGTGGAATCTTGTTAAATTTTAAGGGAAATGAATTAAGTATCAGCTTGCAAAATTCAGTGTTTCACATTTTAAACTGTATCCATTACTGGTAATGTTGAGGTGAGGAGGCTGGCAAATTAGAAGGAAAGGCCCTTCAACATAAACAGCAATTATTCCATTCAACTCTTCACTTCTAGCCCCAGTTTTGTATTCAGGCCTGGTTTTGTACTGGTCTGTATTCAGAAGCCAAACTGCTGATCTGTATAGTAGAGAGGGAGGAGAATTCACACTTTACAAAACAATACACGAAACTGAAACACAGTTTTTCTTTGAAATATTCACTTCTCCAAATTTTGCAACAAAGCTCAACTATATATATATAAAAAGTTTAGAAAAAATGCAAATGAAATTTGGTTTGCATGTGGCAAACGTGGATCTGCCCTACATATATCAGGCAGGTAAGTGTATATTCCTCCTGATGGGGAACACAGTTCTTTTAACAGCTAGACAGGATAAACAAACGAAAGGGTTTGCCAGCATGCCACATCTGAGGAAGGCCCAGATCCACTTTGGAATTCCAGAGCACCACTTTCAGCAAGCCCAAATGGTGGGATTCATAATCCAAGAAAAGAGAGATAATGTCTTCCAGATGACAACTTTCTGCATGGCAGTCAGGAGCCTTAAGCAAGAGAGAATTTTTCATTAACATTCAGATTACTTGTCATTTTGATTCACACTCTCTAAGGAAGCTAATTTGGACTGCAGCCAGCCTTACAGTGTGATGACAACACAACATGTTCCCCCACCTCTCCTTCGTTGCTAATGATTCCTTGAATGGCAGCTGTGGTCTCTGAGCTCAGCGTGACACGTTTTACCCACCAATGTCAGAGCTGCTGTAGGCTTCGTTCTTGTCCTCTCCTCATCCTGCTGGTCTTGCGCTGCCTCCTGATCATGTCTGTGCCTGCACATGCACCAGTCACATCCATATGGATCTGTTTTCTGTCATAGTGTAGGCTATGCAGCAAGAGATGACCACTTTCAAAACTACCCATGCTAGCTGTTATGGCCACCAGAATCCTGATAGTGAAAGAATCACACTGAGGCAAAAGTATGCAAAGCCATTCTCAAACTTTGAATTTTTTATGCACAGTTTTTCAATTGGTATCCTATGACTTCCAAGACAGGCATTTGCTGGAAGTGTTACTAGGGTTAAGGCCTCAAAGCATTCCTCTGGCAGTCTAGCTCAGGCAACCAATGTCTAACCCAGCCCTTTGCCCTTTGCCAACCTGGTGATCTTCCAGAGAGGCTCCCAGAGAGCCAGTGTGGTGTAGTGGTTAAGAGCAGTAGACTCATAATCTGGTGAACCCGGTTCATGTCTCCGCTCCTCCACATGCAGCTGCTGGGTGACCTTGGGCTAGTCACACTTCTTTGAAGTCTCTCAGCCCCACTCACCTCACAGAGTGTTTGTTGTGGGAGAGGAAGGGAAAAGGAGAATGTGAGCCGCTTTCAGACTCCTTTGGGTAGTGATAAAGCAGGATATCAAATCCAAACTCCTCCCCCTCCCCCTTATTTTTTCAACTACAACTCCCATCAGCCCCAGTCAGAAATATTCTGAAAGGCGAAGATCAAAAGGCCTTCACTCTTTAGAGGATGACGATTGTGCATGGAATCCATCAATGTAGTATTGGAGTTTTTCTTATCAGATGTGGAAATGAGTGAAGGCTCTGTATCTTGAAGGAAGGCAAGTTTGGAAAGCCTAACTCAACAGTTCACTCCTCCTTCCAAGCCCATTACAAATTGGGGCCCTGGCCTCTTTGAGGATCAGCCCAGGTAAGGGCCATAACATCTACCTTACATGCAGAAGACCCCAGATTCAATCCCTGGTCTCTCTAGGCAGGCCTAGGAGAGAACCTAGTGGCATAGTGTGTGGGGGGCGCCACAGGGTGGTTGCCCTGGATGCAAAATTATTAGGGGTGCAAAATTTCAACGCCTGGTGCTGCCTCAGTACAGCTGTGCACTTTCGCTGCTGGGCTCCATTGAAAATGGCTTCTCCATGTGAACCAGGAAGTGACCGCATGGACTCTTCTTTTCTTTGCTGTGCAGTTGCGATCTCCCAGGTGACACGGATGCCATTGGGCAGTCGGATGTGCACATGTACTCCAGTAGTTTTCCTCCCTCCCTCCCAGTCCTTTGCATGGCCCTGGGAGCTAGGAACCCGTGCTATGCCACTGAGAAAACCTTATCTGAAATATGGGGAGCCAGTCAGTGGCAACAACAGTGAATGAGATGTACTAAATATGTAACGGGATCACCTCTCCGAAAGCCCTTCCCACCACTAGCATGTCCACCATTGACATTGTGTCCCACCACCTAACTAGAGATGTTTAGAGTGATAAAACAGTGCGGGTGAGTGATAACGATTCGACAGTTCAGCAATCCAAGGCAAAAGATAGAGATTGTCTGTGCATCTCCCAGGTAATAGTTTGTGGCTCTTGATGAATCTTGGCTTGCTTCCCTGACTCTCGGTGTGCTATTAATATTTTGAAGTTGGTTTAATTTTGCTGATCCTCTCATGCACCTTTTTTTTATGTAAATGCCCATAAGCCTCTTTCTGTGTGAACAAGAATTTTTACATAATAAAAGCACCAGGGTGAATCCGTGGTTACTGGCACAGAGCAGAAAATTCATCCATTTTATATCAGGATTTAATTTGAAAGTCTGGATTACTTAAAATGCATTTTTTCCCTACATCTGACCTACTTTTTAAATCTTTAATATTCCAATTTGATTTCTTCACAACATGGTGCTTGAAGATATGCCCGCTCCAGCCAGCTTCTAACTAGTAACGTAATTCTGTGCTGGGTGGAAGAAAAAGAGAGTTTACAACAGCACATGAGAAAGATCAAGCACTGCAAAATCCCCCAAATACCATTTCAGCACTGATATAAAATTCACATTTTGGCCACAAAAAGTTCTCTGATTTTTGAAGATGATCTCAAGTAGAGACTAGTGAGGTCTAATTAATAACTAGACAACCCCCGGTTTAGTATAGACATTTTTGTTGTTTTTAATAACATCTTTAGCTACTACTGAAATTGGCCAGAGCTCCAGCTTTCCTTTCTAACCTTCCTTCTTACTCAGAACTAAGGAATCTGCCAATACTGAATCAGACCCTTGGTCGATCTGGCTCAACCTTTCCCAACCTGACACCCTCCCACTATTTTGGACTACAACACCCATCAGACTCAGCCAGCATGGCCAATGATCAGAGGTTATGGGTGTTGTAATCTGTTCCCAGGCCTCCTTGGAGGTGTCAGGGTTTGAAGTTCTGTAATAATAATAATAATAATAATAATAATAATAATAATAATTTATTATTTATACCCCGCCCATCTGGCTGGGCCTCCCCAGCCACTCTGGGCGGCTTCCATAAAAACCAAAAATACAGTAAAATATCACACATTAAAAACTTCCCTGAACAGGGCTGCCTTAAGATGTCTTCTGAATGTCAGGTAGTTGTTTATCGCTTTGACATCTGCTGGAAGGGCGTTCCACAGGGCAGGCGCCACTACCGAGAAGGCCCTCTGCCTGGTTCCCTGTAGCTTTGCTTCTCGCAATGACGGAACCGCCAGAAGGCCCTTGGCGCTGGATCTCAGAGTCCGGGCAGAGTGATGGGGGTGGAGACGCTCCTTCAGGTATACTGGACCGAGGCCGTTTAGGGCTTTAAAGGTCAGCACCAACACTTTAAATTGTGCTAGGAAACATACTGGGAGCCAATGTAGGTCTTTCAAGACCGGTGTTATATGGTATCGGCGGCCGCTCCCAGTCACCAGTCTAGCTGCTGCATTCTGGATTAGTTGTAGTTTCCGAGTCACCTTCAAAGGTAGCCCCACGTAGAGTGCATTGCAGTAGTCCAAGCGGGAGATAACCAGAGCATGCACCACTCTGGCGAGACAGTCCGCAGGCAGATAGGGTCTCAGCCTACGTACCAGATGGAGCTGGTAAACAGCTGCCCTGGACACAGATTTGACCTGTGCTTCCATGGACAGCTGTGAGTCCAAAATGACTCCCAGGCTGCGCACCTGGTCCGTCAGGGGCACAGTTACCCCATTCAGGACCAGGGAATCCTCCACACCTGCCCGCCTCCTGTCCCCCAAAAACAGTACTTCTGTATGCAAAGTGTGTGCCCTACTGCTGACCTATGACTCTGGCACTAAAGGATAAATAAGACAGTACAATATTCCTGCTATTCCTGACATTTAGGCAGGAGTATGAGTGGCTCTGTGGGTTAAACCACAGAGCCTAGTACTTGCTGATCAGAAGGTCGATGGTTCGAATCCCTGTGACAGGGTGAGCTCCCGTTGCTTGGTCCCTGCTCCTGCCAACCTAGCAGTTCGAAAGTGCAAGTAGATAAATAGGTACCGCTCCGGCGGGAAGGTAAATGGCGTTTCCATGTGCTGCTCTGGTTCGCCAGAAGTGGCTTAGTCATGCTGGCCACATGACCCAGAAGCTGTACGGCGGCTCCCTTGGCCAATAAAGCGAGATGAGCGCCGTAAGCCCAGGGGTCCCGTTACCTTTTACCAATGCTTACTCCAAAATTGTATTCGGAATCACTGTGATCAGTATCCCTTGTTAACTGCTCCCTTTATAGTAAATTTCTCTCTGTGTCTCTCTCTCTCACACACACACGATAATGTGGGAATGTGTTGAGGAGTCTTCATTTTCTTACCCCTTTCATCTAGTGTTAGGCCACTTTACATGATGTGATTTACAGGATGTATGCTACAGATGGATGCTGTAGCTAAATTATAATATTTCACACATGAGGAGACATGATTTTATTTTGTGGACCACCTGGAGAAGTTCGATTAACTTAGTATATGCCGCAGCAGCTAAATAATAATTATAACTGTAATAAAAAATAGAATTGGTCAAGATCCCTGCCATGTGTATTCTTAGCATCTGTGCGATTATAAAGACGATACGGGACCATTTTTAACTTTGCTGGCTTCAGGATATGCAGCGGAGGTCTGCATTCATTCCTGTGCTAAAAATGTTACATGTGCAGCTGCCTTCTGTCTCCAGTCTATTGAACTGAATGTTGATAATATGAAACATCTCTTTTCTTTTTTTAAAAAAGTCCCTGGCTGTACTACTGTAAGACGCTCTTGCAATATATTTTGCACATCAGATGAGATCCATTGTTCAGCTGTTGATGTGTATCTGGAGACATGTGGATTACAAGTAATGGAGTTATTTGTTAGGCACATGTCTGGTCATATGAAAGGTGTTGTTTGTTAAGGTTTCTCCACTGGTTCTAGTGGGCTAGAGCAAGCAATAAAAGTGCCTCAGTTTGTGTCAATGTACATGTTCCTGTTCATAAGTTGATATATTTTCAATGGTTTCCCTAAGAATGTAAGTTATAAACTGCACACCTTGGAGCTAAAATATAGCTTGGAAAATGATGTTCAGCATGCAGCTGCATTGAATGAGACTTAACAGCACAATCCTAACCATGTTTATTCAGAAGTAAGTCCTCATAACAGGACTTACTCCCAAGTAAGTGGAGTTTTTCGATCTCAGCATACTATCTGGGTAGCCATGCCCACTTAAGCTCACTCCATTTGCAAAAGGAAGAAGTTGGGAGTCTGGGTCAGTTCCTTTGTGCAGTGGACACTGACTTTAAGTTAACAATTTTATTAATTTTTTCTCAAGGAAGTAAGCTATAGGAAAATGACTTTACAGCAGCAGCGCCCAACTTTTTTTGTCTGTCCAAAAATCTAAGAAATTGAAGTGTGTGCCACAAAATACCCATTTCACAGAAGGAAATAGGGCAATGCTCAGTTACCCCCATGGGCAAAACACACCCACCTGAAAATGAAGAAAACACAGACGAAAAAAATGCAGGCACCCCCTCTGCCCCAAAACTCTCATTTTAAAAAATTGGCAGGGGGCCTTAGTAGTCACCAAAAAGGAGATATTTGAGGGCACTGTGGGTATCCCAGTTCTATAGAGTCTTATTTGGTCCTATTATTTCAGTAGGTGAAAGCCTTTGTCACACGGAGGCGTTTCAGATTCTGAGCTTTTAACTGACCTGTAGATTTTCCCAGAACCCAACCCCCCCCCCAAAGGGCACAGGAAGAACCTGGGCTGTGACTTTGGGCATCCCTGGTCAGTCTGCATGGCTTTGTCTTTTGAGCTGTCTCCGAAGGGCTGGGAAAGCACTTACATAGCAGAGCCTTCCCAGTCCTCTTTGCCCAGCTCTAGCATCAGCTTCTGCCCCCCCCCCTTTAAAAAGCGACAGTATTTTCAGTGCAGTTCCCCAGCCAACTAATGTGCATAAAAAATGCATGTACTAGAGTAAAGCATGCATCAAAATGCATATATTAGTGAAGATAACATGCATTGCATTAGGGAATAAAATGCATTGCATTGGGGAAAATTGCTTTGCAAAACTGTGGATACTCAGCAAAATTGCATCCAGATTTGAACATGCTAGGAGAAATTTGCACTGAAATGCTGGTGAATTTTCATGAGGACTTTAAAAAACAAACAAGCCACAGACTGATGCAGAAATACAGAGAACTTAAGGCTGGAAAAATGAGAAAGCAAAACTGATACATTCTCCCATCCCTGCACACCTGGAAGCAGTAGAATGAGTTTGTGAACCAGGACGTGCAACTTCCAGGCAGTCTGAAGTTCTGGCACTACTCTCTTTTCCTTTTTCAAATTAAGTAGTAGCTACACCCAAATAGCATATATTTGCAAGCTCAAATAGCGTACTATTATTCCAGCTATGACATAATGGTGAGCGAAACAAACAGATGGGGGCAGGATGAGATAACAGTAATTTAAGCATGTTTTTCCTTGGCTGTCTCACCCGAGAGACAGGTAATCTCGCTGGGTAAAGTTTAGTCCTAATTAGAGTAATGTCAGCGGAACAGTTATTGTCACAATCAGGGGCACTAGCAGACAGGTGGTGGGAAGGAACATGCTATAAAGGATATGTTTCACATAATAAAGTCCTCTGAGATTAGGATGATCTTGGTGCTCTTTCGAAAATTGCCCTTTTCACTGACAGTCAGGTCCCAAACCCGTCTCTCTCTCTCTCTCTCTCTCTCTCTCTCTCTCTCTCTCTCTCTCTTTCTCACCTCCACTCAAAGGCGTAGCATGCAAAATACCTTTGGTACACTTGGGTTCGTGCATAGAACTGTGTTTGCTGGTGCTGAGAGAATGTCAAATATAGTGAAAATGAAGCAAATAGATTTTTCTCCCCTGCTCTAGTGTGTCAGCATGGCCATTTGATGGGAAGGGTGAGTCTGCGCATGAAACGGGCAACTCAGGTGCTCCAATCTTGGAAAAACACTTGATGCCATAGACCAGGGATGTCCAACAGGTCGATCATGATCTACTGGTAGATCTATCTTGTGAGGTTTTGGTAGATCACGGTCGATCTCTGGCTCCCTTTCCCTAGCGTCGCTAAAACTGACTCCTGCCCTGCTCCCTCGCCCCGCCCTCCATTGTTGTTTGATCTCTCGAAGGGAAGATGGAGCTTTCTCTGTGCTGCTGTTTTGATCCATAGCGATCTTTTTGTGATCCATTGTGATTCATCCATAGCAATCTTTTACCCCTATGTCTCTTGCCTTTAACCTCCCCAAAAACAGAAATCCCCCCACAAAAGATTTCAAGCTGACTCCCCCCACCAAATTGCCAGTTTTTAATTCTGAAAGTAGATCGCAGTCTCTTGAGAGTTGACCACCCCTGCCACAGACCAAGGGCAGGAATTTTTTTTCCCAGCCTGAGGGCCACATTTATTTCCTTTTGGGGGCCACATGCCAAAAGCGGGCAAGGGCAGAAGGAAAACTGGGAGGGGCAATGAATGTAAAGCTCACCTTTGCACAGTAGGCTAGTTTCTGCACATACTCTCACACTTACCTCTCTCTTCCATCCAGGTAAGCAAAATGCATCACAGTGGCATAGTTAGGGGTGAGTAGGGGACAGATCTCCCCAGGTGACACTTACCTTTAAAGGCGGCACGCTGGAGCCCAAGGTGGCGTGCAAGACCAGGTGCCCCAAGAGCCCAGCACGCCGCTCACAAAAGCAGCATGAGACTGGGCTCACAGCACACCTGAGTTACTGCGTACCCCCCAGCTGCCCTTTGCCAATTGAGAAGGATGCAACAGGCGCATGCCAGCCCCACAAGTGGCGCTGGGCTTGCAGGGTGCCTGAGCCGCTGCGTCCCTCCCAGCTGCCCCACCTATCTATCTGGGTTGCTCCATCCACTCTGGGCAGGTTGCAACATGTATAAAAACATAATTAAACATTAAAAAACTTGCCTATACAGCGCTGTCTTCAGATGTCTTCTAAAGATTGTAAATAAGGACGTCGTAAGGGAAAGCAGGATATTTCGGGATCAAATCCCAGTACATTTCCAAGAACAATTCAAAGTGTTGGTGCTGACCTTTAAAGCCCTAAACGGCCTCGGTCCAGTATACCTGAAGGAGCGTCTCCACCCCCTTCGTTCGGCCCGGACACTGAGGTCCAGTGCCAAGGGCCTTCTGGCGGTTCCCTCGCTACGAAAAGCTAAGTTACAGGGAACCAGGCAGAGGGCCTTCTCGGTAGTGGCACCCACCCTGTGGAATGCCCTCCCACCAGATGTCAAAGAGAAAAATAACTACCAAACTTTTAGAAGACATCTGAATGCAGCCCTGTTTAGGGAAGCTTTTTAATGTTTAATAGGTTATTGTATTTTAGTGTTCTGTTGGAAGCCGCCCAGAGTGGCTGGGGAAACCCAGCCAGATGGGCAGGGTATAAATAAATAAATAAATTACATTTATTTATTTATTTATTTATTTATTTATTTATAAATAAATCAGAACCTGGGTTGGCTTCTGTAAATCCAGGACTGTCCCTGGAAAATAGGGACTCCTAGAGGGTCTGAAATAACCATGATGTATATTGCATGAAAGCAATAATTATATATATATTTTTACCAAAATATAAATAGCAACAAGGACCCTTGAGCAGATTGGGACCAGGAAAGTAGGGAGGGGAGTTTAACCTTTCCCACTTGGTGGGGACCATGCTGCGATCCCAACAAAAATTGCATCCCTAGAGCTGCTTTTAGCTTCAAGAGGGAAGCCTCTATTGGTGCTAATGCAGACTTCATTCCGAAGTATTGGGACAGTCCAATACTTTTTGATGCCTGAAGTGAAAGACAAGATAGCATCTCTCTCCCATTCCCCAATTCCATATACCAAAGCTGAGCATACTGGTAATTGAATTGTATTTTAACACCAAAATTGGGACAGCATCCTACACCACACCCGAGAGCAACATGCCAGTATAGTGGGTTTGGTGCACACAGTTTTGTTCTCTGCCATCACTCACTGTTGCTGCCTGCCCCCAACATTTGATGCCTGAGGAAACTGCCTTGCTCTGGCAAATGGTAGGGCCAGCCCTGCTTGGGTGCTTTCTGTCACGTTAACCAACCCACAAGCATTGTGAAGTGAGGGCTTCAGCTTTCCTTCTAAACATTTGCCGTTTTCGCCTTTCTTAAAGAAAATAAACTTCCTTGGTACCCGACGCTTCTCTGCACATTGCAAGGCCTGTATTTTTATTTGGAGGAACACTGAGACTGCCTGCCCACCTCACAGGCATTTCTTAGTTCGTATGCAGCCAATTAAAGCTGGCACTGAAAGGAGAGTTTTCCAGAGACTCTGAGCACGGTTGTTGTCTGGTCAAAGTCTGCACAAAAAAATTTCCTTCCAGTAGCACCTTAAAGACCAACTAAGTCAGTTCTTGGTATGAGCTTTCGTGTGCATGCACACTTCTTCAGATACACTGCAGAAATTCTGCAGATTGTTTAAGCATGAGATGTTTTCTTAAGGCTGCATCCTTGGACCACAGTTTTGGTGGAAGCTGAAACTTTTTGTTACTAGTCACAGGCTTAGAATCTGTATTTCTGCAACAACATTGAAAGGAAGCAAGTTGGGGTGAAATATGGGGGGGACACTTTCCCATCCTATCTGTTTTTATGCAATTATTACTATTGCTGTTTCTTTCCGGGAGGAATACTGGGAGGGGGGGGGGGAAACACATGCAGCAAATTATTTAAACCAATCTGTCATATGTAATATTCCAGGCAGCTAACAGGACTCTTGATGATCTCAATGAACAAGCTGGGTTATAAGGTCTCAAGTTTTTTCCAGAGCTTTTTTTGTATCAACACACAAGCCTTCCCTGTCATTTCAAATAGGTTTTTGCAAATCTTGTTCAAAGAGTTAAACATGAATTTTTCTAAAGCTCCTGACCCTTTTTGACCGTGACTCACCTGTGGTTGTGCTTCAGTTTCTCTGTGGCTGCTTCACAATGCTTTGAACTCATTTTATTGGGAGAAATTCCAACTGGACATGTTCTGGAATGCCATTAGCTCACTGTGGTGAATAAGCTTGACAGCCAGTCGTTCAGTTTACAGTACGGGAGAGTGATGAGGTTTACCTTCAGCTTCGATGATGAGGTGATATTACAGAGTTCCTGCTCAGCAAACATTTTTGGTGCAAGACTATGTTAAGGAAGGAGTTAAGGGTTATGGGCCAAGGCAGGCTATTAGAAAGTATCATGGCCATTGTTGTTCTCTCCACATACCCCTCATACCTCTGGAATGGCGAGTGGGAAAAGGTAGATCTCTGAAAGTATCAAATTTGGCCCAGAATCTACTAACTCCTGATTCATGTCCCATCAGTAACCTCAAGCCAGTGTGGTGTAGTGGTTAAGAGCGGTAGTCACGTAATCTGGTGAACCGGGTTCGTGTCTCCGCTCCTCCACATGCAGCTGCTGGGTGACCTTGGGCCAGTCGCACTTCTTTGAAGTCTCTCAGCCCCACTCACCTCACAGAGTGTTTGTTGTGGGGGAGGAAGGGAAAGGAGATTGTTAGCCGCTTTGAGACTCCTGAAGGGGAGTGAAAGGCGGGATATCAAATCCAAACTCTTCTTCTTCTTCTTCTTCTTCTTCTTCTTCTTCTTCTTCTTCTTCTTCTTCTCAAACTTAGATGTTAGGGACTGCCAGGGCTCCACAGTGGAAGACATGGTGGGGGCAGAGGCTGATCTAGGTGAAGGGGGTAGCAATTTATGGGGTTTTGTGCAAGTAGAGAAATAGGTACCGCTCTGGAAGGAAGGTAAATGGCGTTTCCATGCATCTCTGGTTTGCCAGAAGCGGCTTAGTCATACTGGCCACATGACCCGGAGGCTGTACACCGGCTCCCTTGGCCAATAAAGCGAGATGAGCGCCGCAACCCCAGAGTCAGTCACGACTGGACCTAATGGTCAGGGTTCCCTTTATCTTTATCTTGCTTTATTTACATATAAACACACACAGAGCACTTCAACATGGTTCCCTCTCTCTCTAGCATCAGGCAGCGAAGAGAAAAAGAACAAAGGACAATAGTCCCACTTCACGGAACACAATAACACAAACATCCTGTCTTCGTCACTTCCCACTTTGAGGAGTCAAAACATATACCGTCATGTGAAAGACAAAAATCCCATGACTGCAACCAGGGAACAGGAATTCTAATACCCCTTTGGGGAAGCACAAATTTCTGTGAAAGGCCACTGACACATTCCATCATAAGAACATAAGCATGTAAAAAGGCCCATCATGGTCCAACACCTTGTTCCCACTATGGCCTGTAGGAAGGCCACAAGCAGGACCTGAACACAGCAGTACTTTCCACCCTTGTGATTCTCAGCAACAGATGCATACTGCCTCCATTAGTGGAGGGAGACCATAGTCATCACTGTGGATAGTACCCTTTCATAGTCTTGCCCTCCATGGATTTGTGTAATTCTGCACAAGTCTCCATGGCATGAGTGGCAGCTCCAAAAGAGCATATTGGTGCATTCTGTTCCAGTCCATCAGCAAGCATCGCATCACACTGTCTTAGCAGATTGTGTCCGCTGTCTGCAAAAAGGGCACGCCGCAATTTGTCTGCATGTCAATATGTGTGTCCCAGATTTTAAATCCCCCCCCCAACACCAAATAAATAAATAAAATAAAAATGTGCATGTGTGACAATTTGTTGGCATACACAAGAGTCCAACATATATTTCCGCTATGGTCATGAATGTTCAGTTCTCTAATCTTTTTAAAGAAAATATATGATTTTTTTCTTCTTTGGTTTTTTGTTTTGTTTTGTTAGCACTATAACTATTTGCAGTGTGCTAAAAGGATTAAGTCCAATCCATACATCAGCCTCTCCCCTTGAAATCAAGGGGCTTTCAAGTGCTTAATTTTGATTGCCTCCCATTATCCTCCAGAAGTTGTGTCCATGGTAACAAAATTAATTCCAGTCCACTAACTGTTATTTTTAATGCATTTCTTTTTTTCTTTTTTTAAAAAAACACCCTTGGAAAACAAGTATCATTTTGCCATTATCTGGCCTTTATGGAAACCCTCCCCAGTTCGCAGTTATGTCTTAGCTTTACATTGAGTGAGTGGTCCATGCAACTGCAGGACAATGGGATGGTTTCTAATCAAAATACCCCGAGTTGTGACTTGGTCGGTGTCTCCCAGTCTGGCGCTTGGAGAAAAGCAGCAGCAGCAGCCCTTTCAGAAAGAATTACCGCAACAGTTGTACTTCATAGAAGTCCAGCTGGGAGTTAGTTATTTAAGTCTCAGACACAGAATAAAAGATGACACTCAGAGATACATTATTCTGTGAGGTCAAGTATCAGTACATGGTAAGACAGATGACAGGAAAGCTATCAGTCAGGATGGGAAAGTGAATTGCAAGAGCAGGGTAATAAAAGCGCTGGGAAATTGAAAGCACTGAAGAGCCCTTGTACATCAGGCCCCAAGCCTGGCAGTGCTTGTATCAAGTACTCAAACCAGGTTTTGGGGGAGTGGGGTATGAGTTCGAAAGAATAGCTTGATTTTCTCATCTTCTTTCCATACAGTATTCCCCCCCCCTCCACTTAGCATTTATAGAATGCATTTCCACCTGTGCAAAGTGGTTCTCACTCAGACTTTGTGGACTGGTCCTTATTCCACCGCAGTGGTTGCGTTGCAGAAATAAGTGTGAGTGGTCTGCACGTCTGAGTGGCGAAAGGCCAGAGCTCACGTGGCCCCATGGCTTCTCCTCTTGTAAAAAAAGGAAAGTGAGAGGGCAATGGGTGACGGCACTTTCCTCTCTCTTTGCCATAGCTGTCAACTTTCCCCTTTTTTGCGGGAAATCGACTTATTCCAGCGCCATTTTCCCACTGCTATCCCGGATTGTTAGATATCCTATAGACTGTCCCCAGGACAAGTGAGGCTGCTGATCCCTTATTTTCAAATCTGAAAGTTGACAGCTATGCTCTTTGCTGATGAGGATTATGAATGTGCATGGCTTCATGGCATGTCTAGCATGTCTGGGATGAGATTTAAAGTGCAGCAAACCCAATGCACACTCTTTAAGGTGCACTGCACAGCACTACTGCACCTGGAAATTTGGCATTACCCCCAAGTGCTGTGCAAGTGATCAAAAGACTGATGTGGGAATTTGGTTAGTGTTTATGACTTTGCTGCTCACCTGCCCCATTGTGTTTGGAAGACAGATGCTTTGAGAGCCTTGGTGCTAGTACAGATTTGGATTACATTACTCTTCAGCCCCAGCTAGTATGCCATTGAGTTGGATCAAATCACAGTGGGAAGGAGGCTCCTTCTGATGGCCTCAGAAGTGGTGGTGGCCAGATGGAGGGGGAATGTTCTCAGCTGGAGCAGAATGGAGAGGTGGGGCTAAGTACTGCTTCCCACAGATGCCTTCAGGCATGACAGCTAGTAGCAAGAGGGAGGGGCACGCATGGAAACACAAGAAGACCATTGGTCCAGCTCAGTATGGTCTCCATTGACTGGCAGTGGCTTTCTGAGGTTTCAGGAAAAGGACATTTCTAGCCAGACCTGGAAATGATTGAACCTGGGATCTTCTGCATGAAAAGCAGAGGTTCTACTACTGAGCTACAACCCTCACCATGAGTCTATGCATGGTTTCCACCCAGTGGGCACATTTCAAATTTTGGGAGAGTGCAAGGGCTGCCAGTCACAAAATGCCATGGAGGGTGTGTGATGGTACACAAAATGTTTGCTGTGGAGGCACGGAATAACACAAAATGGATGCCATGGGGGATGTGGCATAACAGAAAATTAGAAGGATATATACACACACACATGCCCAAAGTCAGCTGTCTCCTGCAGGTCCAACACAAACTGCTGGTCTCACTGTCTAATAACAACAGGGACCATTCCTCATTATCAATAAAAATATGCAATGCAGCAGCACCACCACTCTTATTCCTCAGGAATCACTTGAAAGGTACCTGCACATTTTGTCCCATAACTGACTTTCTAGCAGGGCTAGGGACATGTTTTTTTTTAATAAGAAAGCTCATAGTCTGGAGCACCTGCCCAGCAGCACCACTGGAAGTCTTCACAAACATCTGCCCTTAGCCATTTTCTTGAGTTGTGGGACTGCCCTAGCCTCCATGCCTTCTTTCTGCTTCTGTGCTAACTACAGAAAGAAATTATCTTGAAATGCTCAGATGTACATCCACCTTCCTTCCTTTTCTCTCCTCCTGCCACCTTCCTGGCATAGATGCCAAATGTTAGTTGAAAGAACAAAGGTTAGGAAATAGTCCAGGGGTACACAACAGGAAAATATGAAGGAAATAAGGTTATGGATGCTTCTTTATTTTCAGCACTCTCACAGAATAGTGTGATCTAGAGATACAAATTGCAGGTTTCCAAGGGAGGACTCAGGGTGATAACTCAGAGATAATAACTTCATAATGCAATAACCGTCTTCCTATCCTTGCCTACCACTTCTGGGATTTTTTTTTAAAAAAACACTGTTTCATGGTGAGTCATGGTATGATGAAAGGACTAAATAGTCAGGTTATCATGTGATGACTGCAACCATCAGATTAATCACTTGGTGCCTGAATCCACGCTGGGGGGGGGGGGCAGAAAATGTCTACTTTGAATTACCTGGTTTTCACTGCTTGTTCTATTCTATTTTCATTTGTGAGATTACATACTTAATTCATTCCGGAGGTCTGTTCTTAACCTGAAGCATTTGTAATCTGGGGAACTGGGTTCGCGTCTCCGCTCCTCCACATGCAGCTGCTGGGTGACCTTGGGCCAGTCACACTTCTCTGAAGTCTCTCAGCCTCACTCACCTCACAGAGTGTTTGTTGTGGGGGAGGAAGGGAAAAGGAGAATGTTAGCCGCTTTGAGACTCCTTAGGGTAGTGATAAAGCGGGGTGTCAAATCCAAACTCTTCTTCTCTTCTTCTAAACATGTTTACTTGCTTTATTCAAGGCCCCAGTGTCACAGGGGCTTCTCTTAGTGTTCAGGTGAATGAAGGGTAGAAGCACCCTTGTGATCTTCCCTGCTTAACACTGGGAATGGATGGGTGGGTTGTTGGGAATGGGACTGACATGTGCTATGCCCCCCCCCCAGTACGGATGTATGCATATTTCCTGGACTACTGTTGAAAGGCTACAACCATAAGCCTCCCTCACACACTTTTAAGCAGCCATAGCCCACACTACTGTTTGGAAAGTGCAGTGTTACGCAACTATGTAGATAGCAATATTAAGCTGAGTGTTTAGAATTCTGCCCCGCGGGTGTTTCATGAGCCACATGTTCCTGGTAAAGCAGTTATACACTTGCTCACATGACAATTCCTGGCTCATAACATAGAAGAGGAAAGTATTTCTGTGGAATTACAAAAAAGGAACATCTCCATCTCAGACTTAAACATTTGTCAAAAGACATAACAAAGTAAGCAATGTATGCAAGCTACAGAATGCATGGCATATCGATTCCAACCCTTATAAATGCCCATATGCTCCAATACTGTGGTTTTAGTCAATTCCATATGCTGCTCTCAGTCAGTTCCACATACGTTGATGCAGAGCTTGTATGTGCTGCGCTGATATTGTAGAGATACATGGGGAGGAATGATTTCCAGATGTTTCCTGAGCCAAGCTGGAACTGCAAGGCTCTACAGTTGGTCCCACAAAGGATTTGCTTTATCCATTCCCTTGATCTGATTTGCATCCAGTGGTCTCCATTCAGCATTGACATTTCCATTATATATGCAGCTTTTATGACCATGAGGGATACTGAAAACGATTGCTAAAAATGTGTGGAGAAAAGGTCTTAAGCACTTTGAGGAGCACCTACAGGAACTTGTATTAATAGAATCATAGAATTGTAGAGTTGGAAGGGACCCAAAGGATCATCTAGTCCAGCCCCCTGCAAGGCAGGAAACTCAACTAAAGTATCCATGACAGGTGGCCATCCAACCTCTGCTTAAAAACCTCCAAGGAAGGAGAGTCCACAACCTCCTGAGAGAGTCCATTCCACTGTTGAACAGCTCTTACTGTCAAAAGGTTCTTCCTGGTGTTTAGTCAGAATCCTGCCATTTATATGAATTGCTCTCCTTTTCTCACATAAGTGTTTCACTGCATACTGCATCCCTCATACCGAAATGGGTTTCTACCTGGATGAAACAGAATAATGTGAATGTGTGTGTGTGTGTGTGTGTAGCTCTGCATACATACTGAATGCCATCCAGGCTGTTATCGCCTGCAGGCATTTAAAGATAACTGTTCATGTTTGTTTTGTAGCAGTTCTCTCTGTTTCTGCTGTGTGCCATACGCGGTCTTCTTTAACACCTCTCAAGCGAGGTCAATTATGACGGGATTATTTTAATTCTCTTAGATGTCTTTCCAGAATTCGTTAGTTTAGACTGATGATCTCACTCCACATGGCTGGGCACCCGGAATGTGCAGTAAGCTTCCTGCCCGTAAAGGACCAGCTATTCATAGATGCTTTGAGAAAACACTGTGTCAGCTGATGTTGTGTAATGGAAGGAACACTGCGGTGGTGATGGAGGAATGTGAACCGAGGAGCCCTTCAAGGTTCTGAGAAAAGGATGTGCATGGAGAGCCACTAAATTATGTTTGGAAGCAGTTTTCCGATTCATTGAAATGTCAAACAAAACAAAACAAAAACCCAACAACAGCAACTCAAGCCCACACTATAATAAAGGCAAGGTGATTACTCAAATTAAAAGGGAATGGATGTTTGGTTTGAGAATTGGAGATATCAAGCAGTGACCATAAACATTCAATCCCCTCAAATTTAGGGGAATTTTACACATTAATCGGTATGTATGTATGTATGTATGTATGTATGTAGAAATGTGTGTGTGCTGTATATCCAGCTATCCTTGACATGCATATTACTTTATTGCTCTGTATTGCTTTAAAATGTGGGATTTTTTTTGTATTTTTGTGATTATTATTTTTAAATAATGTTGTAAACCACTGATAGACATCTTTGAAGTATGAAGCAGTATATAAATTACATCATTATTAATGATTATTTTTGCCCATTATTCACCGTGAGGTCCCAGAGCAAGATACAACAATTTTAAAAATGCAGCATTAAACTCAGTTTAAAACAAATTGAAAATAATAATTATAATTATGTACCCCACCTCAGCTGTATGTGCAATGTATCTTTTACGACAGCAGGTGAGATGAGGATGCTGACATATGATACTGGAATTCACTTTACTGAAAAACATGACTGTACAGCAGAGGCAACTGACCTGCAGCCCAGAGCCCAAATCTCTCCCTGCTCTGCAAATTTTCTGGTCCCTGAAGACCTCACTGATTTGGGTGGTCAAAAAAAGGTTAAAAACCCAAAAGTGACACAGTGTATTTCATCCCTTCCCCAGTGATCAGATTGATCATTTGATGAGTAGGAAGGGGAGAACACACCTCCTCCTTACCAGATCTGCTTTCTGTGTACGTCAGACAGATCACACTAACACACACTGTCCTCAGCAATTTCGAGAGGAAACTTTCTCAACAGTCATTCACACACACACACACACACACACAGAGAGAGAGAGAGAGAGAGAGAGCAGAACAGAAAAGCAGTTAAAAATGACAGTTACTTGAATAACAATCACAACAGAATGGAATGCCTCGCTCATGTGACTCACAGTCAGCCAATCACATGAGAGAGCTACTACCAAAGAAAAAAAACCATGCTAAAAATACACAGCAATTCAACACAAGTAGCATCCCCATTTCAGGAAATTAAGCCATTATCCTTAACATTGCTGTTGGTATAGTACAGAAACCACATACCACAGAAGCCCAGGAACCTCAACAGGAACTGAAGCATATGTTCAAGCCCTTGGCATCTTGTGTGGTCCAGGATCATATGACAACATTTGTCCTCTTTTGTGAAATCAGTACTATATCTGAAGAGTGGGTTCTAATTTTAAAAGAATAGGAAAATGATGATGTAATAATATCAACATCCTGATTAAGGTTGTCAGATGAGGTTGGTGGATGAGATGTCATTTTAATTAGTTGGCTCGATTTGTTAATTTACTCAAAATTAATACAATAGTCGACGCTTGCAGATGATAATTGGAAGTTACATTATGAACAGGAGCTTCTGATGACACCGATTGTGAAATGTTCTCGTCTACCTGTGAAGAATTGGGATACATTGTCTGTTACATTTTGCATTTCCTATAGACTTTTAGCCTCAGTCTGTGAAATTGGTGGGGCTTTCTTTTAATCTGTACCATGCACTTAACAACTCCCTATAAAAGCTTTGTGGCCTTATCTGTCATAAATCAGAGTGGCTTTCTAAAATAAAAAGAGAACACTTCATGCATCTGTTCTAGCACATGAAAGCTTACGTTCCGCAATACGTTTGTTTAGTCTTTAAGGTGTCACAGATTCTTAGTTTTTGTTTTTTAAGCTCAAATATGTTGCCTCTGTTGGGGTATACACAGTTTTTTTCACTGGCTCTTTGAAACCCAGCATTGAGTCCTGCACAGAAGGCAAGTAAAATGTGATGTATTGTTCATTTATTTATTTTAAAAGCTAAATATTGAGGTTCCAGCCTCCTCTTTGTTAAAAGGGTAATTAAGTAGGAAAGAAACAGGTTGAAATTCTTTCCTGTCAAGTCCTCTCTCTCTCTCTCTCCCCAAGTTATCAACTACTCAAACAGTCCTTTTGCATCAGCTTTAATTAATGCCCATTTGGGGGGCAACGTATCTCATCTGCTGTGTCTTCTAAGAAGAGCCTATTCTGTTGTAGGTATTTCTGCCACATACATTTTGGAATGGTTTGAATTACACTGAACAATGCACCTACCAATTTTCCCTCTCCTTCAACCTGTTTTTAATAAAGTCAACATGGCTTGTTCATCCGTTGTAAGACCAGCAAAAATACATAAATAAGACACACACTCTTTCTCTCTCTAACATAGGGAACGTCTGCGAAATCCATTTAAAATCATGACCCAGTACAAACGAGAGAAAAAGAGATTGAACTGGGTCATGATTTTAAATGGATTTTGCAGACTTTCTCTATGTAACCTCCCCCTTCCCAGCAAAGAGCTGTCATCCGAAACACAATTATGGGGTGTATGGGAAATGGGTTCTGTAAGGGATGTTGGTGCCTCTGGACTGCAACAGTGTGGAAGTTGCTTCCCTGTGGTATCTTCTCACATGTGAAAGGGCCATGGCTCAGTGGTATGGCTTCTGAAGGTCCCAGGTTCAACCCTTGACCTCAAGATAGGACTTGGGGAAGACCCTACCTAAAATCTTGGAGAGTCAATGCCAGTCAGTGCAGACAGTTAGGCGCTAGATGGACTAATGGCCTGACTCTGTATGTAAGGCAATTTCCTATGTTCCTATGTCAATGAGGTCATCAGTGAGGTGTCTTCCCATGTGAACATTGCCTGGCTTGAAGGAAGGCCAACATTGACATAGCAAGGCAGCTCATCCATAGCCCTGTCATTGTAGTTCTTGCATCCAAATGATACTGAAGTACTGTCGGGAGAGAAAGCATGAAGACACAGATCCCATGTTGCCATAGGAACATAGGAACAGGTCCTGTCGTTTCATATCTGAAGTCATTCAAGGTGATCTCTGGGCAGCAAAAACCAAATGGCCTACAGAGTAGTTTCTTGTAACTCAGAGCAGAACAGACACATATGACCCCTCCAAATAGCATGAGTGGAATTTGACAAATGAATCTTCTGCAAGGACTTCTGTTTGTGTGATGGGGCTTTCCCTTCCTCTCTTCCCAATGTGCACCTTTGCCCCCCTCCAAATTGGCTCTGAGGGGTCAGGAGAGCCCCCAGAGCAGCTCATGGGGGCAGGAGAGGGAAGCCGAAATGCTTGCCCTTACGGAAGGATAGCCTTAAGGCAAGATTGAACTCCTCCCAGTATGTTTAAGTTCTGCTGATTTCAACAGATGAAATCAATCAGATCGAAAACTTTGGATGGATTTTGTCCTAGGGCTATAGCAGCCAATGCTATAGTTCCATTTATAGCGCCTTATGTTTGCAGAATCCATCCTACTGCTGGTCACTTCTTTACTTCCTCTTCTTCACAGTTATGCCCTGGGTATCTAATGGAGGTGAAAGACTCACCCTAGAAATTTTTAAAATTAGCATTGGCATGATGATTTGCTAAACTACCTCATTACTACAGTTACTATAGTGGTTCTTTCTCTCTTACATAGCTGAAGCAGGTGCTCCTGGGATTTTGACACCTCAGGTAGTTGTTTAGTTTATTTCTATGGATGGATCTGGTCTTCCTGCTAAGCTACATAGCTGAACACTACAATACAGTCTACCAATTGAAATTAACAGGGTTTACCTGATTCTATCCAGCCAAATGCTTTCACAATACCTTTTTAAGATTCAATAGGGCTTGTTTTCCAGGTTAAATTCATAGTTGAGGTCTAGTAAAAACTCTCACATCCTTCTTAACATTGATTCCAACCTGGAATGTTTGATAATATGGTCCTCCTAAAACACTGTTCTTCTTCTTCCTTTTAATTTCTCAGGATATCTGTGGCAACAAATAAATGCATGTTTTGAAATTACTTTGTTTTCCTAGTCTGTTGAATTGTAGTTTTCCTTTATGTCACCTGCAAAATGCAAAACGAGATCTCAGCATTACAGGCCTATTTTTTTAAAAAAATCTTCTAGAATTCTTCCTCCATAGGGAGCATTGTTTATGTCAAAGGTACTCATCACAAGCAAAGGTTTAATTCTGAGATCAGTGGCTGCATTTTCATCAAACTTTCTCCAAACTGGATGGAGCAAGAGTTGTCTTGTTCTGGCTTTAGTATAGATTAAAGTCCTCCTGCCACTTGCCTGGGGCTTGTCCGTTGATGGAATCTTTAAAGAATAAAGCAGCCAAACCCAAACAAAGTGGCCTTGAAAACAGGCAAATTGATTTTCTTCTGCAGATCAGAAATTTCAAGAGGCTTTCAAGGATCTGCTAAAAGCCACTTCTATGGCACTGACCTGGCTTTGGTGTCCCATGTTTTCTCTTCCCCTTATAAAATACTGCTTGGGGAGCAAGAAGAAAAATAGCCTGAATATTTAGCATTGACACAGGATTGTAGACCTTTTGAAGCATTTGCTTGAATATCTATGAGTTAAAAGCAGAGCATGGGTAGGGGAATGAACTAATGCTCTACCCCCCAACATCTCTGACTCCACTTCAGATTGGGATGTTGAAATCTGACAGTGTTGGTTTCTAGTTTCTCATTTTTTTACACTTAAGTACAGTTTTCCATGGACACGGGTGGCGCTGTGGGTTAAACCACAGAGCCTAGAACCTGCCGATCAGAAGGTCGGCGGTTCGAATCCCCGCAATGGGGTGAGCTCCCGTTGCTCGGTCCCTGCTCCTGCCAACCTTGCAGTTTGATAAATAGATAAATAGGTACCGCTCCGGCGGGAAGGTAAACAGCATTTCTGTGCGCTGCTCTGGTTTGCCAGAAGTGGCTTAGTCATGCTGGCCACATAACCCACATGACCCAGAAGCTGTACGCCGGTTCCCTCAGCCAATAAAGCAAGATGAGCGCCGCAACCCCAGAGTCAGTCACGGCTGGACCTAATGGTCAGGGGTCCCTTTCCCTTTCCCTTTACAGTTTTCCACATTTCTGCCAGTTTCTGAATTTTTCAAGAAACAAGTCCTCATGAAAAAAACCACCAGTGGAAATTTCTCCAAATATACAATTTTCTTCCCCAAAAGCAATTTCCCGTCACACAATGTATTTTTGCATGCTATCTTCACTTATATATGCACGTTCATGCACACTTTACCCTCCTATATACATGTTCGCCCATTGTACATGGCTGAAGAACTGCACTGAAACATATGGAGATATACAAGTTTCAAAGGGAGGTTCACACATTATTTTGGAAAGTGAAAATTAGGAAGGTCCACCTGTAAATGCAAACTGAATCCAATTTCTCTCACATCCCTCCTTTGAGCTTTCATGTACTGAGAAGAAATGCCTAAACAGGGATTCTAAGTGCACTTGAGTGAATGTGCTCAGAATTCTCCTCCCACCCCGGAACCACAATAAGGCAGAGTTCCCCTTCATGGGTTGGGGGATTCTAAGCATGCTCAGCTGATTGGAACTTGTATGTGACAGTAGTGACCCAGGCCATTTTTCTTGAACCGTTCTCCAGCACAAATTATACCGAGGAAACATTATGCGTGGGCATTTTGGCATAATGCACATATAACAGGAGTAGCAAATGTAGCCTGAAAGCATTAGTTCATTAATCAGCCTGCTTAATTCATTAGCTATAGGTTAAAAGCTGTAGGTTTTTAATCAACAGATTTTAATTGGAACGGTTCCTCCTCACACTGTGTTTTTAAGGGTGTTCGGAATCCTTGTTATAATTTTGTAAGCAGTTGTGAGTCATTCCCCGATTAAGCGGTGTCAGGGTGGAAGAATTTATTGCCGCACTCTAGGAATTGTTGCTCCTTTAAAACCAAGCTGCCAAGGAAAATAGGAAGTTGCCTTATGCTGAATGAGACCATTGGTCTATCGAGCTCAATATTGTCTCTATGCCATGGGTTTGGAAATCAGGACTGGGGCCCAAATGCAACCCTCTATTGGGTATACCTGAAGGAGTGTCTCCACCCCCATCGCCCAGCCTGGACACTGAGATCCACCTCTGAGGGCCTTCTGGCGGTTTCCTCACTGTGAGAAGTGAGGTTACAGGGAATCAGGCAGAGGGCCTTCTCGGTAGTGGCACCCTCCTTGTGGAGTGCCCTCCCATCGGATGTCAATGAGATAAGTAACTATACAACCTTTAGAAGACTTCTGAAGGCAGCCCTGGATAGGGAAGCTTTGTAATGTTTGATGCTTTATTATGTTTCTGTATATGCTGGAAGCCACCCAGAGTGGTTGGAGCAACCCAGTCAGGAAATAACAAATAACAAATAAATGAACAATAAAACAACAACAACAATCTGACTGGGCCTTGGAACAGAACCCAGCCCATATCCCTCCCTGGTCCTGCTTTGCACCTTTCTCAAGTTGAACTGGATAGCTCAGTTGGTTAGAGTGTGGTGCTGATAACACCAAGGTTGCAGGTTCAATTCTCGTATGGGATGCAGAGGGTTAGACTAGATGATCCTCAGTGTCACTTCCAACTCTGCAATTCTATGATTCTAAGTCCCTTTGCCTGGCTGCAACTCTGCTGCTGCTTCTTGCTTGCCTAGGTGGAGGATAGAGACAGGTGTTTTGAGTTTGTATAAAAAGGTAAGATTAACATTTGTTGCTCTGTCTATTTCACCATCTTGCCCAGTTTCCCCACTTGACATGTGGCTTCTGGAAGGTTGCCCAGAAAGGCATGAGACCCTCAGTCTGAAAATGGTTCCCCATCCCTGGCCTACATGGATGGCAATAGTTCCTCAGAATTTCAGACAAAGGCCTACCTGGAGAGACATGCAGGGATTGAACTTGGAACCTTCTACATGCAAAGCAGGTGCTCTCCCACTGAGCTATGGCCCTTCCCTTCAGGTACCAGTGGCATACAGCATGAAAGCGCTCTTAAATGTGAGGAAAATCAGAGCTCCTGTTGGCTCCTCATATCTGCTGAGGGCTAACTAAATGCAGTTTCTCTTCCTGTCACAGTATCAGGCTGATACTATTCAGCCCAGACAGTCCCTCCACCTGGAGGCTGTTCCAGTAGCACAGACACTAAGGTGTCTCGCTGCTTGGCTTTATTCCTTGGTCCAAGCCCAGTGGGGCTACCAGATGTGGGAAAATGCATCATACGATGGACAGGATTAATGGTGAATCACACTAAATTACTCAGAATCATGAAACTTGACATGAGGAGTAGCATCTATAACAGTGTCATTTTCATATTTTTCAAAGTGACAATTCCCTGAACACTTCAGAAATCATGTTTTGGTTTTATGCAATCCCTCCCCCCCCCTTCTCTTAATCCTACAGACTGAGCAGGAAAGTAAGGGGAAGCAGGGGTTTTTTGCTGGGTTTTGAGACCCAAAAGAAGGTAAAGGTAAAGGGACCCCTGACCATTAGGTCCAGTCGTTACCAACTCTGGGGTTGCTGTGCTCATCTCGCCGGCATACAGCTTCCGGGTCATGTGGCTAGCATGATTATGCCACTTCTGGTGAACCAGAGCAGCGCATGGAGACACTGTTTACCTTCCCACTGGAGCGGTATCTATTTATCTACTTGTAATTTGACGTGCTTTTGAACTGCTAGGTTGGCAGGAGCAGGGACCAAGCAACAGGAGCTCACCCCGTCATGGGGATTTGAACTGCTGACCTTCTGATCGGCAAGTCCTAGGCTCTGTGGTTTAACCCACAGCGCCACCCGCATAGGTAGGTAAAGGTAAAAGGTAAAAGAAGGTAGGTAAAGGTAAAAGAAGAGGGCGTGCAGGAGCCTTATAGCCTGCTCACACTTTAGAAAAGGGCTACCATATTTTTCGCTCTATAACACGCACCCAACCATAACACGCACGTAGTTTTTAGAGGAGGAAAACAAGGGGGAAAATATTCTAAACGAAACAGTGGATGTATGATTTTTGTGGTTCATGCTGTGGCCACAGACATGTGATCTGACAGTGAGTTTGGAGTAGCCTAATGCAAAAATCCTGAGGATCCATGTGGATCCATGCTTTGTAACCACGTTTTTGCATCACTGCGGCCCCAGGCAACAGTGGGTGCGTGATTTTTTTGGTGCAAGATGTAGCCATGGACATGCTATGTGATCTGATGGTGAATTTGGGGTGACCCAGTGCAAAAATCCTGAGGGTCCATGTGGATCCGTGCTTTGTAACCACGTTTTAAGTGGTGAGGGAAGGAAAAGCACTCAAGAGACAAGGAGCATGCATGGGGTGTGTGGAGAAGGATGCTGCTAATAATGAAGAAGAGGGGTATAAGGGGAAAAGGCTCCTCTCCTCTCCCACTTTGCTCCTTTAAAGCAAGCAGGCTCTGCTTTTCTCCCTCCTCCCCGCTCATCCCCGGCTTAGCGAGCTGAAAAACTTTGCTGCTATTTAGCGAGCTGAGTGGGGAAGAGAGAGGGACAGAGAGCCTGCTTGCTTTAAAGGAGCCTCTCCTCTCCCGCTTTGCTCCTTTAAAGAAGCAGGCTCTCTCTCCCTCTCTCCTCCCCACTCAGCGGCTCTTTTCCCGCTTTGCTGTTTCAAAGCAAGCCACGGAGGAGGGAAGGAAGGGGAAACATGGATCCTCTGCTAACAACTGCAGCAGATCCCCCCGTCACCCGTAGGCATTCCCTCCATAACACGCACAGACATTTCCCCTTACTTTCTAGGAGGAAAAAAGTGAGTGTTATGGTGCAAAAAATACGGTATATTCTCAGCAACATCAGGGGTAGACAACTCATGGGCAACTTCTTATCTCTCTTCCCTGCCTGCTCCATTGGCCAACTTTGACAGGTGTCAATCACCTGCTGTTACAGTGATTCCAGATAACCTGCTTTCCTCCTCTCCCCATGATTCAAAATCAAATTGTGTGAACAAAGTCTGGTGATCAGCTGAGATTCAAGACAAAAAAACCACCGGATTATTGCACTAAAATGAACCAATGCTGCGATTCTATACACGCTTACCTGGAATTAAGTCCCACTCAGCATAGTGAGATTCCTCCTGAATAATTATTATTTATAAGATTTCACTGACTGTCAATGAATGGTTGAAACCTAAATACAATCCCTTTGGCCAGGTCAGAATTTCTAAATACTGGTGGTGTGGCAGGAAGTCAAAGAGATTTGCTGTCAGAAGATAAAAATCTGACCTGAAGAACACACCACAAATTGAGGCAAATGCAGGAACTAACCATCTCAAGTGTGTGAGTAGTGACTTCTTGTCATTTTTATCTGATGCTCACCAAATTGCTCTTAGAAGACAGACAGTCCCTCTTCAAAAGAGTTGAAAGCAACCACACTGGTTTTTTGAGACACCTCCTTATCGAACCCTTTATCACTCTCTTCCACGGAGGTATTTTGCATAGTTGTCAGGGGGTTTTCCAAGTTGTGGTGCCTGATTCTCAAAGACTCTGCTTTTGACTCCCTCAGGCCAGCATGTCTTCACAAATCATTACACTACTTTGGCTGCTAAGTGTGACAAGAGGGACTAAATCAGCAACCATGAGATGACTCATTCTCCCTTTATTGCCTCACTAAATATAGGACTGGTGGTTTTGTTTACTCTGGTTTCTTCTAAGAATTTCCCCTCCTTTCTCTTAATCCTGCAGGCTGGTTTTCTGGTACAGCAGGAAATTGAGAGGAGGCAGAATACCGGCTTGTTGTGTGTGTGTGTCTCTGTGTTGAAAAGTGTGGAGGGGTGAACTCAGGAGCACGGAAAGGGCGTGAGAGACAGAGACAAGCAAGAGGTGAACAACCCTGATCAGATAATGAGTAACAAGAAAATTGAGTTGGCAGATAGTCGCAAAGGTAGCTGTTATCAACAGGTGGCTGTTGAGCAAAGCATTACTGCTCTAGACAGAGCAACAACACAAGATACGTATGAGGTAGCCCTAAAATATGTGAAACTAAGAAAGCATTTTCTCATGCGTTCGGCATGAAGGACAAAGCACTTTTCAGCAGCTATAGCAAATATGAACCAAGGGGCATACCCAAAGTCCAAATCAACATTCATGACCCCATAAAACACCACCGGCGGCTTATTTTTTAACAGTATTTGTCCCCTGAACATGCCGGGAAATGCTGTCCATTTCCTCACAGTAGCTCTTGCTAGAGATCCACTTTCTTACAAATGATCTGAGAAATGTGGACTTCGGATCCTCCTTGGGGCCTGGCCCTCTCCCTCGTGCAACAACCAACACTTGATTGATTTGATTTTCAGCATTTCTGCACCGCTTTGAATCCCAAAGCAGCTTACAAACAATTAATAGCAATAACCTAATAGCAGCTTACAAACAATAAATAGCAATAACCTAACAGAGCATCAAGAGTGCAGAATAAATCATATGATACAATGAGCAAATCATCAGTAAAACATTTGCAATCTACAAAACGCTATTGACAAACCAGTAACTAAAAGAATAAGCTGAACATCACAATTACAAAATAAGTCATATTATATGATTAATAATAATAATAATAATAATAATAATAATAATAATGTATTTATTCCCTGCTCATCTGACTGGGTTCCCCCAAAATCCAACAAAATATTAAAATACAATAATTAATCAAATATTAAAAGCTTCCCTAAACAGGGCTGCCTTCAGCTGTCTTCTAAAAGTCTGATAGTTGCTTATTTATTTGACATCTGATGGGAGGGCATTCTACAGGGCGGGTGCCACTACCAAGAAGGCCTTCTGCCTGGTTCCCTGTAACTTCTGTTCTCGCAGAGAGGGAACCGCCAGAAAGCCCTTGGTGCTGGGCCTCAGTGTCCAGGCAGAACGATGGAGGTGGAGACACTCCTTCAGGTATAAGGCATTTATAATCTATAAAACAATATCAACAAAATGGCAACTAAAAAAATAAGCTTAGCACACTCCCCTTCCTCCAGTGACTCAATCTTTCACTCTCTTCAGTTCATTAAAGTACACATACGCATCCATCATACAGGAGGACCCCGATCTAAGAGAAATACCAATATGGAGATGCTATGTGTTCTCCTCTCATATGCCTATAAATCCATCTTGAATAGCAGTGAAAGGGAAACTCCCTCCTGCAGCCCTGCAGCTGATGCTGGGAGAATGGCAGAATATCCAGTGTTGACACAGAAAGTCTTTGGGTCTTCCCCTTTCACAGATGGAGGAAAACATTCTGCTGGAACACAGGTTATCACAATGGAGATTGCACACCCATGGAAAACAACACGGGAATGCCCCCAAAGGAACTGCAAATTTGGTGGCATTTTGTTTTCCTCTGCCCGCCTTAAGCATTGCTAACTGCTTCCTCTGTGTCGTTCCCCGTCTTGGCCTGCTGCTTTACTATTCTTGGCAACTGACGATATCAAGAGCATTTGAAGGGATTCATGTTGATGTCTCTGTGAAACACTGACCCTCTTGTCCTCTGCCCTTCTCTTGAATTCCTGGCAAAGTTTGACAGAACAAAAGTCTACGTTGTTTCCTCTCACCCCCTCTCACCCCCTGAAATGCACAACTTTTCTGGGGATATAAATAATCTTCTGACTAGTTTTGCCAAGCAAAATCCAGAGCCTTATCACAACCATGTCCAGAAATGGCTGGAGAAAGTTGGAGAAATTGAATGTTGTGGGTTGTTTTTTAAAAAGGTAAACATTAATATTCAATGAAAGCTAACTATATATATATTAAGTATGCTTCTCATGCCATTCAGAAGAGCATAAAGGACAGTTGAGGTACGGTCCAGGCTCAGACCTGATATGTTTTAGCATACTTGCTGCACCATGGGCCTTCTAATAATTCCCAGGGTGGATCTACACTAATGGCTTTTAATGCTAAAAAAGAGTTAAGGAATGGTTCCGATAACCATACAGCCATGGGACATTCTTTTTCAACGTTAATAATGCATTATTAAAATGTGACACCAGAGGGCGCTGCAGAGCAACCCCTTCCAAAGACCAGGTAGACCTTGTGGAATAGGACTTTTTTTGTCTTGACGTTTTAGAACACTCTTTTTTAATATTGTTCTAATAACGTTTAAAATGTGAGTGTAGATCCAGCCCCAGAGGTCTGTCTCATTATATGAACCAATGGGCTGCAACTCTTGAAACTGTTCCCCACAAGTATCTTTTAGTTTGTTTTTTAAAATGCTAGTTTTATTTTGAAATAATAGGACACCATTTGTAGTGGACAGGTTGTGGGTGACGTGATGGGCCATACATTTAGGCTTGACATATGCAGAAGTGGCTTGCTGGGTGGTGTGGAGCCACTATGCTAGTTTGCTGGCAGCAGGGTCATTGTTACTTACCAAGAGGAGGAGCGGCGAGGCAGCAGGGGGGTTGGTGCAGTGGACACACACCAGCAGAACCTCTGGATTCGCTCCACTGGTGTGTTTGCACTGTACCAACCTCTCTGCCACTTCCAGGGGCGAACAAAGACTAACCAACACCCGGGGTGGGGCAAACTGCCAGCTCTGCATGTGTGCGTCACTACGTAGGGCGCATGTGCACTGTTGCTACGTACAGCGCATGCGTGTGACACCACGCATGCGTTGTATGTAGCGGTTTGCCACTGCCGCTGCCCAAGCACCATACGGACGGTGGCAGGATCCTCTCCTCGTGGCTGCAGTCATGAACATAGGATCCTACACATGCGGCTGCAGTGGCGCGATGGCTGCTTGCGCTACTGTGCTCAGGGGTGAGCACCCTGCGGGGTGCCTTCTTGTCACCCTTCCAGACATGGCACCCGCCCCCCTTGCGATGCCACTGGCCACTTCACCTCCTCCTCTGCCCTAGTGAGCAACAGGGCTCTGCCTTCCAGGAAGCTCTAGAATGGTTCTGCCTCACCTGGCAAGCTGCCTCTGGACATTTGCATATCTTCAAAGACGCCACTGTCTCATATGACAGCATTGTACCATGTGACTGCTTGTGGTCACGTTTGAGATTAGAGCAGGGGGGACCATTTGCTCGACTCCCCTTCTCCCTTACACCAGTTTTGGGGTAAGTCAGAACATCCCCGCCCCCAGTACACCTACGTCTGACAAATTACGAAAATTCCCTTTTCTAATGATACTAATCTGGGGAGAGTAATCGCTCTTTCTCCATGGCTTAGCATTTTTAATCCCTCCCAAGTATACGTAGACTCGTAAGTTGTCCTTGCTCTATCTTGCCATCTATCCAATTTCCCTTCAGCATTTTTCATGCCGTCTAACATCTCAGCCTGCTGTAAATAAGCCTGCAGTGGGAGACGCCGGATGCCTGATGATCCGTACCGGGAGGGTCATCCCTCAGAAAAAGATACCACCTGTACATTCCTGCCAGCTATGGGAAACCGGAAGGCTTGTGATTTACTTCTCGCTCAACCCTTCCTCCTCTTGTACTCCTGTACAAATATGTGAATTACACTGTGTATATATATATACATATACATGTATATGTATATACATATACATGTATATACATATACATGTGAAAATCTACGAAAGCATATACATATACATATATATATATATATATATATATATATATATATACACCAGCAAATGAATAGCTTGCCCAATTTCAACTCTTCAGTCTCTGTGCAAAAGTTCCCCAATCAGAACCCTGGTTCCTTCTTTATTTCTTGCTTTCCCATCCCCTTACATTTACTTTTATTTTCCTTCACTTAAAGGTTTATTTTTGAGGGTTTTTCTTTCTTTGCTAAAGGACTGCAGCAGGTAAAGCTGTTGGCTTGCCATCTACCCACTTTCCTTTTAGCATTTCTTATGGGATGTTTCAGCCTGCTATCAGGAAGTCTGTTGTGGGAGAGTATGGATGCCTGAGGATCCCTCAAGTGACTTGTATGGATGCCTGAGGATCCCTCAAGTGACTTGGACTCCTTTGGCAGGAAGAACAGGCAGACAGGAATTATTAATTAATTCATTAATAATAGCTCAACACATCATAAATTTCAGTTTCTCTCAGTCCCCCCCCCCAATCTTAAATTCAGTTCTCCACATTTCTACATCAGTTTGAGATTTTTTTTTTGGGGGGGGGGAGGATGGAATCCCCATGAAAATCCACCATCTTAGTGCAAAATTCTCCCAATATACACATTTTCACCTGAATTTTGCCAAATATACACAATTTTGCAAGGCAGTTTTCACGAATCGAATTTTTTGTATGTTATTTTCGCTAATTTCCACATTTTGATGCGCGCTTTACCCAAATATGTGCATTTTTGAATGCACTACCTGGCTGGAGAACGGCACGGAGAAATTTGGAGAAGTGGACATTTTGAAGGAGGGCTGTGCTTCGGTTCACATCTAAAGGCGAATTTGAAAGGTTCGTCTTTAAATGCGAACTTCATCAAATTTCTCCCCCACCTGTAATTATGTGATGCTGATTTGTTCAAACATTCGCTCATATAGTTCTTACAGTGAGAGAGCAATGCCTGTAGAGTGGCGTAATTAATCTGACTGTTGCAAGATTAAATGCCCTCTCCCACTGCCCCACCAGCCAGTTTATTTTTTAACAGTAAGGAAGAATGATTCAAGGGTAATGGATTTGGCATGTACGGTTTTGGAGTGTCGAGATGAATATTTGGTATAATCTCTGCCTTCACACTCGGAGAAACTGCCAGCTGGCAATTATGCTAGTAGTCTGTTGCTCATTCTGTTACACCTTCTGCAGTCTGCCACCTTATTTCCTGCATTCATGCTCCCAGCAATAGTTTTTCAGCTCAATAGTTTGTTCCGTTTAAAAAAGTAATCATCTTTACTCTCACCATGGAGTAGCTCTGGAGAAGCTGCCTAGCTTGTGCAGTATGGTGTTGTTGCGAACCTCCTTCCTCCCCACTCTGACTTGGTTTACACCTCCTTTGCAACCTGAAAAACCTTCTAGGGTTTGAAAGCTCTTTTGCTTCAGGCTGATGATGTAACAGGATGCTAGTGTAACATTTTCCAGTTTGGATGGGTTGCAAATCTTAATCGTATATATTGGAGTAGTTAAGTGGTGTTTTCTTAATTTGGGGCAGGAACCTAGTACAGTCATGGAAGAGCACATGTTTGGCTTTGCAGAAGGTCTGAGGTTCAATCGCTGGTGTGTCCAAGATTGTTTTCTGTTAGGGATCATATAGCAGATGATTGAGAGGACCTTCACTGGGGAGAAGATGATCAGACTGACAGTTTTCTGTGCAATTTTAGACTCTGTATGTCTTAAGGTTTTCCCTTTTTAAAAAAAGTGTTACATGCGTGGTTTTAATGTGAGTTATTTCTAATAATAAAACAAGAGTTCACTATTGTCCAGATTGTCAAAATTGTGTTTAGGGACTTTTGCTCATGTCAACAAATTTGTCTTGCAATCCATCTTGACATGATTTTATTCAAGGTTAAACTATGTATGTTGGTGGCAGGCCTCTGTCTTTTGATTCCGCAACCACATGCAAAGAGTGGGTTGGGAGGTGTAAGGCAAAATTAGAAGTGGAAAAAGGATTATGCAGTGTGTGAGTCAAAGGATGGAGGTAGTTCTGAACCTTCAGGCTGCTTGCTACTTTCCCCAGACAGTCTCTCCTCAGGCTCTTTTCTGTCAGTTCAGGTACTTTCTAATACCAGAGCCCTCTTTTGGGGTAGGGTGGGAAGGTTGGGGGAAGATTCCAGGGAAAAGCAGGAGATGGTGAAGGAGGATGGTGCAGTCTATTTGCACATCATCATCACCATCAATATTATATTTGTTGTAACTCATGCTTCCTCACACAGAGCCCAGAGCAACCAGCAATATTAATAAAATACAGTACAAGAGCAAAATCAACACTGAAATTTACAATAAGATACAATAGCATGTGACAATCAGTGGTAGTGAAGACACAGGAACAGGTAGCATTTTAGGGAAATAGAACCAGCCCTGCTATACTTTCTGAAGGCCTGCAAAAGCTACACCTGAATGAATGTAATGTGTGGATCCGAACTGGGATGGCGTTCCATAGATGGGATGCCACCGTTGAGAAGGCCCAGTGGTGATACCTCGTAGGTATCACAAGCAGAATTTCGCCCACAAATCTCAAAACCTAAAGGAAGATTCTCTTTGAAGCACTTGAACCCTAAGGTTTCGAGGGCTTGGAACCAACACCTTGAATTAGGCCTAGTGTCTTTCTGACAGCCAGTGTAGCACACTCAGAACTGGGGTCTTGTGATCGCACCTCACTGCCCCAGACAGCAAGTGAACAGTAGCATTCAGTTGCCAGAATGTCTCCAAGTGGAGCTCCATACAGAGCACACAGAAGTAGTCCAACTGGCAAGTTAACAGAGGATGAGTTACTGGAGCTATGTTGTTCTAGTCCATATCTGGTGGACCAGCCTTAGCTAAGCATTAGTACTCCTCAGCACCAAGTCCAGTGATAGATGGGATACTAGGAGTGCTCTCAAACAATGCATCTGTTCCTTTAAATGGAGTACTACCACACCCAGCTTTATCCTTTACAGGTGGTTAAGGCAGACCCACATTTAAAGATATGACCTGGAATTCTGAAAAACCTACAGTTCCAGTGACATTTTGGTCTGCTATGATAGTAAGTAAAATTTTACGAGAAGTTCTAATTTATGCCAACTGGTATGTCAGTCGCTGTCAATGAGAATGTTGCCTTGGGTTTTATAACATAAATGCATATGCACATTAGATGGAAATGATTAATGCATAGTTCCCAGGGAGAAAATTAGGCATGTATGGGATCTTATTATGGAACTGAGGTCCATAGCACAACTTGGCATGTTCTTACTGTTTCCTGTAAAGTCGGTGCAGCATGCTTCCTGCAAAACCTTGTTGGAGCAGAGCTCTGGTTTCAAATTTGTCTGGTTATAATGATTCTGGTGATACCCTGGTCTGACCTTCAAGATGAATATCAGTGAGGCTGCAGTACATATATGCCACATTCACATGTGACATCTGATTTATTTAAGTTTCACTGAGATAGTTTGCTATCTGGACTTACCTGCAATGCTGACCTTGCATCTAGAATAGAAAGGGACATGGTTAAATGATATATGCAGGGGGAAAGAGAGTAATTGGGTGGCCAAGGTTATGTTGATCATGTGGCAAATATATAGCAAAAAAAGAGAGGGGGAATAAAGCCAATTTTTCACTGATTATTTTGTTCTACATCCATTATCCCCAGGGTTGCATTGTTTCTGAGCCAAAGGTATAGCAAACCAAAGTACATTTGGAAACTAAGCTTGACTGCATTTCAGATAATATTAATCAATGCTTTTTAGCACACATTCCTGGGGAACAGTGTGATACGAGAAATATTTGTAGTAGAAATGTTTTCTGCAATGTAATTTGCATGTTCTTTCTAAATCCTGTCTCGGGGATGTTTTGTCCTTCGTATTTTATCTAAAGCTCTGTAATTACATCGCGATGACTTGTATGCACCATCTTCTTTTCTTTTTTAAAAAAATCATGACAGATTCCTTGAAATGCATTATACATGGGTTTGGGTTGTGTGGGGGGGACCCATTTATTAGGTGACGAGCTTGGCTGGAAATACTTAAACATTTTGCCTGGGCAGATGGACAATGTGGCCATTTTTTAAAAAAATGGCAACACATATATGAATTCAATTAAAAAGTGATTTGACAAGCACTTCTTCCATTGTTTATATTCTTCTGGAGGGAGGAAAGAACAGAACATTGTTTTGTTTCAAAAATAATGTTACCACGAGCATTACTATGCCGCCTCACTTTTGCATAATCTGACACTGAAAATAGTGTAAAGAATGGTCCACATTTGCATAACCTGACACATGCCACCCTGGACTCCTTTGGGAGGGAGGGCAAGAGAGAAATGTAATAAATAAATCGATGCTAGGAACTGGTGCAGCCTGCACTCATCACTATTTTTGTCCCTAATTAATATTCTACATTCTGTTTTCTTCGAGTGAAAGTTAGTGCCTTGTTGAATACGTACCAACTTCCCTTCTATTAGTTTGGACAAATTGAGCCAGGGCATCAGGGAAATATTCATCTCTCTCTCTCTCTCTCTCCCTCTCTCTCTCTCTCTGTGTGTGTGTGTGTTTCCATCTGACATGGGATCTTCTCTGATATCAGAAAGGGTTATCAGATGTACAGTATGGCCCTCAGATGCCTTTTAAAAAGCCACAAGATTGCACCCTGAAACTCTATGACATTATAAACTATACAACATTTGCAAACCGCTTTAAGAATGTTTTTTTAAAACTTAATCTGTTCTGGAGGTCTGTTCTTAACCTGAAACTGTTCTTAATCTGAAGCACTACTTTAGCTAATGGGGCCTCCTGCTGCTGCTGCACGATTTCTGTTCTCATCCTGAAGCAAAGTTCTTAACCCGAGGTACTATTTCTGGGTTAGCGGAGTCTGTAACCTGAAGCGTATGTAACCTGAAGCGTATGTAACTCGAGGTACCACTGTACCACCCTTCACCATAAGGCGAAATGCGAATTTCTGCGTGGTCTGTTTTCGTTAAAAACCCACAGATAGATGTGAACATGGGATGTAATGGGCTCATGAGTGAACACATCAGATTAGAAAGTGAGGCACAGACACTGGTTCCTGGGGTCCCAGTTTGGGCTATTGCAGCTGCAGCCAACCCCATAACAGGCTTTAAATTAAAATGTTTCCCGAGATGAACTTTTCTCAATGGCATTTCATTTCCACTGTTCATCTTTGCCCTGATCATGTTAGAGGCAAGGGCCAGATGGCCGCGCATAGATTTGCTGCAGAAGGGAGCTGTGACTTACATGTTAATGAGGCACATTTTTTTTTGTTTGGTTTGGTTGGTTGTGTGTCTCTTTAAACAAAAGACACTCGAGCAGGTTTACCAAAGAGTTTTCATAAAGGAACAAAGCATTCTTCTAAATAAGAGACCTATGTGTAGATCACAGAATAAAAGTTTTTGCTTGGTGCTGAAAAGCATTGGGGTGGCCAAGGATTCGCCGGTCCTTCAATGTCAAGAGCTCAACCATGCTGAAGTATCCACTGATGTGGAAGGAAAACACAGCACAGAAACTCTCTTGTAGAAGTCCCAGGGAGCAAGCATTATTCCTAGGATGCATTTAATGAATTCTTCTCTTCATTTAAAACCTGGGGTTCTAGATGCCTCTGGACTGTCAATATTTAGTAGAATAGATATGTGCGACTTCAGGTTTGCAAAGTTAAAGTGGATTAAAAGGCTCTTTCACCTTGGTGCAAGAAACACACTAAAGGAGAATTGGACTGTTTCCTGTTTGGAAATTGAGACATGTGGGATGAACGGATGATGAACAGGAAGCCGTATAAACAAGCTGCAAGCAAATCATGATAAATGCTCATTGTCCTATAAGCTCCCCACAAACAGATCAGGGAAAAAAATGCTCAAGAGAGACAGCTATAAGCTCACCTCCGTGTAAGCTTTCTGCAAGCAAATCAGGATGAATGTTCAGTAATTAGGGCATCTGAAGGTGCCCTCAGACTCAATATACAACTTGAGTCATGAAGCTTATGAACACATTGGACCCATTGTCTTATATCTGCATATCTAAGCAAGTAAACAGAATGACTACATCAACACACACGGACACACACACACTTGTGTTTACGCACACAGACAAATAAGCACTGTCAATCATATTCACCCGCTTTTTCACCCGCTGTTGAAATTTAAAGTAATGTGCATGTTACCCAAACCTCAATATAATTGCGGAAATTAAAGTGTAAGGTAAACAAAAGGCTTAGGTGATTCTCAGCATTCACCAGTGTATGCATGAAAAGAAATGAGGGAAGGATATGTCTTTCGAGGTATCCACAAGATTCCCCTCAGATTGGGACCATTCAACATGTAAACGTTGACAGTCACTAAATTTGGGTGGTTCACTGTAACATAACAGTATCAGAAGAAAGAAAAGGCTTGTGTCAATAGGATAAATGAGATATTTAACTGTCCAAGTATTTAGCTAATAGGCAACATGAGAAATGTATGTTAAGCATGTTTTGGAATGTGTGTTAGTTAATATGGAGTGTGAGATAGGAGTTGGCTAAAAGCTTCCAGTGCTGACTTTCATGTGATACAAGTCCCTAGCAAGCACGTTGGAGCGTATACCTGCCAGTATATTGACTTTTTGGTTGCATATGCAACCATTTTCTGTTTACGACAGCATCGTAGGACTGGTGTAAACTTAGTCTCTAGAATAAATGTGTGTAGTTGCCACAGTGCATGTCCGTTGACAGTACCAAGCAATTTCAAGGGAGAGGAGGTGAATATGCCACCTGCAGGTATATGTTCTCATTTAGTCCTTTGACTTGTGCTGTCAAATCACCATGATGTGTACTGCCACTTGGAGAAACAGCTATATTTCAACAGCACAGCCTCCTTTCAAGGCTGTAACTAGGAGAACAAAAATTCATTTTTGGCTACCTGAGCCAGCAAAAGAAAATAACAACAACAACAACAACAACACCCTGCCCATCTGGCTAGATTTCACCAGACACTCTGGGAGACTTAGAGCATCTCTAAAAACATAATAAAAACACCAATCTTTAAAAATCTCCCTCAACAGGGTTGCCTTCAGATGTCTTCTAAAAGTCAGATAGTTGTTTATTTCCTTGACATTTGAAGGAAGGGTGTTCTACAGGGAGGGCGACACTACTGAGAAGGCTCTCTGCTTGGGTCCCTGTACCTTCACTTCTCGCAGTGAGGGAACCGCCAGAAGGCTCTCTGCGCTGGACCTCAGTGTCTGGGCTAAGCAATAGAAGTGGAAATGTTCCTTCAGGTATACTGGGCCAAGGCCATTTAGGGCTTTAAAGATCAGCATCAACACTTTGAATTGTGCTTGGAAATGTACTGGGAGCCAGTTAAGATCCTTTAGGACTGGTGATATATGATCCTGTGGCGGCCACTCCCAGTCACAAGTCTAGCTGCTGCGTTCTGGATTAGTTATTGTTTCTGAGTCACCTTCAAAGCCCCATGGAGGCTACCCAGGAGGTAACCAGGGCATTCACCAGTCTGGTTAAACAGTCTGTGGGCATCACTAAGATGCTTGACAGAGGTGCTGTGTCTGGCAGCCCGACCCTCAAACATCTGAGTGCAGTAGGAGCTGGTGGGATGGTGTTGGTGGGGCATTGCTGTTCTCCCAGCTTCCAAACACCATGTGTCACTGAGGCTCATTGGAGGGAGATGAGTGGGGAGTTGGGCATTGTACACATGCATAACAGCAAGGGCCTGTCATGGGCCAGGAGTCAGCTTTGCTTGCTGAACAGCAGTCTGAAGCAGGAGGAACTCCACCTGCAGCTAATCAGTATTCAAGGAGACAGAGGAGAAGGTGCTGGTGAGACCCATCTGGCTCCAACCTTCTTAAGCAGAGCTTCCAGCAGCAGGCAGGTGCTGGTAACAACGCTTGTAGTTCCTGGCCCAACCTTTCTACTTTTTGCTCGTCTTGATCCTTGACTCCTGGATTCCCCCATCCCTGGACCATCTGACCACGCGGATTGCTGTTTGCCCGACCCTAGGATTAGACCTGACTTCAGATGCTGACTCTGCCTCCAGGCAAGAACACCTCAGAGACTCTTCTGGTTGGCTGGCATCCCACTCCACTGAGCTCTGCACGTTGTTGCTCAGCAACACAACTACGGCAGATCAGTGGCTTGCCTCCACTGCAACACATCACACAATGTCAAGCTCCCCCAATCTCTCTGGCAAGTGTCAGCAACAGGCTGCATTTGGAAGCTGGGAGAGCAGTGGCGCCCAACCCAAGCCACCAAACAGGGCACTATTGGCTGAATGGAAAGGAGTGGGCGGTCAGCAGCTAGCAAACAGACAAGCAGGGGGCAATAAACAAAAGCCCCATCCAGTCCCCCTCCAGATCTGGAGAAGGAGGCTAGAGAATCAGATGTGACCCATCATTTGGAATTGCAGCACACAGTGAAATCTGGCTGTGCAGGAAGACTCAAGGCAGTAAGTGGTCCTACAGACCTTGCTCAGAGCGGAGTGTTTTTAAAGGTATCTCCAATAGCATCTGTTTACCACTTCCTTGTATAACTGCTTAATCTTGTTCATGAAACTGAAAGGTCATTCATGGAACTGCCATGCAATACACTCCCCATCCCACAACCCTCCTAGACTCTAAAAAGTCTATATTGCTCTCCCCTCCTCCATCCATTCTGAAAGAAGCCTTTTAAGTCAGTTTGAGGCTCACCTGTCGGAGAACAGATGCTATCAGCAATGCAATGTATATGCGAGAACACTGGAATGTAGTAAGTTATCCAGACTGAAAAAGAGAAACTTTTGCACATATAATCCATTTGGGAGACACAGGTCTCCACCATTGTTTGACAGGAAAGCCTCTGGGCATTCAGAGCACAGAGCTCTCTCTTGTGACTGATAAACTGAAAACAGTCTGTTGAATGTGAATTCTCAACCCCACCATCTGATTAAGAACTCTCTTTCTTCTCTCTCTCTCTCTCTCTCTTTCTCTCTCTCTCTCTCTCTCTCTTGCTCTCTCTCTGCCACCTCCTCCTACATCTCCTAGAAATACAAAATTACAGAGCAAGAAGGTGATCCCCAGTAATCTGTAATCTGTAAATTTGGAGACCAAGTGTAATCTGACAAGGTGTATGCTATGGTGTCCAGCTTCTTCAGCAAGCACACCACAAGTCAAGTCTGTTAGCAAAGTCACTTAAGTAACACAGAGTGAATCTGTCAATTTCAGGATCTCTGAGTAACTTTTTTTTCCAATTTTAAGTTCAGTTCTTCATATTTCCACATCTATTTGTGTTTCTTTTAAAAATAGTTATTATGAAAATTCATCAGCATTCATGAAAATTCACCAGCATTTCACTCTTAATTACTCCCAATATAAAGTTTTATGCTACTATGCAAAATGTACACCATTTTGCAAATCAATTTTCCCTAATAAGCTGCATGTTTGTGCATTGTTTCCATTAATACATGCATCACAATGCACACTTTACTCCAGTATATGCATTTTTGTGCATATTACTGGGCTGAAGAACTGCACTGCAAAATTCAGATGCAAATTTCAAAGGTTCCAGCAGCTTCTGAAGGATATTAGATATTGATAGCAGCCCTGGCTTTAACAGTCCAAAACATGTTAACAGCACACAGGTGAATGGAACATAATGGATAGGACTTATTTGCAGAATCTTCACTAACACAACGAGTAAAAGCAAGAGGAACAGGGCCTTTTGTGCCCCAGTAGACCCCAGCCATTGCAATGCGGGCAGCTGTGTTGGTGATTTCTGTTTCTCTTGTTGCCCGTGAGGAGTCAGGCTTCAGTCTGACCAGTCTCCTACCTAAGGACAGCAAAAGGGGTGGTCAGGAGAAGCAAGAATGACTGCAGCTGTGGGAACACCCACCCCAACGCTGAATGCTTGGATAAGAGACAGTTCACCATTGCTGCGGCTTCTCAGCTCAGTTAAGCCAAAGGCCATTTTATAACAGAGAGACTCAGTTCTACAATCAAGACTCAGCAATAGTGCCTTCTTGCTTTATCTTTGCCTGCTGGCTTCTTCTGATCTGCTCAGTAGGCATCCAGTACAGTTTCTTGCAATAGTGACTCAAACACTGAAATCCTGCAGAATTTTTATAATTTCTTTGTGTCATCAGCAGAAATATTTTTAATGATCAACAGAGCATAAAGCATGTACTTTCATTTGGTGTCCCTCATCAACAAATTGATTCCGCATTTCCATATGATTTAGGAAATAGGGCCTTCCTGTCAGGGGAATTGTTTTAAAAATCCTAAGCAAAAGGAGGCAGGCAGAGTGAGAAAAATCACAATGGTTACTGAAAACCCATCTGATCTGGAGATGCAAATAAAACGCAGCACCTTTCTTTTTCAATACATTTTGTATTATTGATGGCTGCGATTATATGAGCTGTACTAGCATTAGAAAAGCCATCGGTAGATCACTGTCTTCTCACACGTGTTTCTGATATACGAATCTGTCAGAAAGGGTTGAAGGAAATTGGCAAATCCTACGATCTAGAACCATAAGCTATACAATATGTTCCCTCAAAATCATATGTTAGATGAGTGTTTGCATAGCGAGACAATAATTTCCATTGATACCCGTGGGGGAAATTCTCATGCGTCCCAGACCATGGAATTTTGACCCTTCAAAGGCCAACCCCCTGGGGAAACTCCCCCTCCTTCCCTCAGCCAATCAGCCAAAGGCAAACAAGTAAGCAAAATATTCTCTCTGTTTGGATACCTGTGGTATGTATAGTGAGGCTTGGGTACTAATTCCTTGTGTTTGGATAAGTGAATGTTCTCATAGTGAACATTCGTAATGTGGCACCTCCATGTACCATGCAAGAATGTTATATTTCACTTAGAATAGTGGTGGCAATGACGGTGGCGGCAATGGAGCCAGATCGGGATAAAACACTTCACCATCATCATCTGCACCATGGGTAGGCAAACTAAGGCCTGGAGGCCAGATCTGGCCCTATCGCCTTCTAAATCTGGCCTGCGAGCGGTCCAGGAATCAGCATCTTTTTACATGAGTAGAATGTGTCCTTTTAATTAAAATGCATCTCTGGGGTTTTTGTGGGGCCTGCCTGGTGTTTTTATGTGAGTGGAATGTGTCCTTTTATTTAAAATGCATCTCTGGGGTTTTTGTGGGGGCCTGCCTGGTGTTTTTATGTGAGTGGAATGTGTGCTTTTATTTAAAATGCATCTCTGGGTTATTTGTGGGGCATAGGAATTCATCCATTTCCCCCCCCCCCAAAAAAAAATATATATAGTCTGGCCCCCCCACAAGGTCTGAGGGACAGTGGACTGGCCCCCTGCTGAAAAAGTTTGCTGACCCCTGATCTTCATCATGATACAACAATGACTATTATTGTTATTGTGTTACTATTTCAATTATTTTCTCATGAGAGTACTAAAAAAAAAAAAAAGCTTATAATTGCAGCCAGTGTTCATCCAACTTTACTTGACACTATGCTATATAATAATCATTTAGAAACAATGTTAATTTCATAAAATAACCAGCAGCGCGAACTGCAATAGGTAACGTCTGCCTCCCTGACCTGTCTGGAATAAGTATGCAGGTTCTCATGCATGTAATTTAGCTACTTGATTCATTAACATTTAAGCAGGCTGCTAGGCTATGACCACCAATTAGATGCTTTTGCAGAGTCTTGGCAGAACTGTATTTAACAGCCACGGGCATAGCGACACTTTGTCAGGGAGAATAATATAACAAAGGTGGGTGCTGGTTCAAGGCAGGTAGAATTTGCATTCTTTTGGAGATGCTATCTACTTTCGCTAGTGTTTGCAACTGGCATTTCTAATAATATCGGGCACAAATAAATTATTATAGGAGAAGACTGAATTGTTATCACTGGAGGTGCAGAACACCAAAGTTCTTACTCCATATATTAGTGAAGCTCCGTTACATCAGCAAAGCTTGTCGTGCTGTATTGGTCATAAGCAGGAGGTGGTTTGGACTCCAGGGTTGGCTTTATGGTGAAGATATTGGATGGCCACCTCTGTCATCACCATGCATCCTCTTGCCATTTTAAAACAATTATGGGAGGACAAGAAGAGAGGCATAATTTGAAGCAGATATTCCTACATTTTTAAGGAGCTTGAATTATATGTGTATTCCATACAGATCTGACTGTGCATTAAGTTCTATGAGAGATGCTGTCCTAGTACTGCCTGATCCATCTGAAATACTTTGTGTAGAGACCCAAGGGAGGGATCTCTTGGTGGGCATGTCCCAGTTATGGAATTCCTCCTCCTCTACCTTTCCTACCCAACCTTTCTGCCTTATATCTTGGCCTCTCCTTCCGGCTTCCTGAAGCAGTGTTGCACAGGAATTGAATTCTCCTGCTTACCAGCTGTCAAAGCATTGAGAAGACCCTGAGACCCCCTAGTATAGGGAGGTAAATAAATTCAATAAATAAAATAAATAAATAAATAATAAAATCCCTTAAAAGAAATCACATACCACCCCAATTGCTAGTTCAAAGGTTGCCATGACCAGTATCTTTCAGCTATCAAATACCTGGGTAAATTTTAAGCAATTTGTATATTCTTATTTGTGTACTATACTCCACTCTGGGATATAGTATGCTGAAGGGCAAGTTACAGCTATACCCTATAGCGCTGAGTGTTATCCAATGTCACATAGGAGAACTTTCCCTCCTCCTCCTCCTCCTCCTCCTCCTCCTCCTTCTGGGGGAGATCTTAGTGGCACCAGGGGCAAGGGCTGCAGGTGGAAGGAGAGGAAGACAAAGCGATTATACAAGCAGATATCCATGCACAAAGACAGGCACCATTGGCACCCAACCATTACTAAAATGAATTTGGCCCTCCAGATGTTGCTGAATTACAACACCCAGCATCCTTGGCCATTGGCCATGCTTGCTGGGGCTGATGGGAGCTGTAGTTCAGCAACACCTGCAGAGCCAAATTTCCCCATCCATACCTACTCTAATGGGCTACATAGACTGGAGGAAAACAACAGGTGTCCATCCTCCTCGTGCCCCTCCTGTGTTGAAGCTGCTTTGAGAAAGTCATACACACCCATCCCAGGACAAAATCTGGTAAACTGGTTTTGCAGGATTTTTGTAGCATTTCAGTAATCTGAAAAACTTGTTCTGTTATAGTTGAGAGGATTTAGAAGCGGGGAGGAAGGGTATGCACACCAAAGACATGCGAGCCTTGATTATAACACTTCTTATACTACGTAAAATGTTCGTCTGTGTCCAGCCATAGAAAGGTTGTTGCCAGTATATACAGTCATTAAAAATGTGAGCTATAGCTGGCACTTATCATTTCCTCTGACTTATCAAGTTTGATGGATCATGAGAAAATAGATCATCCATGTTATAACATATATATATATATATGGGTATATATAAGTATACCATCACAATATTATTCTTTATTTTTGAAATCAAATGGTAGAGCAATTGGTCCCTTCCAAACCTTTGGGGGGCTTTGCTCAATAGTTCACTCAAACATTTTATTAGCTATTGTATACAAAGCATTAAAGGTGATCCATTGAAGGAAAAATGAGCCACAATTCTTTGACTACATGCTCAAGAGTGGCAGATACGGGATCAAAATAAATTATTAGGATTTCCGTTACCTCTTTACTTTCTTATATATTGTAATTACAGTATTGATTACGGCTTTAAGATTAGTCCATGACCAAATGAATGTAACCTTCTCTGACTGGTTAAATCGGTAAACGAGAAGACCATATTGATTGCTGGCATTTTGTACCAATTAGTAATTAGGAATTAACCTACACAGGGATCCCCTCAGTACTTCTGGATTTATGGGAACTGCCTTCAGATGCTAAATCTCAACAGCAGTTTGTATGTTTGCAAAGGAGAGTGAATGTTTGGGTGTAGCTGTCCTATGCAAAGTATTACTCTGTTAATAGTGTGTAATGCTGAAACCTTTAAGTGGATTTACTGTGGCCCTATTTGTTCAGAAAATGCACGTGAGCATAGATTGTGAAGGGAGCACAAGCCCATGTTCTTCAGCTCCACCCTTGAAACTCTCAACTCCATGCCTGAATGGTCTCAAGGGAAATTCTGAGCACGTCCCGATGTTGTGTTTGTGATGTCAAGATGTTGGAGGAGCCAGGGATCGAATGTGGCAGCAGTGCAACTTCAGTGGCCGTGGTTCCTCTTAGGACAGATCTGCACTGCACATTGAAAGGATATTCAGTGCACTTTTAAAGCACAAAGAATCATGGGAAGTGTAGTTAAAGTTGCTAGAGATGTTTGCTCTGTGAAGGGGAAAATATAGTTCCCACAATTATTTGGGAGAAGACATGCACTTTAAATATGCATCGAATATGATTTATATGTGGATCTACCCATAGTTTTTTAGGGAAGTGGGTGATGCTGTGGGCCACAGAGCCTAAGAATTTCCAATCAGAAGGTCAGCAGTTTGAATCCCTGCGACGGGGTGAGTTCCTGTTGCTTGGTCCCTGCTTCTGCTAACCTAGCAGTTCGAAAGCACGTCAAAGTGCAAGTAGATAAATAGGTACCGCTCCGGCAGGAAGGTAAATGGCGTTTCCATGCGCCGCTCTGGTTCGCCAGAAGCAGCTTAGTCATGCTGGCCACATGACCCGGAAGCTGTACGCCAGCTCCCTCGGCCAATAAAGCAAGATGAGCACTGCAACCCCAGAGTCAGCCACGACTGGACCTAATGGTCAGGGGTCCCTTTACCTTTTTACCCATAGTTTAAAACTGTTGACCTTCCTTCCTTCCTTCCTTCCTTCCTTCCTTCCTTCCTTTCTGACAGGTGATGAAGACAGAGAAAACAGTCCACCATTTTTCTTTGAGCTGTGCCAGTTTCTTTGCTGTGCTCTTTTTGGGATGCTGGTACAGTGGTACCTCGGGTTACAAACACTTCAGGTTACAGACTCCACTAACCCAGAAGTAGTACCTCGGGTTAAGAACTTTACCACATGAGAACAGAAATCGTGCGGGGGCAGCAGGAGGCCCCATTAGCTAAAGTGGTACCTCAGGTTAAAAACGGTTTCAGGTTAAGAACGGACCTCCGGAATGAATTAAGTTCGTAAGCAGAGGTACCACTGTATTTACTTGCAAAGCCCTTCACAGGTTAGGAGCAGAAGTCCTTATTGAGTGTCTTCTCCCCTAAAACCACTCTCCACAGCTGAGATTATCAGACAAGGCTCTGCTCTTAATTCCATCTGTGACAGCATCATGGATGGTGATGGTACAGAGTAGGACCTTTCCTGTAGAGGTGCCACAATTATGTAACGACCTTCTAAGGGGAGGCCAAGATGCATTGCCTTGCTTGCATATTTTACTTTATACACCATCATAGTTTCATGGGTTTAATTGCCAGGTCAGTTAAAAGAGTACTCACCTTCAACTACCTGAGTGCAGTTGATGTTGTTTTAATGAATTTAATGAATTAATGTTGATAATTGCTTGCTGTTTTATTGTCTTTCTGCCACTTGTAATGTTGTGAAACAGAAGAAGATGGATCAGAACAACGGCCCAGCTAGTTCTGCATCTCACATTAGCCAACCAGATGCCTATAGGAAGCCAGCAAACAGGACATGAGTCCCACCTTGTGATTCTCCTCACTTGTGATTCCCAGCAACTAGTACTCAGAGACATACTGCTTCTGATATTGGAGTTAATAGCTCAGTTGGTTAGAGAGCATAGCTGTCAACCGTCCCTTATTTGGCGGGAAGCTCCCTTATCCCAGCGCCGTGTCCCACTGCTGTCCCGGATTGATGATATCCCATAAATTTCCCGGGTTTCAAAGGAAGCAGCTCCTCTCCCTCCCTCCCTCCCTCCCTGCCAGCCAGGGAGGAGGGAGGCTCCAACTGTGTTGCTTGGTTGCGTTGCTTACCCAATAAGGAGTCTAAGAATGACTGGGGAGTGGAGCTTGCATGCCTTGTGCCGATCAAATCGGCTGCATTGCCTGGGGACTTGCCTTTGCTCAGCGCTTCCTAGCGGAGAGGTGACAGTGGTTTTCCTTGCTGCATCCACTTTGCCAGGTTGCTGCGCTGTGGGAACCACCGCTTGGAGTTTCGTTTGGCTGCTGGCTGGGCTTTCTGTCTTTGGTTCTGAGGGGCTCACAGTTGAACATACCCGTGCTCTGAAAATCCCTTATTTTGGCTGCTTATCCCTTATTTTCAAGGCTGCTGGTCCCTTATTTTCAAATCTGTAAGTTGACAGCTGTGTTAGAGAGAGGTGCTGGTAATGCCAAGGTTGCAGGTTCATTCCCTGTATGGTACAGCCGCATATTTTCTGCATTGCAGGGGCTTGGACTAGATGATCCGACCCGAGTCTTCTGGGTGTATAGCGGTATATAAATTCAATAAATTAAAAAATACAAGATCCTCAGGGTCCCTTCTAACTCTGCAGTTCTATGATTCTATGACTAGTAGCCATTAATAGCCCTATCCTCCATGAATTTATACACAATTGATAATCACTTCAGTAATTATGGAAGCTTATGTTGAAGGACGGGTAAGAAATAGTAATAGTAGTAGTAGTAGTAGCAGCAGCAGCAGTAGCAATAGCAATAGTAATAATAGAATCAATAATTGTTGAAAATGGTAATTCTATGCTCTGCCTTCCTGTTCACCAAGGTTGGAATTAGAGATACATGAGGAATTTAAACTTTGCAGATTCAAATTTGATCTCAAACATGATCTCTTCCTCCTGGACTGATTTGCCTACCAGAACTGAGATATCCCGCACTCCTTGAAAACCAGTCAAAATACATTTTAAATGGAAAATACATTTTAAAAACATGCATTTTGAGACACATATTTTTAAAAGATCGCATTTAATTTCTTATTTAAAGGTTGATTTTTTTATTCCATTTTTTTTCAATTAAAAAACAACAACCATCCTTTACAGAGCAATGTGGAAATGGGAAGATAGAGAGAGGAAGACTTGTGAAAGTCACAGGGACCAGAAACCGACTGATTCCCATCTCCCTAGTTAGAATAGTAATTGGGGAAACCTCCTTGAATGAAATGAGGTATGCTAAAAGAAGTTGTGGGGTGTTTTTTTTTCCTTTGCTTCTTAATTTCGGTCCTGGTCTTTTCAAGACAGCTTGGCAATTTAGACTCCAGAAAGGGAAGAACAGATGCCACGTTTGGAAAATATGGGGATAAGTAATAAATCAAGGGAACTAAGGTGATGTGAATACCATTTAGAAAACAAATAGCTGCCGGTGGTGAATTTAGAATGAGAGAAGATGAGGAATCAGAGGAGGTGTCTCTCTGCTGTAGCCAATGTAGCCCAGGGGGAGCTGGAGGAAAAGATAGGACAGAACTTGTCCCACACTGGGGAACAAATCAAATTGCAGTGCATTTCCATCAGCTGTCAGAAGGAGACGGATATTTCTACAGGGCCGGGCAGGAAATTAGGCTATTAAATTACAGCTTTTATTCTCTCTCTGTCTCTCTCTCTTCCACCCCCCTCCTTTGTCATACTCTTCTCTTTTACTACAGATGTTCTATCAAAGCAAGTCATTGTAACCATTTATCTTTCCAAACTTAAAAAACCTTCCCCAGAACTAATTCCACCCCCCCCTTCAGCACTTGAGGTCTTTGTACTTTGTGCCTTGCTTCCCTGATCTTGTATGGATCTGAGATTAATTTGCACCAGCTAGGAGTTCAACAACAAAATCAATTTCAATTGGGTCAGCCAGGGTCACCAGCAACTCAGTAGTGTGAGGAGAGAAATAGATTATTACCATTCTGGGGACATACGATTATGCTGCAGTACACACACACACACACACACACACACACAAAATAAGGGGGCAGGGAGGAAATGTTCCTAAGGGAACGTATAATTATTTTTTAAAAAAAAATCTGGAATCTTTGGCTATAATATTCAGCATAAATGTTGCCACCAATATTCACCAAAGCTCTCCCCCACAAGCTTATTACGATCCCAGAAAATGATGGAGTAGGAATTGTTATTATATTGGTAGCATTTCACTAGCAAAATCCTGGCACTGTCAAACCAATATAGCAGTACCTCTGATAGAGGCTTTTGATACTCCTAACACGTAGCAGGTGTAAATTAAACAGCGTTCTGTCTGTTAGATATTCCATGTCACAGAAGGATGGTTGGAGCTGGACTTAAAGGGGCAGTGCCCCTAGAAATGCAGCAGAATGCAAAGGCAATTAGGTTGGGAAAGTTTAAAATTAAAATGCTGAATAGCTTGTCGCTGTGTTAGAAGAAATGCCAGCTTTTATCCACAGCATTTGACCACTTCATTTATGTGTTCTTTGGGGATGTTCACGGGGGGGAAAACACATGCTACATATGTTCATATTTATCAGCAAATATTTACTTATTAATATTTTGTACACATACAAACACACACACAGGTCTTTCTTATAACTGATACCTGTAACTATATCATAGGGAGGGGAGAAATGAACAACTAATAGGTTTGGACTAATGAATTTAGGGGATAAAAACTGATGATTATCATTATTTACGCTGTGGGATGTGGTCCATAATTTTAGACTGGGCTATGATCTCATCGAAGATTGCCTGGCTAGGCCCTCACTTAAATTTCAGCTAGATCCCATTTCCATTCAATTGGATGGAAGAGATCTTCAGTATATAAGAAGCATTGTTTCAGCTGGAATATATAGTCTGCTACCAATGTGTTAGCATACTTTAGAATTTAGGGGTGCAAATTCTTTCATGAAAACAGAAACTAGTAAATGCTTGGGAATAAAATAGTGGATGTAACTGAAATAAAATGGGCAAACCCCCTCCCCAATCTTATGCTGAGAGTAAGACTGGCTGATTAATTAGCAGTGACTTTGGTATGCTTCAGCATAACCAGACTATTAAAATATTCTGGGCCAATTTAAATCCCTAAATCATCTTTCTGGGAGCTACAGAAATGATTGATTTGGCCCAGTGAACTTCCATTACCCTGTCAGATAATCCTGTCTGCAGGATCCAAACATGCTAAATTAGATAATCCTAATAGTCATTTCTTATATCTTGGATAAATTATTTCATTTATTCTGAAATAGCATGGAAATAGCATGGATATGTATGTATGCACATTTAATTAAATATTTAGAAGAGTCCCATTAGCTCAAGTACACAACAAGGTTTTGTTCCCCATTACCTGGTTTTCGTCCCCACCCCCCACCCAAGTGCTTAAAGATATATTGCTGAACAACAGACAACCTCAGGTATAGTAATTTCTTTTTTTTTTTTTAGAAGCTGCTTCTATGGAACAGCTAATCCCTCGAATCCTTTAGTCAAACCTTCTTTTACTGCATAATATTAAATAAATCCCTCTTCCCTGCTGCCATTGGACTTCCTACGACATGGGATAAAGTTCAAATGCTTAACCCTTTAGTGACAGCAAGCGGGGCCTGAGTTAAATTTTCATTACAATGAACAGTTAATGTCACAGATTATTATTAATGCACATATCGCCGTAAATGTAGAATCCTATGGAAACTGGGTAGATAAAAGGTGGGACATCACATGTGCATCAAATGTGCACTCTCAGATGAGCCACTGATGTGACACAGGGCATGTGTGCACATAGACGATACAGTGGTACCTTGGATTACAGACACTTCAGGTTACAGGCGCTTCAGGTTACAGATTCTGCTAACCCAGAAATAGTACCTTGCGTTAAGAACTTTGCTTCGGGATGAGAACAGAAATCACGCGGCAGCGGCACAGCAGCAGCGGGAGGCCCCATTAGCTAAAGTGGTGTCTCAGGTTAAGAACAGTTTTAGGTTAAGAACAGACCTCCAGACCAAATTAAGTTCTTAACCCGAGGTACCATTGTACACTATATCTCAATGTCTGAAATTCTTAAACCCCCTATTTTTTATGCACTCAAAACTGAGCATATTTATTTAACAAAATTTAGATGCCACTGGATTATAAACAGAACCTCTTAGCGGTTTACAAAAAACAACATTAAATTTGTTAATAAAAGACCATATTTTAAAACAGATGTTAAAACATTACGAAATATAATTAGAATCGGCAATAAACTAAAACACATGTTAGTTTTATATATGCACAATGGTTTTTTTTAGTATGTGCCAAAAATAATTTTGTGATGGCACCAGCTGATCCCAGTAGGCAGGGAGTTCCAATATTGTTGCCATGCTAAAATATTGGGTTGTTTCTTTTTACAAGTGCAGAATATATACTATGAGGGGCAGTGCCAGTTCTGCAGATTGATGTGGCCAAGAGGGCACATGTGACCTATGACATACAATGCAGCATACGTATAAACGGGATGTCCCTAAAGTAAAAGCATATCAGGGCTGGAGTCAGAAGCAGGTCCCCACAAAGAAGCACAGGCATTTGTCAGTGAAGTTGACTATCTTCTAATCTTCTACAGTGTGATATTAAATTTACTCTATATTTTGGAGTGTTGTTTGTTCATCTGTCCTCTATGCATTGGGATATCTCTGAAGATATGTCACCAAATTTGACAGGATGGTTCTCGAGATGGAAGTGGGCTTTTGTCTATGTTTGGTCAAAAAGTCTCCTCCTCTTCTTTCATAGTGACCACTGTAGCAGCAAGACCCTTGCTGTCCCATCTGATTCAGTCAACTGGTGGACGCTGCCTGTAGGAAGCTTTTTGCAAACAGCAGCACCACTTCTACCATATTTGTGGTTGTTTCCCTGGTGGCCTCTGGGGAGGTCATGCACCAGAATCTTCCCCTCTTCTTCTTGCAGTTGGAGAAAGGGGTAGCAGTGTAATCTATTTTCAGATTAGCAGTTTCAGTCCTGTCCCCAGTGATGTTACTAGAGTAAGTTTCCTTATTTTAATATTTGCTTCCTGTTGCCTAAAGCAACTTACTTTTAGTTTGTGTTTGTGCATTCTTAGGTACTAATAAAGTGAAACAGAAGAGCAACTTCTGTGTAGTACTCCTGGGTTTCCCTTGCAAATCCCAGGTGAATTAGGTATTTATGGGTCCTGGGTACCTGTTAAGTGATAACAAGTAGAGTCTAGAGTCACCAACACTCAACTTGGTTCATTAGGGTAGATTTCAATCTGCTCCAGCCTGAACCTGAGATCTGGTGACTTAATTCCAATGGCTTTCATCCAACTCTAACATAATACAGGTTAGTGTTCAAAGGTCTGACAAAAGCTGTCTTTTGAGGAGTCTTACCTTTTTGTAAATGTAACTGTTTTCCATAAAATTCTGAGTTCTGCACAATATATATGTTTTACTCCTGGAATGATTTACAAAGTGCTTTTTCATTAATCTTGCAGAAACATTAACTTTCAAGTTATCATGATTCCATGGTTGCCACTTAACAAGAGTGATCTTCAGAGATTTCACTGTAGAAAAAAGCTTCTCTCTGCGGTTTTGTTTTTCTTCTAAATTTACATCACATCTTTTTAACCATATACCCACTTTACTTGAGTAAGCTTGATTTATAGTAGAGATCAAAGGCATTTTGTTTCTCAGTGGAACAAATTATCTGAGGGGCAGATCCTCAGCTTGGGTAAATCAGTTTAGCCTCACTGGATCCTGTAACTGAGATATCTGATTCCTTACATATTAAGTGTCCCTTGTTTACACAAGAAGAAAGAACTTTCCAATTAGTGTAGCTGTTTGATCTAATTCTGAAATTTATTTAGTCAGTATTAATATTTTATGGTGATATATTGTTTCCTGTTTTGCTGGTCTAATGTTAACTGCTTTGGGCGGCTGTTTAAAACTACCTTTATATAATAGCCATTAATGTTAACATTTGAAAGAAGAAAATAGATATACGTTTGCTGTTTTAAGTGAAGAAATAATTCGTACCAAGGTTAAATAGTAAGCTGAAACAGAATGTCTTTTCTATGTAGGCTAGTAGTATGGAGAAGGCGAAAAAACTGGAATAAAATGAGACAGGACAAAAGGAGAAGAGAGGGATGTGCAGATGATACATCAGACCAACTTTTCAGGAACACTGATTAGGGGATGTATCCAACTAGAAACAGATCTGCTAAGCCAAATCCCTGTGCACCATACCACATGCCCCTTAAATCTGTTCTGGGTTTTTCCCCAACACTCTGGGGAAGATTTGGTGAGGGCACAGGAAGCATGAAGGGAGAGGAGAGGAAGGAGAAGTTCCATCACACAAGTGGAAATCCTTGCACTAGCAGAAGCACTTCATTGGTTGCCACCCTCAGAGCCCAACTAGGCTTCCACAAGCAATGGGGTGGGAACCTTTTCGTCCCTTGTTAACAGCCCTGTGTGGCATCTTTAAGGCTAATCAATTCAGGCATACAAGACAGCTGGGTGCTAAGTATTAATAAAATGGCAGTGTTCAGTTTCCCACTGTTTCTTCACCAAGAAAGAGGGAGATAGGGAGGAAACCAGACAAAGCGAAGTCCACACACCTTTTCTCCCAGAAGAGACATAAATGTGGCAGCAAGGACACCTTCTAAACAAAAGAAAGACACCTTTCAGTTCGGCTCAGTGCCAAATATTTGCCCAAGTGTAATGCTTAAGGAAATCAGTCCTGAGTACTCATTGGAAGGACAGATCCTGAAGCCAAGGCTCCAATACTTTGGCCACCTCATGAGAAGAGAAGACTCCCTGGAAAAGACCCTGATGTTGGGAAAGATGGAGGGCACAAGGAGAAGGGGACGACAGAGGACAAGATGATTGGACAGTATTCTTGAAGCTACCAGCATGAGCTTGACCAAACTGCGGGAGGCAGTGGAAGACAGGAGTGCCTGGCGTGCTCTGGTCCATGTGGTCACAAAGAGTCGGTCACAACTAAACGACTAAACAACAACAACAATGCTTAAGTGGCCACATTATCTTTGCAAGAAAGGAGGATGGGGTACTGAAGATGGGTTTAAAAAACAAAACTGCTGCTTTATTATAGAGATACACCAAAATCATGTAAATTGTGTGGCAGGAGAAATGTTCACCACACATTTCTCTCCCCACTCCCCACCCCCCACCCCATTTGTCCCAGCTTTTCCAAATAGCAGCTGTCATTGGGGTTGCAAGCCTGATCTGCTGGCAGAACGCTGGACCAAAGCCAAGTTGACAAACTCACTGGGAATCATTGCCTTCTATCTCGGTCCAACTTTTGATGCATTCCATGCTGTTTAAGGAAGACCAAATTCCTAATATATACTCAGCTATATGCTAAAGAGGCAAATTGGAGATTACTAGACAGCCTTCCCATCCAGCTCTGCATTCCTGAATATTTAAAGCAAGCCTTGGGTCTTTTTTGATGGGGGCGGGGAGAAGAAGAAGAAGCTTGAGGTTCATTCATTTCCCAACTCCCTTGCCTCTCCATGCTAAAAATGCATCTCTTCATAGTTGTAGTCATTGGCTACCATGTGGCTGCTCTCACAGTTCTCCTGCCTTCATTAAAGAGGTTGAGCAGCAGCCAAGAACTGGTCTATTTTGGAACCAGGCTAGATTTGAGGAAGTAGGAACTTCATCTGTCTTCGCAGTGTCTAAGGAAAAAAAGAATCTCTCTAATCATCTGAGAAGAATGTTAAGCTTCCTTCCCCCTTGGCTACTTGTAGGGACAACCACGATTGAAAAGAGATGAAAGGTTTGAGAAGTTTACGATTTGCATGGCTTAGGACACTTGGAGCTTTATATGCATTGAAACTGCATTATGCGTACATGATCAGTGGCCCTCATTTTGTTTAATAATAATAATAATAATAATAATAATAATAATAATAATAATATATTATTTATACCCTGCCCATCTGGCTGGGCTTTCCCAGCCACTCTGGGTGGCTTCCAACAAAATATTAAAATACAATAGTTTATTAAACATTAAAAGCCTCCCTGAAGATGTCTTCTAAAAGTCTGGTAGTTGTTTTTCTCTTTGACATCTGGTGGGAGGGCGTTCCACAGGGCAGGCGCCACTACCGAGAAGGCCCTCTGCCTGGTTCCCTGTAACCTCACTTCTCTCAGTGAGGGAACCACCAGAAGGCCCTCGGCGCTGGACCTCAGTGTCTGGGCAGAATGATGGGGGTGGAGACGCTCCTTCAGGTATACTGGACCGAGACTGAATATCCTGGGATATTTGAAGGAACCCACCCTAATATTTGCCACAAAGATTCTCTCAACCAAAGGGGTTATCTTGGTGCTCTCTTACTGAATAACAGCATTCTTTGAAACTGAGGGTTGCTGCTGTCAAATTTTTTTGCTGTAGTTGACACTTTTGAATTCAGGGACCTGCTCAGGCTAAGCATCTGTTGGAATGCAAGAAAAACAGCAGACAGTCTCAAGGTGGTTGAGAAATCTCAAAATGAGCACATAGGGCAGGCATGGCCAAACTTGGCCCTCCAGCTGTTTTGGGACTACAATTCCAATCATCCCTGACCATTGGTCCTGTTAGCTAGGGATGATGGGAGTTGTAGTCCCAAAACAGCTGGAGGGCCACGTTTGGCCATGCCTGACATAGGGGAATCACATGTAAGGTGCTCTTGTTGATCAAGACGAAGAATGAATCTGTCAATTTCTGTTTCTTTCAGAGTCTCAGTTTTCAAATCCTAAATTCAATTCTCCACATTTCTGCAGTAATTTGCCTTTGCATATTTTGTAATTTTAAGTTGTTTCAAACTGTGGTTTTTTTATTGTGTTTTGTTGTCACCCACCCTGGGACTTTAGAGTGAAGGGTGGGTAATAAATTATTATAACAATAAAAATAATATTTTATTTTATAAAACAAGATTCCCTGTGAAAATTCACCAGCATTTTGAGGTCAATTTGTCGTAATATACAATTTTTATATGCAAGTTTGACCAATATATGCATTTTGGCAAGCCGTTTTCCCTAACAAAATGCATATTTTAAATGTCATTTTCACTAATTTATGCACTTCCATGCTTATCTTACCCACAATTCATGCGTTTCTGTTGTTTGGTTGGAGAGCTATGCTGCAAAATTATGAGAAGTGTGAATGTTGAAGGACTTGCTCCAATTTGCGGATTGCTTCAAAGAGTGTGAATTGGATGGCTTCTCATTAGAATGCAAACAAAATCAAATTTCTTCCCTGTCCCTAGTTATGGGTCCTGCTGGGCTGCCTTGTTTCTTCCCTCATTGCTTCTCAACCTGACACATTCCCTACAAAAGGCAATGATTTCATAGGCTGCTATGCCAGCCCGAATTCGCCAGTAATGAGCAATGTACAATGACACGGTAGTGAGGGCAGCATTGCAGGCTGTTGCTGCTGTATCCTGGTGAGGATGGGCAGCTGCTGAGTCATTTCTTTTGCAAATGATTCCGCTTGAACAAAGCTATGGTACAACCCTCCAGGGATTCCGGCTGGTTCCTGGACAGACTCGTCCACGTGGAGCAAATGTTTCTCAGGGTTTGCCCCAATGCACTGTTTCATTTCTCCTGAAGCATTAAACATATGGGACCGATGTCTCCTTGGCATAGCAAGTAATTGCGAGGCAGAGGCTGCTGACCCTGGTACATAACCTTTGCAACCTTGACCGAGGTCAGATGGCTGGAGCCAGGCAATAAAATTTTCAGATTTTTATAAGCATGTTTGTGTGATGGGCTCATATTAGAGCTGCCATCACTAGAGGCGCATACGCTGCAATAGACTCTGATCTGAGTAATAACCTTGTAAACCTAAGTAAGCTGGCTGCTGCCAAGAGAGAAGAATGTACTATATAGCATGCATCCTGTTGAGGCTATAAAATGTACAAAGTAGTATAAATGCCAGAGAGACTAGCATCACAACAAGACCCCCTCGCCAAATGAAAATATCTGCTTTTTGCCAGTGTCAGAAATGGCTATTTTTATCCAAATGTTTGTTGGTATGAGAAAGATCTTTTGTTAGCAGAGTTGTACTAATGGTAACCCTGTGTGTGTGTGTGTGTGTGTGTGTGTGTGTGTACACACACACATAAATCCCTTCTTAAAACCTTCAGTCGCTTATGTAGTTTAGCTGTGTGTGTGTATCTATAAATACAAATTCAGTTTTCATAAACAGGATTTTTCTTTTCCTAGCGCATGAATCTTCTCTAGGAGGAAGGAGTGGTGGTGGGGGGGGGGGGGAGAAGGCGGTGGCTTGTTCAGTGTGAGAGTTCAACTTAAGGCCAATAATCCAATATATATGTATTCCAGAGATGGAGGCGGAGGAAAGGGACGATACAAATCCTGCCTTTCACAGGAAGAGAAATAAAAATAGCTATGAATGTTATCGCTTTCAAATGGTTCCTAGGCATGAGGAAGACGTGAGCCAAATAACAAGCGACAAGCTACATGCGTACATTGGTGCGAGATAAAGACCCCACATAGGAATTTGATTTAAGTACTATCAGGCCCCATATAAGAAATGGCAAGCAGCCAAACAAGCGTTCCGTTTTCCTGTCCATCTGCATGCCTCTGGCTGGTTGCTTATGCAGGTTGTCATAAAAACTAATCGGCAAGACGCACTGCAGATCAGGTAGCGGAGGGAATGTTTGCTCCATAAGGGGTTGTCTTAAACATTATTTTCATTGTCGCTTGGGGTGGGTGGGCGGGAGGCAGGGAGAGGCAGGCTTGTTGTTTTGAAGGCATCAGCTTGCTGCCTTTTTAATAGCATACTGACAACCTAAGTAAATTTGATGTTGGCTTTCCTTTATGGCGGCTGGAGGATTTTAAGTTTGCATGGATGCACATGTAAATTTGTCAAATGGGGGGCTTGTTCACATGTTCAACTGAACATAGTTGTGAGGTCTTTTTGTTAATGAGTGCACACTCATTGGCTGATTCTAGTGTGTACAGCAGAACACATAAGCTATACTCGTTGAACGGTGCATGTAAATAACCGCGTGAATTTACACGGGCCAGCTTTTGTACATGCAGGGACACAGACCCCACACTCAAATGTGATGTGTGGACATCCTTAGAGCGAAACTTGCTCATTGCTAATTTAAGGGCGTTAGAAAGTGGGTGCATTGAAGTGGCATGGCTTATAGAACAATGTGGAGGACAAATATATGAAATCGGAAGGTTGCCAGGAGATTGGTGAGCTTGTAGATAACAAGGGAATCATAGAATCAGAGAATTGTTGAGTTGGAAGGGACCATGAGGGTCATCTAGTCCAGGCTTCCTCAACCTTGGCCCTCCAGATGTTTTTGGCCTACAACTCCCATGATCCTTAGCTAGCAAGACCCAGTGGTCAGGGATGATGGGAACTGTAGTCTCAAAACATCTGGAGGGCCAAGGTTGAGGAAGCCTGATCTAGTCCAATGTGGGAATCTTTTGCCCAGTGTGAGGCTCAAACCCATGCCTTTGAGATTAAGAGTCTCCTACTCTACCAACTGAGCTATCCCAGGAGATGGAGGAGAATTTTGTTTGATCTGCATCTTTGACTGATCCAACCTAATTTGCACCTCCTGGATTAATTCATGGATTGGAACGTAATTATCCTATCAATTTTGCAGCTCCTCTAATTGTGCAATATAGTTCTTGATTAAAAAACTTTCCAAAAATGCATACTGTAGGATAGAAGTATATTTATAAATGTGTGCATTGACATAAAATACATTTTAAAGTACATTTTTACAGTGTTTTTTTCATGTCACAGACAAATGCAGGAATGAAATTGGGACAGAGTTAGGAATAAACACCTGCAAAATTGGTGCAAATCGGAAATAGACTGATTTGTCCCTTGCAATGTTCAGGCTCTCTACAATTCTGGTAAAAGCTATCAACTCTCCCCAGCCTTTGTTCGTTCAAGAAGGACTGAGCAGCACTGGCGATTTCTACCTAAACTATTGAACTTGGTTGCTAAGTAGTATTTTAAAATTGCAGCATGACTGATGGTTTGTTAAAATTCCACGGCATCCACCACCATTCCTCACGGCATGAAACATTTAACAAACCTGAAAGAAGGTAATAACGTCGAGAGCATTGTTACATCAGCTGTTCTGAGATTACATTTGAAACTGTGGTAAGAACAATTTGCTAGGTTTTTCCTTCTACATAAAGCTGGAAGGAGGCTTCAATATGCGACAGGCAGGCTGTCCATCCTCCATACAACGCAAAGTAGCAACAGCTTCCATCTGTTTGGTCATTGCTTTGCCTCTGCGCACTGAAACTGTATCTCAGAGTTCCATTCTGCCAAAGCCCCCTTCAGATGACTCTACGTTCTCAATGAATATGTGAAGGTACAAGAGGAGCATCTTAAAAAGCAGAGACATCACCTTGCCAACAAAGGTCCGTATAGTTAAAGCTATGGTTTTCCCAGTAGTGATGTAGGGAAGTGAGAGCTGGACCATCAAGAAGGCTGATCGCCGAAGAATGTATGCTTTTGAATTATGGTGCTGGAGGAGACTCTTGAGAGTCCCATGGACTGCAAGAAGATCAAACCTCTCCATTCTTAAGGAAATCAACCCTGAGTGCTCACTGGAAGGACAGATCCTGAAGCTGAGACTCCAGTACTTTGGCCACTTCATGAGAAGAGAAGACTCCCTGAAAAGACCCTGATGTTGGGAAAGATGGAGGGCACAAGGAGAAGGGGACGATAGAGGACGAGATGGTTGGACAGTGTTCTCGAAGCTACCAGCATGAGTTTGACTAAACTGCGGGAGGCAGTGGAAGACAGGAGTGCCTGGCCAGGAAAACTCCCCGCACAGGTGTTCTGGGACATGTCTGTGGTCCCTGTGGAGAAATGCTGTTGCATACATAGCAACTTGCAGTTCTGCTTCAGAATGCACATACAGCAGTGGGGACGGTGGGAGGTTGGGTCAAGCTGGCCCACCGCATTTCATCCTGTGGTCTTTGTGTATTCAGTGAATGCAGAGCCCCAGGCATACCTCCGAAAGGGCCTCAATTGCGACTACAGGTTTGACACACTGAATAAAAGGCCTACAGGTGATTATCCTCCACCAGGGCCAGGGCCTTTTCAGTGATGGCTCCGACCTGGTGGAATGCTGTGTCCCATGAGACCAGGGCCCTGCAGGATTTAACCTCCTTCCGCAGGGCCTGTAAGACAGAGCTATTCCACCTGGCTTTCAATTTGAATTTAGCCTGATCTTTTATTCCCCTTCCTTCCCTCCCCCTTCCCTTTTTATGAAGACTACCCGCTCTGGGATCCCACAGCTAATTCTCCCCTGGCCTCCTCGCTGGCCCAAATAGGACTAACTTAGCCAGCTAGCCCTGGTGATCATCTAATGTTTATTGGGTGGATTTTCCCCAAATTGATTTTTGAACTTTGAACTTATTGTTATTCACGCTTTTATACTGTTATTTTATGCTGTTTTTGTTGTAGCACAATTAAGTGTTTTAAATTTGTTGTTAGCCACCCTGAGCCCGGGTTTCTGAACCGGGAAGGGCGGGGTATAAATAAAAATTTATCATTATTATTATTACACTGCAGTCACCTATAGAGGGCAATGGTTGTAGCATGGGAGGGGCCACAGGGACAGTTGCCCTGAGCACAAAATTGTAAAGGGCGCAAAATTTCAGCACCCGGTGCTGCCTCAATACAGCTGCACATTTCTAGTCCTGGGCTCTGTTGAAAATGACTTATCCAAGCAAACCAGCAAGTGACCTCTCCAGACAACAGAATGACTCATCTTTGCTTATCTCTGCAGCTGCATGGTGGTGATACAGATGCCATAAGGCAGCTGAATGCGCATGTGTACCCTGTCCGTTTCTCTCCCACCCACCTCACCCCTTCCGTGTTGTTCTGGGCACTGGCAACCCACACTATGCCACTGATTGTGTTTGTGTGATAGAGATAAGCACAGGAGAACTCAGATTCTGGGCTGGTCCACACCTCTGTTTTCTCTCCCACTTCCCCCTGGGCAAACCGGTGTTTTACTGCCAAATTGGACCAAACAGCAATCTGGTTTTCTGTGTATTGCTGCTTGTTCTGATTCAGCAGTAAAGTCTGTTTTCCAGGGAAAAGCAGCAAGAGAAATGCAAAACTGCTTGGACCCAGGAAATTGGAAACTGCTCACAGGACAAGCGGAAGTGTGGATGAGCCCTCTATTTAAGTGCCTATCCTATTCTGCCCCAACAGATTGGTATTGGGCTAGTGCTACTCCTTATGACAGCACAATGTGCAAGAGAGGCAGCCTGATCCAATCCAGGGTGTCATTCCCCAAACTTCTGATCAGATGATTGACAAAGTGCTGCTTTCAGGATACAGACACTCGGTCACTGACTTACTTCTGAAGCTTATCAGTCCAGCCAGCGGCGAAGGCATTTGCCCAAAAGCAAAGAAAGCCTGGGCTAACTGGTCAACAGCTAGCCAAAGAGCAATGCTGTGCATTGCATCGCACAGTTCAATAAAATGCCACACACACACATCTGGAAGAGTTGTGTTGATTATGTCAACCTCTGTGGACCCCAGGGAAGAAGCACATCATGCTCAGGAGCAGCTTGGCTCTGCCTCTTGAGGGTCTTTGCCAAAAGGCAACAAAATCTGGAGGAGATAACAGGGAAAGCAGAGCTACTGCCCAGCTTTCTATGTCTGCTATTCATCTTTGGTTATCTCTCTTCTTATCAGCTAATTTCCCCCAGCAAATGGGATGGAGGAGACACATGGAAAAGAGGGATAAGAGGAGCTAAACAATGTCCCCTTATTTCTGTATCTCTCTCTATGTGGGGGGTTTTAATCACCTCCAGCTTTCTTTGCCTGTTGGCAATGAGCATTTAAAATGTCAACAGGTAAAACCAGAGTGCTGCTCTCTCTATGTGGCGAGTGTAATGTGTAGCTCAGCTTGAAATTCCTGGAGAATCCCTAACCTTGCCTTTACGCTGGCATGCTGTTGTCACTCCTAATACAATGCCAGCTATTGGGAGGTTTTCTGCTTTGTGAGGTTTTAAAAAATAAGAATTTGCATTGAACATTTTGGTGGCCTATAACATGGTAGCAATGTGTGAATTACTGTGGTTGCAATTCCCTCCCCCCACCACTCAGTGACATCTGGTTTACAGCTGTGGTTTCAGCTTAGCGGTTTAAAACGTCTCTGAAGTTAAAGTCTGAGAAGATGAAGAAATGTTATCAACACCTTTACATGATATCAAAACCAGAACAGTTAAATTCCATCAAATGCATTATCAGTCTGCTTGCGTGGATCCTGAAAAGCATTTGGGATACATATCGTGTTCCTTTGACTCAGTTTCTGTTCTTGCCTTGGTCCTGGTGCAACTGGTACTTTTCCTGAATAAGGCATGCTGAAAGCAATGTAACAAGTGTGGAGTCAATGTGACTTCCTTCTGAACAGATCTGCATAGGATTCCACTGTTTGATTGAAGACCTAATTACACTTGCCACCTATGAGCTGATTGCTTATAAACGTAGACTTTGCATGGATAAGTTAAATGAAAATTGGAACTCATTTATACAAACTACAGGTTTATAATTGTAATGGTTAACTTAACAATTGTTATTGTGATATACTATACCTTCCTTCCTTCCTTCCTTCCTTCCTTCCTTCCTTCCTTCCTTTCTTTCTTTCTTTCTTTCTTTCTTTCTTTCTTTCTTTCTTTCTTTCTTTCTTTCTCCCCCCCCCTTTTGAAACTAAAACCACTTTTTACATATTGCATTTAAATTTAAAACAAACAAACAAATCAGGATTGAACAGCTAGTTGTGATGACTAACTTTAGATAGATTGGGGGCCTAAAATATTCCTTGCTATGTTGCCCAGATTACATAATTTGCCTAATCAACATTCATATCTGAGTGAGGCTACAATCCTATACAGTGGTACCTCTGGTTAAGAACCTAATTTGTTCCAGAGGTCCGTTCTTAACCTGAAACCGTTCTTAACCTGAGGTACCTTAGCTAATGGGGCCTCCCGCTGCCGCCGCCCGATTTCTGTTCTCATCCTGAGGTAAAGTTCTTAACCTGAGGTACTACTTCCGGGTTAGCAGAATCTGTAACCCGAGGAGTTTGTAACCTGAGGTACCACTGTACCCACTAAAACTGGGAGTAGGCCTTGTTGAATTCAATGAGCAGACTGCATAAGATTTGGTAGACATGTCTTTTGTTTTATTTGGCCATTTAGGACCATAGAAATCTGTCTTATACCAAGTCAAACCATTAGTGCCTCTAGATCAGTTTTGTCTACACTGGAAGGCAGTGCTTCTCCAGGGTTTCAGGCAGAAATCTCTCCCAGACCTACAAGGAGATAGCAGGGATTGAACCTGCATGCAAGTAGATGCTCTTGGTTTGTGGAAAATCCTAACTTCCTGTTGGGAAACAGGTTGATGGAGACACAGCTTCTTCCAAAGCCTTGCTACTTTGGCTAATTAAATAATATATGGCCCTTTAAACTTTGTGTGAGGCGGGATATTGCTTTGTTTGTATCTATGTTATGTATTTTTTGTGTTATATTGTAAACCACCCTGTGATCCTTGGACGAAGGTTGGTATAGAAGTGTAATAAATCATAATAATATTAAATACCTATCCCAGCCAAGGCAGAAGGTGACGACAGGTTTTAACACAACTTTCGGTGTAGCAGCCACTGTCTGACACAACAGAGAAGTCCAGATTGGGTGCCTCTCTCTAAAACAGGCTTCCCCAAACTCGGCCCTTCAGATGTTTTTGGCCTAGAACTCCCATGAGCCCTAGCTAGCAGGACCAGTGGTCAGGGACGATGGGAATTGTAGTCTCAAAACAACTGGAGAGCCAAGGTTGAGGACGCTTGCTCTAAAAGATGGGCCTCCAGCGGTGCAATGGGTCAATGTGTCTAGCTGTTAACCAGAAAGCTGGGGGTTTGAGCCCACTTACGGATGGCTGTTAGCAGGATTCCTTCCTTGCCAGAGCTTGGACTAGATGACCCTCAAGGTTTTTTTCGAAATCTACGATTCTGTGATTTAGCATCCAATATTTCTTTGGTCAACCCTTCACTGTCACAAAACTATGCATTTTTACATTGCCAGTGGGGATGCTTCTATCCTGACCATCTGCAGCAGACCCAGGTGGAAGGACGTCTCTGTCTCATCCTAATACTCAGTGCTTTTTTTGTTAAAAAATGTTTAGGGGTAAGCATACACCTGTGTCGTCCCCCGTCCCCCCGAAAAGAAGCACTGCTAATACTCTCCCAGCGGCACATATTGTGGGTTAGGATTTTTGTGTGTGTGTGTGTGAATTATTTTGGCCTTTGGCTTTTCTTTTTTTATTTAATGCTTTCCATTTTCTTCTCTCTGGGTGTTTTTGATTCTATGCCGCAAACTGAAATGCTAAATCTGCAGTAAGGTAAGATGAAAGGAAAGATAAGTCCCACTGTATAGTCTTGACTCTTTTAAGTTCAGTTGATTCCAGTGGCAGAGGGTTACGCAGGCTTCTCTTTTCCGCCGAAACCAGGGTGGCTTAAACATGCTTGGAGTGGGCTGTGTGTGCCCAAATTGATTTTCCTTAATAGATGTTCGCAACAGTCCGGCATTTTTAATCAGCCGTAGCATATTGTAAATTTTCTGTAAGTTTAGAATAAGGGAAATGTTTAATGGAAGATGGAAGGAAGTACGCTCGAAGCTGAGCACCTGCAAGTCTGGGATTCTTGCCAGATGAATGCAGCATTATCCAAATTAGGCTTCTACCTCATTTCTTTATCAATCAACAAATGACAAAACTGAACTAATAAGGTTTCAATGCCGTTAACAGCAAACAGCCCTTGAAGGGCTTTCTTGAAATGCCTCCCCCTCCCTGCTCATTTAACAAAAGGTGGGGAGGGTACTTTCTTAGCCTGAACTGGGCAAGCAGCAGCTCACTAATGCAATTCAGATGGCTAAACAACTGAGCCAAGCTACATAATTTAAAGGGAGACAATCCTTCTGTAAACACTTGCCAGTAATCATTGGCCTGGTAGACCATTCTTTCTCAGCAGCAGGTGTGATGATCCTGGCACCAGTTCAGGTCTCAGAAGGCAGATCTGGGGCACAGAGAAATCACAGCAAAGTTCAAAGTCCTAGACATGGATATATTCAAGATTTCTTTTGTTTGCTTGTTTGCTTTTAAAACTCACCTCACATACTCCGCAAATGTCCCAGAAAAACCAGGACATCCCATTTTTATCGCAAGAGAACGGCGGCCATTTTGGTTGCCGTGATCTCTCGTGATTCCTCCCCTGGAAAGAGTGCTTTTTTCAGGGCTGTGATCTCACGTAATGCCCCCAAACACATGTTTTTGGCTGCTGTACCCGAATCACAATGTGAAAACATACAGGATCACAGCAGTCAAAATGGCCGCCATCGCCATGCTCTTGGGATAAATAACGAGAAGATGGTGTCCGGGAAGATAGCGCCCTGGATTTAAAAGTGTTGGAAGGTATGACCTGAGTGTATTTTAGCAATGCTTGTTTTGATTACTTTTTAATGCCATTGCTAGGCTGCATCCCATGCAGTCCAGGAAGATCATCATGACCAGGGAGAGACCAACTTGGACCCATTCATATCAGCCAGTGAAGTAGCTGACCCAATGCTTGCTTCCTTCTTCCCTCCACATTCCTTTTTCCTTTTGTACCATGCTTATTAAACCAACAGCCTTTGAGTAGGGACTGCATCATTGATAGATGTAAACTTCCCCAGCTTTGTGGGAAGCATGATAATTCAGCAAGATCTCAAAGATGATGATGATCTTTGGGGGCTGGTTTTGCCTCACCCCTGAATACTTCAGCCCAGTGCTGAGCTAAATCTCATTGGCTGCTTGATATGGTTCTATAACAATAACAGAGTGGAGGAAGGGAGAATTGATCTGCCTGAATGTTCTGTGCACGTAGTTTTTTAAAATAATACATAAGCCATAGTGTAGCTTGTTATCTAGCTTTCAAGTACCAGGTGGAGTGTTTTTCTTGAGCAAGCCTCTCATTTAAATGGAGAAGTTGGAGAAGTTTCAGCTCAGCTCTGATTCTCATTTGTGTTTGTCTCACTACTGAATTAATGAGCAGTGTGTGTGTGTGTGTGTGTGAGAGAGAGAGAGAGAGAGAGAGAATTGTTTCAAACATGAGATGAAAACCAATAGAACAGCTGTGATTTTCTCTTAATTTACATAATGCTGCACATAATGATAGGTCATTAAACTGCATTGTTTTAAATTGAAACTTTGCTCATTTCAGACGATTTGATAACTTGTCTGTGATCATGCTTTCTTGGCTGTTGCTGATTATTTCTACGTAATTTGTTTTATGTTTCTGCCTTTGTGGATGTTTGATATTTTTTTTTTAGTGTGATTTTTGTGCCCCTTTGAAGTGTACATTTTTTGCAGTCATAGAATTGGACTAGAATTCTTATAGCTGACCTGTTGGCTATGAGAGCAGATGGGATCCAGTAGATCAGACCCACCCTGCTCTTGGAATGCCCCCCACCCACAGGCAGGTCCCAGAGTGGAAAGCAAGCAAAGAGATGCTTCTGCTCAGTTTTAAACTCTCCATAATCTGACCTGAGCAGTTGGTGGTTGCGGTTTGGATTCCATCCTTTGAGTACAGTCATACCTTGGATCCTGAACACCTTGATACTTGGACGTTTTGGCTCCTGAACGCCGCAGACCTGGAAATGAGTGTTCTGGTATGCAAACATTCTTTGGAACCCGAACGTCCAACAGGGCTTCTGCGGCTTCTGATTGGCTGCAGGAGCTTCCTGCAGCCAATCAGAAGCTGTGCTTTGGTTTCTGAACGTTTTGGAAGTCAAACAGACTTCTGGAATGGATTCTGTTCGACTTCCAAGGTACGACTGTATTATGAAGTGTATATGAGAAGATGAAGCTAACATTGAAATCAAAATACTTATGTCTAATAGCCCCTGGATTTTCTGGAAGGCTTTGGATAAGAGCACATTTCAGTGGTCTCCTCCTTTGGTGTGATTAGCTGGACAATGATTAAAACAGCACTTTCTGCATAGTTTTCCTATGCTTGAAGCTGAAACCTCTCCCACAATTCACTAGAGCTCAAGGAAACCTTGTTTCAGCAACAATTATTTGACGAATATTTACCACAGTTTGACTAAGGTGCCTTTTCCATAATTCACAGCTGTGGTGCTCTGGCTTTCTGAAATTTCATTTCCTCTTATGCTAACAATCGCAATGAGTTTCATTAATCCTGTGTGTACTTTGTACGGAGACTGAAATGATTCAAGTCCAGCTATTAAAGTTGTACCTGTAGCCCAAAGGCGAGCCAGGAGATGACACATTTGCCGTTAATTCAAATCCTTCAGGCTTAAAGTTGGCTCAGTCTTTTGAGCCTGAGGCAGGGTGGATGATGAGAGAATTGGATCACAGCTGGCAACAGGAGGAATATATGTCTGGACTTTTGTTATGTGCGGTTTGTGGGGGTTTCCTTGCAGCTAGTTGGGAGGCTGCAGCCAGTGCAGAATGCCACAGACTAGGTAGTAGGTGTGGTGCTTGTCAGGCCCATATTGCGCCAGGGTTACAGAATCCGTACTGGCTGCCTATTAGCCACCAAGCCAGTTTTAAGGTTCTGCCACTTCATACCCTCCAACATTTCTCTGATGAAAATAGGGACGTCCCATTCCATAATGATAATTTTACTGTTTATACCCCCCACATGGGACGCGGGTGGCGCTGTGGGTTATATCACAGAGCCTAGGACTTGCCGATCGGAAGGTTAGCGGTTCGAATCCCTGCGATGGGGTGAGCTCACTTTGCTCGGTCCCTGCCTTCCAACCTAGCAGTTTGAAAGCACATCAAAAGTGCAAGTAGATAAATAGGTACCACTCCGGCAGGAAGGTAAATGGAATTTCCATGTGCTGCCTAGTCATGCTGGCCACATGACCCGGAAGCTGTACGCCAGCTCCCTCGGCCAATAAAGCGAGATGAGCGCCGCAACCCCAGAGTCGGCCACGACTGGTCCTAATGGTCAGGGGTCCCTTTACCTTTACCCCCCCCCCACATCTTATTGGGTTCTCCCAGCATTCTAGCCAGGTTCCAACATATATAAAAACATAATAAAACATTAAACATTTTTTTTAAAAAAACCCTTCACTATACAGGATCGCCTTCCGACAGCTCAAGGGTTGGATAACTCCATACCCTCCAACATTTCTCCAATGAAAATAGGGACGCCCTAAGGAAAAGTGGGACATTCTAGGATCAATTCGGAACCGCTTCTCTAAATCAGGCATGTCGCTGGAAAACAGGGACACTTGGAGGGTCTGGCTCTTCACATACAGAACATCAAATAATTCTGGACCAGGGTACCTGAAAAGTTTCCTTACCCTCCACTGCCCAGTAATAGCACTATGATCGGCTTGTAAGAACCCCCCCCCCCTAGTTTTCCTAAAGCTTAATAATTATTGGTTTGTGGCACCTAATTCCTGAATTCACTTCTTCTCTAGGTAAAGGGACCCCTGACCATTAGGTCCAGTCGTGACCAACTCTGGGGTTGCGGAGCTCATCTTGCTTTATTGGCTGAGGGAGCCGGTGTACAGCTTCCGGACCATGTGGCCAGCATGACTAAGCCGCTTCTGACGAACCAGTGCAGCGCACGTAAACACCGTTTACCTTCCCGCCGGAGCGGTGCCTATTTATCTACTTGCACTTTGATGTGCTTTTGACCTGCTAGGTTGGCAGGAGAAGGGACCAAGCAACGAGAGCTCACCCTGTCGCGGGGGTTTGAACCGCCAACCTAGGCAAGTCCTAGGCTCTTTGGTTTAACCCACAGCGCCACCCGCGTCCCTTCTCTAGAGGCAACAGTAATTTCCTCTCTCTATTTCTCCCTCCATTACGGCTCCCAATCCAGAGATTCCCCACCATCCCCTAATGCTATCTTCCATTTTACTCACTCACAAGACCCTCTGAGTTGCTTGCTGCGAGCTTCCCTAATTTGCTGCCAGGTAATCTTCCACGGTATCACCACCTTTCCTTAAGAGGTTATGATGCTCTGTCTTCCTTTTGAGTTCTCACCAATAACTTTCATCATTTGTTGCTTCCCTAGTTTAATGTTCTGAGCCCTTCAGATTATTCTTCTGTTTCCTGCTTAGTATGGGAATAGCCAACTGCTGCCTGCTTCATAGGCATCTGACACTCTTGCGGTGTTTCTTTTCGAAGTCAGGTCAACAAACAGGTCAGTCTATTACTATCTGAAATCAAGTCTCCTTTACTGGATCGATCATTGCCCAGGCAGACACATTTGTAGTCATTCTTTGCCTCTGCTCCTCTAAATTTACCTTGCATTTTTGCCAAATGGCTTAAGTTGAATTACTTAATTGAAACCCTTATGTAAAGTACCACTAGACTTTAAAAAACAAAAACAAATGGGGTTTGCTGAATTTGAATCCCTAGAAACCTTTCCCTGTGGTGACAGAAGCACATTTAGAATAATTAGGCGGTTGATTATATATTTATCTATCACTCATATGCCAGAACGGTTTCTAAATTGCAGATTACAGCTATAAAATCGATGCGTAGTTAAAATACACAATAACAAATCCTATAGGGCATTAAAAACACCCCTGATTTTTTTTTAAAAAAACAACACACAATAAAACAAACAATTAAAATTGTAAAATTAAGAGAGTTTATTAAAAAGTTGAAACAATAACATCACAAATCCATTTCAGGGGAATTAGAACATTATAGAAGAAAGGCCCTGCTGGATCAGACCAATAGCCCAACTAATCCAGCATCCCTCAAAGTAGCCAACCTACTGTTTGTAAGTATTATTGCCTCTATCTCTGGAGGGAGAGCATAGCCGTCATGGCTAGCCTTTCCCCTCCGTGAATTTGTCCAATCCTCTTTTAAAAGCATTTAACTTGGTGGCCTTGTGGGACGCAGGTGGCGCTGTGGGTTAAAGCCTCAGCGCTTAGGACTTGCCGATCGAAAGGTCGGCGGTTCGAATCCCTGCGGCGGGGTGCGCTCCTGCTGCTCGGTCCCAGCGCCTGCCAACCTAGCAGTTCGAAAGCACCTCCGGGTGCAAGTAGATAAATAGGGACCGCTTACCAGCGGGAAGGTAAACGGCGTTTCCGTGTGCGGCTCTGGCTCGCCAGAGCAGTGATGTCACGCTAGCCACGTGACCCGGAAGTGTCTCCGGACAGCGCTGGCCCCCGGCCTCTTGAGTGAGATGGGCGCACCAACCCCAGAGTCTGGCAAGACTGGCCCATACGGGCAGGGGTACCGTTACCTCTACCTTTAACTTGGTGGCCACCACTGCATCTTGTGGGCGTGAGCTCCACGGTTTAACAATGTACTGCAAGAAGAAGTGCTTTCTTCTATCTGTCCTGAACCTTCCAACATTGTCTGACTCATTGTGCTGAGACTCACTAGTGCAGCTATTTAGCTGAATCTGGCCCGTTGCATGCCTACAAATAATAATGGATAACAAGTCAAATACCCAAAGCAAATAAAGAGAAAATAAATCAAAACACTCAAACTGAAAAATGTGCAGTACTGATAATTTATTTTCCTCCTTGTGCCAAAGGTTGCTCACTTACGCTTTAATGCACATTTGATTATTGAGCTGTCTGCTGCCCCTCCGAACTTAAACCTTTGGCCATCTCTGCTCAGAGGTTAGAATAAGCCCAGGATACACTACCAGCATGTTTCTTTCAAGTGACCTTCTGAAGAGCTTCCCACTGTTTGAACATAAGCACAGCACAGCACAGCTTGACTTTGTCCAGCTGGCGGCTTCATGGTCCTATTTCTGCAGCTGTCTTTGCCTACTGAGTGGCAGCTTGGAGCGCTCTCTCTCTCTCTCTCTCTCTCTCTCCTTTATAATATTCCTCCCAGCTGCACTTCTCCCCTTCTTTTCTGTGTGGCCCTTGTGGCTGCAAGGGATGGTAGTTGAGCTGCCTCTATCTAGCTTTGCTTACTAAATTCTCAGTGAAACAGGGGTGTGATGAATACTGCTACGCAGTTAATCCAAGATCCAATGTGTTATTCAGTAGCTTACTAGCATATTGAGTATGGAGCTGTTAGGCAGTCTTTTAATTTCACAGAGACTATAATAGGACCGGCAAAATCTGCTGTAGTATTTTTGAAAAATAACTAAGTAGTAAGGGTCAATGGGAGGTTCAAATATTTGCTAATAAGCAATCACACCCCGTTTCCATATGTACATGGAGAAACATAAGGGTATGGGGTATTTTAAAGGAATTAAATAAATCTTGGTCAATTGATGCCATGGGTTTTAATCAGTTCATTGATTAAATTTGCTTGCATTTGCTGATGAAATCTTGTTTTAAAGAAAAAAAACACGTTTTCCAGTTTTTTAGATGATGGATGGGTTGGTATGCAGCAGCAGACACAGAAGAGTCAGGAGAAAAGGCAAGAAGTCTTCTGCTAAGATGACACTTGCTACTTGCAGTTTTTATTAGTGCAAAGTCATTTTATTTATTGAATTAAAAATTTTATTGATTTTTTTATCTATTTGTGCTGAATCACAATTAGTAACGCTCACACCCACACACCCTGTTTTTAAAACTTTGCAATAACTACGTCGGCAAAGAAACAAGTGTTTTCTTTCTCCTTGGAGGGGTGATGATGGAATATTGGGCACGTCTTTGTTTTGACGTCAACCAGACCAATGGTCCTTTACCCTGGTATCATTATGTATAGTCATATGTGAGTTGGTGGGACATATGATTATATGCACATCCCATTTAAAGTAATGTAGTAGTATAGGGATGCGTGTGGCACTGTGGTCTACAACACAGAGCCAAGGGCTTGCTGATCAGAAGGTCGGCGATTTGAATCCCCATGATGGGGTGAGCTCCCGTTGCTCAGTCCCTGCTCCTGCCAACCTAGCAGTTTGAAAGTACGTCAAAGTGCAAGTAGATAAATAGGTACCGCTCCGGCAGGAAGGTAAACAGTGTTTCTGTGTGCTGCTCTGGTTCGCCAGAAGCGGCTTAGTCATGCTGGCCACATCACCCGGAAGCTGTACACCGGCTCCCTCGGCCAATAAAGCGAGATGAGCACAGCAACCCCAGAGTCGGTCATGACTGGACAATGGTCAGGGGTCCCTTTACCTTTAGTAGTAGTAGTAGTAGCAGCAGCAGCAATAGTAGCAGCAGCAGTAGTAATTTTTTTATACCCCACCCATCTGGCTGGGTTTCCCCAGCCACTCTGGGAGGCTTACAGCATATATAAAATGTAGTAAAACATCAAGCATTAGTATATCAGTGGCTGCATTTCCATATAATGTGGATCCATGGTTTAGCCCTAAGGGAATGAAGTGGAATGAGCAAAGTCTTGGGCTTGCGGGCTCCCTCCTGTCTCCTCCTCCTCCTGTTTGTGATGGGAGGAGAAGAAGAGTTTGGACTTGATATCCTGCCTTTCACTACCCTAAGGAGTCTCAAAGCAGCTAACAATCTCCTTTCCCTTCCTCCCCCACAACAAACACTCTGTGAGGTGAGTGAGGCTGAGAGATTTCAGAGAAATGTGACTAGCCCAAGGTCACCCAGCAGCTGCATGTGGAGGAGCGGGGAAGCGAACCCGGTTCACCACATTACGAGTCCACCGCTACACCACACTGGCTCTCCTACACCACACTGGCTATCAGGATGGGATGGGAGGTGGGGTTTTGTCCATGGAGGTCTATCTTCCCATGGACTTAACTTCTGCTTCTTAATCTTCAAACAGCAACTTGGGACTATGGTACTGATGCTAATGGGAACACGTGGTGTGAGTTCTTTACCATGCCTGATGCTTTCAGAGGTTTGGAGAAGTGTCACTGCTGGCCCAGCACTGCACAATTGTCTATTGGACAATTGCCTAAGAACAGGGAGTCCATGGCTGGAACCTTGGAGTCTCTTCCTTCCCTGCCCTGCCCCATCACGCCAGTTATGTGGTCATAGTAGTTAATCATACCACTGATTTCCTTAATCTATTAAATGTCAAGCTGGCATACACAGAGCTTTCAGACACAGATTTTATCAGCAAAATTAACTCAGCATAAACTCTCATTTTGTATAACTTGCACCTAAAGCTCAGTAAAAATGGGGGAACCATCACAAAAGATAAAACAAAAGAAAAAGAGAGAGGAAAGAATAATATATCTCTTTTAGCATCCTTTTCTACTCATATTCGTTTGTGTAATGCTAAAGGTGAACTCACGTAGAAATTAAGTTCTACAGTCAGGCAAAATAAGAGATTAAATGATTAAATTGACTATGCATTTTTAAGGTTGTGCCCTTATATAAAATTGTGTGAGGCGGGGAAACTGGAGATCCTTGAAAAGATATCTGTATTAATGCTTTGATGATAATTGATCTTCCTCTACTTCCCTTATGGATGATAATGTCAAAATCTCCAGTCCTAAGTTACAGTGATCAATTTAATCATAGATAGGTGTGTGCTGATAGGTAAGATCATGCTACCTGATGTTGATCTTTGTAAACTCTAAAGTCATTCCACCACTGATTTTCTCTTAGACCAAAAAGGACTAGGGCTGAGGTTACCGTCTCTCTCCATATCTATCCACCTGAATGTTAGGATCTTAAATCAAGAACAGGGAACCTTCAGATATTGATGGGCTGCACTTCCCATCAGTTCCATGGCCATTGATGATGGCAATTGCAGTGCAGGTATAACTGGAGGGTCACAGGATTCCCATCCTAAGTAGAGGGCCTTCTACAGATTTCCTCACCATCTGATGTGAGACAGGTGGCTATCAAAGAGAGGGAGTGGATCTGTTCAGTATTGGTGTCCCCATTGTGGAACACGTTCCCCAGAAACATTTGGTGCTTCTCTTATCCTAGTCACTTGGCAAACACCCTTTTAGATGCAATTTAAATCCTGCATCCTGTTTTGCTTTGCTTTTATGATTTTTGCAGCCAATAGCTTATTATATGTTTCATATTTACATTGAGACACTGTTAGTGTTTGCCTGAGGAGTACAGCTGAAAGGCAGAATAAAAATACATGAAATAGACTTGTTTACAAGCCCTTTTTCTTTGTGGTCAGTTGTGGTCTGGTGGTGAAGCTACAAAGTAGGTGGTGTTTTCCCCAATCCACTTTATCTCCATGACAGTAAATTAATCTCCTGTTAAATTCTTGCACATCCTGCTGCTGATAAAGTAACATAAGAAGGATCAGTAAAAAAATAAAAATTGGCAACTGGGCGGTTGTTCTACAATCACAGCAGCATGAATACTGCTGGGAGGGGCTCTGTAGATTCGGGAGAATGTCTCGATTTAAATAGCCTGCTGATGAATTTACATTCAGTCACATCTTCTACATCTAAAGAGAAAGTATATAAGCACCCTCACCTGCTGTCACCTTCCTACATTGCATCCCAACATAGCCCTGATTTGCTTTAATAAGGAGCGTGGATTATATTTCATTCTGGTGCAAATGCAAAACAATTTTGGCTCTTGTTAAAAATAGCATGACATTTTAGCGTTTCATTATTATTTTAAAAAATACATGCCAATACTTCTGATATGTCAACTCTCCCTTCTAAATCAAGCTTTATGCAATTATTGAAATGTCAGAACTTCTCACATGTGGCACAAATTCTGTTTTGAGCAGTAGCAGCACGATCTCAAATCTTTTACTTAAAGCAGGGGGTCAGAAACATTACATGTCTCCCTCCATCACGTATGAGACAGTAGTACTTACTGTACATCAGCAAGAAGGACCTGCCTGTCCCTCCAAGCTTTAAGGCCTACATTCCCGCTCTATTTACCTTGCTGTGTTGAATAAACTCACCTGAATGTGTTGCTGGTTGCAGATGAAAATATGATGGTTGCTGTAGTTCCCTAAAAGACAAAACAAAATATTCTTGTGGGTTTGCCAGAGGCATCTTATGAGCCACTGAAGCAGCAGAAGGCTGGACTAGATGGGCATTTGGTCTGATGCAGCAGGTCTAGTGTTCTTTATCTTTTCTTCTTCTTCATATAAACAACATGTACAAAACTATATTACATTTCAGTGTACATTTGTTTACTATGGGATGCTATGTTGGTTATATATAAACATTTCTTTAAAACAAAAGAAGTGTAGTTCACATATCTCCTGCTTCCCAATACCCTAAGAAGATTAACAATGAACAAACAAGGACATATAGAGAGCAAAACATAGCAGTTCTTTCAAGGCCTCTTGTTTACAACCATATTTTGCATGGCTGGGGGCATGATTTTCACATGCAGAGTGTCCCAAGTTCAATCCCCAACATGCCCAAGGTAATGTTGTTGTTGTTGTTGTTGTTGTTGATGATGATGATGATGATAAAAATAAATTTAATTATTGGTATCCCACCCACCTGTCTGGCTTCCCCCAGTCACTCTAGGCAGCTTCCAGCACATATAAGAACATAATAAAACATTAAACATGCAGATGTATTCTAAAAGTTGTATAGTTCCTTACCTCCTAGACATTTGAAGGGAGGGCATTCCACAGGGCGGGCGCCACCACCAAGAAGACCCTCTGCCTGGTTTCCTGTAACCTTACTTCTCGCAGTAAGGGAACCACCAGAAGGCCCTTGGAGCTGAATCTCAGTGTCCGGGCTGAATGACGGGGGTGGAGACGTTCCTTCAGTTAACCTCTCTGAAAATTTGTGGGTGCCTGACCTCTTCATGGGGAATTTTGTGTGTGCTCAGGCACCCAAGGCTCCAGGGAGTTGGCACCTAGTCTGAGCTCGTTGAATCAGTCTCCTGACTCAGTGTAAGGCATTTTCCTGTGTTCCTGTGCAAGGTCTCTGCACCACACTTCTATTCTTTATAAGGTACATGTGAACTTTAAATAAGCCTGGCAGCAGGCTTTGATCCTGGTCTCTACTTGCCTTTGTTGAAAATTTTTAGAAGTGAACACCCTCCAACATTTCTCTGATGAAAACAAGGACGTCTTATTGAATAATAATAATAATAATATTTATACCCTGCCCATCTGACTGGGTTACCCCAGCCACTTTAGGCGGCTTCCAGCATATCCTGAAATGGTTCGAAAATCAAGGCGTGGCTTCCGATTGGCTGCAGGAGCTTCCTGTACTTAATCGGAAGCTGCGTCAGACTTCTGAAAAACAATTTGTTTGGCAGCCAAGCTGTTTGACTGCCAAGGTATGTTTGTGTTTGTGTGTGTGTGTGTGTGTGTGTGTGTGTACACCATAAAGAAATTTCCCTATACAGTGGTACCTCGGGTTACATACGCTTCAGGTTACAGACTCTGCTAAACCAGAAATAGTACCTCGGGTTAAGAACTTTGCTTCAGGATGAGAACAGAAATCGTGCAGCAGCAGCGCGGCGGCAGCAGGAGGCCCCATTAGCTAAAGTGGTGCTTCAGGTTAAGAACCGTTTCAGGTTAAGAACGGGCCTCCAGAATGAATTAAGTACTTAACCCGAGGTACCACTGTACAGGAGTGCCTTCAGATGTCTCGGTGGTTGGATAACTCCATACCTTCCAACATTTCTCCAATGAAATTAGGTATGTCCTGAGGAAAAGCGGGACATTCTTGGATCAAATAAGAAACCGGAGCAGCTTCTGTAAATCTGGGACTGTCCCTGGGAAATAGGGACACTTGGGGAATCTGAAAGTGCATGGAGGTAATAATAATAATAATAATAATAATAATAATAATAATAATAATAATAATAATAATTTATTATTTATACCCCACCCATCTGGCTGGGCCTCCCCAGCCACTCTGGGCGGCTTCCATAAAAACCAGAAATACAGTAAAATATCACACGTTAAAAACTTTCCTGAACAGGGCTGCCTTAAGATGTCTTCTGAATGTCAGGTAGTTGTTTATCGCTTTGACATCTGCTGGAAGGGCGTTCCACAGGGTGGGCGCCACTACCGAGAAGGCCCTCTGCCTGGTTCCCTGTAGCTTTGCTTCTCGCAATGAGGGAACCGCCAGAAGGCCCTCGGCACTGGACCTCAGTGTCCGGGCAGAATGATGGGGGTGGAGACGCTCCTTCAGGTATACTGGACCGAGGCCGTTTAGGGCTTTAAAGGTCAGCACCAACACTTTGAATTGTGCTCGGAAACATGATTGGAAGCAAATAGTTCCCCTCGCCAGCTTCTTACTAGCTTACCGTACTCTGCCTGACCTCTGACTAACCCTAGTTCAGTCAGAGGATAGTAATCCCTCCTTCTCTACTAAACTGCATTAGGCAGGGATACTACCAAGAGACAAACTGTATTAATTGCCCATGTCCGCTAGCCACAAACACACATGCAAATATGTGACATACACACAAATTAGGAATATTTTTGCCTTGAGCTTCTTATTTAACAACCTTTAACTATTTATAACCTCGAGCAATTAAAAATGATGGCTCATCCATATTTAAATCTATAGCAATGTCTTAATTATCCTCTTGTATGTGCGGCACCCGCACGCTGTGCAACATTGTAGCTGCATTTGATATCTTGAAATCCCTCGTGTGACATAGGGAGCCCATCTGTTCTCTGATTTACAGGGGCGTTGTAGATCACCTTTACGTAGACTGCTCGCATTCAGAAGTGAAGGCACTAGAGAATCAAGCTCTCTTGAATTTTGCGGGGAAGGGAGGGTTTGGAAGAGGAACATGGGGGGGGGGGGAGGGCACAGATGGCTTTCCTTCCATTGCCACGAGAGTATTCAAAGGGGTGAAATCTTATGAAAGATCTGCAGGGAGTCGTGTCTAGTGGGGTGTGTGTGTGAAACCAGGTAGACTATGGTTTGTATTTGACTAAGTTATGCTCAGAGCGGCCACACTGTTAGTCGTGTCACTTATTTCCAATGGGCCTACTCTGTGTAGGGTTAACATTGTATACAACTCTAAAGCATAAAGGTCAGACTAGCTGTGACTTTAAGAACATCTTTTATTTATTTATTTTTTTCTTCCAAAATTTTTTATTCATTTTATAACGCAAATAAACAACATAAACAGAAAAACAGGCAATACAAACAAATTCTTGTCTTATCCTTAGTTTTTCTAAACATTTACAGATAGGTAGCTGTGTTGGTCTGCCATAGTCAAAAAAAAAAAAAAAAAAAAAAGGTGCTACTGGAAGGATTTTTTTTTGTTTTTTCTAAACATTGTTAGGCGAGCTTCCCCAAGTCCCCCCTATCTGATTTTCATTTTACCTCATCTTTAGCAGTTTACATATATCATAATTTTTAACCATTTTTTTGTCACACTTACTTTTAACATAAAAATCTTCACATTTTATCCCTTACAAATAATACTACTTTAAAATACACTATCTTCTAATTCTACAGCCCATATCCACTTCCAAAGCTATTCTAAGATTTAAATATTAAGATTTTTAAAAAATATTCTTTAAACTTCTTCCAATCTTCTTCCACTGTCTCTTCTCTCCGATCTTGGAGTCTCCCAGTCAGTTCGGCAAGCTCCCCCCCCCCCCATTTTTGTAATCTTTAATTCAGTTTTTCACCTTTCTACATCAGTTTGCTTTTTTAAAAAAGAAAGAAAATCCATCAGCAATACTGTGTGAATTTCTCTTACTATACACTTTTTGTGTGGAATTTTGCCTAGTATACACATATTTGGAACACAATTTCCCCCAAGATAATGCATTTTTGTTGTTATTTCCACACACAAAATTGTGCATTTATATGCAGATGTTGCCATTGTATATGCCTTTTTATAAATATTATTTGGGTGTATTTCAGTTTGTACGTTGCTTTAGGAAAATTGAATTGAATATTCTCCCCCATCCTTATTTACAACACCAGCCTACGCACGTTTACATGGAAGTAAGTCTCACTGCATTCCGTGTGGCTTACACCCTAGTAAGTGTGGTGAGGATTGCAGCTTTAAGCCTCACTTGCAGAAATGTTCTTAAGTCAAGATGGTAGATGTGCCCAGATTATATTGAAAGATGTCCTTAACTTTAAGATGGATATATACACTTATGCTGGGGAGCAGGGGCAGGGGAGATATTTTTTCCCCTCTGGAATGATGGGTATTTGCCAAATTTAAGCATGTGAGTGGGTTTTGAAACTTTGTGATATTACATTTCCAAAATGTTTAGTGATGATCAGGGGGGTATTCATCTGTTCCCAGACCCCTCAAAAGAAAAGGCGATGGGAAGCTAAAAGAGAGAAGAAAGAGAGCACATCTTAGATTTTCAAGCCGATATTGGTTCAATAAGCAGCGCTCAAAATTAATAAGTCTTATATAATTTGAGTGTGAATTAGCAATTCTGTTGAAATGGCACTGAGAGAAGAAATTCTTTGAACTTCCCCCTTTGGAGAAGCATGTAGGTGGCAGATGTTTCTGAAGCATGTAATTCTGTGATGCTGTCTTGATAGCGAGCTCAAAGGCCCACATTTAGGCTGATATATTGCTGTTTTGATATTATGCTGCCTTTGATAAGTGTGAAGTGAGACAAGAAATGGATCACATTAAAAAGCAATAATAGTAGTAGTAATAATCAGAGAAATAGGGAGCATACACTGGAAAATTCTACGCATTGCAGCAGTACTGCTAAGTAACATCATCACCCTAAAAAAAAAAGTCCCATTGAGCAATGAGAAATCAAGGCCATCCTATTTATTTCTGCATTTGTATTTGCAAACTTTTCCCTTTGTGTTTGGCTTAGGTCACAACACAGTGGAATAGAAGAGGCAAGACACATAGGATTGGGTGAACTGGGGCACATTTATTTAAACCAGGATTCCTCAACCTTGGCCCTCCAGCTGTTTTGAGACTACAATTTCCATCATTCCTGACCACTGGTCCTGCTAGCTAGGGAGCATGGGAGTTGTAGGCCAAAAACATCTGGAGGGCTGAGTTTGAGGAAGCCTGATTTAAATATTCAACCCCACCCTGATCTGCGCTGGAGGAACAACGTGTAGGACCTAGGTAAGAACCAGACTCTGGGTGAGCTAAAACCACCAGCCCATCGTTTACCTGCCTCTTTTAAACTCCATCCTTTCAGGTGAACAGGAACACCTTCCTGCTCCACCCTCTGATGTTGTTGGAGTCCATCTCCCACTGTCCTTGACCACTGGCCATGTTGGCTGCAGATGTTGGGAGTTGGACATTGGAAGGTCACCATAGGCTCTGTTGTACTGGTCTAATCCCCTTCTAGAGCCACTGGCCATCAGCTCGCAAGATATTGTGGGGTTGAGTTCCATAAACTAATTATGAAGAAGTACGTTATTTCATCTGGCCTGAATTTATTGCCAATCAATCTCATCGGGTCGACCCTAAATCCTAGTACTATGAAAGACACCCTCACCCTAAAATCACTCCCAGCCACTCCCTCTATAGTGTTCATTCTAAGCCTCTATCATTTCCTGCCCTGAGTCATCTGTCTTCTAGCAATCTGTCTCCCTCATGCCCTGTCTGTGACCTTCCCAGACACATGCCCTTGGGAAGCCCATAAGCCAGGCACAGTCAGGATAGCCATCCTCCGTTGTTTGCATACGCTGCCTCCGAATAATGTGATTCCCCCTTTTTAATGGTATTTATTTAATAATTTGGCAAGGAGTAGCCCCTCAAAATCTTTAAGTAGGCTACATAAAGTGTTATAAAGCATTCATTAAAATTAGCAATGAAAGCAGACCTTAAAAACAGTAGATAAAATCCACAACTGTACCTAATAAATTGACATTTCTGGGTAGGCTTGCCTTAAACCAAAAGATTTTAAGTAGGCATCAAAAGCAGGAGAACAAAGGTGTCTGCCTAATATCAATAGGCAGGGAGTGCTGCCACACGGAACAATTTATTTCTGGCAAGTGAGGAACAAACATTATGTGTCACTGGTAGACGTGCAAGTCCACACTGAAGCAGATGAGTGAGCACCTGAGGTGGACCCCAAAATGGCATCCCCTACCCCTGCCAGGTGGCAGCAGAGCAAGCCAATCAGGTGCTCGGGGCGGCACGCGTGCCCTGCACCCAGGGGCGGAGCTTTCTGCCCACAGGGGTGGGGCCAGCTGCCCGCAGGGTGGGGTGAGCCGGGGCAGGATGCTCTGCAGGGCCTCAGAGGAGTCTGCCTGACTCCTCCCACTCAGCCGCCCTACAGCTGAGGGGGAGGCAGCGGGTGGACCATTTGGGGCAGTGTGGAGCCTGCGGGTGCCTAAGCCACTACATCTCTTCCAGGAGAGAGGCGTGGCTCGGGCACATAACTGTCAACCGTCCCTTATTTGGCGGGAAACTCCCTTATCCCAGCGCCGTGTCCCGCTGCTGGAATTATTGATGATGTCCCTTAAATTTCCTGGGTTTCAAAGGAAGCAGCTCCTCTCCCTCCCTCCCTGCCGGCAAGGGAGGAGGGAGTCTCCAACTGTGTTGCTTGGCTGCGTTGCTCACCCAATAAGGAGTCTAAGAACGACTGGGGGTGGAGCTTGCATGCCTTGTGCCGATCAAATCAGCCACATTGCCTGGGGACTCGCCTTTGCTCAGCGTTTCCCAGCGGAGAGGTGACAGTGGTTTTCCTTGCTGCACCCCCTTTGTCGGTTTGCTGCGCTGTGGGAACCACCACTTGAGGCTTCGTTTGGCTGCTGGGCTGGCTGGGCTTTCTGCCTTTGGCTCGGGAGCTGGTTGACTAAAATCCCTTATTTTGGCTGCTAGTCCCTTATTTTCGAGGCTGCTGCTCCCTTATTTTCAAATCTGTAAGTTGACAGCTATGCTCGGGCATGCTGCAGGCCCTGCAGTGAGTGCCACCCGGCATTTTGTCACCCCCCTCAGTGGTGACACCTTGAATTAAAGCTGGTAACAGATTGTTAGCTAGTGCAGGGGTTGTAAAGTTTCTGGACCGAGTGCAAGGGAAGTCCCCCCATAGAGTGCATTGCAGTAATCCAGTCTTAAAGTTACCAGTGCTTGAACTAGACTGGTCTAGGAACACCTGCAGCTGCCACACTGGTCAAAGCAAATAAAAGCAAAGAAGCAGAGCTAATATATGGGTCTATGGATGCAACCCTGATCGTAGGTTGTAAACGGCAACCAAGTGCCTATTTATGCACACCATTTCTCATCCAGCTGCTGGAAATAATGTGGAAAGCAACTTCAGCATCTGCCCATGTATGGCTCCTACAGGGGATTGTGGTGCTATACTTCACTGGTTATTTTTGAAGCTGCCAGTCATGTGTTGAATTCTGTGTGGGGATTTTAGAATAGGCTGCATCACTGAAGCAGTGTGAGCTAAGCAATTGCTAGCATGGAATTCTCCAAAGCAGGTCCATCCCAACGTACCAATGCTTTCTGTTATCTTCAGGGGCTAAAATCCCTTTTTAGGGAGATGCCATTTGGCAGCTTGCTAGTTATAGGGGTTCCGTTTTCCTTTTCCTGTTACAAAATCAAAAGGAAAGAAATGCAACGCAATTTCATTTCATTTCATTTCCTTCTGTTGTAAACAATGGCTTGGGGAAGTGGAAAGGATACATCAACTTGATTTCTTTTTGTCATTACTTAGACAGAATAATTTCCTCTTCACTAGCAGCAAGATGCTTAAACCCAGTGCTTTGGAATGAAGGTAACCTGTGGCCTTTAGCTTTCACAGTGTTAATAATTTAATTATTATTATTATTTTATTATTTATAACCCCGCCCATCTGGCTGGGTTGGGCAAAACTTTGAAAAAGATGGAATCATTTTGGTTTAATCTACCTTTTTTTTAAAAAAACAAAACCCTCATCATCATTCTTCTCTCCCCCCCCCCCCATTTAGATCAGAGTCAACAGATTGATTAGAGGGGAAAGAAATACCAAATAAGCAAATTCAGGTTGTATGTATGACCTTACTTAGAAATAAAAAACAGTCTGGGGAGCAAATCCTGTTTCCTGTGCAGCTTTAGAAGTTTCCATTCATAACCTTCCTTGATCTGTGTCTAATTGACACTGACGGGCATGTGGATTCTGCCCTTAAGCCAAGGGTTAATAACTACAATCATGTGTTTACAAGTGTAATTCAGTTTTCACTTCTATAATTAAATATGCATTATGATCCCTATAAATATTATATAATCCCCCACCCCAAGTAAAATCTTAGTAAGCTCATGCAGCGACCAATTCCACAAGTTAATTATACATGGTATTAAAAATGTTTTCACATTTAAGTTTGATGTCTAACAGTGTCACTAAATCGGCCTTGTAATGTGAAAGATGCTTGATCCGTTTAACCTGGGGGGGTGGGAAGTATAAGAGAACCCATGAGGTTCGCTCTGTAGCATCTCCCTTTCCTTACCAAAACAGGTGAATTTGTCACTGAACAGCAATGTGAAGTTGTATCGCAATGGCTGGCCCACACATGGGGCAAGGTGTGGCATCTGCCTCGGGTGGCAGGATCCAGAGGGGCAACAGGTCCAGCCTTCAAGGAATGCATTGCCTGTTGCTTGGCAGCAACAGCCGTGGGACATTTCTTGGCCGCCAGATCTGCCTCCTCCTCAGCAGCAACCCTCCCCCAATGTTGCTTCTACCTTGCCTCTTGGAGAAAAGCAGACCCTCCAAGTGTCCCTGTTTTCCAGGGACAGTCCCAGATTTACAGAAGCCGCCCCAGTTTCTGATTTGATCCCGGAAGGTCCCACTTTTCCTTAGGACGTCCCTATTTTCATTGGAGAAATATATGGAGGCCAGATCTGCCACATCTTCGGCAGCTCACCCCCAACGCTGCATCTGCAGGGGCCTCTCAGCGAATAGGAGGCACTGCCAGTCTCCTAGAGGGAAATGGTGAGGTATGCCCTCTGTCAGTCAGTCAGTCAGTTTTATTGCACATAGCCAAAGGCTGCCGCAATGTACACAGAATCATTCAACAATTAAAAGAAAATATGCTGGATTAATACAAAAAGCTTAAAACATTTATATTATCAAGACATTACCTACTCTAAACAGAGCTATAAAAGTACCTTAATATACAGGTTAAGACATTAAACAATAAAATTTATAAACTAAAATCATTACATGGCCACTAATATATTAAAAAATAATGTTAATTAGTACAATGTGCAATTATATTCAGAATTTGGTGATAGATAGAATATAGCTTGAAGTAGATAGGGTCTAATAAATTCATCTCCTTTTGCTGGCTATCTTGGCTATATAATTTGCTCTAATTTTGCTAGCAGCAGTTGCAAGGAGTGCTACATGCCAGGTCACATACTTATCTGTGTCTGCGAGGAGAGGGGGTTCTGGCCAGGGGACCTAGTCATTATAGGTGCTAAAAATTGTTCTCTTGCTTCATTATATAAGGGGCAGCACATGATATAATGCATAAGGTCCTCTACTTCAGGTCATACGCTAATACAACACATTCGTTTGTTGGTATGCCTCTGCGTCTCCCATCTCTATAAGCAGAGCGGTATGTCCTCTGAGGCCTGCACCCGCCTGGCAGGATTCAGAATGGGACCCTCCCTCTCCACAATGGCTTTTGATTCCCACTTCAACCATTGGGCAAGATTGATTTGATCCCCCCCCCTTCTTCATGGTACAGTGGTACCCCGGGTTAGGAACACCTTGGGTTACAAACACTTCAGGTTACAGACTCAGCTAACCCGGAAGTAGTACCTCGGATTAAGAACTTTACCTCAGGATGAGAACAGAAATCGTGCGGCAGCAATGGGAGGCCCCATTAGCTAAAGTGGTTACCTCAGGTTAAGAAAAGTTTCAGGTTAAGAACGGACCTCCGGAACGAATTAAGTTCGTAACAGGAGGTATCACTGTATACTCACCCCTTCCTCCCTGGCAGGGGGAGTGCCACTTATATGGTTCACCCTGGAAGATCCTAAACATGCCGGCTTGCTTCACTTGAACTGAAGCAGATGAAATATTTGTATGCACAACCCTTTCCCCAGGAACAGTTAATGTGCCTTAATTCACAATATGATGTGCGGTAGGAAATCAACTGAACAGCGTACATATAAGCTGTATGAACCTTCAGTAGGATGAAGCAGATTAAAGCAACACATCTGCTTGTCATCTTGAGATGCCATAAAGTTGGCTTTCAAAGCTTTTGCAAAATCTTTTAGCACCATAAAATGCTTAAATGGCGTTTTATCCCCTTGTATTTCCCCCGTTTCTAAGAAGGTTGGAGGTATATAGGGGATCTTTGACCATAAACTATAATGTGCCTGAAGTTTTCTGGTGACAGCACTGGCTATTTTTCATCTTAATTACGAAATACATTTTTGTGCAGAGAAAATGCAGCAACGAGGTTCAGTGTACTCCTTAAGCAGGCACCAGAGCAGTGAGAATGCGATGTGAATATCCTGACTTCTGTACTATATGTCTGTGAATAATTTTGCACTGGAATTCAAAGTTGCACGGCATTGTGGTATATTCATTCATTATGAAGATAGGATTTCTTGGAAGATAACAAATGTAAAGGGGTTTGTGTGTGTTTACATGTGTGTATGTATGTGCATACTTGCATAAAGCCATATATTAAATCAATAATCTATCAGATTAGAAAGTAATATAAAGTAACAGCCAGAATCTTTCAGATTTTTTTTAATGCTTTGTAAAGCAGCCAGCCACTTTGTGACTTAATGCACATGCTATCCAGGTTAATCAGTGAGCATCCTTAACACCTTTCAAGGTGATGGACATCTCTGGAGGCCAATTACTGACGTTGTGGGGCTCTTATCGTGGATATAGAACAGGCTTCCTCAACCTCGACCCTCCAGATGTTTTGAGACTACAATTCCCATCATCCCTAACCACTGGTCCTGCTAGCTAGGGATCATGGGAGTTGTAGGCCAAAAACATCTGGAGGGCTGAGTTTGAGGAAGCCTGATATAGAACATCCTTGAGGCTAACCTGTCTCACCTGCCCAGAGTTGTGGGACCCTGGGTGTGTTAAGGAAGACCTCCCTTCACACCTAAATGGTGTGGTCCAGGTTATGACCCTTTGTGAAGCATGGTTTGACTCACCCAGGTTGGCATTTGATGTAGGTTAGCTCTCCGCACTGTTCATTTTCCCCTGCAGATGTTTGATTTAAATAAAATTTGACCTGAGTTCAGCTCATACTGCTGTGTCTCGCTTCCTGTTTCCTGGTTCTGGTCACAAATGCTGGTTTGTCAAGCTAACTGCCTGGTTATCTCTGCGAACAGTGCTAAGAAACCATGGATGCTGAAATGGTGTCCCATGTGTAAATATATGCTGAGGACCACTCACCTTAACTGGCTTTCTAGGGACATTTTCTGGTTCGACGTTTTAGAGGGTTGTTTTCCCTTTCTCTCTTGAGCATTTGGCTGAATCCCATGGGACATCTTGGATAACTGCCTCCTGAAATGTGACTAAATAACTACAGCAGCATGTAGCCCTCACTCAAAGATTCTCTGCCTGGTGCCTCCACAGAGATGTGGCAGAGCAATCTTGGAAATATAAAATTCACGGAGAACTTCAGCATTTAAGGAACCGGGGCTTATTTAGAATATAGAATATACAGAGGCAGAAATCTCACCAGGGCTTTTGAAGTGATGGATACTTCATTAGACTGTTAGACACAGTTGTAATAGCAGATTGAATTACTTTCGCAATCTGATGCAATAAAGTTCCATGAGACCCGATGGCTGAATAAAGAGGCAGACACAGAAGCTAGGATGAACCAGGGGTGCTTTATTTAAGAATAAAACCCATTAACAAAAACCTCTACAGAGGAACAACACTATCAATGCGGGAGCAAACATGAACAAATTGCAGTCTCTAGGGCCGTGGTTTCCAAAGTGGGGCAATTTGATTTTTAATGGGGGGGGGGCGAATTTGAGAATGAGTTATTAATTGTTAATGGCCTTTTAGGCTTCCTCCACATGGATAGGAGTTCACTTTTTGAATAATAAGAATTATATGTCACTGGGGGTGGGGTGGGCATCAGGATTTTAGAGATTCTTAGGTGGTGCATGGCCAGAAAAAGGTTGAGACTCACTGCTCTAGGGTGACCAAACAGCCCACCTGCAGCCTGTGGAGGCACTGCTGTTCAGCCTGCATCCCATTCCCAGGCCACACCATGAAGGTGGCTAGGAAGGCCTATGGTGCTCTTCTCACCCCTGAAGCCCCATAGCTTCAGGTCAGTGAAGCAATTTACCATCCAGGGCATCCCCTGTCCTACTGCAGGGCCCGAGGGCAACAACTTCCACCCATGCGCCTGCCTTCTTGATCTGGGGTAATGGACATAATTACTATAATAAGGCCATTGCACTAGAGATATTCACATGACCTCCATCCTCATGAGAGGACACATGAAGGAACCATGGGGTCACACCATGGGCTATTTGTCCCATGCATGTTCAGCGGCTGTTTACAGGGGTATATCACAAGTACTGACATATGTTATGAGGTGTCTCCACACAAAAGGAAAACTTGGCCAGTCGGGATTACACTTCACATGAAAAGCCCAAGGCACATATGCCAGTGCTCCTTCATCTGGCCATCAAGTGTGTGGCAGCTGTGGCTGGAACAAGGGATGGTGGAGATGTCAGACAAACATAGAAATATGAGCGGAAATTACCAGTGTTTGCTTATTTGTCCCAAGTCCAGAACGGAAATCAATCCAGTGAATAGGCTTGGTATTTGATGTTGCTGTTGTTTTCAGCCTGCAAATGATACACAATTAATTCCATTACCCACCCCCTCATTTGCATTACATTTCCTTTGCGCTGAAATGAACGGTGTAGAATAGTGTGATGACAATGAAATTTGCATAATTGGTTATATAAATTGCATAAGTTACATAATTTTATCACAGCGGACAGCGAGATAAATACTGTAGGTTTTTTTTGGGGGGGGGTTGAAATGAACTGCAGTGGAACAGAGACAGTGCTGTATGCAACAAATATAAGGCGGAAGAGAAAATGATGCCTTCTTACAACCTCACGATCTCCTCATGTGCTTTTGATGCATGAGGGAGGCTGCAGGAATCCATCCTCAAGTCCCTTACTCTTATTGGACTGCCCAATTTGTTTCACAGATCAACCACAGAAAGCTTCACACACAGCTGTTCACAAATGTTTCCTTGGAGCTATTGCTATCCTATCTTTTCCTGTCCTGAACTTGTATCATCGGAAGCTGTCTCAAGCTGGGCCAGATGACTGGTTCATGTAGCCAAACAACACTTACTCTGACTGGCAGCACTGCTTTGTCACTAAGCTACAACTGCTCTCCACCTATGAGCATCTAAGGCTCCTTTTGTACGGGTTATCCCTCCTTGCATCTAGTATAAAGCCTGAATTAGCAGTCTTTAACTGTTTGCCCCCTTGCACAAAAACTCCCTCTTAGACCCAGCAGAGTTGATTTAGGATGAGCACAGTAATTGAAACAGCCTAGAGTCTGAAAACAACCAGCCTGGAAGGGATGCTAAGCAATTACCATTTTCAATTACTGTTGACATTTCTACTCCATGTATCGAATGCCCAGTGGCTTATAGGAATATATATATATATATATATATGCAGGTTTTGGTGTCCTCGGGTGTCTTCCCGTGTAAAAGTTGGGGTGTCTAGGCGACGTTTCGACGAGGTCTCACTCGTCATCTTCAGGCTGGTGCTTTCGGCTTCTTGTTACTGGAACAGAGGTTCGCTCTGTTCCAGTAACAAGAAGCCGAAAGCACCAGCCTGAAGATGACGAGTGAGACCTCGTCGAAACGTCGCCTAGACACCCCAACTTTTACACGGGAAGACACCCGAGGACACCAAAACCTGCATTCCTGTACCCGTGAAAATCTACGAAAGCAAATATATATATATATATATATATATATATATATATATATATATGCTTTCGTAGATTTTCACGGGTACAGGAATGCAGGTTTTGGTGTCCTCGGGTGTCTTCCCGTGTAAAAGTTGGGGTGTCTAGGCGACGTTTCGACGAGGTCTCACTCGTCATCTTCAGGCTGGTGCTTTCGGCTTCTTGTTACTGGAACAGAGCGGGATCTCAATGTTTGAGTTCCTATAAATACTGTAGAGGGGGTGTGGTGTCTAGCCTCCAATGTTCTGGGCAGAGAGGAAGTTCCCAGGCTAGTGTGCCTTTTCTTCTTTTGTTCCTTAATTACTTGAGAGATACCTTGAGTGATTTCTTGAGTGATATCCTGAGTACCACTTAGGTGGGTCATTAGGTGTGGATTAGTTGCTAAAGTCTTTGTGTCTTGACCTCTTGAACTTTGTGAAGAGTTTTCCTGAGAAGATGGCTGTATTGCACTTAGTTGTGCTTTGGCTTGGCTTCGTGTATAGGGGCGAGCTGTGGTTTTGTGGCTTGTGTCAGCCAGATCTGTGTAGGGATTGCAGGGGGGTGCAGCATCCGGAGGTGCCACCATGGATTGGCTACTGGATGGTGTCAGTAATTCATCTGTGGAGAGGGTCTGGGTTTGGGTCTGGTGTGGTTGATTGGTGTTGGCGTTCTGTGTGCCTCTGGATCTGGTGTCAGTTTTTGTGGAGAGGGCTAATTTCCAGATGTCTGGCAAGCGGGATGTGTCGTCACGCTTGTTCATGTTGTGAGGGTGTTTCTCTATCTCGATGGCTTCCATGATTATTCTCTTGTGGTGATGTTCCGTGTTAAAGAGCAATTTGGAATCTGCAAAATTAATTTCGTGTCCTGTTTCTTTCATGTGTTGGAAAAGAGAGGAAGTTTTTTCTTCTTTTTTGACGGCATTCTTGTGTTCTGCGATACGTGCATTTATTCGTCTGTTTGTTTGTCCAATGTACGTGGCTGGGCAGACTTTGCAGGGTATTTCATAGATCCCTTGGTTTTCCAACTGGATTTTATCCTTGGGGTTTCTGAGGATATTGGCTATTTTTTGGTTGGTGCAAAAGGCTGTTTTGATATTGTGTTTATGGAGGATTTTGCTAATTTTATCTGTAGTGCCCTTGATATAAGGAAGGAGGGCCATGCCATTGTTTTCTTCTGTGTCTTGGTTTTTGGGGGGTGTTTCCTTTTGGATTAGCTGGATACCAGCAAAACAGGATTACGAAGCTAATCCAAAAGGAAACACCCCCCAAAAACCAAGACACAGAAGAAAACAATGGCATGGCCCTCCTTCCTTATATCAAGGGCACTACAGATAAAATTAGCAAAATCCTCCATAAACACAATATCAAAACAGCCTTTTGCACCAACCAAAAAATAGCCAATATCCTCAGAAACCCCAAGGATAAAATCCAGTTGGAAAACCAAGGGATCTATGAAATACCCTGCAAAGTCTGCCCAGCCACGTACATTGGACAAACAAACAGACGAATAAATGCACGTATCGCAGAACACAAGAATGCCGTCAAAAAAGAAGAAAAAACTTCCTCTCTTTTCCAACACATGAAAGAAACAGGACACGAAATTAATTTTGCAGATTCCAAATTGCTCTTTAACACGGAACATCACCACAAGAGAATAATCATGGAAGCCATCGAGATAGAGAAACACCCTCACAACATGAACAAGCGTGACGACACATCCCGCTTGCCAGACATCTGGAAATTAGCCCTCTCCACAAAAACTGACACCAGATCCAGAGGCACACAGAACGCCAACACCAATCAACCACACCAGACCCAAACCCAGACCCTCTCCACAGATGAATTACTGACACCATCCAGTAGCCAATCCATGGTGGCACCTCCGGATGCTGCACCCCCCTGCAATCCCTACACAGATCTGGCTGACACAAGCCACAAAACCACAGCTCGCCCCTATACACGAAGCCAAGCCAAAGCACAACTAAGTGCAATACAGCCATCTTCTCAGGAAAACTCTTCACAAAGTTCAAGAGGTCAAGACACAAAGACTTTAGCAACTAATCCACACCTAATGACCCACCTAAGTGGTACTCAGGATATCACTCAAGAAATCACTCAAGGTATCTCTCAAGTAATTAAGGAACAAAAGAAGAAAAGGCACACTAGCCTGGGAACTTCCTCTCTGCCCAGAACATTGGAGGCTAGACACCACACCCCCTCTACAGTATTTATAGGAACTCAAACATTGAGATCCCGCTCTGTTCCAGTAACAAGAAGCCGAAAGCACCAGCCTGAAGATGACGAGTGAGACCTCGTCGAAACGTCGCCTAGACACCCCAACTTTTACACGGGAAGACACCCGAGGACACCAAAACCTGCATATATATATATATATATATATTTAAAGCTTCATAGAGAATGCTTGGGTTTTAGTTCTACACCCTTCTGGTGCTCTGTGTAGATGGTTTGCTTTTTTGAAAACGGCATGTTGAGCTTCGTTCTCATTCTTCCATACTGGGAAAGGGGATACATGTGAGGTGCCTACTTTTTCAGGCCTAGCTGAACTTGCCATAGTTTTATGCAAATACAACACTGCCTGAAAGTGAACCCAAAACCATACTGAGAGGGGGGGAGGGGAGGGAGAGAGGGGAAAAAATCCCACATGTAATGTGCTGATAATTAAACTCCTCTGACAATTACATCATGCACTATCAGGCTTAGCCAGATCCATTACTCATGATCGGTGCTTAGGACAAAACAAAGCTGGTTCACTGGGGACTGTCAGCTGAGCAGATGCTCCTATAGAAGAAAGCAGCCAAGCAATGTTTATGTAATATGAGAGACCCAGTATGGTGAGGCAAGATACTGCTTCAGCTCGTGGAATATTTGGGCAAGACAGAAAATGAAGCGGGGGTGGGGTGGGGGAGCGAGAGTAAGGCACCATATTGACTGTACCACATGCGAATGTCATTCTATGCACATGTTTGCTTGCTGCTACCATTTGTGTGTGTGTGAAATCCCACTGCATTCTTTAAGGAAAAGAAAAATTATGATTGTCTCTCATACACTACCAGCATTTATTTATTTTTTTAAAAAATGCTAGTGGCTTTAATGAAAAACTGAGGAAAAACTGACACAACAGATTTTTATTCTTATATGAAATTCTAAGAAACAGCCTTTGGTGCCTCAAGGAAGCAGGATTCATAGCTGTCAACTTTTCCCTTTTCTTGCGAGGAATCCTATTCGGAATAAGGGAATTTCCCTTAAAAAACAGAAAACGTTGACAGCTATGGCAGGATTATACATTAGTGGTGCTCCCCCCCCCCCCCGCCGCCACCACCTTCCCATAATGCTTTGCATTCCCAGAAAATTGCTAGATGTAGATAGAAACACAGAGAGACCTTTTATCTATCTAACCTTTCATAAACCCAGCAAAGGACAACCATATCCAGATACAGTGATACCTCTGGTTACGAACTTAATTCGTTCCAGAGGTCCGTTCTTAAGCCGAAACTGTTCTTAACATGAGGCGCGCTTTCGCAAATGGGGCCTCTCACTGCTGCTGCGCCGTCAGCATGTGACTTCCACTCGCATCCCGGGGCAAAGTTCGCAACTAGGGGCATTCACTTCTGGGTTAGTGGAGTGCGTAACCCGCAGCATTCGTAAGGGGGATGGTACATAACACGAGGTTCCACTGTACTGCGGTTTTCTTTAATAGTACCAAATTTAACAGATGGATTGAACATGCGTTTTGGTTATTCTTTTTGTTATGAAACAAATGCATTTTCAAAGCATAGGCACTTCTGTTTCAAAACGGTTGTCTGATGGTCTCTGTACAGTGATGCGCTTGGGAGCCAGGAGAAAGGTGTTGCAGTGTAGCAGTTAACAGTGTTCACTATGATTTCTCATAGTCCTGGTTGTCATTAGGTAGGGTTGTCATATGTCATCTTTTTCCAGAACATGGGGTCCTCTTTTTTGTGGGTAGAGTCATCATAGCAAAAGCAGTAGTCTGCAAATGTGCTCTTCAAAAAATGGCAGCCTTCATTAGGGCCAACCATGAGTGGCTCTCTCCCATCCGTAATATGGTTAGAATATTACTGGCCTCCCTTGAAGTGGTGTTGTAAAGATTAGGGATGGTAAGCACTGTCTATTTATCTTCTCTCCTCTTCTATTTATTTATCTAAAAACATATGTGCACAGCCTTTCTTTCCGAATAGCTTACATGTTTTTAAATTAAAAAAAAATACAATATCAATAACATTTCTTTAGATTTCCCCACTCCAGAAAACTTATATCACATCATAAACAAAACGATACATCTGCAGATCATACAGAATCGTTGAACAGAAAAAGTTTCCAGTCACAGAGGGTGTTGCTTATGTAAAGACTACCTGAAATAAATAAGTCTTCAGAGCCTCATGAAAAGATTTCTTACGTTTTCCTGTCATTGTTCTAGTCCATCCTAGAATCATAGAATCATAGAATCATAGAGTTGGAAGAGACCACAAGGGCCATCGAGTCCAACCCCCTGCCAAGCAGGAAACACCATCAGAGCACTCCTGACATATGGTTGTCAAGCCTCTGCTTAAAGACATCCAAAGAAGGAGACTCCACCACACTCCTTGGCAGCAAATTCCACTGTCGAACAGCTCTTACTGTCAGGAAGTTCTTCCTAATGTTTAGGTGGAATCTTCTTTCTTGTAGTTTGGAACCATTGCTCCGTGTCCGCTTCTCTGGAGCAGCAGAAAACAACCTTTCTCCCTCCTCTATGTGACATCCTTTTATATATTTGAACATGGCTATCATATCACCCCTTAACCTCCTCTTCTCCAGGCTAAACATGCCCAGCTCCCTTAGCCGTTCTTCATAAGGCATCGTTTCCAGGCCTTTGACCATTTTGGTTGCCCTCCTCTGGACACGTTCCAGTTTGTCAGTGTCCTTCTTGAACTGTGGTGCCCAGAACTGGACACAGTACTCCAGGTGAGGTCTGACCAGAGCAGAATACAGTGGCACTATTACTTCCCTTGATCTAGATGCAATACTCCTATTGATGCAGCCCAGAATTGCATTGGCTTTTTTAGCTGCCGCGTCACACTGTTGGCTCATGTCAAGTTTGTGGTCAACCAAGACTCCTAGATCCTTTTCACATGTACTGCTCTCAAGCCAGGTGTCACCCATCTTGTATTTGTGCCTCTCATTTTTTTTGCCCAAGTGCAATACTTTACATTTCTCCCTATTAAAATTCATCTTGTTTGTTTTGGCCCAGTTCTCTAATCTGTCAAGGTCGTTTTGAAGTGTGATCCTGTCCTCTGGGGTGTTAGCCACCCCTCCCAGTTTGGTGTCATCTGCAAATTTGATCAGGATGCCCTTGAGTCCATCATCCAAGTCGTTGATAAAGATGTTGAATAAGACCGGACCCAAGACAGAACCCTGTGGCACCCCACTAGTCACTCTTCTCCAGGATGAAGAGGAACCATTGATGAGCACCCTTTGGGTTTGGTCAGTCAGCCAGTTACAAATCCACTGAGTGGTAGCATAGTCAAGACCGCATTTTACCAGCTTCTTTACAAGAATATTATGGGGCACCTTGTCAAATGCCTTGCTGAAATCAAGGTAGGCTACATCCACTGCGTTCCCTTCATCTACCAGGCTTGTAATTCTGTCAAAAAACGAGATCAGGTTAGTCTGACATGACTTATTTTTCAGAAATCCATGCTGACTATTGGTGATCACAGCATTCCTTTCTAGGTGCTCACATACTGTTTGCTTAATGATCTGCTCCAGAATCTTCCCTGGTATTGATGTCAGACTGACTGGGCAGTAATTATTTGGGTCCTCTCTTTTCCCCTTTTTGAAAATAGGGACAACATTTGCCCTCCTCCAGTCTGCCGGGACTTCGCCTGTTCTCCAGGAATTCTCGAAAATGACTGCCAGTGGTTCTGAGATCACATCTGCCAGTTCTTTTAATACTCTTGGATGCAGTTCATCTGGCCCTGGAGACTTGAATACATCTAAACTAGCCAAGTATTCTTGTACTATCTCCTTAGTTATTCTGGGCTGTGTTTCCTCTGCTGAATCATTTGCTCCAAATTCTTCAGGTCGGGCATTGTTTTCTTTATTGGAGAAGACTGAGGCAAAGAAGGCATTGAGGAGTTCAGCCCTTTCTGTGTCCCCTGTTTGCATTACACCATCTTCTCCTCTGAGTGACCCCACTGTTTCTTTGTTCTTCCTTTTGCTACGAACATACCCATAAAAGCCTTTTTTGTTGCTTTTAACCTCTCTAGCAAGCCTGAGTTCATTCTGTGCTGTAGCTTTTCTGACTTTGTGTCTACATGTGCTGGCTATTTGTTTGAATTCCTCTTTGGTGGTTTCCCCCCTTTTCCATTTTTTGTACACATCCTTTTTCAATCTTAACTCAGTTAAAAGTTCTTTAGATAGCCACCCTGGCTTCTTTAGGCACCTTCCATGTTTCCGTCTCATTGGTATTGCCTGAAGTTGTGCTTTTACTATCTCCCTCTTAACAAACTCCCAGCCATCATGAACTCCCTTTCCTTTTAATATTACTGTCCATGGGATCTCACCCAGCACTTCCCTAAGTTTTATAAAGTCGGCTTTCCTAAAGTCAAGAAATTGAGTCCTAGTATGCTTGGCTGCTCTTTTCCGCTGTATAGTAAACTTCAGAAGAGCATGATCACTCGCGCCTAATGATCATTCCACTTCTACCCCACTAACCAGGTCATCAACATTGGTTAGGACCAGATCTAAAATGGCTGTTCCTCTTGTTGCTTCTCCCACTTTCTGGACAATGAAGTTGTCTGCAAGGCCAGTGAGGAATCTGTTTGACCTTATGCTCTTGGCTGAGTTTGACATCCAGCAAATATCCGGGTAATTGAAGTCCCCCATTACTACTATCTCCCTTCCTTTTGCATGCTTGGCCATCTGTTCCAGGAAGGCATCATCTATGTCCTCCGTTTGGCTTGGGGATCTATAGTAAACTCCCACAATAAGGTCCCTGTTATTCTTTTTTCCCTTAATTTTGACCCAAATGCTCTCACTTTGGCTTTGAGGTTCTAAATCTTGGATCTCTTCACAGGTATACACATCCCTGACATATAACGCCACTTGTCTGGTCTGTTTCTCTGAAATAGATTGTAACCCTCCATTATTACATTCCAGTCATGGGACTTATCCCACCAGGTTTCAGTGATGCCTATTATGTCATATTTAGTTTGCTGTACCAAGAGCTCAAGCTCATCTTGTTTATTACCCATGCTTTGCGCATTAGTGTACAGACATTGAAGTCCATTAATCATTCCCCCATGTCTCTTATTTAAGGATTTTTTCCTCCCACCACTAGGTCTGCGTGCTGTTTGCTCCATTTGGTCTATGACATTTGGATGATCATCTTCATCAATTGATAGACTCCTACCTTCAGGAGCACTGTCTTTCTCCCCCACATTAATCAGTTTAAAGCCCTCCTGATGAGGTTTCTGAGATTTTTGGCAAAAACATTCCTCCCAACCGTTGTGAGGTGCAGCCCATCTCTTGCCAGAAGTCCATCTTCAAGAAACTGCAGTCCGTGATCTAAGAATCCAAACCGTTCCTGTTTACACCATTTGCGAAGCCAGCTGTTCACTTCCACTATTTTTCTCTCTCTCCCTGGGCCACGTCGTTCAACTGCGAGGACAGATGAGATGACAGTTTGTGCATTTAATTGCTTCAATTTCCTGCCCAGAGCCTCATAGTCTCTTTTGATCTTCTGGAGGCTGTTGCTTGCAGTGTCATTGGTTCCCACATGAACCAAGAGGAAGGGGTATTTGTCAGTGGGTTTTATGATTCCTTGCAGTCGTTTAGTTACATCTTGGATCTTAGCCCCGGGGAGACAGCACACTTCCCGAGACATCTTGTCAGGCCCACAGATCACTGCTTCTGTTCCCCTATCACCACTACACGCCTCCTCTTAGGTTTGGTCGGGGTTCTTCCGTGATCTGTCTGTTCCAAGGTCGCCTGCACATTCCCTGAGGACTGACTTTGCTGCTCGTCTTCATATACCTGATCGACTGTAACGAGGGAGAGATCCTCAAATGGAGTCTGCTCTTCGTCTTCCATTCTAGGGGAGAGGACCTCAAAGCAATTGTGTATTTCTAAACAATCAGAGCGAACCCTGGGCCTCCTACTTCTTTGAGTCACGTTTCTCCATATATCTGGCTCCTGTGTTGGTGAACTAGCCTCCTTCTCAGGGGAGTCCCCTGTCTCCTCCTTGGTGGAGATGGTGTGCTCTGTTGCTTTCAAGAAGAGCTCCAGCTCTCTAATTCTTTGGAGCGTAGCCACACGTTCCTCCAGTTGCTGGACTTTGTCTTTTAAGAGGGCAATTAAAAGACAAAGTTTCCACTCTGAAAAGAACTTCTTTAATTGTGTGAAAAAATGCACCAAAATATGATCAAAATTCCATACTTTTCCATATTCTACACATTCTAAACATATTTTACATATTTATTATTATATGTTGTTGTTTAAGCTGATATCCGTATTGTGAAACCTGGAGAAGTTCTGAATAGCCATCTGATTGTTTGCATTAATTACATTTCATGCAGTAGTTCGGGCAAGGGAGGTATGAATTGGTTCGATCTGCAACAAAAAAATGAAATCCTCAATCACCCTGATAAAGATTCTCTCGATGACCTGTGCAGCTGCTGAGCTGCTCCTAACATACCTGAATATAATTGCAATTTGGCTTTATTCCAATCTGTCCTTCAGGAGGAGACATGCAAGCTCTAACTTCTCCTAAAGAGCCAAGCATCCAAAAACACAAAAGTTTAAAACATTCACCTTCACGCTTTACCTTTAGTTATGATCAACATTCTTTGACTGATTGTGGTATGCTAGACTGAAAGAGCATTGCCCTTAACAGTTGGCTCTTTAACATGCCCCTTCTGTTTCTGCTCCCTTTCAAGCCTACCAGTCTTGCCTAAAAATGGGTGAATTTGCCAATTTTGGTGTCTCCCCACCAATTTCTCATTTTTCTAGTCTTAAACTCAGTTGAAACTTCACCAATGGAAACTGGAGGATCAACATAGATTTGTATTTTATTTTACTTTTTTGCAGTTGGCTTCCCCTCTTTCTTCAGAGGCTTTTCACTCTATTAAGGAGTCTGTTGGAAAGCTAGTTTAAAACCTAAATAAATGAAGCTTCTATCGTATTTCCCATGAAATTCAAGCATGGCTCCTGGGCTTACATTTTCATCCATCACCCTGATATATTCTCTCATCTTGGAGTCTAAAAGGCTCTAATAAAATCCTGTTCAGCCAACAGATGCTGAAATAAATTGGCACCGTGCGATTTGATGCTGTCCAGCAGACACAGAACGTTGTCTCTGGCTCTGTGGAACCTGCACATGAGAGCGCCTAAGAGTAGCCCACTCGGTCTCAAGTATGGCTTCCAGTTGTAAGATGTACCGGTAAATGATTGCCGCAGAGAATTCACATCATGTGAAACACCAGGAAATAAATCATGGGGTGAATGGTGTCAACACTGGCGAAAAAGCAGCGTAGAGACGTTTCCTTGCCTGAGCTTTAGATCTTGGGGCTCCAGAAGCTGCACCTACTTTGATTGCAAACCCCATGAGCCCTTCCATGACAACCCCTTTCCTCCTTACATGTCCTGCAAAGAGGAGAGCAGCTGTTTAATCTTCTGCCTTTCTGTTTCCCCTGTGCTCTTTTATCTCTCAGGGTGTTACTCATGCTCGTTTTACACCTGACACACAATTTACGTGACTGGTGGAGTGGAGACAGAAGCCACCGTGGGATTTGCTGCCCCTTTTATACACTGGAGCCTCCTTGGTTCTCTTGGTGCTCATCTGCTGAGGGCACTGCTGTTGCCCATGATGTCACTTGCCCCGGTGTTAATCACGAATCCTTCAGATGATGTTAGGCTGCTTGGGGGCAATTTCCATCTTATTGTTGTTCCTTAATTAAACAGAGAATGATGAATTGTTTGTGTCAATGGTGCAGTCTACAAATGGGCACTTCCTGGTTCATTATCATTATCATATGACACATGAAAGGAATAAGAAGGGATAGATTAATGGAGGCACCCACCGATCACAGACTCTGCTGGGAAGCCCGAGATAGCTGTAATCTGGGAGGCATCCGTAAAACTCTGCATCTGGGCTAATCAGATGAGCTGGAGCTAGTGAGCTATGACCAGAAAGCCAAGGCTGTTTGATTGCATCGCCACATCTTTCAAAATCATACGTTGAAAGGGATTATTGGTTATTGTCATGTAAAATCCTAATAAATAATTATCAGGCTTTGTTTTCGGGAGATGGGGTGGGGTGGGGGTGGGGAGCCAAAGCCTGAAAAGCTCCTGAAGGAAACTAGAATGCGTACTAAATCCATCTCTTAAAACCCACTCCTCTTTGACTTCTGGGATTCTGCCAAAATTGCTGGCAGCAAGCTCAGAAGACCGTGGGGTCAACAGATAGATAACAAAAAAACCCCAACAACCCTAATACTAGCTAGATAGGACATTTAATTAAAGGTTTGGTGACCCCTGTGTTTGAACAGAAGGGTTAGAAATAAATACAAGGTCAGTTTCGGACAGAGTTTGCATGTGTTTTTTAGCTAAAGATGACAACAATCATGTCAGCTGCCCCTTAACTGTCATGCATAGAACATTGCGGCTCTTTATGGAAGAGGGTCACAGCTCATAGGTGGGTCCACAGGGCTTCATTTGCAGAAGGTCTCGTCCCTAGCATCTCATATAGCAAAGATGAGAAAGCTCTGTGACCTTGGAGAGCTGCTGCCAGCCAGTCTAGATATTCTGATCGTACTGGTCTGAAACACAGCATTATATGTAGGCTCATATATGACCGACATAGAAAGCAATATAAAGACAGTTGTTTTCCATCCACACTGACCTTTCCCTCATCTTACAGAAGCTGCTGTGTTTGGGAACATTCTGCCTCAGAGCCTTTAAACGTATTTCCTAATAACATATGGAAGGAGGTTTTTTTATGGGGGGTGGGGGTCTGATGACAAAGAGTGACAATTTACACCTACACTTCTAAACCCACACGATATAAATAGAAGAATGATAGAATTTTAGGGTTGGAAGGGACTACAAGTCCAACCCCCTGCAATGCAGATATCTTTCACCCAGTGTGCGGCTCGAACCCACAACCCTAGGATTGAGGGTCTCATGCTCCACCAACTGAGCTATCCTGGCTAAGAAGTTCAGCTTCATTTGAAAGAGGATATATGTGTGCATGTGCTGTCTCTCTCCCTCTCTCTTATGGTAGATCAAAAAGGAAATGGTATGCATTAACTTGATCCTAGGCTGCCTCTGACCCCACCTTGGAATATCCAGTAGCATCCCATTCTACCACTGGCAGAAATTAGGATAGTGGGATGGAGATGTACCACGTGAGATTTCTGCTTGTGAAAAGGCACTTTTGTCCCATCTGAATTCTCCCCAACTGAGGGATCTGGGGCTTAAGGTTGTTCTGTTATGTATTTCCTTCACTTTCAAACTGTGGCATCACTGTGCAGCTTTTAATTTTTTTAAGCCTTTTGTGGCCTAGGACCCACATAGCTATGGGACCACCTCTCCTGGTATGCCCTGCGGAGGACCTTAAGGTCCACAAATGACAACACTTTGGTGGTTAGATTGGTCTCAACTAGGGTCAAGGCCTTTTCAGAACTGGCCCCGACTTGATGGAACACTCTGTCACAAGAGACTAGGGCCCTGCAGGACTTGACATCTTTCTGCAGGGCCTGCAAGACAGACCTGTTCTACCTGGCCTTTGGTTTGGACTCAGTTTGACCCCTACGTTTCCCTCCCCTTATGGTCTTGATTTATTGGCTACTTTAAAATGAGGCTGCATTTTAAATTGCATTTTAACCTGTATTTTAAATTGTTTTCCCCCTCTCTTTTCCCTCTATTATGTTTTTACAGAGATTTTATTGGTGTTAGCCGCGGCCGAGGAGAGCGGGGTATAAATAAAATTTATTATTATTATATCATTTTAGAAATGGTTGCTTTCCCTTAGAACCTTTTTCTCCCAAAATTCTCTTACCTGCATTGTTTCATTAGCCGCAGTGGACAAGTCATCAGATGAACATCAGATGTTGAAACATACTATTATTAAAGGTTTATCATTAAATGCAAACATCAGCAAATAAATTACACATTGTGAACTCTGCTGGATTTGATACGATTACTCCTTGAGTTCAGTATCTGTAAGTAACATTTCAGAGATGCTAGTTTTGATGACTGCAATCCAGAAATAATGACTTTGTGTTTACAACAAGTGAACTGGAAACCTATGAGCAAAAAAAGGGGAAATGTATATAGCATGCAAATGAATTCACTAACTGTTAGACACTCATGCTGCAACCCTATCTATCTAGCCATGTAGCCATCCATCATATTATCCAACCAAGTAAGGGGGGGGAGGAGAATTGTGGGTGGTGGACAAATGATCAAAATTGAGATTTGCCTTCCTGAATCCAAACAGAAAAGCTATAAATTGATCCTAATGGAGAGAATGGATTTAACCACTGCTATTGATCTTGACTGAAAGCCAGAAGAGGCATCCTTGCTGTATGCTTAATTATACATGGTGCAAGGGGAACAAAGTCTGGAGAAAGAGATTGTGTGAGTGTGCATGTTTTTAAAGGCACCTGCTGTTCCTTTCTGCTAGAGTTCACAATGTTATAGATCTGCACGCTTAATCTTTTGTATGTACTACTTCATAATGTGACCTGGCAATTGCCCAGAGGGTACCAGTATAACAAGGCAAAGTCAGATGAAATACAGAATTAGTCATGAGATGCTATGATCATGGTCTTAAAAACAAGCCCCATGCTCCTCCTTTGGTTGAGTCCACATATTAACTCAATTGCACTACTTTTTACTCTGCTATCCCTGGACAACTGCTCTGGGGGTAGTAGACTGAGTAAGAATAAGAATAAGAATAATATCAATTAAACTGTAATGTCCATAAATCTGCTTCACTAAACTGTGGTTTTCTGCAAAAGGGGTCTAGAACAGCTTGGTAGGTTTCTGGATGAAACATTGGCTCTGGATCCATTCCAGTCCGGCTTCCGCGCTGGTCATGGGACCGAGACGGCTCTGGTCGCCCTAACAGATGATCTCCGCAGGCAGCTGGATCGAGGCGGGTCGGGGCTGCTGATTCTTCTAGACCTGTCAGCAGCCTTCGACATGGTTGATCACGAACTCCTGGACCACCGCCTTGCCGACGTGGGGATCCAGGGCACAGTCCTTCAATGGCTGCGCTCGTTTCTCTCTGGTCGGGGACAGAGGGTGGCGCTTGGGGGGGAATTGTCATCCCGCCACTCCTTGGTGTGTGGTGTGCCCCAGGGTGCAATACTCTCCCCGATGCTTTTTAACATCTTTATGCGCCCCCTCACCCAGCTTGTCCGGAGTTTTGGGCTGGGCTGCCATCAGTATGCTGATGACACCCAACTCTATCTGTTGATGGACGGCCACCCGGACTCGGCCCCAGACACATTGATCAGATGCTTGGAGGCTGTGGCTGGATGGTTACGTGGGAGCCGGTTGAAGTTAAATCCTTCGAAGACAGAGGTCCTCTGGCTGGGACGGGATGACATGGGACTGAGGGGGCAACTCCCATCTCTTGCGGGGGTGCAATTAGTGCCAGCACCGTCCGTTAAGAGTTTGGGTGTAATCTTCGATACCTCCCTCTCCATGGAGGCGCAGATTGCAGCTATAACAAAGGCGGCATTTTTTCATCTCCGCCAAGCTAAGCAGTTGGCTCCTTACCTCTCTCGCCCTGACCTAGCCACTGTGATCCACGTGACGGTCACCTCCAGACTGGATTATTGTAACTCGCTCTACGTGGGGCTGCCCTTGAGACTGACCCAGAAACTCCAGCGGGTGCAAAATGCCGCAGCGAGACTCCTTACGGGGTCTTCGCTTAGAGATCACATTCATCTGGTGCTATATCAGCTGCACTGGCTCCCGGTGGAGTACAGGATCAGGTTTAAGGTGCTGGTTTTAACCTTCAACGCCCTATACGGCCTAGGGCCCTCGTACCTACGGGACCGCCTCACCTGGTATGCCCCACAGAGGAACTTACGATCTTCAAATAAAAACACCTTGAAGGTCCCAAGCCACAGAGAGGTTAGGCTGGCCTCAACTAGAGCCAGGGCTTTTTCGGCTGCGGCTCCAACCTGGTGGAACGCTCTGTCACAAGAGACAAGGGCCCTGCAGGACTTGACATCTTTCCGCAGGGCCTGCAAGACAGAGCTGTTCCACCTGGCCTTTGGTCAGGGCGCAGCCTGACTCCCTCCTTTGGCAATCTTTACAAAACTTTAGTTTATGGTTGCCATCAATTTTGATTTTAATTCATTTTTATAATGTTTTATAATGTTTTATAATGTTTTATAATGTTGTACTGTTTTAGTGTTGTTAGCCGCCCTGAGCCCGGCTTCGGCTGGGGAGGGTGGGGTATAAATAAAATTTATTATTATTATTATTAGATCCCATGTCTAAATATCATCCCCTCCAACATTTCCCTGATGAAAATAATAAATAACTACCTTCAGATATCTTTTGAAGGTTGTATAGTCACTTTTCTCCTTGACTCAGTGGTTGTTTAACTCCATACCCTCCATACCGGTGGCACTGTGGGTTAAACCACAGAGCCTAGGGCTTGCCGATCAGGTTGGCAGTTTGAATCCCCGCGATGGGGTGAGCTCCCGTTGCTCGGTCCCTGCTCCTGCCAACCTAGCAGTTTGAAAGCACATCAAAGTGCAAGTAGATAAGGAGGTACCGCTCTGGTGGGAAGGTAAACAGCATTTCCATGTGCTGCTCTGGTTCACCAGAAGGGGCTTCGTCATGCTGGCCACATGACCCGGAAACTGTATGCCAGCTTCCTTGACCAATAAAGCGAGATGAGCGCTGCAACCCCAGAGTCGTCCACAACTGGAACTAATGGTCAGGGGTCCCTTTACCTTTACCTTTAAGGAAAAGCAGGACATTCCAGGATCAAATCAGAAACCAGGACGGCTTCTGTAAATCTGGGACTGTCCCTGAAAAATAAGGACACTTGGGAGCATCTGAAATATACTGGAGGAAAACCATCAGCATGTGAACTGTTTCATAGTTCAGAGTTTCACCATGGCGCGTGTCTAGTTGGAGTTAAGAATTGGAGTTGGGTTTCTAAAAGGGAAGTATCTCACTGAGAGGGCAGTGGTCAAAGCAGAATATCACCTTTGTGGCTGTCAGGACTACAATATCAGCACGGGGTTCAAAGCACCACAGATGAAAATTAGAGATGCCAGGGAGGGAAGGCACTGGACATTTCATGTTGAAGGGACAGCCAGTTTTGAGGCTGACAGTATATTTCAACCTTGGGATCCCAAGTATATACTTACCAGCTTGAGAGAGTGAAGCTGGACTGAAAGACAAGGTCAGTTGGCCCTATATATTTCTAACATTTTCTTCCAAAATGTAAGGTTAGTGAAAAAGTTCTGCTTGGTCTGGAAAAATAATTTCACAGCATAGCCCCCCAAAGTCGATGTTTTTCTACAACAGTCTACAAAAATGCTCCTCAAAAATATTCTTTGGCTTCTCAGTGAGGAAAGCCTTTTTCTGTTGACATCTTAAGCCAGTTGTGATGTAAGTGCTGCCTTCAAACAACTAAAAGATAAAAGCATGATATAAATTACTTTAGGAAGACAGGAATACCATTAGCCTTGTAAATGCTGCCTAAACTAAATCATGCCCCCTTCATAACAGCTTTTGGGCAGACATAAATTTAATCCTAAAATATACAGGCCTGCAATCTCTTTATTTGGTGTAATTTATAATGAGGTGGCCTTCTGATGACTTCTAGTTTTGACCCTTGGTTTCCTATTAATTACAACATTCACTGCTATGGCTGTAGATCCATCGCAGAAAGGGCCAAACTTGCTTCTTTTAATTATATTAATTTATATAACGGGCTGGATAGGACTTTCTGTATTGTCACATATAAGATGGAGAATCTTGGAGTCCATTAGAAGTACCTGAGATGACGTCTGCAAATATACGCCCAGACAAATTGATTTACTGTCGTCCAAGAATGACCAAGAGCAATTTCACAAATTACTCAGCAATAAACCCACGTTTTGCAGCAAGGTTTAAGTGCCAGGTTTGGTACTCAACAAGGAGCCACAGCCAGTTCTGCATCTACTACTACAAACATTATTGATATTATTATTTTACATTTGTTTGTCGCTTTATACAAAACAAGTACTAAAACGACTTAACAGGATGAGTGTATCTTGTTGACTAACGAGTGTACCCATGCAATTGATGTGTTTTCTTTTTTAAAAAATAATTTTTATTGATTTTAACATATAAATTGTACTACAAAACTTATCACTTATACAATCTTTTTAGACTTCCATCAGCACCTCCGATGGTCCACCGTTTTAACCGCTTCTTATGCATTTCTTAACTTTATATTGCCTTTACATCTCTTAACAAATCATCCTTCCCTTTCTCCATTTTTCAATACTTCCAATAATACTCCTCACAAAACTTCTTGCAAACCTACAAACGTCATCTGATCTTCACAAATACTTTTCAAATAGTCCGTAAATTTACTCCAGTCTTTCGTGAATTTATGGTCCCGCCGGTTTCGAATCCTTCCTGTTAAGGTAAAAGGTAAAGGTACCCCTGCCCGTACGGGCCAGTCTTGACAGACTCTGGGGTTGTGCGCCCATCTCACTCAAGAGGCCAGGGGCCAGCGCTGTCCGGAGACACTTCCGGGTCACGTGGCCAGCGTGACATTGCTGCTCTGGCGAGCCAGAGCCGCACACGGAAACGCCGTTTACCTTCCCGCTGGTAAGTGGTCCCTATTTATCTACTTGCACCCGGAGGTGCTTTCGAACTGCTAGGTTGGCAGGCGCTGGGACCGAGCAGCGGGAGCGCACCCCGCCGCAGGGATTCGAACCGCCGACCTTTCGATCGGCAAGTCCTAGGCGCTGAGGCTTTAACCCACAGCGCCACCTGCGTCCCACCTGCGTATCTAATTCTGCATAGTCCATTAACTTCACCCTCCATTCTTTAATCATTGGTAATTCTTTTTGCTTCCATTTTTGGGCCAATAATATTCTTGCTGCAGTTATTGCATATAAAAAAAGCTTATATTCCTTTCTATTTATATCCCTCCCAACAATGCCCAGTAAAAATGCTTCTGGTTTCCTATAAATGTATATTTCAACATTTTTTTCATCTCATTATATATCATCTCCCAGAAGCATTTCACCTTTTTACATTCCCACCACATGTGATAAATTGATAAATTGGCAATTGATGTGTTTTCAAAGACCCTTTGTCCACACCTTTTTTAAAAAATCTGAGATGTGCACCTAAAAAAATAATTAATTATTTTATTTTATTCATTTATTAAATGTGTATACCACCCTTCTTCTGTAGATTTCAGGGCAGTTCACAACATAAAAATACAAGATAAAAAAAATACAAAATACACAATAAAAACAAAACCAATAAACTCCCTTCCCTCGCCCCCTTGTGCAACACATTATTATTTATTTATTAAATTTGTATATTTGGATTAAATTACGAAGAGGGTTCATGTTCTTATTCTCTTCTGATGCACTTACAGTACACGGAGATTGTTATTCTTTTAACCATGCTCTTTGGTTAGCAAAACAGTCTTCCTTTTTAAATTTTCAATACAAACCACAATTTGTTGGCCGGCTTTGGATGTTCGATATCCCAAAACCTATTGGAGAGGTATGGAACTTGCTGGAACATCTCCTGCTTGGTGAAACAATTTTGAGTATTGGGATGCTGGACTGATACTACTTTAGGACAAGTGTTGTCTACTCTAGGAACAGGTGTAGGCTTACTTCCAGCACTTTTTTTCAGCCGGAACTCATCAGAACTCAGTTCTGGCACCTCTCAGGTGGGTGCCATTGTTATTATAAGAGAATAAGGAAGGGATTCATGGTGAGTTCTGGCAACCTCTTTTCTCAAAAAAACAATACAATGGCACCTTGGTTCTCAAACTTAATCCGTTCCGGAAGTCCATTCCAAAACCAAAGCGTTCCAAAACCAAGGCACACTTTCCCATAGAAAGTAATGAAAAATGGATTAATTCCGTTAAAAACAACCCCTAAAACAGCAATTTTGCATGAATTTTACTATCTAACGAGACCATTGAGCCATAAAATGAGAGCAATAATCAATGTACTGCAGTCACACAATCGATCAATCAGTAGCTGAACTGGGTCCCACAAAGTCACAAAAACAAAACAAAAAAGAGACGCAAAAACAAAAACGCAAAATAAATAGCAGAAACAGACAGACCTCAGCGTAACACTCAAAATGGAAGTGTGACACTCAAAATGGAGCACATTCAGCTTCCGAAAAATTTGCAAACCAGAACACTTACTTCTGGGTTTGGGTTCCAAGTTGTTTACGTACCAAGGCATTTGAGAACCAATGTACCACTGTACTGTTTGCTTCTCATCTGCTAAGCCTGTGTGTTAGTTTTTAAGCAGAAATTACAAAAAAAAAACACAACCCACAACAAGTATCATGTGCTCTGTCATCTCACAAGAAAGCCAGCAATTCCTTACTCCTTGAAGAGTTATGGTTAACCTATGTTTGATTGTATTCTGTAATCCGGAGTGATTTTAAGCCTTAGATTTTCACAGGGAAGTTGAAAAAACTCTAAAGCAGGATGGGGACACCAGCCTGGGATGGGGCCACAGGTTAGCCTTTCCTGCTCTAAGGAAACACTGCCTCTGAAGAGACTTCGTACTAATACAGCAGGCTATTACGGCAAAGGCCTATGTGAAATCCTCCCCATCTGCTTTCCATTGTGAAGCTGGAAAGTTTGACCAAAGGGGGATGAATGAAGCCCACTCCCTTCCCTTTCCTGATCAGCAATGTAGCCAGCACTCCTTATGAAAGGTCGCACGCTTGGGTGTGACTCCCCCCACAAAAGTGGCTCTTAAAATACACATGAGCAGGTGCTCGCTTGTATTTATTTTAAGGAAAAAAGGGAGTACAAATACACCTTGTATTCTGTACTCAGAGATTCACACCTGGATCCAGCTTCCAGGCTTGCCTTGGGATCTTTATATACCGTAGCACCTTTTAGTAATAGCTAAAAGTAGTTTAAAATAAATTAAGCAGAAAGCCTGGACCAGATCCTCAAGTGAATGATTGCTGTGTGGTTCCAGGTACCATTGGAGTGACTGTTTATCTGGGTCCAATTCAATCAATATTTGATTTTGGCACAGAAATTATGTCAGAATACCCTTTCTGGGAGGACAACGAGTTGTAGTCCTCTTAATTTTTTCTGGACCTCTTGTCAGCCTTTGATACTAGCAAGCATAATGGCCTTTCTGGACAAATGGGGGGGGGGGGCTGTGTTTCAGCTTTTTGACTTCTGCCTACCAGGCTGAATCTAGAAAATGATGCTAAGAGACTGCTGCTCAGCCCCTTAGTAGTTTGAAGGGTTAATTTCCCATGGGGCCATTAGGGAATTTTGGAGCTACTTCTGATTCAAAAGTACTACTTCTGATTCAGGTGAGGCAGTCAGTGTGCTAAATTAGTGTCTGGCATCAAGCAATACTCACGATCATTTATTATTACCGTTATTGTGATTACAGTGGTACCTCGGGTTAAGTACTTAATTCGTTCCGGAGATCCGTTCTTAACCTGAAACTGTTCTTAACCTGAAGCACCACTTTAGCTAATGGGGCCTCCCACTGCTGCTGCGCCACCAGAGCACGATTTCTGTTCTCATCCTGAAGCAAAGTTCTCAACCCGAGGTACTATTTCTGGGTTTCATCTGTTAAATATATAACATAAATAAGATGTACAGTCATACCTCGTGTTGAAGTAGCTTCAGGATGAGTATTTTCGGGTTGCGCTCCATGGCGACCCGGAAGTAATGGAGCACATTACTTCCGGGTTTCGCCGCTCGCACATCTGCAGACGCTCAAAATGATGTCACACACATGCATGGAAGCGGCGAATCATGACCCGTGCAGACCCAGGTTGTGTTCGCTTCAGGATGCAAACGGGGCTTCGGACCGGATCCCTTTCGCATCCAGAGGTACCACTGTAATGGTTTTATGCATTGAAGTTTGAAAAAAAAGACCTTGTGTGGGGGTTTGAATTTGCAAAGAGGTTTGCATTAGGCACAAGTGGTTTGTGTCTAGCTAATGCAGCAAAGGAAAGGGTGGATATTTCTGTTTCAGCTTAATTGATTACTCATCCTGGAAACCTGAGCAGAGATCTCACAGTAGGAAGATGTAACCTGAGACCTCAGTGCCTTTGCCAGGTGTTAGAGCCTGCAACAGTAGCAGTGGTGGCTAAACTCAGGGATGAAGAACAAGCAAGTTACTTAGAATCTCTCCCTCCCTCTCTCGGATTAGAGAGAGGAATGTGTATCGAACTGTATCAAGGACTGAAAAGAAGATGGGACCACATTGCTAGTTTGTTTAAGAGCAATGCGCTATTTTGTATTTTTGCCAATGCTTATTTTGTAACTAGTTTAAGACAGTTTGCAGTCAAGCTTTGAAACTATTTCTTGTGAAGAGCTCATGCATTTCCACTCTTGCACAAGCTCCAGATCAGGGATTCCATTTGCAGCAACTCTAAGATCATCTGCCTAGCGATGTGGCATTTGACCTCTTGTGGATGGAGCTAGACTTCTCCTTAAGGACTGGGTTTGCAGCTTGGGGTATTCATAGGTACGACTCTGAGATATGGCAGCTTTCTGGATTGGCAGTGGGAGTTGGCATTTGGGCAGGATGGGTGAGATTACATATTTCAGGGGCAGATGCATTCAGGGTCAGTGGAAGTCCCCCATCTTGTTCTGTTATGATGCAGTGGTGTGTGTGTGTGTTGGTGTGTGTGTGTGTGCATGTTTTTTGACTGTCTACTTAATCAGAGACAGGGTTCTTTTATAACACCATGTGCATTCGAATCATAACGAAGAAACAGCAGCAGAAATTTTCCAAGCAAGTAAACATTAGAAAGAGATTGTCACAATCCTTCAAGCAATCCTTTCATTATTAAAAACAAACGAATGCTTTTTCAGAGATATGAAAGTCAAATATTTAGGCAGAAGGTAGGAGGTTTCTAAATTATTTGGCATAAGGCTTATTCACTCCTGACTTCTAAATGCCTCAGCCTACCAAACTAGCAAGTTTATATAATGTTTTAATTAAAATCTGTTTTAGGAAAGATTTTTTAACCACTAGGGGGAAAGAGTATCTTTGCACACCTCACCCAGGGATTAGTGATTTATATTGCTTTGAGCATCCCAAAAAGGCATTTTATGAGGAAATCTACTGTTTGTTTTTTATTCCCTTTGAAATTCAGCTTTGATAATCATTATTAAAGCATTGTATAGCTTAACAGCTTAGCAGTAAAATAATAATAATAACAGTACAGTGGAGAGGAAGAGAGAGATTTATTGGAACTATAATACAAATAAACAGATCATTACATCATTTAGGCTGTTTGCAAAGTTACAATATGATCTTTGCAGCCTGAGGGAAACCAGATCTCATTCTGGGTGTCGTCTGGTGTCATCTCATGCTTCCCCTTAAAATGGTACAACATGCATTTGAAGACAATACATAAGGCAACAGCAGAAGAGACGGACAAACTCTGGGGCCTAAACCCTCTGAAATGGGAAAAAAACACACCAGCTTTCCACTTTCACCTAGAGTGGAACCTCTCGCTTAGTTGCAAACTTCTCTGCTTTGCAAATGCAAGTCTCCACATAAATGTCAACTTCAGTGCATGCAATTGTTGCTGCTGTTTTGCACATTAAACTTTTAACTGTAACATGTCGTCCTCTGCATGTTAAACCTGGAGGGCAGGCCCACTAGCTTGGACCCAGTACAATGGGGATCCAGCTGTGGGTGCACGGTCATCTGATGTCAGCATGCCCAGACCACAAGCTCCCTCATTGGAGCCTGGCTCCTCGCTCACAACTATCAGGAATATCTAAGGCGACACAGTGACCAAGTAAGTTACCGTGTACAGTGGTACCTCGGGTTAAGTACTTAATTCGTTCTGGAGGTCCATTCTTAACCTGAAACTGTTCTTAACCTGAAGCACCACTTTAGCTAATGGAGCCTCCTCCTGCTTCCACGCCGCCAGAGCACAATTTCTGTTCTCATCCTGAAGCAAAATGCTTAACCTGAAGCACTATTTCTGGGTTATCAGAGTCTGTACCCTGAAGCGTATGTAACCTGAAGCGTATGTAACCTGAGGTACCACTGTATATGCAGGTCATCATTTCAACAATTCCTTTGCAGTTTATGAAGCATTTCTGTATCCTTCTGCTGTGCTGAAGAAGAATTCCATGAAACAGTGGGTATACTCGGAATTACTGTTCACTACGTCTGCTTGCGGACCACTTGTTGGACGTCATAAAACAAAGCTTTACAGCTTGTTTTCCTCAGATAAGAATCTGGGCTATTGCTTCTTTCAGAGACTTGCATAGTCTACAAAGACTTTCAGAGACTTATAAGACTTATATTTATTTGGTTCTATGTTTATTTCACATATTTCATATCATTCACTGTTTCGTATAGATTATATAAAAAGTTTATATTGATACTGCATTGTCACTTGGTCATTGCGTTGCCTTGGATATTACTGATAATTGTTTGCAACACAGGGGTTTAATTGTTTGGTTACTCCTCGCTCACAACAGCAGCTCCGCTTTCGGGTCAGGTGGAGAGGAGGAGGAGAGTCATAGCAGCATTGCCGCCCCTCTCCTTGGCTTGGCAGTGCCATGCAAGGATTCTCCTATCGGGCTGAGCACAGCAGGCTCCCTCCGTGTCCTTCCCTGTCAGCGTGCACAACCCCGGTGCAAAAATCTCTTGGTGCCCGGCTCCTTCATGAGGAATGTTGTGGGGGCTGGAGCACCCGTGGCCCCCACACTCAGTGCTTATGCTGAATGGAATGTGACTATAATAATATATAAAGCATACAATATGCAAAAAAACCTGTTTAAATTTTAAGCAGAATTGGGGTACGTACAGTTGCTTCTTGTCTGGACTAAGGAGCAAGGTGGGAATTAGAAGTGGGGGAAAGTTGTGTGGATAAGCTGGGCATTGATAAATCCATATCAGATTAAAAATTAAATGTTTAAAACCGGCTAAGCTGTTACTTAGGACGTGGGTGGCGCTGTGGGTTAAACCACAGAGCCTAGGGCTTGCTGATCAGAAGGTAGACGGTTCGAATCCCCGCGATGGGGTGAGCTCCCATTGCTCAGTCACAGCTCCTGCCAACCTAGCTGTTCAAAAGCACGTCAAAGTGCAAGTAGATAAATAGGTACTGCTCCGGTGGGAAGGTAAACGGCATTTCTGTTCGCTGCTCTAGTTCGCCAGAAGCGACTTAGTCATGCTGGCCACATGACATGGAAGCTGTACACTGGCTCCCTCGGCCAATAAAGTGAGATGAGCGCCGCAACCCCAGAGTTGTCCGCGACTGGACCAGGGGTCCCCTTTACCCCCTGTAAGCTGTTACAGATATTTGAAAAAGAAAAAAATTCCAGGAATCCAATGTTGGGCTGCAAACTACTTTGTTGTGTTTCTTTAAAACTTTCCTAGCTGCTTCAGATAGAAACCTGGCCTTTTGTTTGTCTTGGGCCTGTTTATTTTATTTCTTTTGGAAAGGGAAAGAGTAAAGGCCTTAATGGATGTTACCCATTCCTCACTTTATCCTTTCCATTTAACAAAACAGGTTGGTGAGTAAATTTTGAGAGATAATGAGTAATATAATAGGTTGGCCTCCCATTGCGCTGATTTCAGTGGTGCCAAAAAGAAGGATCTGCTGACCTTAATTCTATAAACTGCTCTCATATTGTCAAACCTCATTGGTAGAAATGGAGAGAGGGTGCCTGTTCAGTGTCACAGAACGACAACCGTCTGACAGATGTTAGTTTTGAAAACTATTTCAGTAACAAAATCCACCGCAGTCCCGAATTTTTTTCCTTCTTAACTGTTTAAACTAATCTCCATTATTTACAGAGTGATCTGCAAGAGGTCTAATTATGCTGGTCATTCTTTCTCAAAGGATATCAACACAGGGCTATTTTAGAGTGATATGCAAGTCCTTGCGTAGGGTTAATATCTGGCCAAAATCTACACGCTGGCTAGAAATTTTATTCTCGCAAACAGCTGTTGGCACTCTGTTATCAGGGCCATGCTTGGAAAAAAACACATGGTAGATTCATTTCAGATGAAAAGATACTCTGTGCATGCTCAAGGACATTCTACTTTTCCTTCCATGATGTTCATAATCAAAAAGGGGCACATCCTCGGACAGTAAAATGTGCCTGCACTAGCTGGCATGGATTATGTTCACCCACATTTTTTCAGCTGTTCCAACCCAGTGGCTCAGCATAAGGGGTGACACCTAAAACAGCAGTCCCCTAAAACTAGTAACTAATGCCTACTAAGATATAGTGGGACGCGGGTGGCGCTGTGGTCTAAACCACAGAGCCTAGGGCTTGCCGATCAGAAGGTTGGCGGTTTGAATCCCCGCGACGGGGTGAGCTCCTGTTCCTCGGTCCCTACTCCTGCCAACCTAGCAGTTCGAAAGCACGTCAAAGTGCAAGTAGATAAATAGGTACTGCTCCGGCGGGAAAGGTAAACAGTGGTTCCGTGCGCTGCTCTGGTTTGCCAGAAGCGGCTTAGTCATGCTGGCCACATGACCTGGAAGCTGTACACCGGCTCCCTTGGCCAATAAAGCGAGATGAGCGCCGCAACCCCAGAGTCGTCCGCGACTGGACCTAATGGTCAGGGGTCCCTTTAACTTTTACTAAGATATAATAAGTAATACAAAAATATAGTACTCATTCCTGCTTAGTCTTGGCCAATAAAAACCAGCTTAAGTGGGATATATATATATTTACAGATGTTTTGCTTCTGCACAGAACAGGCTCTAACATTAGGAAAAAATGAGGCACCCACATCAGGCAGCAAATTCTTGGGGGCAGGGAGTGGCAGTGAAGTGTTGGATGACAGTTGTTTCTGCCATGTGTTGTGCCCTGCACCCCCTAAGCTAGCCTCTGATGTGAAGAGGGAGGCTGTCTCATTGCCAGCATCGAAGTTAGGCCAGCAGTTGACAAGGTTGGGCATTGACCAGGGGCTCAAGTAGACTCCTCATTGTCCCGGTCATTCTACCCTCCCTTTCCTGCCCTCCCTGCCAGACCCTGAGATTATTGCTTTAGCAGTGGGTGTGTTTGGATTGCTTTCCACTAGTACTTCACAGGTTAAGCCAGCAGATATGCTCTTGCTCCTTGCCCCACCATCACATCTCCTGTATATGTGGGGAGAATCTGTAGAAGGGGAGTTGTGGGTTCTGTGCAGAAAATGTGTGGGATCCTCACCATCCAGAGAATCTCTCTCTCTCTCTCTCTCCCTCCCTCTCCCCCTCCTCCACCCCACGAATGTGGAAAATTAGTTGGAAAATCTAGGGCCAATGCTCAATAAATAAACTCACCAGGAGATTTTTCTGAGCTTCCTTCTGTGCCTTGAATAACACCTTGCCTCCTCCTACATGATGGGGGAAGAAGAATAATTTATGCAAAACAAATAAACATATTGAAACGCACATACTTTGCAAAGCCTGTAAGATGCAGCTTCTGTTGGTTCTGGATTCTGGAACTTATTTTTTTTAAGCAACGTGTACACACTGCCCCAAGTTTCTGCCTGTTTCTGCTTGCCTGCTGCAGTGCCAAACCAGGAGCACAGGAAGCGACCATGTTGACATGTTTTATTGCTGCTTGTTAGTCCATTTCTTCTCACTGCCAAAAGTATTTGCTGTTTGCAGAGTCACCCAGTATCGGAAACAAGGACTGAGTCCACGGCTTTTCCTATGGATAAGTTACACGCGACCCTCAGAATTTGAGAAGGGGCTGGCAAATGAAGGAAGCACACAGAATTGCATCTCTTGTGACTTTTAAAATACAAGTTAGCTTACAGCAGAAGCTTCATTCAGGGGAAAGAAAGAGACGTGGAAGGAACTCAGGTTGCAGACATGGGATAAGTGGCCTGATGAAATAATGTAGTTATTTAGAAAGGAATAATGTCATGTGGGCAATCCTCTGTTGACCTGGCTCATTGCTGTGGGGTCGCCATTATCTCATCAATGATCTGGTTGTGGATGTGGAAGGCATTCAGCAAATCTCTCTCTCTCTCTCTCTCTCTCTCTCTGTGTGTGTGTGTGTGTGTTGGCAGGGGGACTTTCTTGTACCAAGTTGGCTGAAGAGTCTATAATCAAACAGAATAGTCTGGCATCAGTTATTCTTCTAGCACAAGTTTCCTCCAGAGATTTACTCCATCCAGTGCAGAGCCCTTCAATACAGCCACACAGTTTAAGAGGAAACTCCACTCTTGAAAAGTTCTTCAGAGAGCAGTGGTGTAAAAACTTTTTTCAAAGAGGGAAGTGAAGGGCCGTGGGGGCCGACCGAAGGGCCAACCAAAGTTGTTGACCTTTTTTAGAGGATTTTACCCCAAAGTTGTTGAGCTTTTATTAGGGTTGGAGTTGTTGAACTTCTTTTAGGATTAAAGTTGTTAAGGTTTTTTTAGGATTTTTTACCCCAGGAAATAAACTGCCACAGGGCCAGATTAAACCAACCAGTGGGCTGGATTAGGCCCTCAGAATGGTGTAGTGGCTACAGAAGGTGGGCAGAAGAGTTGCATGAGGTTCCTACTCCTTGCACAACCATTGGATACGGACTGGTTGCACATACAGTGGTACCTCAGGTTAAGTACTTAATTCGTTCCGGAGGTCCGTACTTAACCTGAAACTGTTCTTAACCTGAAGCACCACTTTAGCTAATGGGGCCTCCTGCTGCCGCTGGGCTGCTGGAGCACAATTTCTGTTCTCCTCCTGAAGCAAAGTTCTTAACCTGAAGCACTATTTCTGGGTTAGCGGAGTCTGTAACCTGAAGCATATGTAATCTGAAGCATATGTAACCCGAGGTACCACTGTACTATCATATGTAGCTGACCCATTTTACATTCCGTGTCTCTCTGCATCAACCACACAGACAGAACCCAGTCTGGCACAGCATGAGATATGTTTATTCCCCTTGAAACTTGTGGCTGTAATGGCCAGGTACAAACAGAAAGGAAGGGGAGAGTGATAAAGGCACAGCTGCGAAGACATTGGCTGCTTCCAGATGTCATGCTTCGAAAATCGGCATGATCTTCCTGGAAATTGCAGCCATCAGCAGTGGGGCGGCCTATGGGGGCAATGCCCTGGGGGCTATCGCCGCATGAGGCAGTAGCCTCACCCTACCTAAGGGCTGGTTGGGTACCCCAACTATTTTGATAATTCACCTCTGGAGTGATCAGCAATGTACGCATCCATGCCAAACATGTAATGGTGAAGGCAGGCTTGCAAGTGAGTAACAAAATGAGGCAAGAAAACCTTGGAAGGCTTCTGGGAATTTCAGCTAAACGGCATATCCTCCCTAGACTGAGAAGCCTGAACTACCCTGAACACACCTGAACATTCTCCCCCTCTTACCCATTTTTCTATCAGAGAAATTATTTCTGAATCATAATGTTTAAGTAATTACTTATCATAATTACTTTAGGCTATGAAGGATATTTATACCTTTTAAACATCTAATCCTTAATTAGCATATTTTCATTAATCAGAGAAATGAATAATTTAAAAATGGAGTAACAGACAAATTATTCGGGGAAAGGGCTTTTCCTGGAAATAACACTTTCTCCAGGCTGAGTGTTGCAACTTGCTTGGGAACCTGGTTGCACATCTCTCTCTCTCCCCACACCCCATAATAATCCTGGGGACTATAGTTAAGGATACTGGGAACAGCAGCTTTGTGAACTATCATTCCCAGCATTCTTGTGTTGTGTGTATGTGCCTTAAATGTATGGTGTGTGTGTGCTGCCTAAGGATCTAAATAATGCCAAACAGAGTAACTTTAAAGACCTTGTAAAGGGGCTCATTCTGTCTCCAATATGGGAAAATAAACCAATTTAAAGAACATAAGGACAATACAATTTCTGGCAAAGCTGCAGAAAAAATACATCTGTTCAACATGCATTATATTTTCTGACAGAATGGATAAGCTGTATGCAGCTTGCAGCAAGAAATGGAGAGCCAAGGAATTTGGTTGGTTGACATTTCATTTGGTTTTTGTTGTTGTTCTTTTTTATATTAAAAAATGTGATCCCCACTGCTTGTCTTTTCATAGGAAGCCAGTAAAACATCATCATCATCGTTTGGGGATATGAAACACCAGTGGCCGTTAACTCTGGAGGAATGTGTATTTTCTCATGGTATATAAGCAATTATTTTATAAAGGCATAACAGCCCTCTCCAGGTTTATACAGTACATGGCTAAAACAAGTGAAATCAATGGAGTTAAAGCTGCAATCCTATGCACGCTTACTGAGAAGTGCATCCTGTTTGTCTCAGAAAGACTTGCCTCTGAGCAGACATGCACACCATTGGACTGTAAACGTAGGATTGGGTTGTGGGTTACAGAGCATTGGGTGTTGAGCACTATTCTTGCCCCCATCAAGATATTGGAACAAATCTATTGATTTTCATAAATATAGCAAGGTCATTTCACGGTGCAATCCTAAGCAGGTTTGCTGAGAAGAAAACCTTATTAAGCTCAACAACACTTACTGTCTAGTAAGTATGTTTACTTGGGATTGCATTCTTAATTTTTATAATGTTCACCTTTGTATTTCAATATTCTTTAAGATGCTCCAGACAGTGAAGATAGCAACAATTTCAGATAGGCCTGAGAACTCCTTAATGATCCCATGGTGTCCAGAGCTGTTGATATCCGGCTGTCTCGGGAGACAATGGAGGAGTGAGCCTTTGTGGGTGAAGTCAAACTGTTGGAAGGTTACAGTGCCTGTTGAAGCCATAGAGGTTGTTATAGAAGGGACATGTATCGTTGCAGCTGTGGCAGATGAAGGGATCCAGTTGTGCTGATGCAGGTGTACCATGACATTTCTTCTCTCTGCACTCCTCCCAGAGGTCATTCCTCCTCTGATCGCTGCTCTGGATGCATGACCTGACTGGCTCCAGATACTGCGGTCATCTGCAAGGGATTCCCCACATGGTGGGGTTGAGGTTGCTAGCCTTCATGTCACGTTTACAGAAATCTTTGTAACACTAAGTTGGTCGGCAAACAGTCCTGGTGCCTGAAGCCAGCTCCCTGTAGAGCACATCCTTGGGGACCCTTCCATCTTCCATTCTGTTCAGAGATGCTTAATGCATTAAGCTATAGCTTTGTTGTTGTTTAGTTGTTTAGTCGTGTCCAACTCTTCGTGAACCCATGGACCAGAGCACGCCAGGCACTCCTGTCTTCCTCTGCCTTCGGGAATACTGTCCAACCATCTTGTCCTCTGTCATCCCCTTCTCCTTGTGCCCTCCACCTTTCCCAACATCAGGGTCTTTTCCAGGGAGTTTTCTCTTCTCATGAGGTGGCCAAAGTATTGGAGTCTTAGCTTCAGGATCTGCCCTTCCAGTGAGCACTCAGGGCTGATTTCCTTCAGAATGGAGAGGTTTGATCTTCTTGCAGTCCATGGGACTCTCAAGAGTCTCCTCCAGCACCATAATTCAAAAGCATCAATTCTTCGGCGATCAGCCTTCTTTATGGTCCAGCTTTCACTTCCATCCATCACTACTGGGAAAACCATAGCTTTAACTATGCAGACCTTTGTTGGCAAGGTGATGCCTCTGCTTTTTAAGATGCTGTAAGCTATAGCATGGGTAGGCAAACTAAGGCCTGGGGGCCGAGTAGGCAAGCTAAGGCCCAAGGGCTGGATCTGGCCCAATCGCCTTCCAAATCCAGCCCGCAGACGGTCTGGGAATCAGCATGTTTTTACATTAGTAGAATGTGTCCTTTTATTTAAAATGCATCTCTGGGTTATTGTTGGACATAGGAATTAGTTTATCCCACCCAAAAAAATATAGTCCGGCCCCCCACAAGGTCTGAGGGACAGTGGACCGGCTTCCTGCTGAAAAAGTTTGCTGACCCCTGAGCTACAGCAACCTCATGTCTGCCAGCAAGTTTATACATAGCAGGAAGCTACAGCCAATTCTGATTTCCTCTGTGCCCACATGATGCACAGATTTGCAAGCATTCCTTTCTCTGTTCCATACATTATATTTTTACAGGAACATGTAAAACATGTTTTCCCCTGGATATAATCAGAGGGAAAGCATATGCTGAAGCAGGGACCGCTTGTGCTTTTCCTTGGCTAAAAATTCTGATTCAGCAGCAGGACTGTGTTGGCACATCCTGAATCAGGTGGATTTAATGCCTTACTTTATACCAAGGGATGGGAGATAAATTTGCTCATTTCACATTTTCATGCGAACGCACCTAATTCACACTTCCTGAGCCAATAAAGTGATCTGAAATGCAGCTATCCTTTGAAATTCAAACTTCTATGGGTTCTGTGAAGCATTTCTCCAACCAAAAGAAAATCCAATAAAAGGTTTATATTAGTAAAAATAATGTACACAAAACAACATTAAATGAAATGAAATTGCTTGCAGAAGGCCACTTCCTCCTTAAGGAGGAAGTGGTGTTGTGGGCTCTCACACACCCCCCCCCCCCACTTGCACAGGGGGTGGGTAGCCAGCTCTGCATGACTGGAGGATTCCTGGCTGCATCATTGGCCACGCCAACCAATCCAGTTGGTCTGGGGGTGTGGCCTGCCCCATAAAGGCAGGACGCAGCCAGGAGATTCGAGTGGCGGTTAGGCATTGGAATATTTCTGGAGAGAGGGGAGGTAGCGCCATCACCTCCCCTGCATATTGAAGGGTATTCTGTTAAAGGATTCCAGGGGGCATGGCCCTGTCTGAAGCCTAGAGAAGTTAGGGCCTAAGGCACGAACCCTATCGGTGACCACCGGTGGAGCTCCTAGTTGATGTGCATCAGCAGGACTCCCCCTACTGGTGGTTAACTGGACTCCTTGCAGATGGACTGGAGTCAGATATACAGTAGTCGGATAGATCCAGTGCCTAAGCCAATACAGCTCATCATCTCTAACCAATAAAGTTGTGGCCTTTTTAGCCCATTAACCTTAAATATTTGAGTCTTGTGTCTTTATTCTACCAAGGGGGGGGGGGGGAAGGTGTCGGGACCTTGCCACACAAATGCATGTATTCGGCCAAATCACACACGCACACAAAATGGTGTGCAAATTAATGCAGAAATAGGGTGAGCAGAATTTAAGGCTGGAGAAAGGAGAAACTGAAATTGACATCCTCCGTCCCTACTTATGACATGTTAATTTAATGTCACCAGACCCGCAGAGTTCCACAAAGCAAACCCTCTTTCATAAATGTCACCTGTCATACCACAAGGATACGGTCATACAAAACAAAACGTTCACGTTATAGTAACTCTGTTGTTGCAGGAGGCAAGTCTACTCACCTTGGAATCTTGGGTGCATTCCAAGGCACTTAGAAAAAGGTCAAAAAGACATTCACTCCTACATCTACTTAACACTAGCCATGGAGGAGAAATGTGAATTGCGAATCCATTTTATAGAAATGTTGGTCTACACATTAAGTTGGCTAACCACATGAAAGCTAGATAATGAAGTTCTCTTGTGCTGGCTTCTTTATGCTTTGAGCATTATTGGAAAAGTGGTGTGGATTTTTCTCTCAAAAGTGGGAAGATACCCCTTGGATTCTCAAATGGTGTGTTTGCCAGAGTCCTTTAAGGCTGTGAAGATGAATTGATCTACCATCAGGGCAGACTAAGAGGCTTCCAGAATGATTATGTAATTGATGATGTAACTAGCAGATGCAAAGCCCTCTATGGCCTGGCAAGGTGGGGGACAGTTCCTGGAACCTAGATAGGGGCACTGCTAGGAATAGTTAGGGTAGTCTGAATATCATCGAGGCATGCCTACTAGTGCAAGGAAATGTGGGCGAGATGCTATGTTGACTCCTGTAAATATAGCACCAAATTTGGATTTTTGTTCATGTACCATGTAATGTGGAGCCTGTGAAAAGTTAGTTGTCCACAGACCTAAAAATCCACCATTTAATTCTGGGATTTTCCAGAATTTGGTGGCAACTTTAGATGTAAGAAGCATTGTGGTTGCTGGCAGCAATGTAAAGACTCTCAATGCAATGCAAGGAATCCATGAAACAAGCTGTATACTATGCCCAGATTGTGGAGAAACACCCCACAGCAGCTGTTTTATGGCAGGCATAACAGAAACCAGGTCTATATTAGCAGACTTTGCTACAGAAATTAAATGCTGTCCATTGTAGCGCCTCATTTTTAAATAGGTTTAATGTAGAGGTTAAGGCTGCAATACTGTACACCAGGCATAGGCCCTCCAGATGTTTTGGGACTACAGTTCCCATCATCCCTGACCACTGGTCCTGTTAGGTAGGGATGATGGGAGTTGTAGTCCCAAAACATCTGGAGGGCCGAATTTGCCTATGCCTGCTATATATATACTGGAGGAACTGATGACTGAACTGTGCAAGACAAATGGAAAGGGGAGAAGGAGGGGGGGGGAAATGGCCTGAATAGAATATGTACCCTTTTAAAAAAGAGAGAGGAAAATGTAGGATTCACATTGAGTGTGGAAGATATACAGTAATATTGATATATTAATTCCAAATGTCTGAGAAAAGGATATTTCCCCTTCCTTTCCTCTTCTCAGAGGCCTTCAACTTCTGGCGTTAAGTAGTTCAGTGGCAAATAGTGCAAGCTGTCCGGAAGGGCAGGGTCTACAATACAACTTTACCATATAGGATATAACAAAGGAGTAGGGCTATTTTTAGAGCAGTGATTTCCTGCACATTCCGCATATGTTATTCTGGTTGCATATGGAACTTACTCTGAGCCAGCAAATTAAAATACATTTTATCATTAAACAGAGCTCTTGGGTTCCTTTCCGTTTTCACGTAATAAATCTGTAAAACAAAGATACAGAGGGAGAAAATGGCTTTTAGATTCTCCCATTTTAAAAATAGAGTAGAATATGCGCAAAATATAAGATGGGTTTCGGTGTGTGTGTGTGCAGGCGCTGAATTCATCAGCTAAGTTCATAGCAGAAGGAGAATTTGTAAATCCATATGAATGACATTATTGCCAAGCATGGTGGCTGATTGAAATGGCTGTTGGCTACACTGCTAATGATTTTAATATTCAATGGACTTGACTCAATATTGTTATACTGTTGGGCTGATATCTAGAATTTATCATACTGAGAGCAGGCTCATTCAAACCAATGGACCTGTCCATTTATTTCATTGGGTCTGCTCCAAGTATGATTTCAAATAGCATTTAGAATAAAATAAATAGTGGAATTTCCATGAGACCTTAGAGTTGGGAACCTTTGGCCCGCCAGATGTTGCTGAACGACTGCTCCCATCAAACCCAGCAAGCATTTCCAGTGGTCAGAGAAGACTGGAATTTTAGTTAAGCAACTATATCTAGAGAACCAAAGATTCTGTGCCCCTGATATAATCCATTTGTTATTTTGCTGGCTTGCACTAAAAACAACTTAATATAATGAAACAGAACTGGTGGGGTGAATAGCTTAATTAGAAAGCATTAATAATAATAATAATAATAATAATAATAATAATACCCATCTAGCTGGGTTTCCCCAGCCACTCTAGGTGACTCCCAACAGAATATTAAAAACCGGATAAAACACAAAACATTAAAACTTCTCTAAATATAAATTACCAGAGTGGTATTCAGCTAAATAGTTGACTAGCAGAACATCTTCCACCACTTGTCCAATGGGACTTCCCTGCCCTGTCCCCTAAAAAGGTAAAGGTACCCCTGCCCGTACGGGCCAGTCTTGACAGACTCTGGGGTTGTGCGCCCATCTCACTCAAGAGGCCAGGGGCCAGCGCTGTCCGGAGACACTTCCAGGTCACGTGGCCAGCGTGACAAAGCTGCATCTGGCGAGCCAGAGCCGCACACGGAAACGCCGTTTACCTTCCCGCTAGTAAGCGGTCCCTATTTATCTACTTGCACCCGGGGGTGCTTTCGAACTGCTAGGTTGGCAGGCGCTGGGACTGAACGACGGGAGCACACCCTGCCGCAGGGATTCGAACCGCCGACCTTTCGATCAGCAAGCCCTAGGCACTGAGGCTTTAACCCACAGCGCCACCTGCGTCCCCGCCCTATCCCCTACTAGACTAGTAAATAAAGAAAAAGGACTGTTTTTCAACAAAACCATCATAATCTGCCCTTTCTTACCGGAGTCAGATTAGTCATCATTTTCAACATAGTGGTTAAGTCCCAAGCTTCAGAAGAAGAAGAAGAAGAAGAAGAAGAAGAAGAAGAAGAAGAAGAAGAAGAAGAAGAAAAGTTTGGATTTGATATCCTGCTTTATCACTACCCGAAGGAGTCTCAAAGCGGCTAACATTCTCCTTTCCCTTCCTTCCCCACAACAAACACTCTGTGAGGTGAGTGGGGCTGAGAGACTTCAGAGAAGTGTGACTAGTCCAAGGTCACCCAGCAGCTGCATGTGGAGGAGCGGGGAAGCGAACCCGGTTCACCAGATTACAAGTCTACTGCTCTTAACCACTACACCACACTGGCATTGTGGGGAATTAAAAATGATGGTTTCTCATCTGCTTGCCACTGGGCATCAAGTAAGCCTGAAGCCAGGGTGGGAGGAATGATGTAGGAAGGGAGCCTGCCCAATGACATGGTTGCTGAAGGCCTTCTTGACCCTGGAGCCAGCCGTAAGCAATACTCTTTTTCTTTCTTTCTTTTATTGTGTTGTGTTGCTCAGGCAATATGATTCCACTCAGAGTCTTGAAGCCTTTTGAGATTCATAAACAAACGGTGCCCCAGTGGACAGGAATGCAAGGTATGCAGACTTGTCTCTAGGAGGTAACAGCCGAATAACATACATCCCAAAAGTCAGGTTGCCATTGCGGAGGCAGGACGGTGACACGTTTGAGGCATTGCTGCTGACATTGCACACTGCTAATGAATGACAGTGCCAAAATGCCAGCACTTACCTTGTCACCGCCAAAGAGTTACAATTAAATTCCCCCTTAAAAAACTGACAAGTGACGAAAGAGGTTTCGATGAAGGTCACGAGTAGCTAGGATTTCTATTCCCTTTGAGCTCTGCTGTAATTTCTAGTTTCCCACAAAAGAAATCACAAGACAAATGTCCTCTCATAATCTAGAAGGTTTTCAAGAGAAATATTAGATCGCAGAGGCAGAGTTTCATATTAGAAGTGTAGTGGGGAGACATGCTATATTGTGAAGTAAATACAAATGCTGCTATAACTCTCCTCTTTTGTAGTTTTGGTTTTTTTCCTGGAAAACTGGTTACTTTTCTCCCCCTTTGTTAGGAAAGGCCATCCTTTGTAAAATTATTTAGAAATGTGTACATTAAAGTGAAGCTTCACAAATGAAATGGGGCTTTTATATTTCTCTTCCCATATGTATTGAATTTCACAAGTTTTGTATCATTCGGGCAAAAGCAACAGTCCCCTTTCTAGATTATCTGGACCTGATTTACTAGCAGTACATGTGAAAAGGACTTAGGGGTCTTAGTGGACCACAAGCTTAACGTGAGTCAGCAGTGTGATGCAGCAGCTAGGCCCACTCGATTCTGCCTTGGTCAGACCAAACCTGGAGTGCTGTGTCAAATTATGGGCAGCACAATTTAAGGAGGATGTAGACAAGCTAGAACGTGTGCAGAGGAGGGCAACCAAGATGATTCAAGGTCTGGAAACCAGGCATTATGAAAACGGTTGAAGGAGCCGGGTATATTTAGCCTTGAAAAGAGGAGACTGAGGGGAGATATGACAGCCATCTTCAAATATCCTAAAGGCTGTCATATGATGGATGATGGAGCAAGCTTGTTTTCTCTTCCTCTGGAGGGTGAGACCTGAACCAATGGATGCCAGTTACAAGAAAGGAGATTCTGACATCAGGAAGAACTGTCTGACGGTAAAAGCTGTTCGACAGTAGACTCTCTTTCATTGGAGGCTGAGATTCCTGCATTGCAGGGGGTTGGACTAGATGACCCTTGGGGTCCCTCCCATCTCTACAATGCTATGATTCTATGAATTTAACAACAGCAGCTTTTTAGGTGCGCAACTGGTACACACTTTGAGCATAAAGCTGCTTGACTTTGGAGTGACCTCTACAGTTGTTGCAGTGCCAGATGAAGTACCAGCATTGGTGGTGACATGTTGTGGGAGCAGTTTCAGTTTATTAAGTGGAGTGCAATATGCTAAGCTTCAGTTGCAGCAAGCAGTTGGGCCAATCATATTCATGCACATACCATATATTACTCTCCATTTCAGAAAAGGAACGAGCCCTTTACTTCGTCTTACGAATAAGTAACTGTGAGATCACGTGCGCCGGCTCTGTGGTGAACTAGTCCTTTTCCTCTGGAGTCATTTATTCTGAAAGCTTAGTATGTGCAAAAAGTGATGCGTGTCTTTAAATGAGAGCACCCTTAATTCTAAAAATCTTACTCATTAATTTACAATAATGAGATGTAATGAATATTTATAGAAGATTTTATCTATACCTATTAATTTGCCACGATGTGATACTGGTATCCCTTCTTTCTGAATTAATAGCATGGGAAGGGGGTGGTGGTGGATGGAATGAAAAGCTGATTAAACTAAAGTCTTGCATTTTCTGGTTAAAAGAGTAATATGTTCTGCACAAATGGAGGTTTACTGGAAAATTCATTGAACCTCCCAAAGGAGGCCAAGCCATTCTCTATGCACATTCCCATTATTGCTTGCAAGTATCATCATTCCCCCCCCCCCTCCCGTTTCTTCGGCACTCTCCTGTCCCCACAAATATCTTTCTTCACTTTCTGGAAACCAAATGTCTTCTCTTCTTTAACTCACCACAAGGCTCTCATTTGGATTAAAGATCAAAGGAAAAATCTATGAGTGCAGATAGTCCTTATTTTCTCCGGAGTGTTGGAGAAATGTCTTTGCTGTTAGATACCAAATACAGTGGTACCTCAGGTTAAGTACTTAATTTGTTCCGGAGGTCTGTTCTTAACCTGAAACTGTTCTTAACCTGAGCACCACTTTAGCTAATGGGGCCTCCCACTGCCGCTGTGCCGCTGGAGCACGATTTCTGTTCTCATCCTGAAGCAAAGTTCTTAACCTGAAGCACTATTTCAGGGTTAGCGGAGTCTGTAACCTGAAGCGTATTTAACCTGAAGCGTATGTAACCCGTGGTACCACTGTATTAGTTTAAAAAAATAAAATAAACACACACACAACCTTCATGCGGTTTTGTTTAGCTAGACATCATCATCATCATCATCATTATTATTATTATTATTATTACCCCGCCCACCTGGCTGGGTTTCCCCAGCTACCCTGGGAGGCTCAAAAAAAAAATATTAAAAATAGAATCAAACATTAAAAACTTCCCTAAACAGGGCTGCCTTCAGATTTCTTCTAAAAGTCAGGCCATTGTTTATTTCCGTGACATCTGGTGGAAGGCCGTTCCACAGGGCAAGTGCCACTACCGAGAAGGCCCTCTGCTTGATTCCCTGTAACTTGGCTTCTCACAGTGAGGGAACTGCCAGAAGGCTCTCAGAGCTGGACCTCAGTGTCTGGGCTGAATGATGAGGGTGGAGACACTCCTTCAGGTATACTGGGCCGAGGCCATTTAGGGCTTTAAAAGTCAGCACCAACACTGAATTGTGCTCGGAAATGTACAGGGAGCCAGTGTAGGTTTTGTTTAATTTTGAATTTCAGATCAGCAGCCCATTCTGAAATATGTTTATTCATGGACTAAGAGCTCATCTACACTTTGATTGCCCTGTGCCCAGAGAGCCTAGGGCAGAGTGGTTTTGCCTTGCCAAATTCCTTGGGAAAATCCGCTCTTTAGTGCTGAATCAGAGGAAACAGCAACCCAAGGAAAACCCGAAGAAGCAGAAGTCTGAATAAGCCCTAAGTCCTGCTGCGTTCAGTGGGCTCACCTTTTGCTAAGCAAGTACACTAGAATCAGTGACAATTTGGGCTCTCAAATTTCAGTGGCACTTTGTGCAATGCAATGCTAAAATGAGGTGCCCCCCGCCTCTCGTGCTCCATTCTACAGGAGTGTGTGGGTGCACCCTGCAGGGCAGTGCCTAGCACAACTGGAGCAGTCACGCTACCCTAAAACCGCCTCTGCCGCAGTGTGGGTTACGTTCTCAGCAGGGACAAGTCTTTTCACATTGCAGTTCAGGTTTACTACATCGTGGCAAATGTACCCCAAATGGCTCTATTTGTAATGCCTAGAACAGGGGTGGGGAACTGATGGTCTTCCATATTACAACACCCATAATCTCTGACCATTCACCATATTGTCTGTGAGCTGACAACTAACAACACCTGGAGGGAATGTTTTTTTTTAAAAGAAACCTTGTTTCGCCCCTTAATCCTATGATGATGATGATAATGAACAACAACAACAACAACAACAACAACAACAACAACAACACTTAATTCTATGAGTTCAGTCCTCCTTTCACAACACTTTTTACTGTTTATCTGCCTGTCCTCCTAATGTTAGAATTTGCATCATGCACCTCAATCAAACTACCATGCTGGTGTATTTAGAAAGATGTACAAGAATACAAAATATACAATAAAACCTATAAAAACAGCAGTTCTATAAAGCAGCATAAAAACACATGACATGAGCTAAAGGTAAAGGGACCCCTGACCATTAGGTCCAGTCGCGGACGACTCTGGGGTTGCAGCACTCATCTTGCTTTATTGGCCGAGGGAGCCGGCGTACAGCTTCCGGGTCATGTGGCCAGCATGACTAAGCCGCTTCTGGCGAACCAGAGCAGCACACGAAAACGCCATTTACCTTCCCACCAGAGCGGTACCTATTTATCTACTTGCACTTTGTGCTTTCGAACTGCTAGGTTGGCAGGACCAGGGACCAAACAATGAGATCTCACCCCATCGCGGGGATTTGAACCGCCGACCTTCTGATTGGCAAGCACTAGGCTCTGTGGTTTAACCCACAGCGCCACCCGCGTCCCTTATGACATGAGCTAGAGTGAAATAAATCAATAGAAGCTAAAAGCTTTGTGGGGTTGCTCACATGGCACAAGGAGGACATTTCGCTCCAGGCGAGCCTCTTCCAAAGACAGGGTGTCACCACCGAAAAGACTCTTTGCCCAGTAGTCGCCTGCTGTGGGACATCTGGAGAAGAGTCTTGTCATAACTTTTGTATATGGGTAGGCACTGGTGGAGACAAAGTATGGGAAGGCCCAAAGCACAGCATTGTCCTTGCATGCAGAACATCTTGGGTGCAACCCAAAGCACAGCATTGTCCTTGCATGCAGAACATCTTGGGTGCAACCCCTGATGTCCCCCAGTAGGGCTGGGAAGAGTGTCTGCCATAAACCCTAGAGATCTTCTGCCACTCGGAGTAGAAAATACTGACCTAGATTGTCAGGAGTGCGTGCAGGAGCCAGGCCCTGTGACCAGTAGGACTTTGCAGGACTGGGGCCTTCCTAAGTTTGTTCTGAAGAGGCAAGGCGTGGCTGTACAGGTTAGGCCAATTGGTAACTCACAGCACCTGGTGGCAAGAGCTGGGAAGGGATATAAGATCAGCATTTCCCTTCAGCTCTTTGCCACAGCAACATGTTCCCTGTCTTGCTGTGTTTGGCTCCTTGACTCCTTGCTTCTTGATCCTCAGACCCTTGACTTTGTGACATCTTGCTTCTTGATCTTCGGACTCTTGGCTTCTAGATTCCTGTTCTTGCTCCCACCCTGCCATCTTGCCCCCAGTCCCGATGTCCCCAGCCGGGACTTTGATCGCCCATGAACTGGACTGTGACATAGATGGACCTATGGTCTATCTTGGTATAAGTCAGATTCCTATGTTCCTCCGTATCCTGCTCCTAAACTTCGCAAAGGACAACCTCAAGAAGGAACAACCACTGGAGGTGGGATAAGGTACTGAAAGAGTCAAAGCCTGATAGTGCTCATCGTATTGAAATGCAGTCTTGTGAAGAATGCTGAACCTACTAGGATAAGGCCTAGGTATGTTGATATACTGTCAATTGTTGTTGTTTAGTCGTTTAGTTGTGTCCGACTCTTCGTGACCCCATGGACCAGAGCACGCCAGGCACTTCTGTCTTCCACTGCCTCCTGCAGTTTGGTCAAACTCATGCTGGTAGCTTCGAGAACACTATCCAACCATCTCGTCCTCTGTCGTCCCTTTCTCCTTGTGCCCTCCATCTTTCCCAACATCAGGGTCTTTTCCAGGGAGTCTTCTCTTCTCATGAGGTGGCCATGGGACTCTCCGGAGTCTCCTCCAGCACCATAATTCAAAAGCATCAATTCTTCGGCGATCAGCCTTTATAGTCCAGCTCTCACTTCCATACATCACTACTGGGAAAACCATAGCTTTAACTATACGAACCTTTGTTGGCAAGGTGATGTCTCTACTTTTTAAGATGCTGTCTAGATACTGTCAATACATAGTGCAAAATATTTCTCATTTCTTCTGGAATGAGCAGGTTCTTCCAGGATACGCAGGTGGCATCTTCAGTGGCAGCATGGTAAAATTTGGATTGGTAGGCACAATAACCCCCTAAAGTCTCAAATTCCACTAAATTTGTAAGTCATTAACCTGTTTGCAAATGATGCAGCCAACATTTAGGGAATTTAAGTAAACCAATTTCATTGGAAGAGATAAGCATGTGCTTGGCTCTCAGGTTTGGTTTTCTCACAGCAACTTTCCCTCCTCCCCCTTTTGATGAAAGATGAAGACCAATTTGCACCTGAAGAAGTGTGCATGCACACGAAAGCTTATACTAAGAGCAAACTTAGCTGGTCTCTAAGGTGCTACTGGACATTTTATTTATTTTATATATATATGAAGACCACACATCACCTTTTTTTCTGGCAGGGGAAGGAATATTCTGCAGGTATTTTGAAAACCATACTCTACAGTCCTCTGAAGTGCAATGAAATGTAATGTTTTATGACAGCCGGCTATAAATGCAACTGCTTTTTGAGCATAAACAAATTATGCTTTCCCAGCAAAAAATTCCTCTGGAAAGGAAATGTGAAGTTTTCAGGTGCAGCTTCAGCTGAGCTGGACAAATACTGTGATATCAGAGTTCAGAGATTTGTATTTGAATGTTAAATGGCTCTTTGCTGTGCTTTCATCCATTCTGCTTTATGCTTGCTAACTTCACATGAAGGAGCAACTGCTCATGAGAGGAAAGAAGAAAATGGGCTCTTAAGTCACCTGAAAATAGACAGTCATGCGCGAAAGGCTTCCCAGAGCGAATGGTGGTAGGGAGTTGATTATACTAAAATTGCTCAGAGCCCCATCCACATACGTTGTCTCTGATGTGGAGGATGATGAGATGCTAGGTCTAAATGGACTGTTGCCCGAGAGCATCATGTAAACTCTTGACTGTGTGTATTTATCGTGATAGGTAATGAAGGAGAAGGGGCTGCTGTGACCAGGGTTTGTCTCAGAATGCATGCAGAGAGGGGAAATGTGTGTTTGTTTCAAACTTTGCTTTCCCTTTATTTTAATTTATTTATTTATCATTGCAAAGAACTTTAGCTGTTCTTACTGCCAAAGAGAAAAGCCACTTTTTCAAAAAGTGTGGCGCAGCTTGCCTCTTCTACTCTGCTGTCTGAGGCTATATGTACACACCATAACTTTAACACACATTCAGAGCGCATTCTTCCCATCAAAGAATCAACTGTACAGTGGTAACTCAGGTTACAGATGCTTCAGGTTACAGACTCCACTAACCCAGGGTTAAGAACTTTGCTTCAGGATGAGAGCAGAAATCGCGCGGCAGCAGCGGGAGGCCCCATTAGCTAAAGTGATACCTCGAGTTAAGAACGGACCTCCAGAATGAATTAAGTTCTTAACCCAACGTACCACTGTACGTTGTTGTTGTTGTTGTTAAGTCACTTTATATTTTTTTATAAGATATTTATTAAAGATTTTCTTAATACAATAGAAAAAAACAAACAAAATAACATATAACTTTACAATAGCCATATTTTCTTCGCTTCTTTGGACTTCCTCGCATCTCTCGTTCCTGCGTTCCAAGTTTATCAAACTTTACCCAGCAATTTATCACCTTGTTTCAATTCTTATTTTATGATTTTCCAATATTGTGTCCCTAATTTTAGATATTTTTACCCAAACCTTAAAAGCTTAATTTTAGCATAATATTTATCCAAAATTTATCTTTTCTTATATTTTCACTTATCTTCATATTCCTTTCAACTAACTTAATGCTGCCATATTATTTATAATCTTACATCTTTCTTAACACTCATACAATTTACAATATTTTTGTAAATAGTCCTTAAATTTCTTCCAGTCCTCCTCCACAGCCTCTTCTCCCAGGTCTCGGATTCTGCCAGTCATTTCTGCTAGTTCCATATAGTCTATCACTTGCATCTGCCATTCTTCCAGTGTCGGCAAATCTTGGGTTTTCCAGTGCTTGGCGACAAGTATCCTTGCTGCTGTTGTTGCATACATAAAAAATGTTTGGTCCTTCTTTAACACCCTCTGGCCGACGATACCTAAAAGAAAGGCCTCTGGTTTCTTAGGGAAGGTATACTTAAATACCTTTTTCAACTCATTATATATCATTTCCCAGAAAACCTTAACTCTAGGGCAGGTCCACCAGAGGTGAAAGAACGTTCCTTCAGTTTCTTTACATTTCCAACATTTATTATCAGACAAATGGTATATTTTTGCGAGCTTGACTGGAGTCATGTACCACCTATATATCATTTTCATAATATTTTCTTTCAAGGCATTACATGCCGTGAATTTCAGACCGGTGGTCCATAACCTTTCCCAGTCAGCAAACATGATATTGTACCCAATGTCCTGTGCCCATTTTATCATAGCCGATTTGACCGTTTCATCTTGTGTATTCCATTTTAACAGCAAGTTATACATTCTTGAAAGTACCTTAGTCTTAGGTTCTAGCAATTCTGTTTCCAACTTTGATTTTTCCACCTGGAATCCTATCTTTTTATCCAACTTAAAAACCTCTTTAATCTGAGCATAATGTAACCAATCTCGCACTTTATCTTTTAGTTTCTCCAAACTCTGCAGCCTCCAATTATCTCCATCTTTTTCTAATATTTTCCAATATTTCGGCCATTTGGCCTCCATATTGAGTCTTTTCTGGGCCTTAGCTTCCATTGGTGATAACCACCTTGGGGTCTTGTTTTCCAATAAGTCTTTATATTTTGTCCAGACATTAAACACTGCTTTCCTGACAATATGGTTCTTGAAAGCCTTGTGACTTTTAACCTTGTCATACCACAAATATGCATGCCATCCATAAGCATTGTTAAAACCTTGCAGATCCAAAACATCAGTGTTTTCAAGAAGCAGCCAATCTTTCAACCAGCAGAAAGCTGCTGATTCATAATACAACTTTAAGTCTGGCAGGGCAAAGCCCCCTCTTTCACTTTATAAACCACCCTTTATCAGAAGATCTCAGGGTGGTGCGCAACATTAAAAACACATTACAGAACATCAATGATAAAAACATAATAAAAAACATAACAACAGACAGCGTAATAGTAAAATAATCATCATAATAAGTCCACTTTCCCACACTTTCACAGGCCATAGATTATCAAATACCTATAGGCCTGGGTTGCTTGGAACCACAAATTTGTGAAGGGTAAATCACAATGCCCAAAATTATTTGAGGGATAGAATGTGCTTCAAATGTGCTTTGAAGTTATAGCTTAGACTTTCTGTGGGCCACACTAGATAGGAGAATAAACATGCCATTTTTCCTTGTAGCTGCTTGGTTGTGGGCAATCAGCCCTGCTCCCTAGCTGGCCAGGTGGGGCTCACTAGCTCTCGGAGGAGGGGTGTGGTTCCTCAGCTGGAGTAGGCTCAGGACAGGTGAGGGTCACCTGCCTCATCAAGCCCAGATGTTGCAGTCAGCATGCAAAGTATAAAAGGGAAGCAGAGCTGAAGGGCTGTGTCTGCTTAACTGCCCATGTTGATGGACCTCAGCTTGGATGCATGTGGGTCTCGGCAGGACTTTGGACACTGGACATATAGATTTACGCTGGACTGGGAACTTGACATATTGACTTGCTGCCAGGTAGGCCACGGGTTCAGGACACTCAACCATACATGAATATTAAATAAATGCATGGATATTTTCCATGAGGCCTAGATGTTTGGTTCACTGTCACTGCTTTACCTTGCATTCCAACATGGTAGACCTTGGGGAGAATGCTAAACCAATGGCAGGAAATATGGGCAGTTCTCAGCACACCTTCATTTAAAAGTCTCTCAGAGATTTATATGAAAATTGGAATCAAGTAATGAGTGAAAAAAGAAGGTGGCTGAGTCAGGGGAGGAGGGAGGGAAGGATATCCTGTTGCTAGTGAAATGGGGACTGGAAAAATTCCCTGCCCCAGCCCCTAAATGAAATCATTGAAGAAAAAGGCGGCTGAGGGAGCAGGGCTGATTGCCCACAACCAAGCAGCTACAAGGAAAAATGGCATGTTTATTCTCCTATCTAGTGAGGCATACATGCTATACAAAATAATGTCTTTGTAAATAATACTTTAATGAATGCTGCTGGTTGAGGGGGGTGGGAACATAATGACACAGCTGCAGAAAAGTAACCTAGTTAGAGGGAGCCTTCTAAATAGACTCTCTTCAGCAATGCAGTCGTCCGGCAATTTTGATGCCTTCCCTCAGCTAATCTCCCATCACCAACATCAAGTCTGTCATATTGATTTCTTGCAGGGAGGTGGTGGTGGGGAGAGAGCAGGGGTTGGGGAAAATGGTAAGGTGCCCTGCCTTTGTCAATCCAGGCCGCGGTTGCCAGGCAACGTGATGAGCTGACTCACTGGAGATCGTTTTAGTGGCCTGATTCAATGCCCCAATAGTCACCTGAGGATTTTTTTTTTATTTTAAAAAGAAAAGCATGGGCAACGTTGAATTATTAATGCAATAAAACCAAGTGTTATGCTTCTTGTTTGTTACTGACAAAAGGACAGTGTCGGAATGAATTGATGGTTTAATGTAAAAAGGCGAGGCGGGCAACTCTCTGTGCCAATTAAAAATAACACAGTGATCCAGATGATGGACAGACAGGACTCTCTTCCTTAATGAAATCTGTGGAAATGTATGTAGCATCCAGTCAGTGAAGCTGGCTGCTGCTGGCAGTTAAATGCATTCTACTGCACTGTGCAGTGACCTCTCAGACCCAGCGTCCTAGTGAAGCAGAAGGTTAGGCTAACTCAATGTCACTTCTGAGGGATTTTAACAGGCTGTACCCCAGTCCCCCCCTCTCTCTGTGTGTGTTGATCTGTCTGTCTGTCTGTCTGTCTATCTATCTCACTTGTATGTAAAATGTAGAGATCCGCTGGTGTATCCTCAGAACTGTACTGATTGCTGATTTTCTAATATTACCACATTATCATTTCTTGCAAAACCAGCAGTCTGCCAAGTGTGTGTAGACCAAAGAGGGAAACAATATTGTTCTCCTATGGAGGGCTTATCTTATTCAATTATAGAAGAAGAGGGAAATAAACTGTGAAAATCCTAACATGACATTTGCTGGCAGTGTCAGGCATATGATGAATGCAGGGCAGTTTCATAAATAATTAGAAGTTCGCTTAAAGACAGTCTTTCCAATCTGGCAAGTTTAATGTGTGTTTATAAGTAGCCCTTCCAGTGCTTTTTTGCTGGGGGTAGCCAAGGGCACGCAGTACCAGAATCACACCCCCCCCCATGTTAAAAGTGTGGCACTTACTGTAACAACTTCATGGTGAGTACCGACCCCCCCCCCCTTTAAAGGACTGAGCCATTTTGTATACTGCTAAGATATCTCCAGTGTTAAACTCATCCAAGCACTATTGGCTCGGTTGGATGTGTCTGTGGATGTGAGTGGGGCTGTACCTGGAGATACCATATAGTCACATAGCATAGATACAGCAGATAATATGGGGACCACATTGGGATCTGTAGTGGCTTGAAAGCAAGGCAATCCATCTGCATCTTTCTGCAAGAAAATAAATAAGCTCTATCTTAAATAACAATTAAACATGAGAAAATCCATCGTAAACAAACTTTGATTATTATTTTTCAATAAACAAATTATTGTCTGCCCTTTCTCGCTAGGGTATATCAATTACTTGCACTATATACTTCCTGTTTTCCTTCTAAAAATAAATCTGTGTAAGTCATATTATAGTTATGATGATATTGTGTTGATTGGTAGAACCAACAATATCGCTGTATTTTTTGGTATACACACACCCAGCCAAAATTTTAGTGGCAGAGGTTAAGCATATACTGCAGCTCTTATTAAAAAAAGTGGGACTTAACTTCCCTCAGTACAATTTCTCATGCATCAAATCTTATGAACGGGCATAAGAAGTTCATTTCTTTTAGTGTACAAACACATGCTAAAATGCACTGCAAAAAATCTTCCCCTCCCCTGCTTTTTTGGGGGGTGTGTGAAGTAAATAGCCATATGTTATTTCTGCTTCTGTTGCCTGTTTTAATTGGGATTGTTATTGATTTTATGATGTTGAGTTATTTTGTTTCTTATTGTTCATTGTGATTTTGATTTTAATCAGGAAAATAGTTCAGGGGAAGGGATAGCTCAGTTGGTTACAGCGTAGTGCTGATAATGCCAAGGTTGCAGGTTCGATACAGCTGTGTATTCCTAGATTTATACGATCTGAGGTGAAACCAGAGTATACAGCTGTGTGTTCCTACATTGTAGCGGGCTGGAGATGATCCTAAGGATCCTTTCCAACTCTATTATTTCTGTGATCAAAACTTCTTCCCTCGATGCTGTAGGTCAGGTTCAATTTGCACATGCACACATTCTGCAGCTACTATTAAGAGTTGAAAAAAGCCTTTTGGACATCTGATCACAGATCTCCCACAATCTCATCTAGCTCAGAGCTTTGAATTCAGAGGAGGTTTCTCCCACGGAGCAGAAATCTACAGCTGCCGCTACCTGTGGCAAACCAGAAGAGAATGAGACTCTGAAAAGGAGCAATGTTCTTTGTTTGCATCCTGTTTGCACATCCCCGCTCAGAGCTGATTGATTAAAAGCAAAGGAGCTTTATGTATAGGCAAAGGAAGGGACCACTAGGAATAAAGCGGGAACTAGAAAAACAATGTTTGGAACATTATGCTCCCCTGTGTCAAGTGCCAATGTATCTCATATTAGGAAAATGGCCCGTAATAAATCCATGTGTGTGGTATCAGAAGAAAAGTGCTTTTGTTTGCCATAGGGACGTCTCTCTACCCCAGTACTTCTCATTGGCTACCCTTAGACAGAAAGCAATGCCATGGATTTATTGGCATATGTCTTAGTCAAGGTGTTTTATGGATCATTTTGTTATCCCAAAAGTTAACATGGGCTGGGACCATAATAATAATAATAATAATAATAATAATAATAATAATAATAATAATAATAAATAATAGTAGTAATAAATTGCACCCAAAGAATGTAATTTGGGAACCACAATGGGAGGGGGGCAAAGGTCATGTTGAAACCAAGTACAAACTGTTACCTACGACAAGCACTGATTATGGAATGAATGTTTATTTTTTTCTTTCTGTTGATTACATTGTGTTGTGTAGTTTTTTAAATCAATAAAGCATTTAAAATCATCATAAATAATAATAATAATAATAATAATAATAATAATAATAATAATAATAATAATAAATTGCATCCAATGGCAAAAACTGATAGATTTCGTGGGATATTTTATGTACTATGCATTTGGGGTGGGGTACATAAAGGAAACTGTTAAGTGTTAAGTGACTGACATTTGGGGATATTGTTTACTGTAGTCATACTTCTATAGTAGTACAGTGGTACCTTGGGTTACAGACGCTTCAGGTTACAGATGCTTCAGGTTACAGACTCCGCTAACCCAAAAATAGTACTTCAGGTTAAGAACTTTGCTTCAGGATGGGAACAGAAAGAACAGTTTCAGGTTAAGAACGGACCTCCAGAATGAATTAAGTTCTTAACCCGAGGTACCACTGTAGTAGGATTTTGTTCCAACCCCAGTTGGTAAAGAATACAGAGCACGGACAATTTCCCCACTCTCTCTCTTCCCGCATTGGTATGATGTGTGGTGTGTTTTGCACCGATATTCAACTGCCAACCCTGAAACCCTATTAGATGCTAAAAGGCTTTGATCACCAGCTGGATCAAGGCAGTCCAAGTAGGCCAGTAGATATCTGGAAATCTAATAATCATGCTTAGCCTTTTTATAGCGCTTTTTGAACATTCCACGTACTTCACATACATTATCTCTGTAATCCTCAGGCTTTGTACTGGCAATCCACTATCTGGAAAGTTCACCGTTTGTAATGATAACATATAGTGCCTTGCTAGGAATGAGATACAAAGGCACCTATTTATTACATTCTGAGATTTATCAAAATATTACTGCACTTGCCACAGTGGTAGGTAGACAGTGGATTCCATTTCTATATGGATTTGTACCTTTTTTCCGTGCCTAACACTGTACTAAACATCTATGTTTGAATCCTTATTAGCATCATTAATAATAATTTTATTTATACCCTGCCCATCTGGCTTGGTTGCCTCAACCACTCTGGGTGGCTTTGAACACATATAAAAACATAATAAAACATATATGCATAATATGTGTTTATATATAATAGACGTAATAGTATATGCATAATATTTATACCTGCATGTGAATGCCGATCCTGTCATCAATTGCTGAGCTGCTGTACACCTTTTTTTTAATTACAGCAGTAGAATTATTATATTTTCTGCCATTAAAAATAAATATCAGTCCCCATCACTTTTAGTGTCAAGAGATATATTGCAGATATAACATCTGCAATATTGCAGATATAACATCTATCTGTAGATCTCACCTATAGCTTACGACAGCAGGTGGATGAGCTATGCAGAAAAATAATGATACCATTCAGAGCAACTTGGGGAAGGCTTGGGGTCAGCAGTTTTCCTGGCATTACAGAGTCATACATACATCAGGTTACTCATTCTTCCAGAGATGAGAAAATCGAGCCATTGCTCATTTACAACCTGCAGACTCATTTAAGTAATGTGAAGTCAAATTGTCTGCTGTTAGTAAGCTGAGTTTTAGGAAGAGGGAACTAGCGGAGGGTGTCATCAGCAAATTAGAAAACCTGCCTGTAGGCACCTGAGATGTGTGCTTTCGGGACCCTCTCTTCTGGTGAATGTACTATGTTTAAATTCTCAGGAGAAATGGGATGCCCCCCCCCCCCGCACCTTGGATGATGTGACATTGTAACAATGAGTGTTTTCTGCCTTTATCAACCACCACTAAATTTTGCATCCCTAGATACTGCAGAAAAGAGACGAGGAGATGAGGGAGGTATGCTTTTGGAGGCAGCCCCACATTTGCCTTAATGTCAGGTTGTTGCTTCAGAGTGTATATGTATGATTGCTGTGGCTGCTGCCATTCTGTATCCCCCCTTTCATTCTTGTAGCAGCTTCTCTGGGACCATAGAAACCAGGCCATCTGACTCATTGGGTGACCAGGCATGTGCTGAGTCATGACACGCCAAGCTGCAGCATCTGAGTCAGAAGACCTGTTTGTTAGGGGCAGCTGCAGTGAGCCCCTAACAAAAATAACTGTGTAGCAGTCCATTCAGAGGATGGATCAGATGTAAGATCACTGCAGGGAATTAATCTCTGGATTACCTTACATTGCAGAAACCATGGAGTATCAAGCCCATAATTGAAACACAGGCATAAACCTCTCCCACTGAAACCAGAGATTTAAATGAGCATTCCACCAGAGCCAGGGCCTTCTCAGTGATGGCTCCGACCTGGTGGAATGCTCTGTCCCATGAGACCAGGGCCCTGCAGGATTTAACCTCCTTTCGCCGGGCTTATAAGACAGACCTATTCCGCCTGGCCTTTAATTTGAATCCAGCCTGATCTTTTATACCCCTTCCTTCCCTCCCCCTCCCCTTTTTATGAAGATTACCCGCTCTGGGATCCCACAGCTAATTCTCCCCTGGTCTCCATGCTGGCCCAAATAGGACTAACTTAGCCAGCTAGCCCTAGTGATCATCTAATGCTAAATTGATTTTTGAATTCTGAATTTATTGTTATTCATGTTTTATGCTGTTTTTTGTTGCATCAGTTAAGTGTTTTGAACTTGTTGTTAGCCTCCCTGAGCTCAGTTTTCTGAACTGGGAAGGGTGGGGTATAAATAAAAATGTATGTATGTATGTATGTATTTATATAACCTTGTCTAGGTAAATGCATACATAAACATGGCAACATTTTGTCTCTGCTACTCATGTTAGATGGGAGATTCCATACAGAAGGACTTGGAAGTTTGCACTGAATAAATAATAGAATTCTAGTATTGGAAGGGACCCTGAGGGTCATCTTGTCCAACCACCTGCAATGGAGGAAATTAAATTAAAGCATCCATCACAGATGGTCCTCCGACCTCTGCTTAGAAACCTCCAAGGAAGAAGAGTCCACCACCTGCCAAGGGAGTCCCTTCTACTGCTGAACAGCTCTTACTTACAGAAAGTTCTTTCCGATGTTTAGTCGGAATCTTCTTTCTTGTTGCATGAATCCACTGGTGAAACTTTATGCTGGTCCTTTGATCAGTAGCCCCTCCCCCTGCCTAGACAATTATTTGCTCGCATGGCAAGTTGTAGAATGAAGGGATTAGGCCTGTGCGATAATCTGCTAAATCTATTACTTCTGTGTTCTACAGGCAGAGGTTCACTGTCTTCTGCAGACCCAGTAATTACAAAGAGTGCATGCCACTTCAGAGAGAAAATCTAAACAAAGCTGGCAAATGGGTGACAGTAGCTGTGTTCACTGCTGTTTCAGTTGCCTGAGTGAAAATTCCTTGCTCTGTGACTGAGCTGTGTCCATTCTGGGCAGATCCACACCATCTGATGTGCATCTAAAGCACATGGCTTCTTCCAAAGAATTCTGGGACCTATACTTTTCTCCTAAAGACCTACAATTTCTAGTACCCTTAACAAACTACAGTTCTCGGGATTCTTTGGGGAAAGCCATGTGCTTTAAAATGCATTGTAAAGGTAAAGGTAAAGGAACCCCTGACCATCAGGTCCAGTCATGACCAACTCTGGGGTTGGGGTGCTCATCTCGCTTTATTGGCCAAGGGAGCTGGCGTACAGCTTCCGGGTCATGTGGCCAGCATGACTAAGCTGCTTCTGGCGAACCAGAGCAGCGCACGGAAACGCCGTTTACCTTCCCGCCAGAGTGGTACCTATTTATCTTCTTGCACTTTGACGTGCTTTCGAACTGCTAGGTTGGCAGGAGCAGGGACCGAGCAACAGGAGCTCACCCCATCTTGGGGATTCGAACTGCCGACCTTCTGATCGGCAAGTCCAAGGCTCTTTAAATGTATGGGGAAAATATTCCCTCTCCTTTTATCAGTGTATTAATGAATACATTTAAAACAAAAGCAAGCAAAAAACCCCACCCCAACCCTGTTTTTTTGAAATAGATTACTGTGTCAAGTTTGTAGCTATAGGGAAAAAAACAGTGTAAAAAACCATTTTCTTAGTCTGCGCTCTTACCTTTTTCCATGTTATCCTTAAGATACTTTGCTGTGGTATTAGGGAAAACTGAGAGGCATTTGATTTATTTCTTAAGAAATGTGCCTTTCTTGGGTTGCTTTCAATGTTCAAAACATTGTGTCTGAAGGAAGAAATGTTTGCAATGTAGCAGATAAAATTAGATGGAATGCAGCCTCTGACAATGAAAGTTCATGTCCCCTAGAGCAATCTCAACTTGTATCTATTAGGGAGAACGGATGGCTTCATTTTAAACATTTCTGATTCTGTTCACCTTAAAAGTGATGCACTGCTTAAATTGAACTGTAGACCTGCAGTCCCCATGGTCACAAAGCAGGCTGAAGGTATCCATAAAAAGTGACGGGCCTTTGCTCTCATTTTCACAGCAGTTGTATGGGGTTGACTGTGAAGTCTGTAAAGTACCTAGAAAGAGAAATTGTATTGTTACTGAATTCACACCATACATTTAAAGTATCCCCTTCCAAAAAAAAAAAAAACCCTGTCATTTGTTAGAGGTTCTGGGAATTGTTGCTCCGTGAGGTGGCAAACTACAGTTCCCATGATTCTTTGCGGGGTGATGTGCTTTAAATGTACACAACCATATACTGAACAGAAAGCAAGTAGGGGAAATTCCAACCCATCTGCAAAAAGCAGTGGGATTTAACTCCCCATCATAATTTGAAAACAACTTTTATCGTCCCTCCCGTGTGGTGTGGAAAATCATGTGTTGTAATTAAATTAGCCCCTTTACTCAATCTTTGCTGTTTCTTGGCACTGTAGATAAGGATCTTTTGATCTATAAAGCCTAAATGACTTGGGCACAGCCCATCGTATGCAATAGGCTGCATCCCCCTCTCCTGTCTGATCCACAAGTACTCGAAAATCGAGTAGGAATACCCTCCTACTAGTGACATCTGTGAGGGAAATCAGGCATCAAATGGGGGGGGGAGGGGAGAGGCAGCCATTTGACCTCTCAAGTTGAACACATGGGTTATAGCAATCTGTTTTCTCTCCAGCATCTGGTAGTCAGAGGTATACTGTCTCCAAACATGGAAACCTCATTTAGCTGTCCTGGATAATTCTATCATCCTTGAATTTGTCTTAACACTTTTCAAAGCCATGAAGCTAATGGGCATCACCGCCTACTACTGTAGTAGTAGTAATAATAATAAATTATTATTAATATTTTTTATATGTCACCCATATGATTGGATTGCCCCAGCCACTCTGGGCAACTTCTAACAAATAAAACACAGTAAGACATCAAACATTAAAAACTTCCCCATATAGAAGGCAGATGTCTTAGAAGTTGTTTATTTCCTTGACATCTGATGGGACATGCCAGCATGGGCCAAACCTTTTTTGCCACATCTGTATGACGTTCCTTACACAGGTTTCCTGGAGCTGAACAATGAAAGTGTGTTGTAAGTGTGTTGTAAAATCCTATGGCAATGGAGGGGGGAGCACGAAACAAGGATGGGAATATCCTGATGGGACAAATATCCAAAGCGTAAGTCCTGTGGGAGTACCTTCTTGACTTTGTGGGAAAAGGACATGCTACCTTAACTAGCACTGTGAAAAATAAGGAAGTACAGGTCAGTTTGCCACTTCACACCATGAATAGTATGTCTGTTCCTTTAGCATGCAAAGTTGTGAAAGAGGATTCAGGTTCTTTCATACATTTCTTCTCCCCATCTCAGCTGCCTGCTTGTTGGAGCAAATTAGATTCTTCTTTCACCCAGCCTCAGGTGGGGCTGAAGGATGGATGCTGTAACCCAGGGGAGGAGGGAAAGGACAAAAGAAGCCACAACTGCACCAACAGGAAGCAATTTCCAGTTTTTGGCCTTGCAATGCTTCGGAGCAATGATCAGAGCAAAGGGAATATGGAGATCAGGGAAGCTCTCCTAAAGGGTGAGAAGATCTGTTTCTTATTTGGTGGTAAGAACATGTTGTAGTCCACTCACATCTAGACTCCAGACACTTGAATATTACTTTACCCGAGTGAGGGCTCATTCCTGGCATCGGGTTGCATCCAGACTTAGTCATGCTAAGAATACCCTTTGAAATCCATGATTCACTTTAGTTCTGTTGTTCTTGGTGGGTACATTCATTTGGTGGTTGGTACATTTTACTTAATGGTACATTAAGCGCCTGGTAAGATATGGATTGGATGCGGGTGGCGCTGTGGGTTAAACCACAGAGCCTAGGACTTGCTGATCAGAAGGTCGGCGGTTCGAATCCCTGCCACGGGGTGAGCTCCTGTTGCTCGGTCCCTGCTCCTGCCAACCTAGCAGTTCAAAAGCACGTCAGAATGCAAGTAGATAAATAGGTACCGCTCCAGTGGGAAGGTAAATGCCGTTTCCGTGCGCTCCTCTGGTTTGCCAGAAGCGGCTTAGTCATGCTGGCAACATGACCCGGAAGCTGTACGGCCGGCTCCCTCAGCCAGTAAAGCGAGATGAGCGCCGCAACCCCAGAGTCGTCCACGACTGGACCTAATGGTCAGGGGTCCCTTTACCTTTAAGATATGGATTAGATTAAGTCCTTTTTTCCATATGAAATTCAGGTCCCAGTATACTACCTTGTAATGGAATGATAACTGAAGGACGTTCTGCTTGCGCCTTTGACACTTGAATCCAAATGGATCGGAACATTTTGCTTAGTACAGCACTGAGTCTGTGTTCCCACACATGTTGACCAGGTCAAGCACACACGGGCCACTTTGAGATGGTCTAGAGAATGCATTTATAAATGCTGTCATGCATTTCTGTTGGCAATCTACTCTAAAGCAGAGAACTTACTTATTTAAGATTACAGAAAGGTGCTGCACTAGGTGGCAAATAATTGTTTTCCCAAATGCTAGATGAAGCTTAAAGCAAATGCATAGGATAAACTGATTTTAATATATTTCAAACAGCACATATTTGGCATGCCTCCTAAAATTTGGGTTGCCAGCAAATCCCCCCTCCCGCCCCCACTTTTAAATCTTTTTCTTCTAACAGCATTAGAGAGTGTCAGCCGATGTGCAGTGTATATACATGGAATGTCTGGGTCATAAGGTGCCATTCGGTGAAGGGAAACTATTTCCACTAACTATTGATGGGTAAAACAGAAGATAAAATATGACTTCAGAAGCTTATTCAAAGGAAGCCACTCAAAAGTCAGTCCCTCACACTGGATTTAAAGCCCAGAGGTGGAGGCAATTCTACACCAGTAGCAGCAAATAAAAGGTACTTTAAAAGTGTAGGATTAGAAACAAGACATAAAAGGGCCGCAATGCCCTCTTTTCAAGTAACAGAACAACCTACATTATGAGCAGCATTTTGAAGTACACATCAAACCGATTCTTCCCTCCTTTATCCTTTTTAATCTCTACCAGATGCACTTTCTTTAAATTCAGGTTTTACATTCCTAACCACAACTTGTCTGGACACACTGGGAAGAGCATTGAGGGAAACATGAGTGGTGTTTCCCGTTTATTTTCTCACTTTAAAAACTGCCCATTGAAGGCTTAACTTCTTAAATATCTCCGCTTTGTAGGATTGCATTAATTTATTTTGATCCCCACTTCAGACAATCTTCTACTCTCCATTCTAAGGAACAGTGAAGGAACACTGGGCTGATACGATACCAAAGCAAAACAAGGCGCATTGATTTTTAACAAAAAACTTGGTGTGGGTGTAAAATCAGTGGATCAGGTTCAATTTTGGCTGGACTGTGGTCAGAATATTTAAAATTTACAATAGCTGTTTGAAATCTCAGAAGGAATTTTGTAGGTGAGTCTTAATTGCCAGCATACATAGTCTTCCCCCCTACATTTTTCTGATTCCCCGGAATTCCTCAGAAACTGGTAAATGTAGCTTTATACAGAGATATGGGGTGGGTGTGTTATAGACATGTGCCTTTTTACTTCTATCAATTTCTGGTTTAATTAGAGCTGTTGGATCTGTGTGGTACAAGCTCTCTTGCTTCTTTCTCACAGGGAGGGGGCATGTGTGAATCTTGTCTGACTGAAGCTAGGCCTCTCAAATCAATTTTATGCATTACGGCAACATGATATGTTTTTAACGATATTTAACAGACTTCACAAAAATTTGGCAAGCCCTGACTGTTGACTCTTTGTTATAAACACCAAGCCACCTTTAATTTTTTTTAAAGGTTATCTTTTGTAGTTGTGAATGCGCGAAGGGAACTAAAGCAACTGCTTTTGTTTTGCAACATATGTGTAAACAGGGTGGGAATGAATAATAGCTTTTTTTTTTTTTAATGCTTCACAGAAAAGTGCAATACACTCCTATAAAGCCAATTTTGAGACAAAAAAGGTGTTTTAAATCTTCTCCTTCACCCTCTCCAGATAGACAGACAGACAGATACTATTCAACATTTTCCCCCTCCCCCATCTTCCCTTCATGTTTCTAATTCATGGGCAAAAAGCATTTGCCTTTTCCCAGGATGCATCTCTTCCATATACCAGGGAGTTAGCCTGAGGCCATACCTATATATCTGATCCATGCATAATGAAGCATGAAGCTGCCAATTGTCGAGAGCGTCTGCTGTGTCAGAGACTGATAGGCATTTCATTTGCTCACTCCCGAGGGCCCACCACACATCTCAGGGTTCATATAGTATTTATTTTAGGCCCTCGCATTTCTCATCTGTGAACTTCACACCATGTGTATGATGAGCAACCCACGCTCCAGCCTGAAGAAAGCTCTCCAGGTAGTTTCAAATGTAATTTGAGAGAGAGAAAAGAGAAAGAACATGGCGCCAATTACGAACGAAGGCTTGCATGGGAAGCGAAGGAAGATTAAGCCTCTTGCACACAACAGCTGTGTGGGGCTTTCAGAGGCTGATGACAGCAGCCCTTGCCTCTTATTCTAATCGGGGATGGATTCTAATAAGAGGCCCTGTTTAATAAGGAGACTGCTTTGCATATGGGCCCATAGGGATTGTGCTGTGCTGTGCACTGAGCAACTGTGCATTTTGCAGAGATTATGACAATTGCATTGTGGTCTTTTGGTGTGTGTTTGTGTGTTTGGCAGAGGGGCAGGCTAATCTAATGAACAGCAGGTCCAAATTCTGTGCTCCTTTGAAATCTGAGCAGGGAGTAATGATCCTGAAGTAATTGCTTAAAACTGCTGAAAATGTGATCTTACCATACCAGCCAAATGAACACTGTATTGGTTCCCTAAATATAGGCTTGCATAGGATTTTATATTTGAAGGTGTGCATGCGCTTTTGCACCTGCATTCGTCATACTGTGGAATTGTGAAAACCTCTTGTCTGAGTTTGTTGCATGGCCCTCAATATTAGGAAATGGAATAAATTCTGCAATCACTCACCAGCCCTTTTGTTTGTTTTGTTTTCATAACAGTAGGAAATTGAGATGGGACATGTGATCTGAGCCTATCGATAGAAGGAAAAGGAAAAGAGTGTGGCTTTACACATGTTTAGGTATCAGAAAATATGTTCAGAGAATGTAAACAAAATATTCCATTTACTTCATACTGTTGCTTTGAATATGTACGTCCTTCGATATTATGTATACCACCTATAGCACAATCCTGTTGAAGTCTACTGGTCAGAAGGAAATTCTGTTGAGTTCAATAAGGCTATATGACTGTAGCCTTAGGGTTGAATCTAAATTTTACTCAGAGTAAAGGTAAAGGTAAAGGTAAAGGGACCCCTGACCATTGGGTCCAGTTGCGGACGACTCTGGGGTTGCGGCGCTCATCTCGCTTTATTGGCCGAGGGAGCCGGTGTACAGCTTCCAGGTCATGTGGCCAGCATGACTAAGCCGCTTCTGGCAAACCAGAGCAGCGCACAGAAACACCATTTACCTTCCCGCCAGAGCGGTACCTATTTATCTACTGGCATTTTGACGTGCTAGGTTGGCAGGAGCAGGGACCAAGCAACAGGAGTTCACCCAATCGTGGGGATTCGAACTGCCGACCTTCTGATCGGCAAGCCCTAGGCTCTGTGGTTTAACCCACAGCTCCACCCATGTCCCTTACTCAGAGTAGATCCACTGAAATTAATGGATCTAGTTCAGTCATATTTATTAATTTCAGCAAGTCTACTCTGGGTATAACTAACATTGGATTCAATAACTGTAACAAAAGCCTGATCCGTACATTGCATCAAAGGCACAAGAGCAGATTGTTTATGTGAAGTATAATTACATGAAGAACCAATGTAGTGTAGTGGTTAGTGTTGGACAGAGACCTGGGAGAACAGGGTTCTAACCCTCACTTGGTCATGAAGCTCACTGGATGACCTTGGGCCAATCACTGCCTCTCAGATCAACCTACCTCCCAGAGTTGTTGGGATTAAATGAGGAAGGAGATAACCTTGAGCATTTTGGAGAAAAATAGGGTATATAAGCCAAGCAATAATAATAATAATAAGATTCTCATGCAATTCAAACAACATGAACTTTGCTTGCACAAGTCTCCTCTTTTTCAGGCTGGTTGACATCAGCCCAAAGGCTGGGAAACACAGGACTGTGGTTCTGCGGGTTCCATTTATACCTTTCATGTGTCATTTGTATGGCCTAAGCTCTACTAAGGAAGTCACAGCCAGGCCAAACATTGTACCTTGAAAAAGACTAGGGCTACATTCCTGAAAAAAAGGAAAGCACACAGAATTCCTTTGACATGAATGAAACTTAAATATACTTTTAGTCCAGATGGGCTCATTTGAGTGCGCATAGGTTTCAATCCTATTAGCACACCCACCTAGGGACCAGTGCTCGGAATGAACTAGTTCAGTTTAATGAAATTTACTTACTTATTTAGGATTTTTATATACTGCTTAATCATTAGCACTTCCATTAGCACATATTAACAAGCCACGCAGAAAATTTAGCAATGAAACAATAAAAAAATAATAACTTGAAACAAAAAGCCTTCATAAGATGCTTGCTGGAGCAAGAAACTGCAGCAAAGATGGTTCCTGTTGAATCTCCGTTGGGAGGAAATGCTACGTCCTTTGGTCCACCACACCAAATGCACTGGATGATAGTTTCCAGAATTTGGGGATGAACTAAATGTGAATTAAGTTCATATTGAGATAGAAATTTAGATGATTTCTAGTTCATTTTCAGGTTCATTTTCTTACATATGTTATTTATTCTTTAACTTGTTGGAAAAAATAAAGTTAAAAACCCACACTCCTCTCTCTCTCTCTCTCTCTCTCTCTCTCTCTCTGTGTGTGTGTGTGTGTGTGTGTGTGTGCATGCATTTGTGGTTTTTCCTAGTCTTTAAAAATACTTTATACTTCAGTGCAGCAGCTTCTAACATTCTGAATGGCAAACATTATTTGGTGAGAATCATTAGGATGAACTTGAATGGAGCTGTGATCTGAACATGAACTGCGGTTCATTTTGTAAAGGGGTGGAATAGAACTGGAATTATTTCCCTTTTGGACATGTTCAACTTGAACTAGTTCCTTTTTAAAAAATGAACTTTCCAAGCTCTGCCTAGGACTTAACTTTTGAGATGACTTGCATAGTAATTTATTGATAGCTTGTTTCAGATTGCATGCTGTATAGGTATTTGTAGATCTAGATCTATCTAGTCAGATCTAGATCTAGATATTTCACATTTATATAAGTGCATATGGCAGATGGAATCCAAATGGCACACATATAGATGGAATCCAAATGGCACACATATAGTGCATATGGCAGATGGAATCCAAATGGCACACATATAGATGGCACACATATAGATTCTACGTGAGTGTCTTTGTATTTGCATTAACACATAATGGGGCAAGTCAAATCAGATCCAGTCACTTCCCTGTATATGGTGGGGACAGAGATAATTAACACAACTTAACATCCTTGGTCATTACTTATATTTTGTGTGTGTGTGTGTGCGCGCGCACGCGCGCGCGTGCACACACACAGAGATTAATGTGAAAATGGTTCTGAAAAGCATTACCCCTGTACGCTTAGGAACATGACCCAGACTGGAAATTGACTAACTTGTCTGTCCTTACAACACACAGAGATACACTACAGAATATTTGCTCAACGTCCTTTATGAAGGAATTTTGCTATGCTCTCTCTGTATCCATACACTTACTTTCCAAGGGTATATTACATGTGTAATTTGTAGATGGTTTTCTTTTTTTGATGCTGGATAGCAAAAAAAATGAGGGTGAAGTGCAAATACCCTGCTTGCTTTGTAATGGAGCAGGACTATCTGCATTGCAGGCCTTCTCTCGCTCTGCTAATGGGATTCAGCCATGATGAGGAGGGACCACCCTCTAATGGAGACAGGCAGTAGTTCGGCTCCAGCAAGTCATTGTAGCCTTGGCTTTCAACCGTGCCTTTGTAGCAAGATGCAATGAAGCAGAGACTCAAGTGGTGCCTTTGTAACGTAGCAAACTGCTGTCCAAAACCGATTTCAGCGCTTTCGCCAGAGAATAGCTCCCTTTAGCCTCTATTTGCATTGGAGCAGATATATATACACACACCTTCTGCCAAAGAAGATGAAATACTTCCTATTTAAATGGTGGGGACTCATATGAATCACCAAAGTATTGCTGGTTGTAGTAATTCAGACCCATTTACCTCAAAAGAGATTTTGTTGATGGGCCTTGTAAATGTAAAGAAATATGGTCTTTTTGCTTCAAGTCTTTATTTTTATTCAACATTTCATGAAGCTGCCATGTTTAATATCTATAGCAAAAAACTCTTGTTTTTTGCAGAAAACTCTGTTTCTTCTGTTAGTAAAGAAGGATATTGCAGAATGACAGTGAACGAGAGATATACAAATGGCTGTTTGGGTTGGTTTTGGGATGCATATCTAAATCTATCTGTTATCTAAGCCTCCAGTAGCCCCTCTGGCAGGCATTGAAACTTCACCTATAGAAGAATCTAAAGCTAGATGACCTTCTCAAGGGGTGGTGGTTGTGCAGGAAGCCTGCCCCACAAGAGATATGTAAGCTTTATTCCTTCATTTGTTTTAGCACTCAGGCTGTAATGCAAGCTTTTAAAAGGATACATAGATTCTTCAAATGCCAGGGTGTGTGATTCAAACCTCTGCACCTGCAAGACCTGCAGAGCTGCTAAAATGGGAATAATTTTCAGCACCAGATCAATAATGCCTAATTGTCCTCATTTGAATAGGCAATTATTCATATTCTACTTTTGCTAAAATTCATCTGATTAAAATCTGGCGATGCCTCTCTCTAGCTACCATGTGGTGTTGCTGTATTTTTTCTTTTTTAAAAAGAGACAACTTATTTCAATGGGGAGGTGCAAAGTAAATAAAGTGTTATTACAGGCATCACCTTACCTATTTTGTGACCTATTCCGGGGGTGGGGTATATTTACAAGTGAAACTGAGAGCTTTGATTCTAAGGTTGCAATCATGAGGCGATGTATTAAGGTTTCTTGGGAAGTGAATATAGCCTATCTCCAAGACAGATCAAAACCACTTAAGTGGTTCAATAAAGAGCTTTCTGCACACACTGATATCCCTATTTAAAATAAGATTCTGGGCTTCCTTACTGATAGAGAAAAGTTAGTCACTTAAAGAGATTTTGAGGTCAAGAATAATCAGCAGTATTCTTGAAGGCCTCTATTACAAAATTTTGCAAACTTTGAAAATAGAAAGATAAACGTAATCATGACAGAAGGGTTTTTTTTATGAACCTGTCATATCAGGGCACCTTTCCTATAGGCAGAATTGTTCCTATATAACCCAATATTCTGTTGCATTCTGGGAAATTGTCTCAGTGTAATGGCTGCCAGCTAGGAGATGTGGGAGGTTAAAAAGCAAGCTTGATGCTTGCCAATTTTCATGAAGGAGGCCAATGGAAAGTGGGTCTTTTGGCCTATTAAGGTTGTAAGATGATTTTTAAAATCATATCCAAAGATCTTCTGAAAGGTAGGGCATGTTGAATCGATAAAATAAATTTGGCAACTGAATGAAACTCTGACATCAATCCTCTAAAGAATAAAGTAGATTCCCCTCATGTTTATTTATGTACAGATCAACCCAAGTACGTTGGTTGCCACACTGATTAAAGGAAGTATATGTGCTGCTCCATCTTTTAACCTATCTTTGTCATCTTAGCATTTTCCTGCGCTCAAAATTATTTTCATGCGTGGTGCAATGTGCAAAGCCAATAAAATGGAACATTCACAAAACTCAGTGAGGAGATTAAAGCCCCTGATTGATTAACAATTTACATTTCTAAGGATGCTTTTATCTAGGATTCCAAACTTTCCACATGTTGGAGTTAGCGATGGCATCAAGATTCGATAAGATCTGATTCACAATGTGAGTTTACCTAGCTTGCAGTATGCAAATATATTTCTTGGTGCGCCTGGAAATGGAATTCTGCTCTCAATCTAAATTGAGAATACGGTGACTTTTGTTCTTCAGACTAGGTGCTCAGAAAGGCAGCTGCTTTGCTAGTGTGTGACTGGCAAATTTCATTACTGAAATTACGTTAGAGGAGTATTTATGAAGCACTTTGAGGATAAAGCCTTAGGCTCCACCCCCTACAAGAGAGAAGCAGTTCCTAAAAATCCATCCTCTTCTGCACTTCATCTGAATTACCTGGTCTCCCATCTGATGCATTTTGTGTGCCATTGGGCCAATGAGGTAGGTTGGGGTGCTCTTCATTCCTCAGGACTAGGGGAGGGTGCCCATGAGGCCCATAGCTCTGGCTTCATGTGCCCTGGGCTGCAGGATCTGGTGAAGGAGGTTCTTGCCCTTGTCATGGATTCAGTACCCCATCTCTGATCACCAGCCTCAGGCTGAGTGTCAGATATCCAGTCTGATTCTTTGGGCAGTTACCTTGCAGCCTCTGTGTCTGTGTCTCATTGCCCCTGGCCTCTGGGACCATGAATACAGGTGACTTCCCCTGGGGCCGAGGAGCAAAATCCTCCCATGCTATTTTGCTGGTTCAACAGTGCAGGGAGCACACCACAAAGCGAAGCCAAAGCGCCCAAATCACTTACCCTTTAAGGATCTGCAGTTGTCCTAAAAAGAGAACAGAGCATAGCAGAGGCATGCTGGAATCAGAGAGGCTCAAAAGGTCTGAACTCAGTGAACACAGGCAAAGTGGCATAGACTGATTCATCCATCCCTACCCAAGGCCACTCTGAGTTCATGGCTGGATAAGGTTTGAGCTAATGACTTCTCAGCTCGCATTCTTGGCCACTATGCTATGCTAGCTCCCTGCACATTGAGAAAGTCAAAGGAGAAGAGAGCTACAGAGCACCCCCAGGGCCCCAGGACAGGAAACTGCTGCAGATAGTTGACAGGAGAATGCAGGGGAAGAAAGAAGTGTGAGTGTCAGAAGGCTCCAATAATGCTGGGAAGATGGAGATCTATCAAAGATTCTACTGCTGTTATTCTGAAATGAGACCTCTCTCTTGAACCATGTGATTTACTAGTTTATATAATTTAATTAGCTGTGCCTTTGATGTACAAACCACAGATATGCTGCAGTTCCTCAAATAGCCTTTTTTCCAGGCTATAAAAGAAGCAGGTGCTGCGTTACTGGGCTTGAAATCACATCTGATGCTTAACTTATCAGCTGTACTGATTTTGTACATAGTTTCCGTGTGTGTGTGTGTAAAGTCTTAGGGAGCTTTATGTAGGGTGTTTACAGTGATTGCCCAAAACAGAGATGTCACTACCAAGCAACAAGGGAAGTTATTGGTTGTTCATGAACCTGGTGATTGTCTAAAACTTTGGTATTACCCTGTATTCACTGGTCAACCTTCACAGTTCCCAACATTCACTAGATGAGTAGGATCTGTGATACTGGCTGACAGTTCTTGCATTTTGGACATGCATTAATTGTAGTGTGTGTGTGTGTGTGTGTGTGTGTGTGTAAAAATCAACATATAAATGAATATGTAGAATTTAGCAGATTAGCTATGCTTGAGCAGCAGATTCTGCTCTTAAACTGGCCAGTCTAACATTTGATTAGGGGTTAGCCTGATGCAAGCAAGGGCAGGGCTCTGTGGGCAAGAAGAAATTATGACCTCTTGCTATGCAGTGGTAAGAAAAGAATTTAGTCTTCCATGCTACTGTTAAACCTTCAGGAGCCTTAAGTTCCTTTGTTACCTGGCTGCCTTTCTTGTAACAAGAGCTTGTAAACTGACTGGTACACTGATTTCCTGAGAAAACACTTTGAGCGAAGGAGAAACTTAATAACTAATAAGTGCTAGTGAAATGCAGTAATGAAATTTAGCCATGTTTCGAAACGGGCATTTTAGCTTAACTAACATTTAAGCTATCTAATGAATATTTGTTTGTTATTGAATTTCTATATTTCCCTTAAAACTACAACAGTCTCTGCTGTGTCTTGATTCTCAAAGGAGCACAGCGCCTGAACCCCACCCCACCCCAGAAATCTTGCTATCACTCAGAAGACAGGGGGGTGGGTGATGTCCAACTTTTGTAACAAAGGGAGGAGTGATGTGTCTTGACAGGGATTGTTTTCGTCACAAGTCTTTTCACAAACGTGGAGGTTCAGGCATGCAGAAATGTCTGCTTGAGACAAACATTTTGAGTTCTACATCCTTTGAATGATTTAACAAATACTGCGGAAACGTAAAAGAGATCCAATGATCTGCATTCTGGGATGGTGAGAACAAGCAGTCCTTAGCAATTTGGATGCTGATGTTAACGTTTAACCATGAAATTCAATATTCAGGTTTCCATAATTAAAATCATGTCATCAAAGTGTCAGAATGGTAGAATGAAAAAAGTGAATATAGACTATAGAATTTACTAAATTCTATTGGGACTTGACTGTCAAATAGCGGTTGGTAGGGCATGTCAGCAGTCGCAAGCTTAGCTTCCCAGCAGGCGTATTTCTGTCACTTACTGGGAGATGGAGGCAAAGGGGTGAGGTGGGCAGGTTGGCACTGTAAGAGCACACTGGTGGAGCCAATCTGGTGCTCTTGGCAGTACCTCTTCCCTTCCCCCTTCACTAGTTGGGAAGCTTGCATTGTCACCCAGCAGGTAAGCTGCTTCTGCCCACATTTTGATATTCAACATGCTTACTGCTACAGATGCTGGCATAAAATATTTGAGGAATAGCCCTCCAATATACCACTACCTAGCGAATGTCGTTTGGGCGAGATGAACCATCAAATTCCACAGAGGAGAATTCTGAAGATAGCTTTAGAGCCAATTCTTTCCAGGTGTTACCTGTTCCTTTCAGCAAATGCCCAAGTCACATTTTCTCTTAACCTCTCCCCGTGTTTTTAATAAATGCAGTCAGATAGCTTCGTGTTACTTCCCTCTTAATGTTCTTTGTGGATTCCCACCCCAGATTGCTCTCTATAAATTTATGCCACTAGTAAAAGAACTTTAAAATGAAGCTGGACTTGCAGGCGAATACATTTAGCTTGATATTAACATACACCTATCAGGCTGTCTTCTTTTTCCTTTTGATCTCTTTTTATGACTAGCCAAACAGGAATGTACTTGAAGTCTTACTCCAGTTTAATGTGTTACTGTAATCAGAGCTACACTCTATCATTATTTGAAAGTTTTCGGTGAACTAAGAGCTCTTTCAAGTCCTGATTTATGTTTAATAACATCCCTATCATGAAAATCGTCAAAACTTTATTATTTGTGTGCACTTTAAATCATGTTTATTAATTATGCCTGCTGATGGAACGCAGCATTCAAGACCTCTCCCTCATCTCCCTGTCCTCTCATCTCATCCTCTTCAGTGTTTTACAGCTTGCAATTCCCTAGCCTGCTTTAAACCAAGGTAGAAATGCACACGGAACGTCGTTGATCTCGACATCTGAATGCAGAATATGTGAAGATGCAGCTTAGCAAAACAAAGTGATTTGTTTGGTTGCTTGACACTCGGTTAAACCTGCTTAATTTGTGTTGATTGGGTTGTAGCCAATGCTCAAATTATAAGGGAGTCAGAAGAGGACCAGTCCATTAACTTCTGTGGCAGCCCCTTAGCTACTGTTTTTAAAATGCTCTGGCAAGCATGAATTGGCTACAACTTGATGGAATCAAGGATGGAACTTTGGATTTCGTCTCCTTTACCTCCATAACTTGGCCACTGAATGTGGCCACTAAATTTTACCCCATACATGTGGAAAGGAAAAAGTTTCTGGCATGTTTTCTCCTTCACTACATATGTTACATACAATTGCATGCCTTAATTACAATTAGGACAGGTATTGAATATATGGTACTGTGGCGTTTGTACAGAGCTCCCAGTCATTTCACAGAATATTGACCTGTACACCACTGCTTTATTCTTCTGCTGCCACCAACCAGGTTTCTTCTGGTGAAATACTAAGTCTCAGTCAGGTTGTAAAGCCAACAATGAAGATTAAATTTTATTGAAGAACAAACAAGTTTTAAATATGTTCAGAACGGTTTCTCAAATGCGCACCCTTAACTAGATGTGGCACTATCTCACACTGTCACAGCCTTCTTTCTCAGTTATATCCCTGTCTCTCACTCTAACTGTCACAACCACTATGTTCAACTTTTACTGCCTCTGTCTGACCCTCACTCCTCTATCTCTTCCTGATAAACCCCTGGGCTGAGCCTCAAAACCAGGTAGGCTCCACCTCTGAGCTTTCTCATTGGTCAATCTACGTCAACCATTTCCATCCCCCTGTACAAACATAATCACAAGGAATGGGCAAACGCCACAGGTACCTATATGGACATTCGTCATCATTGTCATCGTCATCATCATCATCGTCATCATCATCATCATCGTCATCATCATAATTTAATTTTTATACCCCGCCCATCCAGCTGGGTTTCCTCAGCCACTCTGGGCAACTCCCAACAGATTAAAAACAGAACAAAACATAAAACATTAAAAGCTACCTTAAACAGGGCTACCTTCAGATGTCTTCTGAAAGTCAGATAGTTGTTTATTTCCTTGACATCTGATGGGAGGGTGTTCCACAGGGCAGGCGCCACCACCAAGAAGGCCCTCAGGTGTAGGGAGCCTATGGCCCTCCACATGTTTCTAAACTACAACTTCCATCTCAGCCACCATGACCAATGTCAAAGGATGATGGGATTTGTAGTTCAACAAAATCTGGGCAGCCAACTATTTCCCATGCCTCTTCTAAATGGATCGCTCAGTTTCTAGTACTTCCCTCCAGTAATTTCTCCAAAATCGAAAAGAGCATGACTGTTAGCCCTGAAATAATATTCTGTGCAGAAACTAATGCTGTGTACATGCCATACATTTAAAGCACCCCTGCAAAGAATCTTGGGAACTGTAGTTAACTGTCCAGAGATCTAAAATTCCCAGCACCATTAACAAACTACAGTTCCCAGAATTTTTTGAGAAGTTTGCTTTAAATGTATAGGGTTCCAAAGTATATCATAGCCATTATACATTCTATGTAGCACTGCAGAACTTGCTCCCACCTCCCATAACCTACCTGACTTCCAAGCTCATCAGTGCATCAATGCATATATTGTGTACTTAGGTGTTGTCCATCCAGCTATTGGACTGTCCTCGACTGGCTTTGTTTCAGACATGAAACCACATAAGGTATCTTCAAACCATTGCAAAGTTTTATTTTAGACCTTTGCTGGATGAATGTGGGTATCAGTGCCTCTTTTTTTGGTAAATAACAAATGAGGTGCCAGTACTCATATATTGATAAAAGTGCTGTGGGCGCCAGCACAACATGGCTGCCCTGGGCAGCAAAAACAAAACAAAACACTAAGGCATCTGTACTTGGGTACTAGTGAGTACTGCCATGAAAAATGTGGGCTTGGTGGTTGAAGTAAAAGGCTGACTGAGCCCAGGTTTTACTCCAAAGACTCTTTATGGCTTTTCAAGGTCATCATATGAGTATATTTTTGCTATGCACTTTTCAATCTAACATTTGCAGGGATGTTCTCATATAGCAAGATCCTAGTCTGTAGGTGGATCCTGATCACTAGATGCTCTCCCCTTCTGCCTCTACCAATTATAGTGCGGCTAGTGGCTTCCATTAATTTCCCCCCACATTGTGTCCAGGAAGTTGTTCCAGGAGTTCACTATACAGTGGTACCTCAGGTTAAAGACGCTTCAGGTTATGGACTCCACTAACCCAGAAATAGTACCTCAGTTTAAGAACTTTGCTTCTGGATGAGAACAGAAATCGCATGGTGGCAGTGGGAAGCTCCATTAGCTAAAGTGGTACCTCAGGTTAAGAACAGTTTCAGGTTAAGAACGGACCTCCAGAACGAATTAAGTTTTTAACCTGAGGTACCACTGTATAGAAATAGTTCCTTGAGTATGATAAGCGGCACTTAAACTCTCTCTTGTCCTCAGAATTCTGCATGAGGAACTTAAGGGAGGATTTTCAAATGTCAAAATGTGTATTTGCATTGGATACATTGATTTAAATTAAGAAATGATAAAATCAAAATACATCCTGTCAGGTTTCATCTAGAAGTGTAAGTACTATGAGATGGATATGGTATATAGATAAAAGTTGTTTCAAAATGACAACCCAATTCAAAGTAATTTTATGGAACATAACTGTCAGTAAAAAAAAAATGATTTAAAATCTTGATTTTCAGTTGCATAAAAAACCCTCCTCATATATGGGAGGACATGATCTTGTAAAACAAGCCAGTAATAATCACTATTTACTCTCTTCAAAATAAATATCTCAGACCTAGTACTTGTGTGCTGCTATTATTCTCTCTATGAATAAGGGAAATAATATTTTATCTCCTCTTGATAGCCCTGCTCTGTATTTATAGTGGATTATAAATAGACAAGACAAATATCCTCTGTTATGAATGTTTCGAATATCACTTGTTGAGCTGACTGCTCTAATCAAGAGAGGAGCAAAATAAAACTCTGTTTCTGGAAAGGATTCAGGTACACTATAAAGCAGGCATAGGCAAACCCGGCCCTCCAGATGTTTTGGGACTACAACTCCCATCATCCCTGGCTAACGGGGCCAGTGGCAAGGGATGATGGGAATTGTAGTCTCAAAACATCTGGAGGGCCGAGTTTGCCTATGCCTGCTATGAAGTGTAGAAACATTCAAGAAGAAGAATTAATCATTCGAACAACTGAGAGTTTGCAAACTTCTCTTGGCTGGCTGGCTGGGTTTGATAAGGATCAGAACCCTATGAAAGAACACAGCAGTTTCTAATTTTTCTGGAGATTCTCTGAAAGTATATTAACTAGGGGTTCAGGGAGTGAAGGGAGGAATGGTATTCATTTAAACTTCCCCAGGGGGTGAACCCTACTATGAACTGCCACCTCTAGCAGCAGAGATGTGTGTGCCACGTAGAGATGGGTAAAATGTCAATTTTACTTCTCTTTGTTTCTCATTTTTCCCCTTATTTTAAGTTCAATTTCCCACATCAGTTTGCTTTAAAAAAAATCGCATGAAAATTATTCAGCACTGTAGTGCACATTTCTCATAATACAGTGGTACCTTGGGTTAAGTACTTAATTCGTTCCGGAGGTCCGTTCTTAACCTGAAACTGTTCTTAACCTGAGGTACCTCTTTAGCTAATGAGGCCTTCCACTGCCACGCCACCACTGTGCAATTTCTGTTCTCATCCTGAAGCAAAGTTCTTAACCCAAGGTACTATTTCTGGGTTAGCGGAGTCTGTAACCTGAAGCGTATGTAACCCGAGGTACCACTGTACACATATTTTTGCATTCAATTTCCCCTAACATGCATACAAATTTTCTTTAATACAATGCATTTTGTATTATATTTTCCCTAATTATATGCATTTCTGTGCACACTTTGCCCTAATGTATGTATTTTTGTACATGTAACTTTGCTGGGAAAGGACATTACAACATTCAGAGAGACACAAATTTAAAAGGAGAGCAGTATTTCAGTTTGTGAATTAAATAAATTCACCTTTAAACGTTCTCCCCCATCTCTCGTACCTTCAGCTGCAGAGGAGGAAGCTGTCTTGTTGCCATTGTTGAAATAAGATCAAGTTTCCAGGCTACATTCCCACCATGACGCCCCTTTAAATCAAAATGGGTTCCACAGAGAATTCTGGGAAGCTGCAGAGTGCTGGGGGTTGTTAGGAGACCTCTATTTCCCACACAGACCTACATTTCCCAGAGTTCCTTGGGAAAAGGGATTGATTGTTCAACCACTTTTTGCCCTAAGAAGTTCAAGACATTATACATTCAATCTTCACAACAACCACCCTGTGAGGGAGGTTAAGCTGATAGTGAATTAGGTCCAAGGTTAGGGACCCAGGGACCCTCATGCTGGAGTGAAGCATTTGTGCTTAGATCTCCCCAGTGCTGATTGGACACATTTATGGAAGACAATACTCTGGCTCTTGCCAAAAAGCAAGGTGTTTTGTTTTTTTTAAATAACAATGTTTGCTTTCAAACATTGTTGGACACAAGCACTTGGAGTTTGAACAAGGAGTATTTTGACAAAATAAAGAAATGAAATAAACAACATCTACAATTACTATTTACAAGGATCAATTGCTATTTAAAATAGAGTAAATTGCAGTTTGAGGATAGCTGTGCAAATATCATGCAACACAATTTGTGATTAGTCTGAGCAAACATTCTGTCCTTCCCACATCTGGAAAAAATATATATCAGTATTTATAAAAGAGGAAGGAGTCAAAGTTGCATTTAAAGAGGTTAAAAAACAAAGAGATCATTTGCTATAGTACTAGTCGGGCAGAAGAGGCTTATGAACGGCCCAGATTGGGAACTATCAAGCTGAACCTGTAGCTTGACAGATGTCCATTGTCTGATGGCACTTTAGTCCTCACATTATTTTCAGATTATGCGCCACATCTCCTGTAATAAAGCTGAATAGTGATTGGAGCGATGTTATTTATTCATTTTACACTGAGTCCGAAAGCCATAAAACATTGCTCTGATGGATGTAAATAGTCTCAGGCAATTAGCTGTGACTGTATGGTAGCAAATGCCAAGTCTCTGCAGTTTAATAATCAAGATGCCTTGAGTTTCCGACCAGCATTTTAAAACAAACACACATGACAAAAGGAATGGCTTGTGCCGGGCAGGCAGATGCATAATGTCCAGGGTGTGACTGGAAAACATTGTTAGGTTCATAAATCTATGGCTTAGGACATTTTGCCCCGCACAAACACTACTAATCAATGGAACAAATGCACATCTGTTGTGGTTTATTGGCTGCTAACCTGCTTTTAAATAAGCAAAGGACGGTGTTGCCTTGTCCCTTATATCGTTTCCTATCATTATTGCCGCATCTGCATTCCCTATAGTACATGGAGTGGACAGAATAATGGGTTTTGGACTGGAGGCATTCAAACTCTTGGCCAGCTTCAATGGACCAACCCAGTTTACTCTTCTGAAATTAGTCGGCATTGTTAGCTCACTTTCTATTTCTTCTACCTTACCACAATTGGTGGGGATCAAATGGGATAGCACTATTCCCTGCATTTTGTGGAATGGAGGATTCAAATGTAATAAATGAATCTTAAGCTGCAAAGTAAACACACCCTTCCCCCTACTGGGGTGATGGTGGTGGGGATCAGGGGATCACCTATTGCATGACCACCCTTAAGTGGTCTTGTGTGTGGAGAGAAAAATAAAGGCTTGAGGCTAAGATAGCTAAAGGACTGCCTCTTCTCGAAGGAGCTGTCCCAGTCACTAAGCGCTTCTGGAGAGGCTGCTATGTGCATTGTGCTAACATTTAAGTTATGTGTTGCTGCATCCTATCCTATGCTTGCTCCTGGTCTGAGTAACTCACATCTGAGGAAGACCCGCCTTGACCTGACTGATGGTCTCCTTTTGACTCACAAATCCAGGCCCAATTCAAAGTGCTGGCTTTGACCTATGAAGCCTTAAAAGGTTCAGGACCACACTACCTCAAGGGCCACCTCTCCCCATATGAACCGATCCAGATCCTGCGATCAACATGTGAGGCCCTTTTTTGTGTGCCTCCTCCATGAGAGGTCTGTAGGGTCGCAACACAGGAACAGACCTTTTCTGTGGTGGCTCCCCACTTGTCGAATACTCTCCCCAGGGAGGCTCCCTGCCACCTTCATTACATATCTTTGGTGCCAGGCGAAAACATTTCTCTATAATTATGCCTTTGACAAATTAACAATATATGGCTTTTTAAAACGTGTTTGTGGGTTATTGGCTTGTTTTTATTCTTGTTTTATTATGTATTTTGTGTTCTCATTTTGTATTTTTATGTTGTGAACTGCCCTGTGATCTTCAATGTGTTTTGATTACACACAATTTTGGCTTTAGGCATCATCCCTAGAATGTAACTCCTGCATAAAGTGTGAGTTTACTATACCTGGGTTTGAAGAAAGCGCCAACAAACACTGGAAATTGCCAGTTTGGTTTATGAGTGTGTTATATTTGGAAGTTCTAAGTGTTGCCTGTGTAGCTAGCCAACCATGGTTTATAAGTCTGATTTCAAGTATACCCTTTGCATACTTGGGGCCAAAATATTCCACTGATAAATGTCAGTATCCAGTAACCTCACAGAGAAGCAGTTATAACGTGTCTGGGGATCCTGATGATGTGCAATAGAATAGGAATTCGAGAGCATAAATGGCTGCTAGAAGTAGATGCTTTTTTAAAACCAAGCTCCAAGTTATGCTTCCAAGATGCAGAGGTCACAGATACGGTGATGAGATACACTGTGCAGTATTTATGAAGTATCATGTTCCACGACCTCTCTCCATCTAAAACATCTGGAACAGCCCAGTGAGAGCTGACAAAGTTGGCTTTTCACTGTATTTCCTGAAAGTATTTAACAGATCGAAAGAGAGAATGAAAGGCTAGTAGTATCCAGTGAGGCTTTCGCTCTCACTCTGTTAACATTCGTGGATCTGTCACTGCACCACAAAATTCAGTATAAGTGCAAAATGCAAAGGATGGCTTTGTTTCGGTTCTCATTGTTTTGGCAAGTGTGAATTTGATAAATTTGGCTTTACATTTGAACTGAATTGAATTGAACTCCAATCCCATCTCCCAGGTAACTATGCACAGGATTGCAGCTTTACTTGATTTCCAGTCTCTTGTCTACCATAGCCTGCTTGTTTATCTCACTTTAACATTGGTTGATAATGCAGGTTTTCGAGTAGTCAAGCACTGGGTTTAGATTGTTTCAAATGGCAAAACAATATTGGTGCTTATTAATTTGTATGGGTAAAATAGTTCCTCTTAGGGCTCCAGATTTTGATAAACCATTACTATAAATTCCATTTTGCAACATTTGTGTAGGGGTGAAATTTCACCCGGAAGAATTTTCTCAGATACTGAAATACTTCACTCAGAAATCTGAAACATTTAGCAACATTTCCCACCACAACTAACCACTCAATAACTGACATTCGCACAGGGGGTTTCAGCTGAACTCAACAGCCATGTTCTGAAGAACCTTAACTCTGTTACAGACCAGCAATAACAGAGTTTCAATTGGCATCACACAATGAATTGCTGTTGGTTTTTAGTTTTGCAAAAAAAAGGTATCATATTGAAATCCTGTATAGATACTGTGAATGTTTCCTACCTGCCTCTTGCACACCTCCACCTACTGGATGACTTGTGATGTTATGGGATGTGAATAAACATTTTGATTGTTCTATGGGGAAGGGTCAGCCCATAAAATGTTGGCAAATAAGGTGAATTCTGTGAAGTAGTGGCAGGAAGTGAGTCATGTTAGGTGCAAGCAGAGTGACTGAGGTTTGGAAGCTAAGTGGAAACAGGCACCAGGGCCGTCTTTACCCAGGGGTGCAAGGGGTGTGGGGCACCCAGGCACTGAATTCTGGGGTGTGCCAGGCGCCCACCCCTGAAGCCACATAAGCTCTTAACTATCTACCTGTTATGAAATGATAAATAATGTTAATCAAGCTAGAAAAACAAAATACATATATACCGTATTTTCCGGCATATAAGATGACTGGGTGTATAAGACGACCTCCCAACTTTTCCAGTTAACATATAGAGTTTGGGATGTACTCACCATATAAGACTACCCCTCTTCCAACGCACATCAAATAAAAATTTAAAAAACCAGTGTCCAGTCCAGCTTGGAAATCCGCACCACTTCCCAGTGGCTGGGGGCTTCTGGGGCCAATTTTCAAGCGTATTTCTGCTTCATCTAGAGAGCTTGGTGTCCTCTGATTTAATTTGCTGTCGTTTTATCCTTTGGTGGGGAGTTGCTGCAGGAGCTGCTGCTGTAGCCGGTGTATAAGATGACCCCTGACTTTTGAAAAGATTTTCCTCGGTTAAAAAGTAGTCTTATATGCCAGAAAATACAGTACTTAGGTATTACCGAAATGTATACCTACTGTTTCACTAAAGGACTTTTGACTTTGTGCGCTCATTTACCAAAGAGGTGCCGCACCAGCGGCGGTGCTGTCATTTACAATGGTGGCGCTTGACTCAACGGCGGCACTTGTCATTCATAACGGCGCCGTGCAGGCGAAATTAACTCTTACATCAAAATATTATGTTACATATTATATTGAGCTACGCTGCTTTGCAGCAGCGGGGTCAGCGGCACCTTTGGCACAACTGATGTTTCTCCTAAGTAGGTACCTAAACAATACTTATTAGTTTAAGTGTGGTGGTGTTGTATACTTAAGTATAAGTGTATTGTAAATAAATGAGCAAATAAAAAAGTTTGTTTCTTTTTCCTCCCTTCTTTTGTAAACTAGAGATAAGGCGTAAGCGTGGTGTCTGACATAAGCATAATAAAAGTTAATTTGGGGGTTAAACTAAATTTGGGGGTGCAGGGCGGATCTTTGCACCCCCGTGGCGCATATGCTAAAGACTGCGCTGACAAGCACCTCAAAATACAGCTGCTAATGGTCTGGAGACAGACAGGCTGGAGAAAGAGAGACACTAGGCTGAAAAGCAGAGACACAAGAGAAGACAGGTTAGTGAAGGCAAAGATCTTAAAGAAAGAAGTGCAACACAAAGGGTTGAAGACCACTGATCCCAAGGGAAAGGGGAACAGAATAGGCAATAGACACGAAGCAGAGTTTTGGAAGCAGGCAGTGCTATTTTCCTAGAAAAAGAGAAACATTGGAAGCAGGGAGATTATGGGCTAGGCATTTAAGAGGTCAGGTGGTTGAGATCATGCTTAGGTTGGGACTTTGTGTCTATTGATAAGCTCAATATATTCACTATATTCATTTGAATCTCATGGCAGATTTCCACTGTGATGGAAACTGGGAAATGGAGTTTGGTCATAAAGTGCATGTGACTAATTGCTTAGGTATCAATAATCCTGGTACTTGCAGTTTGATATTTGCTTATGATCTTGTGATGTTTTTGCCAATAAACGACAAGTTACCTTTGATTGACTCTCCTAGTTTAAATGTCTCATGCAAGTTCCATTGAAATGAATGGGAGGGGCGCAAGGGGTTCATGTGCAGTTCTCAATCATTACAAGGGAACTGTGGATTGTCTCCTTGGGGGTGCATGGGTGTATTCTGTGATATTCAGCATAGACTGCCGTAGTGTGTCCTTAAAAAATACCTTTGCAAATTCAAACTAATATGATAGCTTCTACAAGTAACGGATAAACAGTGACCTATCTGCCCAATCTGTAATGCATACGATGTGGTGTCAAAGTTGTAATTAAATACAACACAATGCAAATCAGGTCCTCCGAAGTTAATCTCATTATCACCTTATCTGAGCCTCTTGCCAGAGAAAGTAACAGCCATTACAGCTTTGCTGCTCATCCAATCAGAATATTAAATTAATCAGTATGATCCTGACACAAATATTGCCAATGCAGTTAATCTTGCTTTGCACATATCACAAGGGTGGGGAAGAATCATAACATTATTCATGAAGCAGGACACCATTTTTCTAACATTGCAGGGTGCTTATAAATGGGAAGTGTTTTTCCATGGTTGGATAACTTATTCCAAATTGTTTGCTTGTTTTCCTGTTTTATTTTTCTCTCTCAGATATATTGTATTAACATGTCCCTACTGTTTTCTCAGGCTACTTTCTCATATTACTTAGTGTCTTCCAAAAGAATGATAGATATTTTAAACTAGACAAGTGGTTTTTAACAGTTCTGTTTGGGGAGATCCATTGACTTCTTATTAGAGCTGTGCCCTGGATTCAGCCGGAGCCCAAGTCAAATCAGGCATATTTTGAGGGACTTGAGCTTTGGACATGTTTCGTATAGACAGCCACGGATCACTATAAGTTGGGTTGGGTAACTGAAAGGCATCTGTGACTGTCAGGGGGCAGGGCATCAGGCAAGAAGGAGAGGCAGGCAGGGTGGGAAAACCAGGACTGCATCTTCCCAGGAGAAGATAGTCTGGACATAGAATCATAGAGTTGGAAGAGACCACAAGGGCCATCAAGTCCAACCCCCTGCCAAGCAGGAAACATGATGTTTCTCCTTCTGGTTCGACACCCTGTCACACCTTTAGTACACCCTTCCCTGGCCTTCTGATAAGAGTTTATATCAAGAGAAAAGCTCCTCATTCCACAAGGTTTCTGTTACACCCACTATATTAATGCTATCCACAAAGACCAACTAGTATAGGGACAGCAATGCCCAAAGATGGGTTTTTGCTACAGACCAGGCATGTCTCTTAAAGAGACAGGCTACACACATTACATCTTTGGCCCTCCAGATGTTGCTAAATGACAGCTTCCATTATCCCCGACTGTTCACCATTCTAGCAGGGTGTGATGGGAGTCCAGCAAAATCTAGGGAGGACCAGCTTGCTCACCTCTGTCCTAATATTTTCTTCTCCTTTGTCGATCACTCGTAGCTGAGTAAGATTGTCTTCCATGAACACAGTCTTAACAGTCTGTAAGTGACTGTGGAGGCCAATTCTGGATCCACACGGCCTTCCACAGTGGGGACATAGGTTTCCTGGTGGGAGTTGATCACGGTATGTTTGCTAAACGTGCCTTCCTCTTAGCACGTTTCTCCCTTTCAGCCTGAGTTTGAGCGTCTTCAAAGTCCATCACAACTTTGGTAAAGTTGTTCTCCAATCGGAGTGCTCCCAGGCCAGTGTTTCCCAATTGGGGATGCAGGTGGCACTGTGGGTTAAAGCCTCAGCACCTAGGACTTGCCGATCGAAAGGTCGGCAGTTCGAATCCCTGCGGCGGGGTGCGCTCCCGTCGTTCGGTCCCAGCACCTGCCAACCTAGCAGTTCGAAAGCACCCCCGGGTGCAAGTAGATAAATAGGGACCGCTTACTAGCGGGAAGGTAAACGCCGTTTCCGTGTGTGGCTCTGGCTCTCCAGAGCAGCGATGTCACGCTGGCCACGTGACCCGGAAGTGTCTCCGGACAGCGCTGGCCCCTGGCCTCTTAAGTGAGATGGGCGCACAACCCCAGAGTCTGTCTAGACTGGCCCGTACGGGCAGGGGTACCTTTACCTTTTTATCCTACATTTTAAAAACATTTGCCTTGAGAGAATCTTTAAACCTCTTTTGTTGACCCCAGCATTACACTTTCCATTTTTCAGTTCATAATAGAGTAGTGGCTTTGGAAGACGATAATCGGGCATCTGAAAAACATGACCAGTCCAACGAAGTTGATGTTGAAGAATCATTGCTTCGACAATAGTGATCTTTGCTTCTTCCAGTACACTGGCTTTAGTTCGCCTGCTTTCCCAAGTGATATGTGGAATATTGTGGAGACACCGTTGATGGAATCTTTTGAGGAGTTGATGGCGTTTACAAGTGGTCCATGTTTCGCACACATACAGTAAGGTTGGTAGTACAATAGCTTTGTAAACAAGCATTTTTGTTTCCCTGTGAATGCCCCGGTCCTCAAACATTCTGCACTTCAATCGGGAGAAAGCTGCACTCACAGAGCTCAGGCGAAGTTGGATTTGGCGTTGATGTCGGCCCTTGTGGAAAGATAACTCCCGAGGAAGAAGTGATCAACACTTTCCAACGTTACACCATTGAGTTGGATTTGTGGCACTGCAGAGGGGTTGTTTTGTACTTTGGTTTTTTGGATGTTGAGAGATAGGCCAAGCTTTTCAGAAGCTTCTGCAAAGATATTTAGGATGGTTTTAAGGTCATCCTCTAAGTCTGTGCATGCTACATTGTCATCAGCATACTGAAGTTCTATGACGGACGTTACGGTAACCTTACTCTTTGCTTTCAGTCTATTCAGATTAAAGAGCTTTCTATCTGTTCGATATATGATTTCTACTCAGGTGGGGAGTTTTCCTTCAACAATGTGCAGGATCATGGCAATGAAAATAATAAACAGAGTTGGGGCGATAACGCTGTTTAACCCTGATCCCACTTTAAAGGGTTCACTTTGAGAGCCATGTCCTAATCTAGGGCATGTTCTACAGCACACATTCAGTTCATGCATATCCTGTTCTCCTGGGCCTTTGTGCCCATAGGGAAAGTGGTAATGAATCCCAGAGCTTCTTCCAGTCCTGGTTCAGAGACAAGGTGAGGCAGCACTCAGTGGGCCCTGCTAACTGTGTTTGGAAAGGCAAAGACTCAGCAAAGACTCAGAGTCATCTTTAAAAGGCTGGTAGAGTCTGAGCTGCTGATGGCACTGAAAGTAGGGTCCCTTCTGCCAACTTCAGAGCACAGACTGCTTGGTATTGGAAGGGGCACTTTGATAACAAATACCTCATTGAGGGTTTTATTCCTGAACAGCACTTTAATTTTAACGGGGTGGGGGAGGTATCTATCTATCTATCTATCTATCTATCTATCTATCTATCTATCTATCATCTATCTATCTATCTATCTATCTATCTATCTATCTATCTATCTATCATCTATCATCTACATTCCTATATGTTGTTGAAAAAATGACTAGGCACAATCCAGGCAAGATGAATGAAAAGTGTTTGTTTACTGGTATTTAACTTAAACTATTTCCAACTGCCCTTTATTTGAAGATTCTGAAGAGGTGATCAATGGGCATAAATAGACATTATCATTCCTGTCATAATACAAAATGCGGCAAAGACAACAGCAATAATAACAGATTAACAAGATGAAAGGCAGCTTTGAAACTACAAAAAAATGTAAACAGACTGGAGCTATGTTTAATAGCACTCAGCTTTGACTGGCTCATGCCCAGTGATGTTTTATCCTTGATACAGTAAGACATGAAAAAGCAGTAGCATGTTTCATTAAAAACAACAACACATTGTTCTTTGGAAGTGAAGTATTATTATTATTATTATTATTATTATTATTATTATTATTATGTCACGGTATTCCGTTCCACCAGAAGCAGTTTAGTCATGCTGACCACATGACCTGGAAAGCTGTCTATGAACAAATGCCGGCTCCCTCAGCCTGGAAGCGAGATGAGTGCCTCAACCCCAGTAGCCTTTGACTGGACTTAACTGTCAACCTTTACCTTTTACCTTAATACGTATTTATTTGTACCCTTCCTTTTCCCCTGACGGGATTCAATGCATATAAGAAAACAGATCCTGAAACTATTGTTCCATCTTGCATCCTTCCTTTAATCCAGGATTCCCTATCTCTATGGCTAAAGATACGCCTTGAGAGCCCTCTGCTCTGTTTCCTCAGTGATAGCCGCAACTTTTCTTGGTTTCTGTCATCCTCCGTCCTAGACTAAGCAAGATGGACACACAAGACTTGAGCCTAGAATCTGCAGAGTATACAAATAATGGAATTACAGTTTATGTGAACTCCTTATGTGGAAGCTGCTTCCATAAGGATACCTGAAATGCACGCGCATGCAAAAACACACACACACACACACACACACACACACATGCAAACAACACACACAGCAGTTTTTGAACTCTCTAGCTCTAGACTGTGGGCGATGGCCGTATGCAGCTGATAAGCACACACACAGGCCATTGTGCAGCAATAATAATCAATATTCATGTGATCCTTTTAATAATTTATCATAATAAATATTTATACAACATACATGATGGGGCAGTATAAATGTTTTAGTGGCACGCATTGGAGATCGCTGCATTATTTAGGAGCGATGAAGTCACAAGTAAGTTGTGTGTCCCACCCCCAATATCTCCTGCAAAAACTTTGACGTTGCAGTGCTTGCCTATGTGCCATAAAGGCGCCCGTCTTTGCAAAGCTGGCATCTGACACAACGAGACGTTTCCCAGAAGACCTTTGCAAATGTGAAGCTCGCACTATTATCCTCAAAGCCACTCTGTTGGCGAAAACCACTCTCTGAGTATTGTTTGAACTTTGGTTATCATAGCCTCTTGCATACAAAGAGAGTTTGAGTAAATTGATTTAAAGAGAGAGAGAGAGAGAGAGAGAGAGAGAGAGAGAGAGAGAGAGAGAGAGAGAGAGAACGGACATAACAGGGGTATGATCTGCTTCACTTTTAAACCCAGTATTTTTCTGTATTTTGCTGAATGAATTCAGATAAATATCACATGACATCAGTCATAATTTGAAGAGACCTAAATGCAGAATGCATTACATGAATCAATAGAGGTGCCTTCCTTTTTGGACGGACATTGGCATTCCAATCGCAAAGCTCACTTAGCAGGAAGTACAACCCATTGAAATCAGTGGTGGTTCCATGTAAAGGTGGGCATGTTTGCAGTGACACAGAGGAAAGTATATTGCAGTACCATAGAGCAGTGTTTCCCAACCTTGGGCCTCCAGATGTTTTTGGCCTACAACTCCCATCATCCCTAGCTAGCAAGACCAGTGGTCAGGGATGATGGGAATTGTAGTTCAAAAACAGCTGGAGGCCCAAGGTTGGGAAACACTGCCATAGAGGGATATTTTAGTCCAACTCCCTGCAAAAGAGGAGTATCACCTGTATTTACAAAGTGATATGTGTTCCTTCACATTAAGCAACACTTTAGACTTTGCTTGTCTCTTTCTATTCCTACCATCCAGTAGCGATGACAGATTATTAATCACTATCACTATGATCAGTATTAGTCTCAGAAAATAATGAACTCAGGTGAATAGGGGAAAATTAACACTCTAGAAAGTGGCAGCTGTAGATGCATGTATGTATGTATATATGTGTACACACACACAAACACACACACACGTTTTGTTTTATTGCATTCTCTACCCCACCCCACCCCCACCTTCCTGGAAATTAGTTGGTGTGTGTTTTCACTGCATTGGAAAGTATTTTTGTGTCAAGGTTTTGCAGTGTGTCTCGTTTATTTTTCCTTTTCCTTTTCTGCTTTTACAACTGCATGGCAGCCAAGCGAACATGCTACTTACAAGACAGAGCAGTACTTAAAACGATCGTATGGGCAAAATAATAATAATAATAATAAAAACGCTGATGCCAATACTTCGCGAGGGACCTAGAAACATAATTCCAATATCTCTGCCTGTAAGCCCCCAAGCATGTGTGCATTTTTTAAAAAAAGAATTATAACTCAGAGGATATGGAGAGTTTCTTTGAGGTGACAGGCAAGCAGCAGGATACCATGAATATGTATAGGATGCTTGGAAGAAGAAAAAAATTAACAGGGGCAGGCACTCCGGTGACCCACTTACTTAGCCTGTCATTGAGGAGTGTGGCAGGAAGGTTCTCTGAGACTTGAATCTTGGTGGCAAAATCCCCCCCCCCCCATATCATCTCATTTACCCTCTACATTTAGATAATCTAAAGCGCCTTTCAGCAGCTAAGCATGAAGCAAGACATTCTGGTTGAGCATCTACGCAAAACTCTTCAAGCAGAAAGAACATTTTTTATTTAAAAAGATGAAGGATTTCCTACCCCTCTATTCACAGCAGCAAAAAAGGCCTCAGATCACAGATCATGGCATGTTCTGGTATATTTCTAATAGAAGGGGGGAGTGTATGGTGACGAGGTCGGAATATTTTCTTCTTTCATGTTGGCTTTGATGCATCCCCCCCCCCCCCAGGGTTTGCTTTCTATTTTTAACGCAAAGAAAGTTGGGCATTGCCTCCCCTAAGACGGCAAGCCCTTTCCCAAATGCCAGTTGTATGGAGGTTAGTCATCATGATTTGGCAGGGGTGGCACTCTGCATATGCTCAATGACACTCTCTTGGTTATCATTACTACTTCAAGCATCAAAAGCAGCCCCAGAGGCTTTGTTGTCAGCTGTCTGTAGTATCACCTGACATTTGGAATATTGAGAAATATGGATTTAGTGCACACACAGGAATGGCTGCAATGTCTAGCTATGTGATCTGCCTTTCCCAGTGTGGTTTTTTTTTAGAAATTTGTTTGGCTTTAGTTGTGTACTAGTTGTCTTAAGACAAACATTTGCATCTACTATTTGTCCGCCTGGTGTTTTCTGCTTTTGTCTTACGTTAATATTATTTCAATAATTATTTATAATTAAAAAAGCAAAACACAAAATAGTCCTAAAGCTAAGTTTTGAGTTTTGCTTCCAGCAGAATACTGACCGAAAATTCAGGTTATGCAACATCCAATATGGTTTTCTATTATTTACAGCAATCTGTTACTGTTTCAGGCTGCTGGGACTTTCTTTTTAACCTATTGAGAATATGTAGAAGAGATATATCTTTCTCCACTTGAGCTAAAACACAGCTGCAGCTGTTACATCATCCACGAACTTCTTCTTCCACCCTCACCGCTTTATGTGACTTTTCAGGAACTGATTTAGACCTATGGTCAATTTTCGTGGGTGAAAGAAGTGGGCTGCAATCTCCCTGTACCCGAGCCAAGTTCACTGTAAGCCTGTGTTCGAACATTGACTCTAGCCACTATGGAAAAACTTCAGTTCCATGGGAGGACATGCCTGTTTAGCGTCTTCATGAAGAGCAGTTTTCGACAACCTGCTGTGCTCCAGATGTGTGACCATGGCAGGAAGAGTTGAAGTAGTTCCCCTGTGGTTCCCAGTTTCATAATAATAAAAAAAGCACTTTCTTTAAATTTATTCCATTTAAAATTTCACAATGAAACCCATGGCAATAAAACAATTTATCTCTCTCTCACACATATATATAAAGGTAAAGGGACCCCTGCCCATTAGTTCCAGTTACGGATGACTCTGGGGTTGCGGTGCTTTTCTCGCTTTACTAGCTGAGGGAGTTGGCATACAGCTTCTGGGTCATGTGGCCAGCATGATTAAGCCACTTCTGGTGAACCAGAGCAGTGCACGGAAATGCCGTTTACCTTCCTGCCGGAGTGGTACCTATTTATCTACTTGCACTTTGATGTGCTTTCGAACTGCTACGTTGGCAGGAGCTGGGACTGAACAACGGGAGCTCACTCTGTCGCGGGGATTTGAACCGCCAACCTTCTGATCAGCAAGTCCTAGGCTCTTTGGTTTAACCCACAGCACCACCTGCAAAAAAACATGCAAAAAACCACCCACGCATATATGTATAACAGTTGCTTTAAAAAAAGAGACTAAAAAATGAAAAACCCTTTTGTATGTAAAAGCAATTTAATACATAAAAACCATTTCAAATCCAAAACGGGTACAGTCTGGGGTGAAAATTTCCATTTAGAAGCAGTGTTTTTTTTCTGGGGGACGGAAGGCAGGGGTATGCATACCCCTAAACATTTTGTGAATCTTTGTACTTTTATCCATTTGCTGTGTTTATTTTTCCTGATTTGAACTATAAACTGGTGGTTTTAAAATGAGAGTACCCCTAAACATTTTTGTTAAAGAAAAAAGCACTGCTTAGAAGACTTGTTAACTGCATTAAATGCAGTTCGTGTCATGCCCAGCTTTGTTCACCGGTAGCCAATGAATGCACTTCCCTGCAGCTGTTTTTGGGCTCCACCTCCCATCAGCCTCATCCTGACTGGCCAATGGTCAGGGTCAGTGGAAGCAGCAGTACAATGGCACCTAGAGCTCACCCTATTGTCTTCCTTTACCTCAGCTGATCCTTAAGTGAATCATTAGTTCCCAGCTCAAGTGCGCCACCTTGACCTGGTGTTTGATATCTAACAGCAAGTTTCCATGATTATTTCCTGACCCAGGAACGGATGTGATCCAATAAAGTCGAGATTTGCATTTTAATACCTCCTCCTGCCGTTTACATGTACATATTTCAAAGCGCCTCGCCATTTATCACGGTTCGCGTTTTATTGCTAATGTGCTGATTTGGTTTTTAACCCCCGGTCAGCAAATACTATCGCAATTATTAAAGGCATCCTGTCAGAGGTGCTTGCGGAATTTGTTCTGTCGTCGTTTTTATTATTATTTTGTAACATGATTTACAGGGAGGATGGCGCAATCTGTGCTCTCCGATAAAAGATGTTAAGGACCTCTGCATAAAACCAAGGTTAAACTGGGATAAAAGTGTGAACTGGTTAATCTTCAGAAGCTTGTTCCCTATCACCGGCTTATCGGGGCTTAATATGAACCAGGGGGTCATTGGGGCTTCGCTTCTGAAACTAATTGCGCTACCAATTATCAACCCTGTGGCATGTGAACTCATAATAAACAGGAGGTTGCTTTGGGGCAGACAATAACGATGGTGATTTATTTCATTTATGAATCGCTTCCCACGAGACACCTCAAAGCATTGTACACTGTAAGGACATATATAAAACACATACCCTCCAACATTTCTCTGATTAAGATAGGGACCCTGGCCATCTGACTAGGTTGCCTCAGCCACTCTGGGCAGCTTGGTACAGTGGTACCTCAGGTTACAGACGCTTCAGATTACAGACTCCGCTAACCCAGAAATAGTACTTTGGGTTAAGAACTTTGCTTCAGGATGAGAACAGAAATCGTGCTCCGGCAGTGCAGTGGCAGCGGGAGGCCCCATTAGCTAAAGTGGTGCTTCAGGTTAAGACCAGTTTAAGGTTAAGAACGGACCTCCGGAACGAATTAAGTACTTAACCCGAGGTACCACTGTATATAAAAACATAATAAACATTAAACAACTTTCCTATACAGGGCTGCCTTCAGATGTCTTCTAAAGGTTGCATAGTTACCGTATTTTTCGCTCTATAAGACGCACCAGATCACAAGACGCACCTAGTTTTTGGAGGAGGTTAACAAGAAAAAAAATATTCTGAATCTCAGAAGCCAGAACAGCAAGAGGGATCTCTGCGCAGTGAAAGCAGCAATCCCTCTTGCTGTTCTGGCTTCTGGGATAGCTGTGCAGCCTGCATTCGCTCCATAAGACGCACACACATTTCCCCTCACTTTTTAGGAGGGAAAAAGTGAGTCTTATAGAGCAAAAAATACGGTACTTACCTCCTTGGCTCGGGCATCGCATAACTCCATAGCCTCCAACATGTCTCCGATGAAAATAGGGAACTCTTAAGGAAAATCGGGACATTCAGGGATCAAATCAGAAACTGGCACAGCTTCTGTAAATATCTGGGACTGTCCCTGGAAAATAGGGACACTTGGAGGATCTGAAAACAGTTACCTGTGGTATATAAAGACAGTTAAAAGTAATTGCATGTAAAAATAAAATTTAAAGAACCCTATAAAAAACAGTTTAAAGCAACATACATAAAATCAGTTCAGATCCAGGACAGATGCCAACCAGAATAAAAATTTCAGAAGGCTTGTTCAAAGAGGGACACCCTTAGCAGGTATCAAAAGGTGCCTGTGTGATGTGAAATGGGAAAGAGTTTCAAAGGTAGGTTTTGCTGCACTAAAGGCCCAATTCCAATATTGTGTGCCACAGATCTTTGGATAAGATGGCACCTGCAGGGCGACCTCACCTGCAGAACATAGTGTTTGGGTATATAGGCGCAAGGCAGTCTTGTAGGTTTCCTGCATAGGGCTTTGCACACCGATAAACAGCACCTTGAACCTAGCCTGGGAGATGCAGTGTTTCTTGTTTCTTGCACGGCTCACTGAACAAGACCAGCCCCAGATGTCTAGGCCCTAGAGCACATGGCAAGGGAAACATGAGCCTCCCCAATGTGTGGAGAGGGAATCATCCACAGTACAGAGCTGCTCAACTTTCTACCACCCACCTCTCTGCTTCAAGTGACTCTTGAAGAGCCAGTGTGGTGTAGTGGTTAAGAGCAGTAGACTCGTAATCTGGGGAACCGGGTTCGTGTCTCCACTCCTCCACATGCAGCTGCTGGGTGACCTTGGGCTAGTCACACTTCTCTGAAGTCTCTCAGCCTCACTCACAGAGTGTTTGTTGTGGGGGAGGAAGGGAAAGGAGAATGTTAGCTGCTTTGAGACTCCTTTGGGTAGTGATAATGCAGGATATTAAATCCAAACTCTTCTTCTTCTTCTTGTATCCTCCACACTGCCCACGGCTCAGACAGATTTCTTTCAGGTTCAGAACCCATCTGGTGGGGGAACAGCTTTGAAAACCTCATGGCGGGGCACTTTCAGGGGTGAATCAGGTGGCAAAGCGATGGTTTAGCAACTCTCCTCCTGCCTTATTGATCCTACCCTGAGAATGTGTCCTCCTCCATTAGTGAACATGTATTTGTAGCCGGGCCGACTGTGCCTTATTTTGCAGGGGGCATTCCTCTCTCTGAAGTGTTTCCTGATCTGATCAGGTTGAAAAATAATGAACCACCAGACGAGAGGGCAGGAAGGGCCTTGAAGTGGCCAATTGGCATTTGGCACCTGGGCAGCAGAATGACCAGGTTGCCTGCATTGCCTTTCTGCACTTACCATAGATGTTTACATTTGTGTGACGTGTACACGCATCATTCCTGCTTCTGTGTGGAGGGGTTGGTGGTTGGTGGGAGTGGTTTGGTTTGGTTGACATGGTTTCATGCCACTTCCCTCTGACCGGTGCAAGCTGTCAGTCTGCGAGGAGAGAGACAGTAGATAGAGACGAGGACACAGACTCGGTAGTGTTCTACTGACATTTTGTACAGTAGTTAATTCTTGCTGAAACATTGCGATAAATTAATATATGTTAGTATGTGTCAGAGCCGCCCCTATGTCCCAGCTCACAGAGGACCAACGCCCGGCTGTAGTTATATACAAAAGTCTTTATTGACGTTCAGTTTCCATTTCAAAGCCGCAGCGTGCAGCTCTACGTCTTAAACCCTAGACCGGCGAAGCTCCGTCTGAATCTCCTCCCCTTCCACACCAGTTTAAGACTCGAGCCTTGCTCCACCTCTTCCTTAGCTCCTTCCTCCTCTGGGCCCTCCTGCCCGCTGGGGTTTTATCCTTTCTGGACTCTTCTGACGCTGACCCCCCTGATTCTTGCCCCTCCTTCCGGCGGGCTTTAGGACCTGGCTCCCTATCCGGGCTACCTGCTGTGCCGCTCACCTGTACGTTTGAACTTGGCGCGCGCGCCCAACCGGCAACCTTCCTCTTGACCGTTCCCCCGCTCTCCGATGGAGGCGTGGTCAATCCTGACTCATCTTCTCTCGCTGGTGGTGAATCCACTGGCCCCGATACCTGGGACTCCTCCCCCCCACTACGCTCTGGTGGGGAAGCTGGTCCTGATTTCCAACTGCTGCTCTGGGAGTCCCCGCTGGCCCCTTGCTTCTGGGGTGTCCCCCTTGGGGCCCCCCTTGCCCTGGCCACCGGCGCCCCCTTCTGTGAATCTTCCGATTCGCTGGAGAGGCTCATGGAATCTCTCGGGCTACTGTCATCTTCTCCTGCACTGCCCTCGGATTGCTCCCCCTCGCTCTCCATCGCCTCCCCTCCCTGCGCTCCCGCTGCGTCCCTGACAGTATGAGTTTAGCATGGGAACATATGATGCTGCCTCATACTGAGTCAGGCCATTGGTCCATCAAGCACAGTACTATCTACACTGTATAGCAGCAGACATTCCCAGTCCTAACCAGAGATGCCAGGATTTGATCCTGGGACATTTTCCATGCAAGGCAGATGCTATAGTTGAGCTACAGCCTTCGTCCCTGAAGTGTGTGTTGCTGTTTGGAAATTATTGCTGTGAGTTAGATTGTTATTGGCCCATTTTGAATCTTCAAAAAAAAAAAAAAGTCGTGACCGACTCTGGGGTTGCGGCCCTCATCTCGCTTTATTGGCCGAAGGAGCCGACGTACAGCTTCTGGGTCATGTGGCCAGCATGACTAAGCCTCTTCTGGCGGACCAGAGCAGCGCACAGAAATGCTGTTTACCTTCCTGCCAGAGTGGTACCTATCTATCTACTTGCACTTTGACATGCTTTCGAACTGCTAGGTTGGCAGGATAAGGGACTGAGCAACGGGAGCTCACCCCATCATGGGGATTTGAACCGCAACCTTCTGATCAGCAAGTCCTAGGCTCTGTGGTTTAACCCACAGCGCCACCCACGTCCCTGGGATATAAATAGCTGCTTGCTATTTCTATCCCACTATCCCTGCCCCCTGCAAATCATCCCAGTTGGTCTCTTTTGTTTCCCAAGAAGCCAGGATCCCCAATAATCAGTTTTCTTGCCTATGTGAAATATCCAAGAAGGGGGGAAACATGCCGATAAATTTGGCTGATCGCAATGTCATGTGCACATGTGATGTAACTTTTTAACCTACTGGTTTATATTTGTGCACGATATCATGTCATAAAACACTCACCAGCCTCTTAAATAGAGTCAGAACAATATCTGCCATAATGAAGTATAGTTCCAGTGGGCACCAAATTACATCTTAGAGATTTCGTTAGTCACTCTTTATGAAGCAAATGTAAAATTGTAGTGCGAGTACTGACAGACTCTATAATTCAGCTGTCTGGTGCTTTATCACTGCTCTCAGTAGGTCTCTAATGAATAATTCTGTATGCATGTTTCTGACTGATAATCAAACTCAGAACAATTCCTAATTGGGTTTTTCAGGGTGCGGAGAAGTGCCTATATTAGCTTGGCAGATGTCCCGACCAATGTTAAATGAAAAGCACAAACATAACAGATTTCTTTTAGTTTTATTCTTTTTGAGAAGTATAAGTGCTTTAAAAAAACCAACAACCCAAAACACCCACCGAGTTCTAAGAATATAAAAAAGAACAAAGCAGCGCAAATGTGCATTGTGGCATAAAGTATTCACATGGGCCAAGAACAAACAAAGAGTGAAATTAAATGGAAACATGAAATGGTTGCAACTGGCTAGATTATTTTCATGTTTACACCAATATGAATCAGAAGTTACCATACTGGAGTCAGATTGGAGTTAACAGAACACATTTGTGCAGAATGTGCAGCGGTGATAGTGGCGGAGGAGCTGCCACGTTTGTTGTTGTGTGTGCATTGCGGGGCAAAAGATTCCTGCATTGCAGGGGGTTGGACTAGATGACCCTTGGGGTTCCTTCCAACTCTACAATTCTTTTTTTATTTTTTTAATTTTCAATGCAAAATACAACAAAAATTACAAACATTGAATCCAAAATAAAGCAGTACAAACAAGCAAAAACAAAACAAAACACTAGAAAAAAACAAAAACAAAAAAACAAAAAACAAAAACACATCTACAAATAAATCCATATCATCATTCTGATCATTACGTACGTATACACATATTGACTTCCTTCCTTTGTTCTAAGACCTCGGAATTTTTACCCTTTCTAAATTGTTGTGTCTAATGTAGATTATCTTTATACTTTTTGCACCATTTTTCTCTTCCTTTAACCCTGCAAAGCTTCATTCGTTACATACCGATATACTTACTCCAGAACAATGTTTTTTTTCATATACTCTTTAGCACATCCCCATTCTTTTAATAATTTTTGGTCTGATTGTCCCCTTATGAATGCTGTGAGTCTTGCCCGATGTTTATAGTCACAAAATTTAATTTGCCATTCTTTCATTGATGGAATTTTTCTCCCTTTCCAATTTTATGCCAAGTATACAATTCTATGATTCCATGTGATGTCTTTTCCAGAAGATATGGGAGGTAGGAGGTGGTTACCAAATGCATTGATGTGGGACAACATTGCATGATCACGCAGTGCCACTTCTGTGGACGTTTCTGTCCCTGTTTTGAAAGTACACTACTTTGTATCTTCCCGGAGATTCTTTTAGCTCTAAGAAAGCTAAAGAGAATAGAAAGGGTGATGCTTTTAAAAGCCCTCATATCACTTTGCATAACTAAGTTTAAGTTTGAAGATACTTTGATATCTCATAAGAGCAGAGAACCTTTGACCAAATTTAGAATGTTAGATTTCTAACTTGGGGACTAAGTGGCAAATTATGAAGAGGTCAACTGCCCATCCCCTAAACCATTAAGGGAATTAAAGGCAGAGGTGTGGTTCAGGGGAAAATATAGGATAGTTGGTGGATTTCCCTGGGAAGTCAATGAGTTGAGGCCTTCATGTTTGCTTTTGGTAGATCAGCAAGAAGAAGTCAGAGAACGAATAATAATAATAATAATAATAATAATAATAATACAGTGGTACTTTGGGTTAAATACTTAATTCGTTCTGGGGGTCTGTTCTTAAGCTGAAACTGTTCTTAACCTGAAGCACCACTTTAGCTAATGTGGCCTCCCGCTGCTGCTGCGCAGGAGCATCATTTCTGTTCTTAAAGTTCTTAACCTGAAGCACTATTTCTGGGTCAGCGGAGTCTGCAACCTGAAGCGTATGTAACCTGAAGCGTATGTAACCTGAGGTACCACTGTAATAATAATAATTTATTATTTATACCCCACCCATCTGGCTGGGCTTCCCCAGACACTCTGGGCAGCTTCCAACAAAATATTAAAATACAGTAATGCATCAAACATTAAAAGCTTCCCTAAACAGGGCTGCCTTCAGATGTCGTCTAAAAGTCTGGTAGGTGTTGTTCTCTTGACATCTGGTGGGAGGGCGTTCCACAGGACAGGCACTACTACCAAGAAGGCCCTCTGCCTGGTTCCCTATAACTTGGCTTCTCACAATGAGGGAACCACCAGAAGGCCCTCGGCGCTAGACCTCAGTGTCCGGGTAGAACGATGGGGCAGAGGCTGGACACTCTTTCCTTTCCTTTGATGAGGGTTCAATTTCAACCTGAGACAGCTTCAGACATTAGGATAGTGTCAGGAGTGGGTGCCAGGAACAGGTCAGCAGTAACTCACACGGCTTCAGTGAAGTAAACTATTTATTCAAAGAAACAAGACAGCCCAGGAGGCCAGGCCTAGTGAGCACAGCAACTCTTACCCATAGAACTTGCCCAGTTGCTAGGACTGAAGGTCCTCGCCTTTCCACAGCCCCCTATGTCTCCTCCTTCTCCGGTTCCTTCCCAAGCTATCTGTCTTTGCTCCACCCTCTTCATACCTCTTCAGGTTCTGGGAGACCAGAGAGGGCAGAGGAGCTGATCATCGCAGGAGGCAGAGACAGCTTGACTTCCTCACCATCTCTGCCTCTTGGTTCCCCTCCTCTCCAGCCTCCTCTTCTGCCTCTGGTTCTGTACTGCTCTCTGCCACTTCCTGCTGTTATCTCTCCAGCCTCTGATACCTCCTTCCTCCCAGTCTCTTCCCTCTTCTTCCTCTGACCACACATTGTCGTCCTACCACCGATCCTCTGGCTCTGAGCCTTCTTCCCATGGGGATTCCACAACTGGTGCCTCCCACACCCCCTGCATCAAGCCAGCCCATGATGAACAGATAGATAAAAACTTTATTCACATTAGCCAATGGCCATAGCAACAATAAAACATTACAGTGTATGCAGAAAGGGAAATTTGATATAAGAGCACAATTTAAAGTCCTGAATCAGCAATCAGTTAGTGGCCCTTATTCTGATTGCCCCTGCTAAGAACTTAGCAACCTTTGCTGTTATCTGCTGCGTTTGGTCTGACAGGAGAAAGGACACTGTGGCAGTGGTTGTGCACCCTGGGATGGTCTGTACGAGTGGGGTGATGATCTCGTTCCTCAGGTCTTTGTAGAGAGTGCAAGACAGGAGGACATGTGCTGCTGTTTTGGGGCTACCGTCTCCACAGCGGCAAAGGCGTTTCTCATGCGGGATCTTTTGGAATCAACCCTCAAGTACAGCAGATGGCAAAACATTCAGTCTTGCAAGTGTGAAAGCATGTCTGTATTTTGGGCTAGCTAGTTTGTGTAGGTATGGAGCCAGAGAATCAAAATGGGAAAATGGAAATTGATCATACCATGGGCAGAACTTCCTTATAAGTGGCCAGGTTGTTCTGATGCTCGATATATTTTAGACGTTGACAAATTAGACTGTTTGCTTTGGTTAGGCCCATAGTGAGTAGGTGTTGTCGGGATAGGCCACAAGAGTGAAGTTTTTGATAGACGGTTTTGAGCAAGGCACTTTTATGGGAGTCTTGAAGTACTAAGGATAGTAAACCGGGGGGATTTGAGTTTAGGCAGAGCCAGAAGTTAAGAGTTCTTTGCTAAGTCCGCATTTCTACTGAAGGGAGACTTGCCTCCAGTCACAATGATGCGTTTGGGACGCATGGCGGTACAGAAAAAAATCTGCCTTAGAAACTATGATTGAACAGCTTCCAAAGTGCTAATGTGGTTGCTAGTCCAAATCTGAGCCCCGTATAGTAGCTGTGCTAGGGGTTTAGCTTGGAAGATTTCTAGGGCTGATGATATATTTTTGCCACCCTTTGTACGGAAAAAGCGAGTTGAAGTCTTGGCACTTTGGGATGCTTTTTCTTCTGCAAATTTTTGGTGTGCTCCCCATGACCTCGTGGACTGGAAGATAAGGCCCAAATATTTGAAAGAAGAAGAAGAAGTGTTTGGATTTGATATCCTGCTTTATCACTACCCTAAGGAGTCTCAAAGTGGCTAAAAATCTCCTTTCCCTTCCTCCCCCACAACAAACACTCTGTGAAGTGAGTGGGGCTGAGAGACTACAGAGAAGTGTGACTAGCCCAAGGTCACCCAGCAGCTGCATGTGGAGGAGCGGAGACGCGAACCCAGTTCCCCAGATTACGAGTCTATCGCTCTTAACCACTACACCACACTGGCTCTGAAAGCTTTGACCTGTTTGATTGGCCCATGATGAACATGTAATGAGAACAGGAAGTGCATGTCACCTGCACCTGCTGTGCTTGTGCTTCCTAAATGGGGGTTCAAGCATTTTCCCCCAAAGACCGGGGCTTTAGAATCTCTCAGAACAGGATCGCATTAATTTGGTGTCTTATCTGGTGCTGGCGTATCATTTCCACCTGTAAGCAGGCTCCTCCTAAGCTAAGAAAGGCATCTTGCCCCCAAATCGTCTAGTGAGCTTCAAAGCTGAGCAGGGATTTGAATCTAGTACATGGCAGAGGCTCTATTATTCCACCGTATTATGTGGAATCTCAAGCAAAACCAAGCCATTCAAAGCATTCCTCCCTCCCCGCCACATCTCTCCTGTCGCCTGTGATGAATCATTTGCATAACACTTGATAATAGCAACTTTATCTACTGCCAATGGAAGCCATAAAGTTAGTGTCAAAGGGGATGCCTCCTCTAAAATCTTTAATGACTCCTTTGGATAGGTGCAATAAAAGAGATCAGCATAACCGCTAAATGTGAGCAGTGCATAAACTTGGGCTTTAGCCTCTAAATTTAGGCTCAGAAACAACACTCCAGGCTGGAGCAGCTAAGGCACCAGATCCCCAAGAAGTACAGCTACTTATATATAATTGTTCAGACTCACTGATAGCAAAAAAGGGGTTTATTATTATTATTCTAACAGAGCATCGGTGAGAGTAAAGGCGCCGGTCTCTGGTAAATTCCCCTAATTAAAATGCTAACAACTTGGTTGGCAATTGGCTCTGTTAGGAGACAAGCATATTGCAAGATCTCACCAAAGAGTTAGCAGGAAAAGTCCTTTGGGTTAAAGCATGTTTGAAATAACTAATAAATAAACAAAACAATATATACATACTCTCTTTATTTTATTTAAAACTTAAGAATTAATAGATAAATGACCCGCTTTGTAAATTACAAGTCCCTCTCCTTTACGTTGCGACTAATTGACAACTATGTAGACTTTTTATTTTTTATTTTTTAAAGGGAAGGGAATGAAAGGATTTGAGCTGGCTCTGCTCCCATTACCACAATGTTGCTGGAGCGCAGCCATCTGCCACAGCTGCTGCTCGTTTTAACTGCCACTCTAATTGACAATGAACCCGGAGACCTGTAATAATTGTGTCTGCTCTGTGACTTCAGCAGGTAATGCCTCCCTTTTAGCATCCATCAAGCCCCATCTGCGGCCCAAAACTCTGCCTTTCTCCCAAGATGCGGAGTCCCTTCAGTGTTTGTTCGGATTTGAGAGTTGGGAGAGATCATCTGCTTGCTTAGGGAAAACCCTGAGGGAAGTGGCACCTGCAGCATCCGAGCCAAACAGTTCTCTGGCTTGTTGTCCAATTTTAATCCCAGGCTTCCCTGCAATGTTTGCTGTGTGCAGGCTTTGCTATATCAACTGTGGAGTTAATTGAAAGGCACTCTTAAATGATATCTGCTTTCCATGTAAATCTCAGTATCTCATGTAAATGGTTTCTTCATGAGATAATCTCCGATCGATTGTCCTTGCTGTTCCACAGAGATAAGGGCTACACACACCTTAAACCACCAGGACCTTAACATAAAATTATTATTCAATTGCGTTTGCAGTGCAGAGGTTCAGGCACTTTTGAGACATGAGATCTGAGCTAATCTGGAACGCAGAAAGCTGCTGAGCACCTTGTTTCCTGCGCTGGATTGCTCCGCTAAGCCAATAGTGTCCACTCTGACTGGCAACAGCTCTCCAAGGCCTCATGCAGAGCTCTTCCACAATACCTGTTATCTCATTTTTTTTTCAACTGAAAAGGTTGAATATTGAACCTCTAACCTTCTGCATGTAAAATATTACCCCTTTCCAAGGAGCTATGGACTTTCCTTTAGGAAAAGTCTTAAAATGTATGGACAATTTGTTTTCTCCCGATTTGCTGTTTTTGGCACCTGCTAAAACATTTTTTTCTTTAAGCAAGCCTACCCAGACACAACTATTTGACATGCATTTAAATATTAGTTAATCATATATTCTTTTAAAAACTGTTGGGTTTTGTCTATATTTTGGAAAACTTAAGTTTTTAACTTCTGATTTGATCAGTCATTTTAACGCATAAATGTTTTAGGAGGAGTTTAGATTTGATATTCCGCTTTATCACTACCGGAAGGAGTCTCAAAGCAGCTAACAGTCTCCTTTCCCTTCCTCCCCCACAACAAACACTCTGTGAGGTGAGTGAGGCTGAGAGACTTCAGAGAAGTGTCACCCAGCAGCTGCATGAGGGGGGAAGTGAACCCGGTTCACCAGATTACGAGTCCACCGCTCTTAACCACTACACCACATAGCTAAAGTGCATAGAGGTTTTGATGATTAAGCAGTATATAAATGATATTCTTCTTTTTTTAATGTTTTGGAACCTAGCAGCCTGTTTCCAGTACTATGAGACAAAGCTTGAAGCAGTCAAATGCATGCCATCCAACATTTCTCCAGTGAAAATAGGGACATCCTAATCCATGCCACTACTAATAATAATGTTATTATTTATATCCCACCCATCTGACTGGGTTTCCCAGCCACTCTGGGTGGCTTCCAACATATATAGAAAATATAATGAAACATTAAAGACTAAAAAATTTCCCTATACAGGGCTGCCTTCAGCTGTCTTCTAAAGGTTGTATAATTACTTATCTCCTTGGCTCCATACCCTACAACATTTCTCAGATGAAAATAGGGATGTCCTAAGGGAAAATGGGATATTCCGGTATCAAATCAGAAACTGGGAAGGCTTCTGTAAATCGGGACTGTCCATGGAAAATACTTGGAGAAAACACTTGGAGGTTCTGAGCTACCACTAAATGTTTCAGCATTGTAGCTGTTTATTGTGACATTTATTTTAAAAGGTAAAGGTAAAGGACCCCTGACAGTTAAGTCCAGTTGCAGACCACTCTGGGGTTGTGGCGCTCATCTTGCTTTACAGGCCGAGGGAGCTGGCGTTTGTCCACAGACAGTTTTTCCGGGTCATGTGGCCAGCATGACTAAGCCACTTCTGGCACAATGGAACACTGAAACCAGAGCAGTGTATGGAAACACTGTTTACCTTCCCGCCAGAGCGGTACCTATTTATCTACTTGCACTGGCTTGCTTTCAAATTGCTAGGTTGGTAGGAGCTGGGACAGAGCAACGGGGGCTCACCCCGTCACAGGGATTCGAACCACTGACCTTCTGATTGGCAAGCCCAAGAGGTTCAGTGGTTTAGACCATAGTGCCACCTGCGTCCCATTTCTTTACCATTGTCCAAACTGAAAATCCAATGAGCATAAGTCTGTTATGACAGATCTGTTTTCCTAATACTGAGGGGTTTCGGGTTTCTTAATGAAACAGTTGAATGACATAAAACTCATCTGAGATCTCAAAGCCCTTTAAGGGGATTCAGACTTCATACGACTTGTTTTGATACTTCCTTTACAGCACTTGGTACGATCTTGTGTAACATGCCCATACAAAGGAGAAGGAAGTCTTGGGCCTGCCCCATGGGAAGATCTGGTGAGATCTAACTATGGCAAATGCTTAATGTCTTATTTAAATAATCACAATCAAAAGAAAGCAAATCCTGCACATTATTCTTTCTGTTAGGATCAAAGAATTCAGAGGGACACTGAATATCAAACTACACACATGAATGATCACAGAAAAAACAAAAGGCCACATTCTGTTTGCAAGAAACAGAGTCCTTTGCACAAGGATTAACTATTTTTAACAAAACAAAACAAAGCACACCTCCACCAAAGCAATTTTGAACATTGCATGTTGCTGCCAAATCTAATTTGAGATCAGTATCTTGGCTGGATTAACAGGAAAATCTAAATAATATTATTGATTCAGAATCTAGTCGCAAGAAAAGAAGCCTTGAAAAGGTCAAAAGTAGTTTCACATTGACTTTAAAATCCATTTGTACAAATTATGGAAGTTTCCATTGATGTTGCATTTCAGATGTGTGTGTGTGTGTGTGTGTGTGTGTGTGTGAGATATTTGCACTGCTTTATATATAATTTGCAGCATCATTGTACCGCCTGATCACATTCTAATAGAAAAGAGTTTGGATTTGATATCCCGCTTTATCACTACCCAAAGGAGTCTCAAAACAGCTAATATTCTCCTTTCCCTTCCTCCCCCACAACAAACACTCTGAGGTGAGTGGGGCTGAGAGACTTCAGAGAAGTGTGACTGGCCCAAAGTCACCCAGCAGCTGCATGTGGAGGAGCGGAGACGCGAACCCGGTTCCCCAGATTCCGAATCTACTGCTCTTAACCACTACACCACACTGGCTATCTATGGTCTAATCTCCTTTTCCAAAACAGTTAGGTAATTCTGACAATAGTGTTAAATACAATAACAACGTAATGTTGTTGTTTTTTTGATACAAATGAATAACAATTAATAAAACCCAGTAAGGTAAGACTAATGAACACAAATTCAGTGATTTCTAACTTCAGTTTCTGGCTTTTGGTTTATAGAAAAGTCTACTATTGATAAAGGAAGATTACTATCTGTGGTAAATAGATACAGCAATCAGTATCTTAAGAACACTTAAGAACCTTCCGGCATTCCAAATGAAGCTTTGAATTTGATTAAAATAATGTAAATAGGCATGAAGCCACATTTCTGTGGTCAGAGCAATTTGATGCTATCTCCTTTACACAGACTTGAGGGAATTCCTAGTGTTTGTGTGCCAATGCAAAGGAAGCCACTTAAAGAGAAACACATTTTTTGATGCTAAACACGCTGGAGATAGTGGTACATGAGGAAATTAAAAGTACTAAAACTCAGTTCATTAGTAATTATTACTCCGGGTTTATACAGTTGATTAAGCATTTACAAAGTGTAAAGAAAAGAAACATCGGATACTGAGCACTGAGGGGAAAGCATGTTAAGGACTCTCAAACTATGTACTGATCCATCAGTACATTACACGTAGATAGGAGAGGGTTTTTTATTTCCCCAATTAAGTACTGTATTCTTAAAATATACTAAATACGCTTCAGGCAATGAGGTGGATGTGAAGGGTCAGGAGACAAGATTTCAGAGGCCGAAGCAGGTTTGAGAGAGATGCAGGCAAGATTCGAATAAGACCCCCACACCAGTGATTTCTGGGCATAACCCACAGTCTCCAAGACCAGTGAACCAGCCCCCTGCCCCAACTGCCAGAGCTGGGTGGTTCAGGCCCTCCAGCCCCAGCCCCTCCATGTCCAGAAATTCACACACAAACACGCGCACGTGCACACACACACAGTTTCTCCTGGACCAGCAATCCTGGTCATATCCTCACCATACATTTAAAGCATTCCTCTCCTATACCACTTTAACAGTCATTGTTTTCCCCAAAGCATCCTGGGAACCGTAGTTTAAGGGTTGTGACTAAACGGACCTACAATTTGCAGCACCCTTAGCAAACTACAGTTCCCAGGGTTCTCTGTGACTGTTAAAATGGTGTAAGAGTGCTTTAAATGTCTGCAGGTAATGGTTATGTGGTAGCAGCAGGCAGGAGGCTGCTGTGGAACTGCCCAGCCCAGTGTGGTCTGTCTCCTTTTTACTGTGAGTCCTTAAAGAGAATAAAAAGTTATGCTGATTGAGGTAGGATCCTACCTAACCTTATTGGGTGCCAACACCAGACACTCCAAGTGTCCCTATTTTCCAGGGACAGTCCCGAATTTACAGAAGCCATCCTGATTTCTGATTTGATCCCGGAATGTCCCCTTTCTCCTTAGGACATCCCTATTATCATTGGGAAAATGTTGGAGGGTATAGAGTTATGCCTAGCCAAGAAGATATATTAACTATATAACCTTTAGAATACATCTGAAGACAGGCCTGTATAGGGAAGTTGTTTAATATTTTATTATGCTTTAATATATGTTGGAAGACGCCAAGAGTGGCTGGGGCAACCCAGTCAGATAGGCAGGGTATGAATATTATTATTATTATATAGGACATCTATATTTTCATCAGAGAAATTTTGGAGGATATACAACACTGGGCTTTTTTTTGGGGGGGGGAGGAATTGAAATGTTCATCTTGGACAGTGTCATACTTGAAGTTGATGTACAGTGGTACCTTGGGTTACAGACGCTTCAGGTTACAGACTCCCAGAAATAATACCTTGGGTTAAGAACTTTGCTTCAGGATGAGAACAGAAATCAGGCGGCGGCAGTGGGAGGCCCCATTAGTGAAGTGGTACCGCAGGTGAAGAATAGTTTCAGGTTAAGGACAGACCTCCAGAATGAATTAAGTTCTTAACCCAAGGTACCACTGTAATAAGAGCTAGGAGTCTTGCGTGGGTGTGGAGAAGCCTAGTTTCAAACCTCCATTGAGCCCTGAAGCTCACTGGGTGAACTGTGGTCAGTCGCTACCTCTCAGCCTATCCTTCCTCTCAAGGTTGCTGTGAGAATAAAATGTGTGGGAGGGATCCATGCATTGTAACCTGGAGCTCCTTGGAAGAAAAGTAGGATCTAGTTGTAGCAAGTACTGTAAAATAAAATGTGACCAAACAGAATAGTATCTATGTCCTGTTTTAAGAAATGTTTATTCCACCCTTCAAACAAATCCCAGGGCAGTTTGCAACAGTGAAACACAACTTAATAATAATAATAATAATAATAATAATAATAATAAATGCATTAAAACAAGGTACAGTAAATAAAATCATATCACATTAGGTAGACAAATAGACATGTCTACTTGAAAGTAGCCCCATTGAGTTCAAAGGGTCTTACTCCCAGGTTAGAATTACAGAAGAAGTCTGGTTTGCTCAGTTGGGTAGGGTGTGGTGCTGATAATGCCAAGGTCACAGGTTTGGTTCCTGTAAGGGAGAGCTGCCTATTCCTTCATTGCAGAGGGTTGGGCTAGATGATTCTCAGGGTTCCTTCTGACTCCATGCTTCAAGGCTACAATCATATACCCACTTACCTGGGAGTAAGACTCCTTGAATGCAGTTGGGCTTACTTTTAAGTAACAAGACAATTTCGGAAAAACTGATATCAGTAACCTGAATAAAATGCTGTTTCAGCAGAGTTGGCTCCTGCCTTATTTAATGGGGAGGGTGGTTCCACAGACTAGGCATCACAACAGAACCCTCCTCCCCAGATGCGCTTCAGCAGGCCAAAGCCCAACCAAAAGTCCCTCTGCTGAATACTGAGCCAAGTGGGAAAGTGTGCCACAAGTAAGAAAGAGAGAGAGAGAGAGAGAGAGAGAGAGAGAGAGAGAGAGAGAGAATATCAATCTCTCAGTCTATATGCAATGCCCTGGCCCTCCCTGCCCCACCAACCCTTGTCACAGGGGTGGAGAAGGGGGCAGTTTTTTACCTCTGGCCTAATGAGTTGGAAAGCAAGCTGTAACACAGCGTGGGTGAGAAAAGCGGAGTCCTGGCCTGCCTTTACACGGTAACCAATTATCTGGAAGGAAAAGAGGACTTTGGCACAATAATGGAGGCTCTGTTCTGAAAGACTACAGAAAACAAGGGGCAGAAAGGATGGGAGTGAGGCACACTGAATGTACGATATGCCACAACCAGTGGGCAAACTGGGATTCAATCCAATGGGCAGTAAGGAATGCAGGGAGCACAGGACTAGGACAGTGTCAGGAGACATGGGAGAATGGAAGAATCTTAGAGCAAGCGTCCTTTACCTAGTTTAAAAGAATTTAGAAGAACGTATAAGGGGCCTGTAGAAAACTACAGTCTTGCTTATAACTGAGTTAGCAAAATTCACCTCAGGGTCATCTACACATACAAAGAATGTGTATATTGTGACCTTTCCTATGGAAGCACAGGTATAGAGGGTTGCCATACATCTGGGATTTCCTGGACATGTTCTGTTTTGGGGGGGGGCAGCACCCCCATCCAGGTAGAATTTTATATTTTGGATTTGGGGGTTGGCAGTTCCATCATTGTGAGAAGTGAGGTTACAGGGAACCAGACAGAGGGCCTTCTCGGTAGTGGAGCCCACCCTGTGGTACGCCCTCCCTTCAGATGTGAAGGAAAAAAGCAGCTATCTTATCTTTAAAAGACATCTGAAGGCAGCCCTGTTTAAGTTTTTAATATTTAATGCTGCGTTGTTTTTAACACTCGATTGGAAGCTGCCCAGAGTGGTGTTCAAAGGTGCTGTGCCCCAAAACAGGAAGTGTGCATTGAGTGGCCTGGGGCGGCCTCCTGGGGGTTGCACTATGCCTGGTTTTTAACACTCGATTGGAAGCTGCCCAGAGTGGTGTTCAAAGGTGCTGTGCCCCAAAACAGGAAGTGTGCATTGAGTGGCCTGGGGCGGCCTCCTGGGGGTTGCACTATGCCTGGTGATATTCCTGGCTGCTGCCAGGCCTTCCATAACTTTTTTGGGGCCCCGCTAGGCTATGCGCTGCCCCCAGCAGTCGCCAGGCATTCCGCGATATCCCATTGTGAGCAGGAGGCCAAAGACTGCAAAAGTAAGAGAGGGCAAGGAAGAAGGGGGGAGCAGGCAGGCGAGGAAGGAGTTAGCGGCAGGGAGGGGCGAGTGAGGGAGATGCAGGATGGCGGTGGTGGGGTGTCCCGATGGGGGGAGGTGTCTGGGTTTTTGAACCCTAAAGGCATATTGAATTTCCGGTAACAGAGAGCACATCCTTCTCTGCCTGGACACTGAGGTCCAGCTCCGAGGGCCTTCTGGTGGTTCCCTCACTGCGAGTAGCCAAGATACAGGGAACCAGGCAGAGGGCCTTCTCGGTAGTGGCGCCCGCCCTGTGGAACGCCCTCCCACCAGATGTCAAAAGGAAAAATAACTACCAAACTTTTAGAAGATATCTGAAGGCAGCCCTGTTTAGGGAAGCTTTTAATGTCTAATAGGTTATTGTATTTTAATGTTTTGTTGGAAGCCGCCCAGAGTGGCTGGGGAAGCCCAGCCAGATGGGCGGGGTATAAATAATAAATTATTATTATTATTATTATTATTATTATTATTATTATTATTCACATCCTCTCTCCAAAGACCACACTCCTTAATGACCCAGGTCTGAACCTTCCTTAAGTGTTTCCCACTGAACTATGAAAATCCTCCTTGCTTTACTGGGTGGAGTATTGAGAGAGGGGGGGTGTATAAGCATATGCAATTCTAGGTAACAGTTGCACGTTGTTTCACACCTTTTGCTTCAGGCTCTGCTTGCCCTGACATGTGGCCCTCATAAGATTGGCCAGAAGGAAATGAGGCCCTCAGTCTTAAAAGTCCCCCTCTCCTGCTTGCAGCTGAAGCTTTCTTTGTATCACTCAACAGAGCAGAAGCAGGAATTAGAACAACAGCAAGTGAGCAAAGGATATCAAGGCAAACTACTTGGATAAGAGAGCCCATTGAGCTAAGTTTAGTGTGGATAAAAGCTTACTAACTAAGATTAATGTATCTGAAAACAACTCGGAGGGTAGGTAGTCTGGCATTACAACATCAGGAGGGATAGAATGGAGAATAAGGTAGTTGTAAAGCGTAAATGTTATTGGAAGAGACAAGATAAGCGGAGAGTTATCAAGTAGGCTTAAAATGGATAGGAAGCGAGGCAGGAGATGAATGGCCAGGGAGAGGCAGTCTTTCTTCCAAGCTCTGAGGACACCCAGGAGATGCTGGTTCAATGGCCTATTCAGTTGCCAGTGTTTGTAGGGAGAGTCCAGAAGAAGTCTTCTTCAGAACAGGAGTGCTGTCCAATTCCTCAGGGAAACAGAACAGAGAGGCACTATTTAAAGAAGGAATTAATGAGTTCCTGTTTGGATAGGCATTCTCTTCTGGGAAGAAACAAAGAGAAAAACTGACTGTTCTTAGAGCTGATTCAGAGAAAACTCAAATGCTTGAGTTGATATGAATTCGGGGAACGCAGAAGCAAAATGCCCCAGCTGGTAATCGGGGTGATGTTGCAAATAATGCACCCAACACAAAGTTCATTTCCGATGCAACGAGAAACCAATGGAAACCCATGCCAGCCACTTCCGTTGGCTCCCACTGGCCTGAACCAAACCAAAGTCTGCTACATTATCCAAGGCTAGAATTCTAAGTCTTTCCATTGTGATGTTGCATTCTGGTGCTTTAATTACTGCATCTTCATTCACTGAGTGACATTCAGGGTTACGGTTCTTTAACTTGTATTTTGTGGTTTTAATTTGTCACTATCCTGAGATGTTTCTGAGGAAGGGAGGTGTCCATGTTTTTTAGGTTCATGTGTGAAATTGCTGCTGAGCAAAACAACTCCTCATAAGTTTATCAGTCTTCAGAGGGCCACAGGAGGTTGTATTATCCCTGCCCCCTTGCAGTATTTTAGTTATCTGAATGCCAAGCCCTCTTGCGTTGCTCTTTTGCAAGTTATCAAATCATTCCTTATTAAATTCTCCTGAAAAGCCTTTCTAGGACTTCTTCCTGAGAGATGAATTGGTTTAAATACTGTCTGTGCTCATCTGATAGTGGCTGAAAATTTACCACTGAAAGGTAACCATCTCTTAATTTTTGAGGCGGATTGTCAGATAAGTACAGAGAAGCATAATATCCTCTGAGTATGTTGCTGATCAAAACCAATACCAACCGTTCAATCTTCTCAGCAGAGAGGTCATGTTAAGTCATAGGTTTGGACATGGGATGTACACCATGAGATGTACAGTTAGATCAGTGTTTAATGGTTCTTCTATTTGTTTAAAAACCAATAAATATTTGTTTGTTTGTTTGTTTTTAAAAACCATACCTTATTGCAGGAGGAGATATAGACCAGGAGTAAGCAACTTGTGTGATCCACCAAGCTGAATATAAGCCACCTTGCATGACAGCCCATCAGTCTTACAAGTATTGTAAAAACTCCTGTCATTGACTAAAAAAAAACAGTACAGTCGTCAAGCTGCTGGTAGACCCCAATATATGGCTGGTGTGTGTTGCCCTCAGCTTGGTAGGTCATAAACTGGGTGGGTCTGTTGCAGGTCTTCAGAGGTTTCATCAGATACTGCTTTGTTGACACTCCGGTCATCTTTCCCATTCTGTTTCCTTCCTCTAAATCTCGCTGGATGGAAACACAATGTCCAACGTTAAGACAACAAAGCCTGTCTGACTGCTCAGGGATCTTTTATTTGTTTGTTGTCTTTTCTAGAAGAGGTCCCCCGCTCTTACTTGGATCGCCAGTCAATGCACTGTTTGCAGAGAACATCCAACGGAGATTTAATGGTAATGCGGGGAATGGCTGAGACAAGTGGAACCACGGCCAGGTAGGACAAATTAAACAGTAATGTGGTTGTGGTACTTACTTCAGACACATTGCACTTTGACAAAGGATATTCAGTCAGCTGCAGCACAACCTTTAACTTGCAATACAAACAATCTTGCAAAGAAGTGTTACCGTTTAAACTCCTAGCCTCTGTTTGATTATTTTTCTCATTCTCTGATTTCCTCCATGTTAATCTAGCTTAACACTTAAAAGCCTTGTTATCACCTCATTCCCTTGCTGGAACAAGAACACTGCATCAATTACTCTAGTGTGCTAATAAACAACATAATCACTCCTGCTAATGATGATGATGATATCCTGCCTTTTTCCCAGGCTAGGAAAATAATAATAATAATAATAATAATAATAATAATAATAATAATAATGGCCTTATACCCCACCCATCTGGCTGAGTTGATCCAGCCACTCTGGGTGGATTCCAACACATATAAAAATAATAATATAACATCAAACATTAAAAACTTCTCAATAGAGGGCTGTCTTAAGATGTCTTCTAAAAGTTGTGTAGTTCTTTATCTCTTTGACATCTGATGGGAGGGTGTTCCACAGGGAGGGCACCACTACTGAGAAGTCCCTCTCTCTGGTTCCCTGTAACCTCACTTCTGGCAATGAAGGAACTGCCAGAAGGCCATTGGAACAATGGGGCTGGAGACACTCCTTCAGGTATACACGGCAAGGCCCATGAGGGCTTTAATGGCCAGCACCAACACTTTGAATTGTGCTCGGAAACATAAGGCAGCTCACACGGATTAAAACTGTACAGATAAAATACAGAAAGCTAAAACCACATTAAAAATAATAGTTAAATTAACAGAATTTAAACAATATAAAAACAAATACAGTTAATAAAAACAGGACAGCAATAATAAAAAGCCCTTTCTTTAAATAGCAGTCAGAATAAAAGCATCTTTGCCTGCCAGTGACAAAGAGGGAGCCAGTCAGGCATGCCTAGGGAGGGCATTCCAAAGTTGGGGACCAGGCACCAAGAAGGTCTTCTCCTGTGGCCACATACGGACAACCCTGTGATTGCTTGAATCGGGAGACTTAGCATGGTCAGGGAACGTTGCTATGCTGTGCCATGCCTCACCCACACAGCGACGTTCTGTGGTCTGTCAAGTTCTTAACAACTGCCATGCTTCCACACTTCCAGGTAGCAAAAGCAGTTGTATCAAGTCCCTGGCAGGCCACCATTTGGCTTGCCAGTTCTCCAATTCCAAGAACAATCTTGTTCGTTTTAGGCAGAGCAATAGTTGGCTTCCCTCAGAATGACAGCTCCTATGTCTCAGCATAGATCAATTGCCATATATATATGCTGCTTGATGCATGCTAGCTCAGAACTTTATTTGGGACACAATGATAAATTTCTGGGTAAGTATCCATTCTAGGAAAATCAGCACAGGGTGGAGGTGAGAGGGGAATTACAGATATGCTGCAAATTGTGTGTGTGTGTGTAGAGAGAGAGAGAGAGACAGATTTCAGAATAAAGTTAACCGCACACAGTTTGCAAAACATTGGCATTTTATCATTTTTTATTTATGGAATGCATTAAAATGGGAGATGCTAATATACCGTGCACTAAAAAGAAATCCTATAAACAATTCTCCTCTGTGCCATCAAAACCATTAACCATACGGCAAGAGATGGGCAAGGGAAACAGCTCATATTCCTATGTCCAATCCCTTAACTCCAAACAGACTGCAAGAGCACCTTGGTAGTTATTTTTCACATAAGGTACATTTAGTTTCACTGTCTTGTCAGGATAAGCCAAATAAAACTGGAAGGGAGACGGAAGGAGCGGGAGAAAGAGAGACCCATACATTTGGGTTATAGCAGGCTAGATGATATGTTTATTTCTAAAAGCCCCCCAGAGCAAGTCTTTTTCCCAGGCACACAATATATGCATAATCACCCAATTTCAAGGAAGATTAAATATACACATCAGGATTCTTGAAATGCCGTAATGCCTCTTTGGGGATCTGGTGGCCTTGGAAATTTGCCACCAGTGGCTACCATTGAAGTCAATCCAGATTCTCCTCTTCGCTATCTCCTTTCTCGAATATACCTACTGGGGATCAGCAGTGACTAGCCACTTCCCCCTTTCCTATCTTCCTTCTGCTCCTATTCGCCTGACACAAAATGGGATTGTTCCAAACAATCAATTATAACTTCAGATTCCACACTTTCCTTTAACATTGCGAATTCCAGATCAAGCTCCAGCTGATGTTTCTTCCATCGTTTTTCCAGTCCCCCCATTCAGCTCATTGATAGTTTAACATGGTGGGTGTGAGCATTTTGGTCATGCTCAGCGTAGATCTTGCACTGAGCACATTGCTCTTGTCGGATCATCGGGGTGAATAGAATTTGTATCCAATGTAATGAGCACATTTTCTAATAAATGCCTGTGTTTGTGTGTGTGTGTGTGTGTGTGTGTGTGTGTGTGTGTCACATGGCATCTTCTGGGTCATAGAAATCAGTTGCTCTAATAAAAATGCAAAGGTCCCCAGAACATTTATTCTGTAAACAGGTAAGTAACAAACAACTTGATGATTCCTATTGCTATGCGCCGGTCACTTCAAACAGATTCCAGGACCCAGTGATGCTGCCAGCTACAAAATTCTCCTACCTGTTGAACACCAGAGTTCTTTTAAGGTCAGCATAACTACATAATATTTTGTGGGGAAAGGGCAGCTTAAAATGGCTCGTTATCTTGTTTCCTATAGTCAAGGAGTACTATGTTTCATGTTCTCTTGCTCCAAATGGAAGAGTTTAAATGCCTACCCAGAGGGCATCATATCGTTAAGATAGTCAGGGTAAACCTATTATGCTTTTAATAAAACCATCCTATAAAGGGAAGTGCATGGCTTAAACATTTTTTTCTATTTAAAAAAAAAACCTGGCTTATTTTACATTGAGAATGTATTAGTAAAATGAGTTCAGGGGAGGCACACAGAAAGCTTGGGATTCTGGTTATCATTTCTCTGTCGTCTCTTTGTGTGTTCAAAAGGTACTTACGTAGATTGTGCCGTAATCTAAAACCCAACTGGCTGTTTTTTTCTTGCAACAGAAGGGAGTTTTCTTTATTTTGAAATGAAGAGATACAGTGACAAGGTCCCGTGGGCTCAGGCTCAAAAACAAGCTTCCAGGACTTGGTAATGTTCAGTAGTAGACAGTGGCGTAGCGTGGGGGGTGCAGGGGGGGCCGGCCGCACCGGGCGCAACATCTGGGGGTTAGGGTTAGGGGTCGCAATTCCACGGGTTAGGGGGCGCAAATCCACGGGTTAGGGGGCACAAATTACTTGCCTTGCCCCGGGTGCTGACAACCCACGCTACGCCACTGGTAGTAGAAACGGTTCTTGATTAAAATCTCAGCTGGAGAAAGTATTCCCAGTTCCTGCCATACATTGAAATACTGCTCCCAATTAAACTGCTCCAGGTTTTTGGGTGGGTGGTGTGTTTGTGGGTGTATAAAAGCCCACCCCCTCTATGGGACACTGCTGCTTTCAACTTTCACTTTTGCAGTGGGTTTTTGCCGCAGCCTCGGTTTCCCCAGAAGCAGAACTTCAAAACAACTCCCAGGCCATTCACTGGAGCTGTTTCTCTCTTGTTGCTTTGCACAAGGGGTTGTTTTGAAAAGCTGACCCTGGTAAAACCGCCTCTCAGGGACAAAAGCTCTCCCCCTAATGTTCACACATTGGGTCAAAATGTCCCCCCAACAGTGGATAGGCTGTAGCCCCACAGGTTTCCCAGGGACAACTCTTCAAAATAGCTTCTTTCCAGTCTGACTCACCTCTATAAGATTATGAAACACTATGAAGATTATTGGAGATGTTACGATGTGGCTGAAAAGGGAGCCATAGTGGGCAAATAAGTGATTTTGCATAGTTTCAAGGGTAGCCAATGTGTGCCTTGCAGATGCCTCAGCCCCAGACAGCAAGGTCAGTGTTTAGGGATTCTGGGAGCTGTAGTCTGACAAAAATCCAGACGGCAGCATGTTAGCTGCCCCTGTTGTAGTTAACATAGCTGTCAACTTTTCCCTTTCCTTGCGAGGAATCCTATTCGGAATAAGGGAATTTCCCTTAAAAAAGGAAAACGTTGACAGCTATGCATTAACAATATCATTCAATAATAACAATAATGTGTGGGGAGGCCAAGAAATTCACCATTGTCACGATCACTGGAAGGCTCACAATCCATTCTAACCCTAATATTTTGTGTGCATGCCTCTTTCATGTGCCTTTTCTCCCTTACTGAATGTGTGCCTTGGTTTGCTTCCAAAGCGTTCGAAAAATGATTATTTTCATTAGCAAAATAGCATTACGGTATGTCTTGTGCAAAGTCATTTCAATCAAAGGGAAAAGTCAATGTCATCTATTATCTGGCAGATAGATTGCATTTGTGCTGACACAGATGAGTGGTTCATGTTCATATTCAGATGCCTAGGCACAATAGGTCTCTTCTAAGCATCCTACCTCCATCTGGTATGTTGTTTGCACCTCAAACATCTGAATACAAAGAAGGCTAGATATGCTCAGGTTAGCGATATCTGCATATGCCTCGTTTAATTGGAGTTGAATAATATCGCAGGGCTGTTTAGCCGGGAGCTTGAAATAATGAGCATAACTACTGTTAGGCTCAGCGACTGAGCCTGCATAAAACATTTCTTTTCTAAGGGTTCAGTTTTCTGATCAGATTATTATTGGACAATCAGAATATAAAGTAGTAGCTGATCTCTCCCCCCACCTTCTCTCCACACAAGCACCTCTTTTATAAATATTGCATGTTTCTGATACATATGTACTTTGGTGTAGGATTAAAAGCATGAGCTATTCCAAGCAGTCTCGGTGATTGTAAAAAAAGCCACCGTTTCTTAGCCTTGCTTCTTTCTCCCCAATGATATGGGCATAAGGGTGGTCTACCTTACAAAGACGTTGTGTTGGGATACCATATTTGTAGTAAGCTCTACGTACCTCCCAGGGAGAGAACTGTGCATGCCACCTCAAGCTCCTTGGATGAAAGATGGGAGATCAATGCAATAAATGAATGAATGGAAGATCTGGAATTAAATGGTCAGGCATGGCTATGTTACGACCAGGAACCTTTAAATCCCTTCATTGTTGATGCGATATGATTTGTACATCCTAACAGGGTAAAGGATGAAAGATAGATTAATAAATATCTAAACATCTGAGTAAGGAATAAAGTATCTAGTCAGTTGCTACAGAAGAGCTTTCCTTGTTCCTAGTAGCCTGGTGATGTAGCACTGAATTTGGCGGGGATGTTCAGTTAAGTGTAAAGTAATAGGGTGCAAATGAAGGGCTTCTTGTCCAATACTGAGATAACAGGTTTTGCTAGGAAACATAATTTGATTTGCGGAATATGTCCTTGGATCCAGTTAGGGGTTTTATGTGTCAGGAGCTCGTCCTACACTCGAGTAGGACCCTGGTAGAGACACATGCCCGAGTGGCCTGTTCTCTCCCTCCTGGTCAATCGTTCAGGAGCTTCATTAGCTTTCTTCTGCCCAAACATCACAGCGACTGATGCCAACAGACATCGGCACACTCAGGGATCCGCAGAGTGTTCGCAGTTTGCGTAACAGAACTCAGCAACTCAGCATTTTGGCTAATCTACTTTATTTACATATAAACACACACAGAACACTGCAACATGGCTCCTTCTCTCTCTAGCATCAGACAGCAAAGAGAGAGAACAAAGGACAATAGTCCCACTTCACGGAACACAGTCACACAAACATCCTGTCTCCATCACTTCCCACACTGTGGAGTCAAAACACACACTGGCATGTGAAAGATAACAATCCCATGACTGCAATCAGGGAGCAGGAATTCTAACATTATGTACACAGAAGCAAAACTGCACAGACATATCCTATCTAGTTAAGAAACCCCACATCGCTACAAGTGTGGTACGCATGGTTACTGGCTCTATCCTACTGCACACGTCTTTGTTGGGAAACTGTAGTGAAATGTAATCACTACTACTCCTGCATCTCACAAATGTATCAGTGATAATATGACGGGAGCTATGTGCTCTCACTGGTTGCTGTGATTGGTGCAGCTTCTTAAACATACATATTTCTAAGTCACCCACTTCTCCCCATGCTGCTATTTATTATTCTGGTCAATTGCTTTTTTTGTAAAACATTTAACAGTACCTTACAGTGGCCATTCAATAGCCCTGGAAATTATTTCGAGTCACTATTTAAGAAAGGATTTCCCCTCTCTCTCTGGGCGCATCCATTTACTATGAAAATAAAAAGTAGACCACAGCTATTTTCAACATAGAGGGCTGTTCGCTATTTCCACATGATCAAATGCTGCCTTGCCTTGCCAGCTTGACACAAAATGAGTCTTAGCAGATGGTAAGTGGAATGTAAAGTGAGCTCTCGTCTATCTGACAGACAGTGTCACTTGCTGACTGCCTAAATGTGTTAGGTATGTTAGCACATCTCTTCTTCCTGTTCTGGAAGCTGGGAGGTGGTGTGGGCCTGTGGGACAAGCGGGAATGGAAAGGGAATAGCAGACAGGCAATTAAAAGGCAAGGGAGAGAAAAACGTGATTTCTCCTAATCAAAACATCTAGGTGCTTGTGTATGTGTGTGATAGATTGTGTGTGTGTGAGAATGCTAGGATAGGGCTTGGGAGACCAGGGTTCAAACCCCCCACTCAGACATGATCTTGGGGCAATTACTGCCTCTCAGCCTAAACTACCTCACAAGGTGTTCGATTTCCCCATTATTATTATTATTATTATTATTATTATTATTATTAAGAATTTATTACTTATACCCCACCCATCGGGGCGGATTCCAACAGAATATTAAAAACACCATCAAATGTTAAAAACTTAGGGCTGCCTTCAGATGTCTTCTAAAAGTAAGATAGTTGCTTATTTCCTTGACATCTGATGGGAGGGCGTTCCACAAGGCGGGCACCACTACTGAGAAGGCCCTCTGCCTGGTTTCCTGTAACCTCACTTCTTTTAGTGAGGGGACTGCCAGAAGACCCTCGGAGCTGGACCTCTGTGTCTGGGCTGAACAATGGGGGTGGCAAGCTGTTCAACCCTCAGACAGTTTCTGAGGAAAGCTTTTTATTTTTTACTTTTTTGCAGCACTGCCTTCCTGTGTGATTGCTTCTATGCCCCACGTTTGTGTAAATAACAACAAACTGATTATTATATATATATAAAACCCCAGTTTTCCAATACTCACCGCTTCATAGGAAACTGACCCTGTAACAACTGCCCTAAATGCCCTCTTTGGGGAAAGGGGGAACCACAGATCAGTATTGGGTAGGTGCAGGGGCCTTCAATGCGAGAGAATAGATTCATAAAGCGTGGTATCATAATGTATCATTTGCATTGTGTTATCTTGAGATGGAATAAAGGCTCAACCATGTTAATTTGAAGAACACCAGCATCATTAAATGGTGAAAGTGCTGTTACAGTATCTGAACTAAAATCTGTGGGTCGTGCTATGAATCGTATGATTATTTTCAGATTCTGTGGGTTTTGTTTCAGTATATTATCAGTTTAATTGCCTTACATGCCGCCGTATAACTCATTAAGCAAGGCGCACTGTGAGGCACTGAAAATATGTATAATAAAGCCCTTCATTATGGCAGCATAAGAATCTCCATCATTATTGTGTCAGAGGAATGGGTTTGTTCCGCTACGATTGTTTTTATATTTACAAAATCTCAGATATATTAAGGTTTAGTAGACTAATTAGATTGTACATTACAGTACCTTTACCCACAATTTTATTTCTGTTCACAGCTGGCAGATGGTGTGCTGCATATTATTTTGGTATTAAGAGATGAGGAATTTCAAAGCAGCGAATATAACAATGCACACACGCAATGTCTTCTTGACTTCCATCATGTCTTTGCAATAGCCCTTTTGTTCATGTCACAATACGAAGAGCAACTTTGCATTTTAGGTCTCGCAGTTTTAAGGCGAAATCACACATGATCGACTCTCCTGAGCCCTAACTTGAATGGCTGAAGTAGCTGGAGGGCTTATTGGCACAATAGCTCCAGGAGGTACCTCTGTGAGGGGGATGTTTACTGTTTTTCGTGTCCATTTTCTGGATCTAAAATGTGACACACACACATTATATACAGGTACTTTACAGCAGCAGACAACATAACAGGGCACTAGCCAAATACAGCAATTTCAGTTTCTCACAGTTTCTCATTATTTCCAATCTTGAATTCAGTTTTTCCACATTTCTACATCAATTTGCAGTGTGTGTGTGTGTGTGTGTGTGTGTGTGTGTGTGTTTAAGCCCTCGTGAAAAATTGTCAGCATTTTTGTGCAGCTTTCCCCGTTTATATGTTTTATATTCCATTTTGCCCAATGTACCTGCTTTTGCAAAGCAATTTTCCTGACCTAATGCACTATTTGCAGGCCATATTCCATAAAATGTATATTTTGGTAGACATTTTATCACTGTATATGCATTTTTGTGCTCATTCCTTGGCTGAAGAACTTGATATAGATGGGAATTTCAAAGGGAAGGCTGGCTTTTGTTTTGCATATTGTTTTGGAAAATGCTAATTTAGTAAGTTCCTCTTTAAATGCAGGCTGAATTTAATATCTTCCCCATCCCTACATGTCAGTCTTGTTGCTGCTGCATACCAGAAGATATAGGCAGCCGTGAGGTCAGTGCAGTGCAAATGCACTGGTGGAGTCAAAGCAGTGCTCCTGCCAGTGTCTGAGTTAGAGCAATTGCTTTGCATGGAGGTCCCCAGCATCTCCAGGTCGGGCTAGGAGAGACCCTTGTCTGAAATTCTGGAGCTGCCACAATGCTGAGCTAGATGGAACAATTTTCCGACTCAGTAAAAGGCAGCTTCCTATGTTCTGAACACATTCCCCCCAACATTTCTCTGATGAAAATAGGGACGAAAATAGGGACAAAAATAGAGACTTCTTCTTCTTCTTCTTTGTCTTCTTCCTCCTCCTCCTCCTCCTCCTTTTCCCCCTCCTCCTCCTCTTCTTCTTCTTCCTCCTCCTCTTCCTATTCTTCTTCTTCTTCCTCCTCCTCTTTCTCCTCCTCCTCCTCATCTTCTTCTATTTATACCCTGCCCATTTGACAGAGTTGCCCCAGCCACTATGGGTGGCTTCCAACATATATAAAAACAGAATAAAGCATTAAACATTAAAAAACTTTCTCTGTACAGGGCTGCCTTTGGATGTCTTCTAAAGATTGTATAGTTACTTATCTCCTTGGTTCAGGGGTTGCATAACTCCATACCTTCCAACATTTATCCGATGCAAGTAGGGATGACTTACCATGCCCTCCAACATTTCCACAATGAAAATAGGGACATTTGGGATCAAATCAGGAACCAGGGCAGGTTTTGTAAATCCGGGACTGCCCCTGGAAAATGGGGACACTTGGAGGGTCTGTGAACATTGTCTTTGAAAATATATGTAAGTTACTGTTGCAATGGTTTTATTATTCTTGAGGAAATTCCACTCATCGCTGGGCCTTGCGCAGGCACCAACTTCCCTTGGAATTACAAATGAAGAGGCAAAGAGGGAGTGCATTAGGAATACACAGTTGGGAGCAAATATTATACAGTAATAAGTAATATAACTTTGAATGGTATCATGTTCATGCAGCATGACCAGATTTAAATACCTAATTTACTAAGATCCTGGAAAGAAAGAAAAGAGAAGCACTTTTAAAGCAAGTCCAATGGCTTTATATTTATTCGCTCGAAACGGACGTTGAAAATTCCTCTCCATTTACTCAAGCCTCCTTATTTCAGGGTTTCAATTTGTCACACTACAAGTATTAAATATGCATAGGGGGGAATTAGCATTTCCGGTCATGGTATGCTTCTGAATTTCTTTTGAGGGGGGGGGGGAAATATCCTACTTGTGTCTTCAGAAGATTTGCCTCCCCCCACCCACCCAGCTTTCACAGGTAATCCTTCTAGGAACCAGCACTTTATGGCTGCCATCAGATAAGCGGGCTGCAGCAGCTTCAATTCTCTGAGAGGGGCTCAAATATCTAGGTGGGTTTTATGCAACTCATGAATAAATTCCACCATCCTTATCAGTGTTGAGTAGTAGTAATACAAAGCTACACTTCTAAAAGAGCTCAGCGATGTACCAAAACAAAAGAGGAGTTTTTCATGTTCTCTGAACATGCTATCTAGTACGGCCTCAGCTCTTTTTCTGACAGAAAGAAAAAGACAGTGGGTATATATAGGATGTATGAGCCCTTGCTTTAGCTGAATGTGTGGGGGCCATTTGCAAAGCCTAGGAAATTACCTCACTAAATAAACTGGGACATCTCCCTGTGCATTACAAGTGACTGTGTTCCTTGGGGTGGAAATAAGTCACTTACTATGGGGTCAACACATACAATCCAGATGTGCTGCCACAGTTTCCAGAATTTAAAATTTCTGGACAGATATTGCTTATCTAAAAATTCTGAGTCCTCGTCAAAAGATTGTGGAGTTCATTCTGAAATCCACTGTGTTGTTGCCAAATCAGACATCAGGATATGTACTTTCATGATAACCATAATCCTGTGTCATTTTAAGTTTTTCCTTACAAAACAGCTCCTGATCTTTTAACCTTCTCCCTGTCAAATCATCTCCTCTAATCAAATCTGAGCATGTGAAATTGGGCATGGTTAAATAAAACCTTGAGGGTTTTTTTAATACAGCTTGAAGACTACAAATCCTATGATGCTATGTGCCTATGAGGTAAAAACAACACATTTGAAAACACCCATGAATGGATGTTATGAATGGACACTGATGAATGAAGACAGCATAACAAATGGAAGCTCAAGCTGAGCAGGATACCATTCAAATCAGCCAATGGATTTTCCATGAAGCTCCCTTTCTTGAGGCTGAAAAAAACAAGAGATGAATTTTTTTCTGGAGTTTTCCCAAATGACTATTAGAATCATCCAGTGTGGTACGGGATGTTGGATAAATTCAGTTCACCTTCTTGCCACACCCTAATAATGGCATGATTTCCACTGTGTGGAATGCCTTATGCCAGCGAAAATATAATTCCTCTAATAGAGCAGACATGAGACTGCAGTTCTGTTGTTGTTAAAGAGCTATTATTTTGATATTGTCCCTCAAGTAGTATCAAGTCACATGCTAAGTCCTGAGGGTAATCAACCTGAACAGGTTTGGACGTCAGAAGACCTGCGTGAGAGAGAGAAAGAGAGAAAGAGAGAGAGAGAAAGAGAGAGATATGCAATGTTCAGATTGCATGAGGTGAGTATGCAGCAAAATCTCAATCTGATTTCTAACCTGAGGTAATTGATTTGAAAAGGCCAGAGAGCCAAAACCAATGTAAAAGCAGAGTAAAGTTAGAGGATGTAATGAAGCTGAATAAAACGAGATGCGTCATCAGGAGACTGCGGCCTTCCGCTTCCCAGAAGAACCAATAGATTTTATAGCTTTCTTTGAAGGATGAGTTCATTCATACAGATCTAATGATGCTGATTCATAGAGAGCATGAGGTAATTTGCTTAAGATAACGGGCGGGATTGCATCACCTCAGCCAATCTCAGCAATGTACAGTACAGAACAGAATTTCTCGGTGGCATCAGCTTTTACTGTAACCAGAGACCATACGTTATGACTTAAGCAAGACACAGGGTGAGACAGTGACAGAAATATGAGTCTTATGTTTGGCGTAATGTGCGGCGGGAGGCACAGACCTTCTTTCACTGCTTGGTCACATATAAATGTTACATTAGCAGTTCTTTTTCTTTCTCCCCCTTTTATTGAGTGGTTGTGATTATGGGAAGGAAGGATGAGAGAATGGTTGGTTCGTGAACACAGCACATTAAACCTCAAACGGGTAGCATGGTGTGGGGAGGGTTGGGGAACGCAGTGGGGAGTGTGGTGGCATGGGGCTGGGCGCTGTGCTGTGATCTCCAGATTGGTGTGGCGTTGCCTTGAACTATGGTTGGGAAACTTCAGCGGATAACAGAGTAAGACAGCAAGAATGCTAGTAAGACCTTTAAGACAAAAAGAGCCACTTGGACCCGTTTCCGAAGGAAAAAAAACTGGGAGCCGCAAAACTCGTCATTATAAAAATAACTTTTTTGTCACTTTCTTTCTTTGACCCCTCAGAATTACTCCTCCTCATAGAAATAAACGTTAAATTAACAAGTTACCCTTTTGTGTGTGTGTGTTCTTCACTCCCCTTCAAAACAGTGACCAGCGTACATGCCCCCTTACAACGTAGCGGGCGGGCGGGAAGGTGACGTTGGGACGGTGCGTGACGTCACAGCCAGTACAATGCCCGCCACAGTGAGGAGTGTCGGGGTGCACAATGCGCCTCCTCCCCTCGCTAGTATCCGCCCCGGAGCCACGGCAAAGGTGTAAAAGAGCCACATGCGGCTCCGGAGCCGTGGGTTGCAGACCCCTGCTCCAACCTCTCAATCACCTTGCTCTAGAAAGAAATATTAGAGTCTGGCAGAAGTTTTCTAAAAGCTCTGGGCTTAGAGAAGTTCCATCACTGCCTCTTCCAAGCCAGTGAGCATCTTTCCTTCCATAACCAGGCATTAACCTTAGACCTCTACTCCTAGATGTTATCAACCATGAGAGACAAGGGTCGAGAGGGCACGTTGTTGATATCACCTGTGTGTCCACTTTTCAATAATAATAATAATAATATTTATATCTCGCCCATCTGGCTGGGTTTCCCCAGCCACTCTGGGCAGCTCACAGCACATATCAGAACATACTAAAACATCAAACATTAAAAACGTCGCTAAACAGGACTTCCTTCAGATGTCTTCTAAAAGTCAGATAGTTGTTTATTTCCTTGACATCTTATGGAAGGGCATTCCACAGGGCAGGCGCCACTACCAAGAAGGCCCTCTGCCTGGTTCCCTGTAGCTTTGCTTCTCGCAGTGAGGGAACCAGCAGAAGACCTTCAGAGGAGGACCTCAGTGTCCAGACTGAACAATGGGGGAGGGAAGGAGACACTCTTTCAGGTACAGTGGTACCTCTGGTTAAGTACTTAATTTGTTCCGGAGGTCCGTACTTAACCTGAAACTGTTCTTAACCTGAAGCACCACTTTAGCTAATGGGGCCTCCTGCTGCCGCCGCACTGCCGGAGCACAATTTCTGTTCTCATCCTGAAGCAAAGTTCTTAACCTGAAGCACTATTTCTAGGTTAGCGGAGTCTGTAACCTGAAGCTTCTGTAACCCGAGGTACCACAAGGCATCAGCATTTAAACAGGCTTTTCCTTCTAATGCAGGTTACATCATGTCTTAATGACTCATTTGGTTTTGGTTTGAAACTGTTTCGTCTTATCTTCCTGTATTATTTCATTTTAACTGATCGCAATATTTTTGGCCTGTTTTTGCTAGCGATTTTTAATTGCTGCATTTGCAGAGGAAATTGCAGGGCACATACTGTAAATTAATAAATTTCAGTGGTGCAACCTCTGAATAAGCATGTGGAATGATCCAGCCAAAGCAAAGCACTGCATTCATTATATTCACTCTTCAGATTGAAAGTTTCTCTGAAGACAGGGAGTCTTTCTTCTGAGTAAACATGCGTAGGGTTATACTGTTAGTCTCATTGGTTTAATGGGAGACAGAACCACAGAATTAACTTCTGCTGGAATCAAAGTGCTTAACTTCTACTGGGTTATAGAATCAGAGTCTAATTTTGCTTCTTTAAAATGCAGTCATTAAACAGCAGCACTTTAACCCATACCCATTAAAATTGACAGAAAGTTTGCTTGCAACTGCAGGGAGATATGAAGTCGATCCACATTTTTCTGCAAGTTGCCAGGACACACAAGCAGTCTAGTTGTTTCAGGCATGGTAAATGTATACAGAATGAGAGCTTTTATTATATCATGTTACATATAGGGGGCAGAGAGAGCCAGATAAGTGACATTTGGGTATCTATGTTCATTCATTCCATCATAGTATTTAATTGCCTATTCATGTGAAACAATTATCCTTCTGTATTCATGAGGCATTGCTTAGAAGGATATTTTCTCATGCTTTTATACAAATTGCATACTTTTCAAGTAAAGGTTAATACCTTAACATTTCATTTTTACAACTATGTTTTTAAAATCATTACTCAAACAAAAGTCATTTTTAGCGATGTATTATTGTTGCCTCATAGTGCTGCAGTTGCAAAGTGTGTGCGTGAAAGAGAAAGAGAGAAACAGAAAGACACAGACACATAGTCTATAAAAAGCAAAGAAATTAATTGTGAATTAAAGCCTAATGGGCTGGATCCAGAATAAATTTAGCTCCAATGAAATGAAAGGAAGATAAGTTGGTCATAACTAACTCCCCCCCATTTATTTCAATGCGACTAAAGTGTGACTGTTGGCATGAATTGCTACTTTTGAGTATTATGCAACAGACAAGGTCTGGTGTGTTCTTGGGTTATAAATACAGATTTATTCCATAGGATAATGGATGACAATTGAACTTTTTGAAATGAGTAGCTCTCACTCAAATGTTGCAACAATATTCTAATGCAGTGGAGAGGAGGGTTGCTGTTGTCCCCCCCCCCCGAACATTTAAATATGCTAGTCCTCCAGCCCTCCAATATCTATAAATCCTGGAGAACCTTGATGTGGAAGTCCATGCGTCCTCTAAGCCAGGGTGAGGGACAAGTGATATTCATCCCATTAGAGTACTGCTTCATAGAAATAGGAACATAGTAGGTATCTTGCTGTGAGTCCTGAAAGACCTGCTCCCTGACTTGCAGGCCTTTTTCACCTAGCCTGGGAGGCTGGGGGCCCTGACTGACTCCAGCTACAAAAAGCTGAGGTGGCTGAACAGACTCTTGGGTTGGGGTATTGTTTAGGGTTTTTGTTGTGGGTGGTGGTTCTGTTGTTGTTTTATTGCCCCAGCTGTTTAAAATGCTTTAAATTTTCTTTAACTTATAACTTGTGTGTTTTTAAATTTGGGGTTTTTGTTGTTTTTAAAGGCTGCACCTGGGAAGGGAGGAGCTGGAGAGAGCAAGTTGGTTCTGGGCAAGGTGAAAATGTTTCTCTTTGACCAGGCCTTTGGCTGATTAACATTCAAAGTCCTTGTAAATGTCTTCATGGGAGGGGGGTTATTGCTTTGTGCAGATCCTCCAAGTGTCCCTATTTTCAAGGGACAGTCCTGGATTTACAGAAGCCGTCCCAGTTTCTGATTTAATCCCAGAATGTCCCACTTTTCCTTAGGATGTCCCTATTTTCATCGGGATAGTTCATCCGTATAGTCAAAGTTATGGTGTTCCCAGTAGTGATGTATGGAAGTGAGAACTGGACCATAAAGAAGGCTGATTGCCGAAGAATTGATGCTTTTGAATTAAGGTGCTGGAGGAGACTCTTGAGAGTCCCATGGACTGCAAGAAGATCAAACCTAACCATTCTGAAGGAAATCAGCCCTGAGTGCTCACTGGAAGGACAGATCGTGAAGCTGAGTCCCATGGCCACCTCATGAGAAGAGAAGACTCCCTGGAAAAGACCCTGATGTTGGAAAGATGGAGGGCACAAGGAGAAGGGGACGACAGAAGATGAGATGGTTGGATAGTGTTTGCGAAGCTACCAGCATGAGTTTGACCAAACTGCGGGAGGCAGTGGAAGACAGGAGTGCTTGGCGTGCTCTGGTCCATGGGGTCTGTCACGACTTAACGACTAAACAACTAATTTTCATCGGAGAAATGATTGAGGGTATGGATATATGCAACCCCCAAGTCAAGGAGCTAAGTAACTATACAACTTTTAGAAGACAGCTAAAGGCGGTCTTGCTTAGGAAAGTTTTTTTTTAATGTTTTATTACGTTTTTATATATGTTGGAGGCCACCCAGAGTGGGTGGGGCAACCCAGTCAGATGGGTGGGGTATAAATAATAAAATGATTGTTACTATTATTATTGAATAGGTTGTCCCTATTTTCATCAGAGTAATGTTGGAAGGTATGTTTGTTTTTGTTTTTATTATGCATTTGGTTTCTTCAGTTTGTATTTTTATGTTATGAGCCGTCCTTTTATCTTCGGATGAAGAGCACTATACAAATTCAATAAATAAAAATGGTAATAAAATATTAAATGCAGCGTCTTTCCAGGGTTTCCGATAGAGGTGTTTCCCATTCATAAGTGAAACCTCTGGGAACTGAACCTGGGATATTCTGTATGCAAAGCATGCACTCAACCACTGAGTAATGGGGCAAGTTCTTGATTAAAAAACAAACTTATGAGCTTGGCACATGTAAATCAGTGAATCAATGAAACCATATTATATTACCCCAGTCAGTTATCTGACCCTCTGACTTTTATGACTTCTTTCTTTTCTCTTCAGGCGAGATGCTAAATTTGAACAGCATCTATCTTAAGAGATACATCGATAGAGCATTTTAAAAACAATCACTCCTTTCCACAGACGGTGTCCTGCCACACTCTGAAACTCTTCCACGGTCAAATGCATGAATGAGCACATACAATGAATGCGTACAACCAGACATTGAGCTGCATTTGGCAAAATATGTGTGCTTTTGAACTGAGTGTATAGGATGCGTATTTGATACTCATAGATTAAGTTTATGTCTGTTCCCCATGGTAATCTAATGATATACCACTTTATATCCATAAGTGACTGGATGCCTGGGGGACGTATTAGCATAGTTGTTGCGTACGTCTTATGAAGAACCCAAGAGGCAGGCAGTTTTTCCACATGACAAAAACAATGAAGTCCTATAGCCCCTTAAAAGACAAATGAGTATAGCACAGTCTTCAGTGGGTGAGAACTCACTTCATTAGATGGATGTTCGACACTGTGGGCTCCACCTTACACAAGCTTATGCCTCAGTAAATGTATTGTCCTTTAAAAATGTTGCTGCTTTGGCTGCCCCAACAGATTACCATGGCCTCCGTTCTAGAATCTGACCCCCCAAAATGAACATATTAACATATAGAAAAGCAGAAAATTACTTAAGTGGACCTGTCAACCGATTAAAGAGTTTTAGACCGATAAACCACCTGCCCTTTAAAAAACACCAATTAATCAGTTTATTAAATTTCACTAACATTTACATGACTAACTGCGCAAGCCTATCCATGCCTACTCAGAAGCAAATTCTGTTGAATTCAATTAAGCTTTATCCCAAGCAAGTGGAGTCAGGATCGCAGCCTGAATCTTCAATATAGGTCTCTTTCTTAGATATTGGTAGGAGTGAGAAATAAACATATGTGTTTCATGGCTTATGACAGGAGCAAATCAGAGTTTTAAAAAATAAACAAATGTTCCCTTAATTGTGATTCCTCCACACAACCTATCAACTTGCAGTTTTGGTGATTCGCCTACTGATCAAACTGATGAAAAACCATATCCCTAGTTTCAAGATGTTGGGCTTGAAGAAAGAGTTTTCATCTACTAGAAATAATTGGTGTTAGCTTTACAATCTCAGCGCCTACTGCTCACGCATCATATTTTATTGATGCTAACATTGTCAGAGTGCTCTAATAACCATTTTAAAGGTACTGACAAGTTGGCCTCTACTTTGAAAAGAAATATCAACCCTGTGTGGCAGCAAAAGGATTAGCTGAGGAGAAGTCGGAATTTGGAAGTGAGCAGGCTGGTACAGGGGATTATAGCAATGTTCTTACGAGTCTTCAGACCTTTTACTAGTAGAATTAAATCTACTTTGGGCCAGAATGCAACCAGTCACCTGGTCCTGGTAATGACAGTAATACTGCAAGTGGATTTGCTGTTTCCAAAAGAGAGAGGGCAGGCTTGCTTTCTGCAGATTAGAGGATACTTTAGCACAGCATCCTCGGAAAACTCCCTCTTTTAATGGCTACAATCCTTTTCACTGGGATCCTAGAAATATCATTTAGGTTTTCTGCAGGCACCTCTTTTACAGATACACACACATAGCAATTTTTGTTTTTTTTAATCTGCTTGGTATGTGACAACTAAAATGCATATATAGATATATATATTCTCTGTAATTTTGCTGAGAATCCATTTAAGCTTTTAATATATTTAATTTCTCACATCCAAATGGTAACAATTTGGCTGTCACTCATGTGTGAACTTACTTCGTTATCTGGTAAGATCGACAGCTACAATCCAGGGAACTATGTGATTATTATCTCTATGTGTCCAGAGGGACTTAAAAAAACAACAGCTAGCCTACCTGAACATTGTTTATTGGCACATACAAGCCATTACATACACAAGGTGGGCCATAGATTGTGGACACAGTGTATGTGGCTATAGGCTGAATGTAATTGACTCTTTAATTTGGTGAGTTTGGTGGTACAACAATACTGGTTTCCTCTAGTAATATGTACAGGAATTATTGTTGTTGTTGTTGTTTTAAAAAATACAAATTACATTCTGTTCCCTTCTTTCTCTCCTCCCAATGTAATTATATCATTATAGGGAGTGTTTTCAATTCATACAGGCTTTGCTTGAGCCCCCACCATTTTAATTGTACTGGTCCCATCCCTAATATGCACATGTTGGAGATCTGTGGCAGACTTGGCAGACCCAGCCTGGATCACGATGTCCAGCACTACTGTGTGCTGGTGCCAAGGCTGAATTCATGCCACCAAAATTTCCAGGGAACATTTTATGAGCTATATACAGTATGAACTATGTTTGACTATTATCTATTTTCGAAAAACGTTAAGATACTGTATATGTAAAAGGTAAAGGGACCCCTGACCATTAGGTCCAGTCGCGGACGACTCTGGGGTTGCGGCGCTTGTTATGTACTGAAGTTCTCACCCTGGGCCAGCAGGGTGATACTGTAGATAGTTTTCACTCAGGTCCACATATGCAAATAAGGAATTGAAAGTGACGTTCAGCGATTGGATAGTTACAGAAAGTTGTTACTGTTGCTTTTGTAGTTGAGCTCTATATATGCAGGTTGGCTGAACCCTTCAGTTCAGTTAAGTTCTGGTCTGTGAATAAACGGGCTGTCTGAAGAATCGCTGTGTCGTCTGATATGTTCACCCACAATTTAACAGCGCTCATCTCACTTTATTGGCTGAGGGAGACGGTGTACAGCTTCTGGGTCATGTGGCCAGCATGACAAAGCTGCTTCTGGCGAACCAGAGCAGCGCACAGAAATGCCATTTACCTTCCCGCCGGAGTAGTACCTATTTATCTACTTGCACTTTTACGTGCTTTCGAACTGCTAGATTGGCAGGAGCAGGGACCAAGCAATGGGAGCTCACTCTGTCGCAGGGATTTGAACCACCGATATTCTGATCGGCAAGCCCTAGGCTCTGTGGTTTAACCCACAGTAACACCTGTGTCCCAACTGTATATGTAGACGATAGTTAATAATCTAATAATAATGCACACAAGGGGTCTTTTCAGACATAACACTAAACTATGGTCCTCCAGTCTTGTCTCTGTGGCTACGCTAGAGGAGCAGAGGGGATGGAGGCATTCATGAGCTTAAAGTTTTGTGCCAAACTTTAAACACCAAATAATTTTTCTCTCTCCAAAAGATGACTCTTTCTCCTCTTTAGGCCATGAACATGTGGCTATATGTGCTAATAAACATTTTCATGACCTGCTAGCTTTTATGGATTTATCTGCAAAAGTGTGTTTAAAAATCTAAAGGGCCATGTTTTAAAGCTATATTCTTTAAATAACATCCTGGCTATGGAGCGCCCTCACTTCTGAATTACAATGGTGCTTTTTTGTGTATTGGTAATGTTATAGTTTCTAAATAGTTGTTACACTCTCTGGGATCATGAAGGTGATGAAGTGCAGGATATAAACTTAATAAATAAACAAAATCTAAGGGGGAAAGGTAGCACATCCTCACCTTAAAATATAATTATCAGCCTGCTTTAGTGGCATGTACAATTATTATATGTCTGTGTCTTGGTGGAATCATCTAAATTTTTTACTGCAAGTAAAGCTTGTAGTCAGAACAACAAAAAGACTGGAATCCACACAGATACAGTAATAATTCGGTTGTCACCTTCTGGATTTTCCGTTCTTTATACATTCTATACCTTGAAATTATTCTTGAGAATAATTTAGATGGACAAACACAACAATTCCTGTTGCAGCAGATGACATTAATAGAGGTGCTGAGGAGTTGCATCTTACTTAATATGAACCAAATCAATTTAAATGCCACATAGGAAGTACTGCTCTGGTTTAAATAAACCTACCCATTTTTCTAAGAGATTGGAGGGGTTGTTAGGGGGGGGGGAAAGCCCCATACCACTGGTTTAATGGCTTTGAAAATAGCTTTTAAATGCAAGTCGTGTTGCAATATTTTGATCGGCTCACCTGACCACACTTCAGAACACTCACACACTTGTCGTCCCAAAGCAATTGACAGCGCTGCTTCCAAGTATTGCAAGCAGAATGGAAAATACAGACTCACAAACCATTAATAATAAAATAATAATAATAATAAAATTTATTTATACCCCGCCCTCCCCAGCCAAGACTGGGCTCAGGGCGGCTAACAACCAATCATAAAAACAAGTTGATTAAAATACAATTTAAAAAAACAAGATTAAAATACAACATTAAAACATTAGGATGCAGCCTCTACACAGGAGGAGAAAGGAAAAGGAAAGAGGGGGAGGGAATCAAACTGGTTCTAAGCCAAAGGCCAGGTGGAACAACTCTGTCTTACATGCCCTGCGGAAAGAAATCAGATCCCGCAGGGCCCTGGTCTCATGAGACAGAGCGTTCCACCAGGCCGGAGCCAGTGTTCAAAAGGCCCTGGCTCTGGTTGAGGCTAATCTAACTTCCTAAGGGCCCGGGACCTCTAGGGTGTTGCTATTTATGGACCTTAAGGTCCTCCGTGGGCCATACCAGGAGAGGTGGTCCCGTAGGTACAAGTGTCCTAGGCATATTCTGCTCCATATGCTGGAGAAGATGCAAATAATGCCAAGTGTTAAGTTTTGTTGTAATGTTGAGAACGTGGAGTCTGATCACAGCTCTTCTGAACTGTAAGGAACTTCATGGGCACCTTCCAAAGGATCAAGGAGGGACATTTCCACATTGCGATGTCTGCAGATGGTTGCACTACAACAGAGACACCATTTGAGCGAAGCATATGGCATAATCTGATCTAATTCTTGTCTTTTCTCTCTCTCCCCCCCCCCCAAATGTCAAGAAGAAGATACTAGCAAATATATTTGTTTGTCATCTCTCAATCTCTTCCTTTTATGATAAAAGAGGTTTTAAAACATTATAATGGGCATGGCCAACATGGAGGTGAAATGGCACAGGGCTTTTGCTATGGCGGTGCCTCAGTTGTGAAATTCTCCAATGCTGTCTACTTGCATATGTCAATTGAAGACATATTTATTTGCCCTGAGTATTTGGGAGATAGATTTGATGTGAATTTAGCATAGTTGGTCTCCTGCTTTTGCGCTACATTGTTTATTTTAGTTAATTTTATTGTTGTAAATAGTGGTGATCAGTGCTTATGGCTGGCCCGCTGGGATCAGCACTTACAACAAGCTGTAAGTAAGCACAGATATTCCTTCACATCGCTGTTTTGAAACGAAGTCCACAGTGCAAAGGATCTTCATCTGCAGGCGCAATTTGAGCTGGACCCACAAAGTTTTTTCTTAGTAAGTTTTGGTGTCCTGGTGACATTAGATGACTGACATTTGGGAGACCCTACCTACCTTTCAAAAGGGTCTGCAGACGGTAAGCGTATCGACCATAAGCTATTTGGTCAATGGTCCAACTCAGTATGAGGCCACTTCCTACATTTCATTGGAAATCTGTACAAATGCTAGCAAAATGGGCCAGTTTATGGAAATCCTTGTCCACTGCCAAGACTGGGAAGTGTTTAAATGTGCCTTTCCATTTTCAGCATCTTTTAGAGGGTGGGACGGGAGACGAACTAGGATTTTAGCATTCAGTAGCAGCTCAAACATGTACAGTGGACAGTGATTGCTAACTGGCTTGGTTTTATCCAAAGATTCAACCTGCTTTCTCTGTGACCTTCAGCAAAGCTCACCGTTTGTCTTGTCTGAGGCTGAAGGACGCCGTAAAGATACCAGAGATAGCTGGAACCTAGGTGCCTTTTGAGATGTCTAAATCGTTTTGAGACTAGGCAGCTGTCCTGCAGCTCTCATTTTTATACTGTGAAGGAAACGCAAAGCAGATTAATCCAAGAGGATGATTTACCATAGCCATTTCCCATCCTCCCCCTATATCTCCGTTGCTGAAAAGTAGAAACAGGAACAAAAAGATATTCAGATATCCTCTTCCAGCTCTCAGGAGCCGTTCTCCTCTTCCTTTTCCCTAATATCACCTTAACCCCATCTTTGCCTGCTTTTTTTTTTTTAAGCCATCCACTTGTGTGTGTGTGTGTGTGTGTGTGTGTGTATATATATATATATATATATATATATATATGACGCCAGGCAGAGTAAATTCAGTCAGTTTGTCAGTGTATCCAGCCACATTCTCAGTCTCTGCTCAATGTTCCATGACAACAAGGTGAGACGGCAGAGGTTATCCGAACAGCTGCTTCCTAAGCTAGAAATTCCAGGCATTGAAAACCATCTGTCTATACATTCACAAATGTATATAAGGACAATCTATCAGGCTGCAGTCCTGCAGCTGCCACTCGATCAGGCCTCCTTCCTTTCTAGACGCGGAACAATAAGACAGAGTTCCTCACTTTGTGTCACACAGAATGGCTGATTTGATTAAGTCCCCAACTCTCATTATGCTAGGTAGGGGTGTAGAATTTCAATGATAATCCATAATGCATGACCAGTTTGTCGCCATGGCAACATAAATTCAAGGTTACTAGCTCAGACGCATAATTGGGCGCGCATTGAGTGCTGAAGAAGGGCTGTTAAAATTCTTGTCATAGAAGAGTCACATCCATCATGCTGTCTAAAAATTGCGAAATGCTCATAATCAGAAGTGGGGGGGAATATCCTTGGAGAATAATGTTAATAAAATAATGATTATATCTAATAGAATTGTTTAAGGTTCTCCCCCCTTTTTTAAAAAGCACTTTGGTTGTGTGTGTGTTTTTTTTAAAAAAAAGCATTTTCAGGCAATAATGGTCAAATAGGCTACTTCTTCAAAATTAGGTAGCTTTGGTCCTGCATTCATTGTCCCCCAAAATATTTGCGCAATAAGCCAGGCCTAAAACATTCCTTTTCCACATATGATTGATCTTGAGCGGATCTAAGGATATGCAAAGAAGGAGGCCATTGTGTGGCTCAAAACAGTTTGGGAAGTCATGCTAGCCACGAATGGGCATTTTTTATGTCCTCAAGAACATTTTCAGCTTGTAAAAAGGGAAGAATATGGAGGAAATAGAATTTTGCTGGTTTGCTTTTTTTAAAAAAGGGGGGATACACTGGCAGCCATTTTAGGTTTTGAAGATGAAAATAGGCAGGGTTGGGGAGCAGATGGAAAGGGAAATGTTAAAAATAGACAGGAAAGGGTCTCTAGACAATATATACAGCAGATGAACAAATAGGTGGTCTGCTTTTTAACTTCCCTTCTCCCACCATCTGCATCTACAGTTCTGGAACTGTTATCTGATAACTGTCAATCAGAATTGATTGATTTTTTTTGTCCTTTTGGCATTTTTGGTGTGTTTTGTGTTTTCATTTCAAAATTTAGTTATCTCTGCAGTATAAAATCATCTTATTTTGATGCTTACATGCTTGCAACATGACATGTTTATTGCATGAGATCGTGATTGTAGTATGGTATCATTACTTGAAGTATTCTCTATATAAGAGGCTGAATGCAGTCCTAATATAATAAGATCTTTTACAGATTCAGACCATGCAGTCTAAGGGGTGTGATCCTGTTGGCTTCAATGGGAGACAAACATATGTCTAAAGGGATTTAATTTTGGCTGGATCATGCCCCAGTTGTTTACTTTCAAGTGTGATCTAGTATAAATTGAAGTGAGTGGTCCACATAGGGCAGAGAAAGGATAAGAGCTAAGCAAGTATAATGAAAAAGCTGACACACAGAGCTGCAGGAGTATCCTAGCTCTTAGTTGACTTCCTGGCCGTAATCCTATACACACATATCTGGGAATTAAAGGGGGCTTCATTTTCAATTTGCAGGAACAGGGTTGCACTCTCACTATTTATCCAACCAGTGCTGCTTCACTGTGACGAAATACCCTTCTCTTCCTTTTCCCTTCCCTGCGTTCTAGTCCAATTCACCTTCCGACCAGGTATGTTCTTGATCAAGCTACTGAATGATTGGATAGGCCTATCCGCACCTCACATGTTGTGGGGGTTTTTGTGTGTGTTTTTTTGGTCATACAAGATGCCATGACTTTGCTGCATAATCATACTTCATTGTGGTGGGTTTGTCACGTTAGTTTCCTTCACTGAATTGGCCAGCTGTGGCCTAAATTTTCACAAGCAGCAGACAAGGTGTTAATCCGTTTCTGCCACAGCAGCCCCCATTATGAAAGCGGAAGTCCTTGCCCAGGTCTTCCACTGACAGGGCTGGGTGGGTGAATATTGCACCATGTGTGGAATTTTGTTGTGCGGAAGAGCATTTCACCAGGTAAGCCTGCACCAGCCGTTTGAAGTGCTATAATCCAAGCACAACTGAGTCATGTGAATAATAATAATAATAATAATAATACAATCACATGCTTACCAGCTACCTCATTGTTTTCTGTCGTCGTTGTCTTACTCAAATCCTGCGAGAACAGAAAAATTGGAGCAGAGTACTCAAAACTCACCTGTGTGGTTGTTGCCAGTGTGGTGTAGTGGTTAAGAGCGGTAGTCTCGTAGTCTGGGGAACCGGGTTCGCGTCCACGCTCCTCCACATGCAGCTGCTGGGTGACCTTGGGCTTGTCACACTTCTCTGAAGTCTCTCAGCCTCACACACCTCACAGAGTGTTTGTTGTGGGGGAGGAAGGGAAAGGAGAAGGTTAGCCGCTTTGAGACTCCTTAAAGGGAGTGAAAGGCGGGATATCAAATCCAAACTCTTCTTCTTCTTCTTACTGAGATTCTATGTCAAATACTAATGCTAAGGATTTGTCCTCCAAATCAGCTGTTTATAGGTAATCCACCAATGATCAGTCTTCATCCCATCCTATGACTGTTCCTGAATAACTTTCTGCTTCCATCCACTACCACCCCCAAACTAAAATATCATATTTCATTAAAGATACTAAAGGGAAATGTCCTGCACAGTCACTTTTTTACTATCTCGATTGCACAGTTTATGCTTCTGCTGTTTAAACTATTGCAACCTGTTCTGAGGGTTTTGAGATGAGGTGGGATGTAAAACATGCTAAATGCGTCGACACTCCTGTGGTATTTGCTTGGTTAAACAGATACGGAAGAAGAAAGAATAATAATACAATAAAACAATGCTGTACAGCTTTAATAAGATCCGTTGTTGAGATGTGTTTTTATTTGAACACAAAGCTGCTATGATACAAAGCTTTCAAATATCACATCTGGAAATATACTCACTTCTTGATGTGTGCATGTAATTCCAATTAATATTATGTAAATGAGAATAAACCCCCATCAGGGGCTATTGAGGTAGGGGAGAAGTGCAGGAGTAGCTTTGCAGTTCTGATTTAAATAACAAGTGACTTTTGTGAAGAATGCCAGCATGTGGCCCCATGCACTCGCATTGTAGAAATACAGCAGCTCTCACAGCGAACGCCCAATTTATATATTGATGCTCAGTGGTGCTTAGCCAAGTGAACCCGTCGTTAGGGGCAAATATTAAACCCCCAATGTGCTTGCTTCAGGAAGGAGTATATTCAAAAGGGCTCTCCTCTATTTAGGAGCAGGCATCAAAGAGCTTACTGGGAAAGAATGGCTTTTTTAATAAGAGAAAAGGAGACTGGTTGAGTTCAAAGGTGTGGATCATTTGTATTTGTGTGTGGCAGTGTGTGCATGTGTGTCAATAGGATATCTAGGATATGTCAGGCAGAATTAAGTGTCAGGCAGAATCAGGGGTTGGAGACTGAAATTGTTGTGCTCGTCTCATTGACTAATTACTCTCTTTTGGTTCCACAAGCCTCGGCCTTTGGAAGTAATTTTTATTATTATTTTAAAAAACCATATTTTCCAGTTTTAGTTTTAGTTTTTTACCTTTGTGTTGTTTTGTGTTTATGGTGAATCGGAGTAAGGGCAGAATATCACGTCCTCTGCTACCTTTGCAAAAGAGAATGAGTATATATTAAAATGTGTAGAGGTTTTGGCAACATGCTCTGTTTATGTAGGTTGGAGCTCCTGCCTTGTTGCGTGTCGAGGTCCCCAGGTCCACCCCAATAACTCACACATCACACAGAATTTTTTGTTTAAGATTTTTGGCATAATTTTGGCCACAACTTTATTAAAATACAAATTTGTGAGTGGTTGCGTAGGCATTGGTTGCGACTATCTGCCCCCACCATGGGGGACAGACTGACATTCCACACGATGCGAAAGTCAGAATGGGGGAATACACTTGGGGGTTACGCGGAGCAGGGAACCTGCCCTCACCCCAAATGCAACCAGGACCTCATTGCTATGGCCCGAGCCCCCTTGACAGAGTGGACAAGCAATAGTTAGCCCCCAATTCCTTTAATGGAATCCCTTGCAGCAGCAGCATTAGAGGGGCAGGCACAGCCAATCCATGCCCCTCAACCAACCAAACCATAAACCAATGCCTAACCGCGAACCTTACAAGCTGTGACGATTTGCTACGCAGTAGGCAAAAACCAAATGGCCCCAGCCAATCAGCCAGATGGACAAAATTCCTACCAGGCCCCCGCTCCAAAGCAGACGACCCCATGACAGGCATAGCAATGTCAAAGCGAACAACCCTATTCTAGGGAGGGAGGGACGGGCAATCCGATGCACGGGCGAAAAGAGGAAGCCCTAGCCTCGTGCAAGGAGTTTTAGTATTTCTGGCTGTCAATCAATAAATGGCAACATTAACTTCTTCCCAACAACAAGGGAAGCCCCAGTCGCATCAGTGGCCAACGATCAATTAGCCCGACCCCCAACTTTGGAGTGTCATGGCGGCCCCCACCACAACACGTGCGCTCCATGAAGGGGAACACGCTTTCCTGGATACAGTGGTACCTTGGGTTACAGACGCTTCAGATTACAGACACTTCAGGTCACATATGCTTCAGGTTACAGACTCCGCTAACCCAGAAATAGTACCTGAGGTTAAGAACTTTGCTTCAGGATGAGAACAGAAATTGTGTGGCGGTGGTGGAAGGCCCCATTAGCTAAAGTGGTGCTTCAGGTTAAGAACAGACCTCCGGAACGAATTAACTACGTAACCAGAGGTACCACTGTAACCAGAAGTGCATTACTTCCTTTGGCCATTTGGCAGCATAGAAAACTTGCGTTAGATATATTCAGGTGAAATGCAAGCATTGGGGGGCTAGACCTAAGGATGATCAGTGAGCAGAGGAAGTGTGGGGGCACAACACTACAGTGTGGTGACTTGGTAGCAGCAGCTGCGGGGGTTGCTTTTATGTCTACTCTCCCGCCTTGTAGCTCCAGGGTTAGCCCTAGAAGTCACCTGCCCAGCAAGCCAAGCTTCTCAAGTTCCAAGCACAGATATCTGAAGAGGAGATCCGATGTATGAGCAGCTGCTTGCATGGGCCAGGATTACACGTGACTGGGACCCCCCTGTGCAATTGGGGATCCCAGTCATGCAGTACAGCTTCACAGCAACACCTCCTCATGCCTAGGCTCCCTTCTCTAGATGCCTGCGCTCTTGGCTGCGCATTGGGGGCAGGACCAGTAGCATGGCCCCACTCAATGCTGGATCTACATATAAGCTAAACAAGCTATAGCTTAGGGTCCCACTCGCTTGGGCCCCCCCAAAAAAAATTGAAGGAAAAAACCCCCGATACTTCTTCTTAATTATATTTCAGTTCAACAATTACTTTGATAAAACAAAAAAATATGCGTTTTATCAAATACAGATAGGTAGCCGTGTTGGTCTGCCATAGTCAAAACAAAACAAAATTCCTTCCAGTAGCACCTTAAAGACCAACTAAGTTAGTTCTTGGTATGAGCTTTCGTGTGCATGCACACTTCTTCTTCTTAGTCTGAGCTTTCGTTCATGCACACGAAAGCTCATACCAAGAACTAACTTAGTTGGTCTTTAAGGTGCTACTGGAAGGAATTTTGTTTTGTTTTGACTATGGCAGACCAACACGGCTACCTATCTGTATTTGATAAAACACATATTTTGTTATGGGCAAATGGCTTTAGATAACTTATTAATAAAACAACCCAATATGCATAAAAACAAACATCAATTAATTAAAATACATCTTTAAATTAATTAATTAATTTTAGGTCCATAAATTACCATATAGCATATATTCAACACAAAAAACGGTGACAATTTGTTGTTGACAAAGGACAGCTGGACATATAAAGGGCCCCATGACCTTCAATAGCTTAGGGTCTCATCAAACCTAAATCTGGCCCTGGCCCCACTCTTTCTTGCATATGAGTGCACCACACATGAAGAGGTTTACATTCACCTCACTTTAGAATTAAAAAAATAAAATCCTTCCAGTAGCACCTTAAAGACCAACTAAGTTAGTTCTTGGTATGAGCTTTCGTGTGCATGCACACTTCTGACTATGCCAGACCAACACGGCTACCTATCTGTATTTAGAATTCAAGTACAGGCTCGCCTACCACATCTACCATCACTGGCCATAGGAGGGCAGGGCGAAGTTTTTCAAACTAAATCTGCTCCTGATGAACCCTGCCAACCTCTCTCTCCCCTGTCGTTCCTCAAGGTTTGCTGCAGTGCTACCATCCTGACTCTGGCATTGCTGCCGCCTACTTGGATGGTGTGATGGCATCCATCCAGGTAGGTATCCGTGACACTAGTGTAAGGAGGCATTGCCCCAGAGACTGTGTCTCAGACCCATTCCAAATGAAAGAATTCCCCATTGGCTCTGGTTTTCGTTGCCCGGGGCATATCTTAAATTTAGATTTCAGAATAGATCTTTACATTCATTCATGAACACATTTCACACATTGGCAAATCTACCCAACTACTAGAATTTTATAAAATCTAGAATCGCAGAATTGCCGAGTTAGAAGGGACCCTGAAGACTTGGCAGAGAGACAACATGCGGCCTTGGGTGGTTGTTTTTTACCAGCAGGCAGGAGCAAACACAGCGGCACAGCGAAGCTCTCATCTCCAAAAGGGGTGAACCTCTTTGAACTGCCATCGTGAGGGTTATAGGAGGACCTGGAGTGCAATTTCAAATAATAATAAACAAAATACGATCATGCTATCCTCGCTCGTCACATACCACTTACTTCTGCGAGTGAGTGCAGAATTTGATCTAAAGTGCGTAATTTATTGTCTCTTTTGCTCAAGGAGCCCTATATCTTAAAAAAAATAAAAATATTCTAGCCACATGCGTTGTTCACTTTACACATTTTGAGGCACTGCATTTCATTGTGTAAAGTGGTTTCTGGGAATATGCCACACTCACAGTCCAGAAGAACACGCTTCAGGTGTGTGTTTGCAAATAACAATTTGAGTGAGATAAAAGCTGTTGCAGGAAGAAGAGTTATATACATTAACTGCACACCCGGTACATTTTCTCTTTATGTTATTTGCCATGGGGAAAGGTGCTTAGTCTTGTGTTTAGTGTGGGAAGTATTTGTGTCATAGCTTTTTGCCATGTGCCAGCACTTCTTGATTGAACCTACCAGCAGCAAGTAGCCTGGCAGTCTTGAATAAGCCAGCAAGCCCCAACATTATGTGCCTGGGACCTCCCCCAACATCTGCACCTACAGCACGAATATCTGTAAGAATGGGGCATGCAGCAACTTCCAGGGGATCTGGAATCCCTGTATACAGTGGTACCTCCAGTTACACACTTAATCCATTCTGGAGGTCCATTCTTGACCTAAAACAGTTCTTAACCTGAGGTACCATTTTAGCTAATGGGGCCTCCCGCTGCCTCTGCGTGATTTCTGACCTCATGGCTACAGCATCACACTAATTCTTGTTTTTCTTTATTTTTTTAAGACCTTGCTTCTTGCTTTGTTGTTTGTTTATTTGCCAAAATGACCGCCAATCAGCTTACAAGTATAAAATAAACAACATCCATACATAATTTAAATGCTCAATAAAACATTTCCATCAAAACATTACAAAAGCACATTTTTTAAAAAATACACCATCATACAATCCCATTAAAAACACACACACACAACAATAAAAGGAGTTAAACAATTAAAGCAGTTGGATGAGGAAGTTCATGTTTGGGGGGATGTTTTCTGTAGCATCTTGCCTGATGAAGAATTTAGGAGAACCTGAAACTTTGCCACACTTTTGTCACATGGGGGCCATCCCTGGGTTGCTGAACTACAACTCCCATCAATCCCTAGCTATTGGCCATGCCAACTGGGGATTCAGCTACATTAGTAAAGAAAATGTGTTTTATATGCGTTATAACACTGTGACACCAGATGGCGCTGTGGAGTTCTGCATTTCGTCAATGTGATTTCCTCACTTTGAGGTTTACAACGTGTTTTCCTGATGTGTCTAGATCCAGCCCTAGGGCTGATAAGAGCTCCAGTCTGACATCCTCTGAAGGGCCACAAGTTCCCCTGTAAATAAAGTTATTGCCTAACTGTGGATTTTGGATGGCCTCATTCCTCCTCTTCCTCTTCCTGGACCCATCTAGCTAGCTTTGGCTGTTTCTTGTATGTATTGCTAGCGTTCTCAAGTTATTTACTAACATTACAAAGGTATACCAATCCTTTGCCTCACTTTGATCCGGACAGCATTCTCTGGCAAGGTGGTTGCAAAACAGCAACACTAAAATATTTTACAAACAGCTATGCATTATACACATGGTTTGGAATGGGCTTGTGCTAGAATTTCTTATTTGTCAGATCTGCAGGATTTTGTTCTAAACTTCCTGGTACTGTATAGTTATTATAATTTAGAGGGTGGAATGGTACTCGGGGAAGAGGGGGGAGGTGAGGGGAAATCCCAGCTATGAAGAGGTGGATTATTTTGACATAAAGTGGTGGGAAGCCAAAGCCAGGCGGTTAGAAAGCTTTCTCTAATGAAGAGCTGCTATATTTAGGATCTGGTTAACATTTAGGAAATTTGTAGGCCGAGGCATTTCCGGGCTGAATTGCCAGTGCTTAAAGTGCAGCTCAGCACTGAATGAGAAAAAAATGATGTTTTCCCGGGAATAATAACTCTATCTGCTTCTGTGGTGGCTCCGTTTCCCCCAAAGATTTGAAAGGAACAGATGTAAAAATCATAGACATTCTCATTAAAATGTAACAATATGGCATCTCATTATGCCAAGACATAAAACCCAGCATCAGAGATGACAAGCTACCGTCTTCTCTGCTGTGTTATCCTCTTCTCATGATGAGAATGGAAGACATACAGGAGGAGATGCATGCAGACAGAAAGATAATAAGAATAAATAAGGTGGTGGGTTTTAGTTTTTTGGTTTTTTTTAAGCCTTAAGCCAGCAAATACAAAACTCCATTAGCATGCTAGATGCAACTGGCAGTGTGTTTGTTGACAAAGGCTGCCGGGATAAGCAAGCGCTAAGGCAGTGCAAAGCATCCAAGCTTTTCATGTGGCCTCAGATTACTGTTAAATCTGGATGTCGGGTGATGTGTGTGGGGGTAATGGGATGGAATCAACACCACAACAAAATGGTGCTAATCACTATCCTCACCTCTTTCCTGTGTGTAATATTTCTGCAAAGTAAGGTAGTTGTGTGACCATAATGGCCATCTTGGGGTCTTTTTATATCCTTGAAATCTACATGTCACTAAGAGACCCTCCTAGTGTCCCTATTTCTGGTTTCTGATTTCATACCATAATGTTCCACTTTTCCTTAAAAGTAAAGGGACCCCTGACCATTAGGTCCAGTTGTGGTCGACTCTGGGGTTGCGGCGCTCATCTCGCTTTACTGGCCGGCGTACAGCTTCTCTGGTCATGTGGCCAGCATGACTAAGCCGCTTCTGGCGAACCAGAGCAGCACATGGAAACGCCGTTTACCTTCCCGCTGGAGCGGTACCTATTTATCTACTTGCACTTTGACGTGCTTTCGAACTGCTAGGTTGGCAGGAGCAGGGAACAAGCAACGGGAGCTCATCCATTCGAACCGCCAACTTTCTGATCGGCAAGTCCTAGGCTCTGTGGTTTAACCCACAGCGCCACCCATCTCCCTCACTTTTCCTTAGGGTGTCCCTATTTTCATTGGTTGAAAATGTTGGAGGGTATGGGGCTGTGCGACCCCCTGAGCCAAGGAGATAAGTAACTCTGCAACCTTTAGAAGACATCTGAAAACAGCCCTGTATAGGGAAGGTTTTTAAAAATCTTTAATGTTTTGTTATGGTTTTTTTATATGTAGTAAGCTGCCCAGAGTGAATGGGACAACTCGAGTCAGATGGGGCAGTCATAATCATAATTGTAATATTATTATGATTATGTTTGAATAGGGCATCCCTATTTTCACTGGATAAATGTTGGAGGATATGGCACTAAACTTTAGGAACAAAAAACAAATCGGAGAGGAAAGCAGTAGGTATAGATTTAGTGCTTGGAGAGATTTCATTGAGGTAGAAGGAATCAATCCAGGGAGTGCCCCATTCATCTGAGTTGAAATGATGACTTCTTCAATATTGTCAATGACCCTTGTCTAGGCTCTCAGTGCATGGCCTACTCTCATGCGGAACACAAAGAGCTGGATACCCAAATGTTTGATAGGCAGGCACCATGCAGTATGCGTAGCATAGGGGCAGCATAACCAGGAAGGGGCCAGTGTGGAAGGGGAGTGGAAGGCTCCATAATGCTTCTGGGGATTCCTTTATGTTCATAGAGTGGAGTGGAATGGGTCGTATTGTGTGTGCTCTGTGACAGAGCGTGTGCATTTCCGCATAGGAGGTCCCAGGGTTTATCCCCAGCATCTCCAGGTAGAGCTGGAGAGACTCTTGCTTTTGTAACCCAGAAGAGCCAATGTCAGTCAGTGTGGGCAGTACTGAGCTAGATGGATCAACGGTCTGTCCTGGTAGGAGGCAGCTTCCTAAGTTCCTTCCTGTGTTAGCGCATGCAAATGCTTAAGTATAAACGTATAATTGATAGCCTGAGGAAGAAGCTGTGGCCAATGTCTTGCCGTCATACCAACAACAAGAGGTGATGTTGCACCATTTATGAGTTTTGGTCCAGTGATGGCAGGCAGTGTCTTACACCGAGTTGTAGGTGCTTCCAGAGAAGGTGTGTCAATGTATAAGATCAAACCTGTAAGGTTACACCTATTAAAAGTTGTTCTTTCCAGTTTATTTACATCTGTTGATTGATTATTGCCCAGTTCCAGTGATATGACCTGAACGCTGTTCAGACAGGACTTCCTCAGTCTGGTGCCTGAAGTGAGCCGTCGCAATAGCTTCCCCTCTTGCACATGATGTCTAAGTGACACAAACAGAGAAGCATTTCGTTGCAAGGATGGCTGTGTGCAGATCTCCATTCATGTCAGTGAAAGGGTGAAACTCTACACACCTGCTCCATTATTTCCAGCATTCAATATGTGCAGTAAATCCTGTGTATTTATGTGATAGAGGTTGAATCCTGATAAGTACTGTTTCGGGGGGACAGGAAGCAGGTGGATGTGGAGGAACTCCCTGGTCTTGATTGGGGTAACTGTGCCCCCAAAGGACCAGGGGCGCAGCCTGGAAGTCATTTTGGACTCACAGTTGTCCATGGAGGCACAGGTCAGTTCTGTGTCCCTGGCAGCTGTCTGCCAGCTCCATCTGATATGCTGGCTGAGACCCTACCTTCTCCCCCACTGTCTTGCCAGAGTGGTACATACTCTGGTTACATACTTGGACTACTGCAATGTGCTCTATGTGGGGCTACCTTTGAAGATGACTCGAAAATTACAGCTAATCCAGAATGTGGCAGCTAGACTGCTGACTGGGAGTGGCCGCCAGGACCATATAGCACCAGTCCTAAAGGATATTCACTGGCTACCAGTACATTTCCAAGCACAATTCAAAGTGTTGGTGCTGACCTTTAAAGCCCTAAATGGCCTCAGCCCTGTCTGCCTGAAGAAGCATCTCCACCCCCATTGTTCAACACTGAGCTCCAGCTCTGAGGGCCTTCTGGCGGCTCCCTCACTGCGAGAAGTTAGGTTTCAGGGGACCAGGCAGAGGGCCTTCTCGGCAGTAGTGCCCTCCCTGTGGAACACCCTCTCATCAGATGTCAAGGAAATAAACAACTACACTGTATCAGAAAGTTTTAAATGTTTGATGTTTTATTACGTTTTAATACGTGTTGGAAGCTTCCAAGGGGAGTCGGAATAACCATCTGGCTGGGGTTTAAATAATAAAACTATTATTACAGTGGTACCTCAGGTTACAGATGCTTCAGGTTACAGACTCCGTTAACCCAGAAATAGTACCTCGGGTTAAGAACTTTACCTCAGGATGAGAACAGAAATCACATGGCAGTGCAGCGGCACCAGGAGGCCCCATTTGCTAAAGTGGTAACTCAGGTTTGGTAAAGTGGTAACTCAGGTTAAGAACAGTTTCAGGTTAAGAATGGATCTCCAGAACGAATCTTGGAATACATGTGTTGGTGCATTCACAGAAGTGAGGGGAAAGCTTTTAGGCTGCAATCCTGCACATACATACATGGGAGAGATCAGTTCCTTCTGAGTACACTTATTTAGGATTTCAGTTTCAATTTTGTTCACCAAGGTCTTCTCAACCGAGTCAATAAGACTCACAGAAATGCAATTATTTTCTCCTTTTTGCCTCAGCATCTCATTTTATTAACTTACAGAAAACAAACCAACAATGGTCAATAAATAAACAAATAAATAAATCCTCCTTGTACAATCAATGGTAGCAATGTCAATAACAATACTGAGATGAAATGAAGCATTCTTCTCTCCCCAGGGTTTGGCTTAATTCCCCTGACTGGTATGTTTATTTGTTTTGCATGGTTTATTATTAGGCATGTGAAGTATTTCAGGTTGTAGTACGTGAAACACAAAATTAGGGGGGGCGGGAATCAATAAGGAATATGTTCTTCAAAAACAATAAAGAAAAAGAAAATAGAAGTTAGATGTTTACTACAACAGTTTAAAAAAAACAAAAATCCATGAAGTTTGTCTCAAATATTTTCTTTTATAAAAATATGTAGTAGTTGGAGGGATGAGAAAAGAGAAACAGCTCTGTACTGTGATTTCTTTTCTTTCTTTTTTTAAAACCCACTTAAAATGTTTTGAATTACGCTTTCCTGTAATTGCCAAAGATTTCTTTAAAACCTATAGAAAGTCTGTGTCACCATGTGATTGCTGTAATTAATATATTTAATATGGGAAAATGAAGACAGTTGGGATATATAATTTCATGATTGGATTGGTATGTGAATGTTGAACTGACATGATGTGCAACTGAGCTTCCTGAAACAATGCTTGCATAGAGAGCAGGAAAGAGACCTTGACTTGCAAAAGCCCCCGGGGTTTATCCTATTCTTGAAATGTTGAGTGTACCTTTTCATTCTGAATCATCTCCTTTGTAAATACAGGTCGAATTAAGCAGTCATTCACATGGCTCTGATCTGGAAAGTATACCATTGTGCTGCCAAACCTCTGCCCAGTTCTGCAGGACTCCCAGTGGCTCATAAACCTGGAGGACTGGAACCCAGTGTGCAACTGGTGGCAGGGCTTGTGGTGGCGGCAACTTTTTTCTTCTGCTCAGAGTGGCATTCGGCTTATGGAAAGTGGACTGTAAATAGTGAGCGCCTACCGGCTCTTTATTCTTGAAGGAAGGTTCAAGAAATATTATTTCTTGAAGGAAGGCACTGAGTGCCCTTTGAGAAAGCTGGGGAAGATCAAGCCCAGGATGTGCTCCACCCAGTGGTGTGGAGGAGCACAGCTCCAGTACATTGTTCCCCAGCAGAAGAACGCTGTCTGCAGGATAATATTTTGCTAGTCTTGTGAGCTTGGGACACACACGCCGTCTTCTTTTCTTCACTTGGCAAGAGTCTTTTCTGAACTATTTCTTTTATTGTTACTCTGCCCTTCCTCTCAAAGGAGGCTCCATTACAAATTGGACCTGAACATCGAGAGAGTTGGTACTCAGCTTGTATTGCTTCGGTGTTTTCCAAATTTCTGGCTACTTGAGCCCCAGTTCTTTCAGCACCACCTAGAACTGAGGCAAGACTTTTAAGCTTGAGACTGGCATAAAGTGGTGAGGGCATGGAGCTACCCCCTTTGCTGAATCCAAAGTTTTGTATGTGTCTGCTGCAGTGCAACGACATCCATGGCCCTCTACTTTTGGGTCAACAAATTCCCAAATTCCCAAACACTTTCCCAGAAAATCTTGCCTGAGCCATTAGCCTGTACCTAGACTCAATGTAGCAGTGAGCAACTCAGTTGCTTAGAGTGTGATGCCCATGCTGCATAAACAGTTCATTTCAGATGATATGACACTACCCCCAATCTCTCTAAGCATGCCAGTTTAAATATGTAGTCGAAGCATCGGTATTGTAATATTTAACTGGTTGCTACTTTAAAATAAAATTGTTGATGTATTTATTTCAAAAAAGTTCACCCTTGCAAATCCTGATTTCGTGGTTTGTTTCCCCCTAGCTTACAGGCGTATTTTGTCCTATATTATAAAAGCAGAATAAAGGCTTTTAGAAACACACCAATATCGGCTCTGTAGGTCTGGAACAGGTTTCAGAATGCTTCTAACATTTCCTCAGAAATTGTACGTTGTTGTCAACCTACCTTTTCATCATGTGGTGAAAGCCTCGCTCCTTCTCTAGATAGGTAAAGAAAGCACACGCGCGCACACACACACACACACACACACACACAATCATTATGAGCCGAGCTACAAGTGGATAATTTCAGGTTTACCCACTTTAGTCCCATTAGCGTGCTCCAAATCAGTATTAATTGCTCCAGCAGCAGTGACTGCATCCGCTGAGAACAAGAGGCTCCTTTGTATTTAAATTTTATTGCAATCAGACATCCACATATACTAGAAAGCTACACGTATAAACCTGAACAAGGAGCTGTTTGTTTCAATGGGATCCTGGGGCAAAATCATATGATTTAGAAAGAAGGGGGGGTATGGGAATGTCACAAAACAGCAGGCCATAATAAGGTAGGCACCAGTATTCGAGGAAAAGCTAAAAGCATGGTTTGTCTGATTGTAGGACTACTTTTAAATGAAAGAAAGCCTTGGGGGTTTGGGGGTTGTTGTTGTTTTAAAAAAAGGAATACTTTGCAGCCAGAGGAAGGATTTTGTGTCTCCCAGAAGCTTGCAATCTGAATGTTCAGTAGTAAGTGCAGAAAGTAAACTCTCCATGCCCCATTCAGAAATTCAAACTGAAATAAGAAGTGAAACCGCAGTACTCATAATGAGTCAGGCCAAGCCCTGTTAACCAGGCAAGCTTGGGGAACTGTGCTATTCCCCTGCCACTACTGTTCTCAGAAATAACTTTCAGGTTAGGGTTTATTATTAGGCAACCTGTGCCCATATCAGCTGGGTTCTTTCTGGAACAAAGAGGAGAAAGCTGTCCCTTTGGTGCTCCCAAGCATTCCTGATGCTGTCTTCATAGCCCCCAATGCAAACAGGAAGTGCCCTGGCCAGCAATGTCATGTGTAGACTGCTGAGCTCACCCACATGGAACTTGCCTGGCAGAAATAAATCATGGAGTCTGGAGCCCTTTCTCATCTGTAGATCTACTTGAGGCAGCAGCAAGGAGCATTTACTTGCGCATTGATTCAAGTGTGAGTAAGCACACCAGCTTGCTTTACGAACAGAAGGCTGGAGTACATAATCACAAGCCGGCCTACTTGTGAGCAGGCTTGACATTTCAAGTTTGCAGGGAAGACTGCTTTTCCCCATGCCTGTTCAAATCTTGTCCACAACCAAAGTGGAGCTCGGGGCAGGGACATCGGAGCCAGGGCGAGGTGTAAACAGCACAAGCTGTTCTTGGGATGTTCCCCACTGAAAGCAATTGGTTTCAAGCATTCTTGCAAATGTCAGCAATCTGGCAACGAGAGAGACCTTTTCTTGACATCTCTGACATGCAAGGGCGTGACTACTTTGTTTCAGTTTTATCAGTGGGTGAGATGCTCTTAGAGAGAACTTCCCTTTCGAAATGTACATGATAAATAAACTGACTTCAGAACAAGGGCACAGGATATCCACAGACTGAACTGCCTGTCTGGATTTGTCAGTTTCAATCTGAAACAGTGTTCATACTCAAATTGCAGGGTGGGCTTCCTCAGCCCTCTAACTTTTTGTGATTACCGCCTTCGCTTTTCTCCCCCTCTCTTAACACTAGGGCTGGATGTAGGCACATCAAAGAAGCGTATCAGTTAAACATGTTGTAAACTTTGTACGAGAAATCGGATGGGCAAAAACGGAACTCCACAGCGCCATCTGGTGTCATGGTGTTATAATGCATATACAACACATATAAAGTGCTTTTTCTTTGCCAATGTAGCTGAGTCCTAGAACTCATGGACTGGAACTTAACAACATCAACCATTTTATTATTTATACCCTGCCACTTGCCCCAGCCACTTTCAGCCTATATAACATAGTGTGTGGAGTAGTGGAGCTTTGCTTGTTGGCTGGGCCTAACTAGACCCATAGCCCAGAGGCTCCCCACCCCTGTCTTGGCCTTCGCAAGGGGGACTCCCATTTGGATGCTAGCACTGCCCCTGTGCCTTGAATAGCCATGGAAGAAATGAGAATTTGGGGAGATGCATTATTGCTCAGCATTTCAGCACTGTGGTGCTACAATTATTAAATGCGCATTCACCTTGCATTGAACTGAAAAATGTCAAGCCCAACAATTATAACTTTTTATCTCTGCAGTTCTCCACTGGGAGGTAGAAGCTCACAGCTCAGTGAGGGCTTCCAATAGTGGAGGATTTGAAGGTCTTCTAGTAAAAGGAGTAAGGAAATAGATCTTTTCATGTAGCAAATCAAAGGCTAAAATGACAGGCCACTATGGAATCATGAGAGCTAGCAACCCTGTACGTCCTTCCTTCCTTCCTTCCTTCCTTCCTTCCTTCCTTCCTTCCTTTTTTTCCATTTTTTCTTTTAATAAGGAATGAATGGTCCCTTTTTAATGGCTGGTCCTAACCTTAGGCAGAGTGAGCAACTGCCCATGAACTCTCTTTTAAATGGTTGACCCAACTGTTAGGAAAAGTGAGGCGATCATCTCAAGAAGCAACTGTTGGAAGGGAAGGACCAGTAGCCAGGTGTTGAAGGACAGAACATATGTGCACAGCTAGCTTGCTGTCCTCAGGTATGGCAAAGGACATTGAAGTAAGATACAACCACCAGTCTAGTCATCTTCTGTATGTGGCATGGGGGCAGGTGAAAGGTCCATCTTGCCCTTTGCCTAGGCAGCAAATGCAGCTAAATAACTGTTCAAGTGGTACAACTTCCATTTGCACAATAGAGCTTCCCCCTCTTCTCCCCTTGCTTGCCCTCTAAATCTGTTTGAGGGGTTTCCCCAGTCCTCCAGAGCAGATTGGTGCGGGGGCACACAGAGTGGAGAGGAAATTTCCACTGGGGAAGCGGACCCACGTGTTTGGATTCATAGATGAACCCACCCAAGTTCTAACTGATTAATCCGTAGGACACATTTTATTTGGTTGGCTGGCAAGTTAGAAGCTTCACTTCTCAGTTTTCTGAGACTATTTCATTTTGGAATGTTGCTGAAATAAGAAATGAAAAAAATAGAACACTGAATTCTTCTGAGAATGAAAGGTAGCATTATGTTTGTTCAATTGTTTTCCTACTTCCTTCTGTCTTTCAGAAAGGCGCCTATATTGAGACTCTAGGGATCTGCAAATATATTTAAATTTAATTGATTGATCCATTAATCAGTTGAAAAGCAGATGATTAATCAACTAAATATTCTTTAATCAATTTACAGCTTTAGTTTAATTACAAACAGGCTCATTTAAATGCGTAACATAATAAGTCATAATTTACCAACTTAATGTCTCATTAACCAACTATTATTTTAGAAAATGTGCAAATAATATTCCGGACTATAAAGAGAGCTTTGTTGGATCAGATTTCAATATTATACGTAAGCAGCAGCTAAATGGTACTTTTCGCTTCTCAACTCTTAGCAAATATACGGGAAGAGAATTAGAAGTCCCAAGGAGATTGGGAAATGAGTACAAGAAACTGAGAGACAAGTAGCAGAGCTACCCTACCTAGACAGTGCAAGGTGGCAAGGAAGGGGGTCAGGGCTGTGAGACGTGATGGCATAAGCAGTGGGTTGGCTCTGTTGCTGTATCCACACAGCCCCAATCTTGTCACTGCCCTGCCTCACCACAGTCCCATCTGCAACAACACAGGTATTGGGATAGTGGTGCCACTGCATGGTCTGTTCCTGCCTATAGATGTCTACTCAAAAGGAAGTCCCATTGAGTTCAGCTCACAGGTAAGTGAATATACAATTGTTGCCACCCTGTCATCCTATGGTTCTGAGAGGGTGTCCAAAAGTCCTTAAGAAGCATTAGGTTCTCTCTCTCTCTCTCTCTCTCTCTCTCTCTCTCTCTCTCTCTCTCTTAGTGTGGCTAGAAGGGTCCAACCTTGTTGTCAGATGCCTCCTCACCATGGCGAAAACTTCTGCAGCCCTTGCCGTCTTGTGTTGGAGCTTTGACATCAACAGGGTCCCAAGGGAGGCATGTTGAAAGCGAACTGGGGTCTCTTCCAGGGAAGACCAGGGAAGGCATTGCTCAAAATAATTTACCGTATTTTTCTGTCTATAAGACGCCCCCATGTATAACACCCCCCCTATTTTGGGGGACTCTGGTTGAAGAAAATGCAGGGAGATGGCCCCCGTGTATAAGACGCCCCCAAATTTTGGACATTATTTTTTAGGGGAAAAAACCTAGTCTTATACACGTAAAAATACGGTAAGTCGTTTATTTATTTATTTATTTATTTTATGCTCCACCCATGTGGATGGGTTTCCCCAGCCACTGAAAATATTCCTGAACCTATTCCATTATTGCCATGTCTCCTAAAATATCAATAGGTCTACTGAAATATATACTGTTCTACTGATGGTCTGAAAAACACATCTGCATAACACAAATCTACTGATATTTTACCTTATATGAATCCCACAATGAAGCAGCAGTAAACTCTGTACACGCGTTCTACACTTATATCATGTGGGTACATATTGTTCCCAACACGGACTGTCATTTAAGTGCTTTTCAAACACATCTAACATGTCTAGTCCCCCATCCCATCTTCCCAACTACACATTATCAGTTTTCCAACTGCACAGTCTTTTCCCCAATCACACATGTTACGTCCAACTGTGCACTAAAAAAATAAATGCCTGGGAAATGGGGATCCAAAGCTCAAATCAAACCCAACTTTTGAAACAGACCCATAGCATTGATTTTGGACCAGACAACTCACAATGGCTTTTGTGAGACTAGTTAGACTCCGTTCCCCTTGCATATAAAGTTCAAGAAATCACTTAGCAGTGACTGTGTTGATGAGAATTACATCAATGTGAAAGTTACAATGGCAAGGCAGGCAGTCACAGACTGAGCTACAGGAGTCTGTTGGCTACAGTTAGCCCCTGAAGGCACACTTAGCTTTCCCCCACAAAACAACAGATCTAGTTTGTTGAAAAAAATACTGTATTTTCTGTAGTGCTCAAGGGAGTTTCGGGACAAGTTTCAGCTACTTTACGGCTTACTGAATAAAAGACCAGTGCTATATAACTCAGATATTTTCTATGCATCTTCTTTTCTAAAATTGTGAACTTGGTGTTAAAGTTGTCAGGATACTAAGCATTTTTATGATGATGAAATAGCAAGCCATGATCAAAATGTGAGCTGCAAGAGGGACTAGGCGGAGTGCAATGGCATTATAATGTTCCTTGTTTATAAAATTATATTATTATAATATAAAAGAAATGGGTGCAGCTTTTTGTTTTCCAGTAAACATAGACAATGCTACGCTCAGACCTTCCGAGTGTCCCTATTTTCCAGGGACAGTCCTGGATTTACAGAATCCGTCCCGGTTTCTAATCCTGGAATGTCCTGCTTTTCCTTAGGGCAGTGTTTCCCAACCGGTGTTCCGCGGCACAATAGTGTGCCGCGAGACTTTGCCTGGTGTGCCGTGAGAGGGAGGCGGGCTCCATGTGCTTAGAGCAACAGGCTGCCGCCCCAAGCCTCGCGCGCCCGACGGGAGCTCCTGCCGGGTGCGCAAGGCTTGCAGACACTCGCCCGAAGCACGGGGAGCCCTCCGTAGGGCTCCCTGTGCTTCGGGCAACAGGCTGCCGCCCCAAGCCTTGCGCGCCTGGCAGGAGCTCCTGCCGGGCGCGCAGGGTTGTAGACACTCGCCCGAAGCACGGGGAGCCCTCCGTAGGGCTCCCTGTGCTTCGGGCAACAGGCTGCCGCCCCAAGCCTTGCCTGGCAGGAGCTCCTGCCGGGCGCGCAAGACTTGCAGACACTCATCCGAAGCACGGGGAGCCCTCCTTAGGGCTCCCTGTGCTTCAGGCAACAGGCTGCCGCCCCAAGCCTTGCGCGCCTGGCAGGAGCTCCTGCCGGGCGCGCAGGGTTGCAGACACTCGCCCGAAGCACGGGGAGCCCTCCGTAGGGCTCCCTGTGCTTCGGGCAACAGGCTGCCCCCAAGCTTTGCGCGCCTGGCAGGAGCTCCTGCCGGGCACGCAAGGCTTGCAGACACTCGCCCGAAGCACGGGGAGCCCTCCGGAGGGCTCCCTGTGCTTCGGGCAACAGGCTGCCACCCCAAGCGGCATATAGTCAATATAGGCACAGAGTTAATTTTTTAAACATTTTCTAATGGTGGTGTGCCTCGAGATTTTTTTCATGAAACAAGTGTGCCTTTGCCCAAAAAAGGTTGGGAAACACTGCCTTAGGGTAAAGGTAAAGGGTCCATTAGGTCCAGTCGCAGACGACTCTGGAGTTGCGACAATCATCTTGCTTTACTGGCCGAGGGAGCTGGCGTACAGCTTCTGTGTCATGTGGCCAGCATGACTAAGCCACTTCTGGCAAACCAGAGCAGCACACGGAAACGCTGTTTACCTTCCCACCAGAGTGGTACCTATTTATCTGCTTGCACTTTGACGTGCTTTCGAACTGCTAGGTTGGCAGGAGCAGGGACCGAGCAACAGGAGCTCACCCCATTGCGGGGATTCAAACCGCCGACCTTCTGATTGGCAAGTCCTAGGCTCTGGTCTAACCCACAGCGCCACCCATGTCCCTTGCTTTTCCTTAGGACATCCCTATTTTCATCAGAGAAATGTTGGAGGGTATGGGGTTAGGCAACCCCTGAGCCAAGGAGATAAGTAGCTATATAACCTTTATAATATATAACCTGAAAGCATCCCTGTATAGGGAAGTTTTTAAAAAATGTTTAATGCTTTATTATGTTTTTATATATGTTGGAAGCTGCCCAGAGTGGCTGGGGCAACCCAGTCAGTGGGGTATACACAGTACAACAATAACAATAATAACAATAGCAACAACAACAACCCAGGCTCAATTGCACTGGCTGCCCAATTCAAAGTGCCTGTTTTGACCCTTAAATGGCTCCGGTTGCTTCCTTTTTTTCTGGGAAAGGTGGCATGTTCAGGTAACATGGTACAGTATGTCACTTGGCCACAAGCTCGCATTAACAGCTACACACAAGATAAATAAGTCAATAAATATTTGTCCCTAATACTGTTGAAGTAAAACAGAGCACAAAAGCATGTCTTGCTATGTCCCTCTTACATCGCTTCCCTGTCGTCGCCCTCCGCACCTCTTTCCAATGAAAAGGATATGATGAAGACCACCAGTATTAACAGGAGAGAGAAAGGAAAGGCCCAGGTAAAGAATCTACAGTGGTACCTTGGGTTACAGACGCTTCAGGTTACATACGCTTCAGGTTACAAACTCCGCTAACCCAAAACAAACAAAAAAATTCCTTCCAGTAGCACCTTAAAGACCAACTAAGTTAGTTCTTGGTATGAGCTTTCGTGTGCATGCACACTTCTTCAATGTGTATCTGAAGAAGTGTGCATGCACACGAAAGCTCATACCAAGAACTAACTTAGTTGGTCTTTAAGGTGCTACTGGAAGGAATTTTTGTTTTGTTTTGACTATGGCAGACCAACAGGGCTACCTATCTGTAACTCCGCTAACCCAGAAATAGTGCTTCAGGTTAAGAACTTTGCTTCAGGATGAGAACAGAAATCATGCAGCGGCATTGTGGCAGCAGTGGGAGGCCCCATTAGCTAAAGTAGTACCTCAGGTTAAGAACAGTTTCAGGTTAAGAACGGATCTCCAGAAAAAAATAAGTTCTTAAGCCGAGGTAACACTGTATATCACTTTTCTCACTTCATTCAGAATGCATCACCTCATCATCATACCTCACAGAGCAGGACCGTCCAGACGTGAAACTGGGGGTTTGCTGACACTCAAAGCTGAGCACTGAACGGATGCTCGAAGACACAGCTTGTGTCCTCTCTAAACTCAGTTCTTCTCACCTTGCAAAGGCCTCCCAGTTACACACATAAGTGAAAATGCAGTGCTTAAAGGGTCACATGGGCCTTCTTTCTGCTTTTTCTTTTTTCTTTGTCTGGCTGGAGAGTGCATTTGCCTCAGACCTCTCCTAAGCAGCTGCGCACACACAACACCCGTGAGGAAAAACACCCTCGCATCTGCTGTGTCATGACATGGGGTGAGGGACGGACGGCGACGGGAACAAAAAGAGACTGCCACATGCCCTGAACCTCTGCCAACAACAGCCTCCAGTCCTCCCCACCCACTCGAGCAGCCATTTCTTCTCAGTCCTCACACTGAATCTGCCTTTCTTGCTTGCACCAATTGCTGAGCCAGTGGACTGGCGATAATTAATCTCCTTTTGTGCAGGATTGTGATGTAGCCATTGATCTTGCAGGCTGCAGAGGGCTTTTGACAAGTGTTGTACAACCCAAACACCACAGGAGGGGGGGGGGGAAGCACCCCTCCTTCATCGCAGTTCATGGGTTTTTCCTCCCTCTGCCACATACCAGTAATTAGATTTCTGGCAGATAAAAGCTGTTATTTGTTTGCAGCATGCATGCTTGTGTGTGTGTGTGTGTGTGTGTGTGTGTGTACACCCCCCCCCCCCATTTCGGAGGTTTTATTTAAAATTATGTATAAAAATATTTATATGCTACCAATGCATATAAAATATCAAGGTGATGTACGGCAACTTATACAGTATATGCAAGTTAAATAAAACATAAAACACCATAAAAACAATGCAAAACAATCATTAAAATGAGTGGCAAATCAAGAAACTGAAACTGCATTGGCATTTCAGCGTAAAGAGGTTGAGAGTTTCCTGAAGGTCACAGACAAGGATGTCTGCTGAATCTCTGTTGGAAGGGTGTTCTACAGTATAGGACCAGGGCAACACTAGGTTTTAGTGTTTAGATGCTTTAGTTTAGATGCTCAAAATGTTTTGAAACGTTTTAAGTTGGTTTTAATGGTTTTTTAATAGTTTTTTGTTATTTAAAAAAGGTTATTTTAAACTGTATTGTTTCAACATTTTGATGTTCGTCACTCTGGACTCCTTTGCGAGGAAAGGCAGGAAAGAAATGTTGAAAGAAGAGGGGAAAACCAGTTGGGCCCCTGGAATACAGGAGTTAACCAGCAACGCTCTTCCAGATGATCACAGAGATTGAGCTTTGATGTTGCTGCGAGGGTTACTTTGCCAATGCCTACAAAACACTGTGAACACTTTTAAAGTGCCATATTAATGCTCAATATTATATTGAGAGTAAATTTCAGTTTGCAGTTGCAGGGATATTTGGGGAGGGTTTTTTATTTTGCTTTTAAAGCATCAGTATACAGATATTCAGGATCCATGAATCTGTTATTTGGCCGCATGGGCATTAGTGATGATAAGTAATTATTTATATGCCACCCATCTGACTGGGCTGCCCCCGCCACCCAACAAAAAATAATAATAGTAGAAGCACAATACAACATCACACACTAAAAACTTCTCCGAACAGGGCTGCCTTCACATGTCTTTCAAAAATCTGTTTGGCATCTGTTGGGAGAGCGTTTCACATGGTGGGCTTGACTACCGAAAAGGCCCTCTGCCTGGTTTTTCTACTGATTTTAATAACAAGGGCAGCTCTGTAGACATAATGGGGAATGGAAGTATCTCAAGAAAGGAAGCCAGTGGAAAAAAACTAGCTTTCGTGGGCACTTCGGTGTGCAGTGAATGTTTAGGGCTTTGGTATGCAGACCCATAATTGCTTTACACCATCCAAGCTTCCCCATATCAGCCTTTCTCACCTTGTGGGCTACAAGTCCCATCACCCCTAGCCATTGGGATGATGTACAGATCTAGATAGAATGTATAGATCTGATAGAATGGGATCTAGAGATCAAACTTGTCTGGGGGGCCACTGGTTCTCCATCCCTCCTGTAAGGTCCTTTCCCATTTCTTCTGTTGGTGCCACTCTCTGCAGAAGATATGCATCTTCTCCAAGATACTAGGTTATTATTATTAGGTAAAGGTAAAGGGACCCCTGACCATTAGGTCCAGTTGTGGCCGACTCTGGGGTTGCGATGCTCATCTCGCTTTATTGGGACGGGGGGATTCGAACTGCCGACCTTCTGATCGGCAAGCCCTAGGCTCTGTGGTTTAACCCACAGTGCCACCCATTATTATTATTATTATTATTATTATTATTATTATTATTATAGCAGAAGGAGATTTGCTTCCTTCCAAAGAGGCCCATGAAGTTTCCCTTTAAGCATCTACCATAACTAGGCAGCTTCAGAATACCTCGTTGTGTTTTTATGTTAATGAAAATAAAACGACTTGGCCATAGGTGGAAAGAACAATTGTTCTAATAAGCAGAAAATGAGTGTCAGTCCCCTCAGACAGAATTACGATAGATGTCTCCCACCCTTCACACAAATACTTCTCTAGGTATTTGGTTGCCTCCCTCCCCACTTCACACACTGCTTTTTCAAACGCTCACCTCTATCTTGTTTCTCTGCATAATGTCGCTTAATAATTCCCAAAGGGGAAATGTCACACTTCCTGCCTTTGCTTTCCAGTTGGAACCCAGAATCCAATTATAAACCCATTAAACAGTGGTAAAACACTCTCTGTTGGGAGTATGTCTTTTTTTTCCAGCGCTACATTTGCAGTATCCATTTACAGCAGGATCCTGGAAGAACCGTTGTGCCAAGAGGTGTGGGCAAAGTTTATAAAAGGAACGACTGCCAGATCTCAACATTACGAGGCAATCTGTCCCCCCCCCCGACCCCCTTGTCCCTTCCCCCTCTTCACTCCCCCGCCCCCCCAAAAAAAGTGGAGAGACTTGCTTGTGTTAAATGATGATTCTGTGCCACACAAGCAATTAGGAAATATGTTGAACAATTAATTAGACTGGTGTTATTTGGACCATAAAGAGAAGAAAGGCCCCAAACATTATTCTTTTAAGTGGTTTTAATTGAGAATGAGGACCCTCCATCGTTACACTCCAAGGTCACATCTGCACTGTACAATTAAAGCACGTCTTTCCCCATGACTTTCCCCAAAGAATCCTGGGGACTATAGCTTGTTACGTTCCCAGGATTTTGGGGGAGAAACTATGTGCTTTAAACATGTGGTGTGGATGTGTCCCAACTCCTATGAGCTCCAGCCCATACAGCTAGTGATAAGAGATTATGGAAGTTGGGGTCGAGCAACATCTGGCAGACTGCAGGTTCCATATCCCTGGTGTAGTGGCGGATAGTGCATTCCTGTGCTTGTGTGTCTACCTAGGGGACAGCCATTGCTTGAGTAAATAAACTCTGAGGTGGGAAGCATACCCTCCAACACTTCCAATGAAAATAGGAATGTCCTATTCAATAATAATAATAATAAATAACAAAATTTATTATTTATACCCTGGCCATCTGGCTGGGGTTCCCCAGTCACTCTGGGTGGCTTCCAACAAAATATTAAAATACAGTAATGCATCAAACATTAAAAGCTTCCCTAAACAGGGCTGCCTTCAGATGTCTTCTAAAAGTCAAATAGTTGTTATTTCCTTGACATCTGGTGGGAGGGTGTGCCACAGGGCGGGCACCACTACTGTGAAGGCCCTCTGCCTGGTTCCCTGTAACCTCACTTCTCGCAGTGAGGGAACCGCCAGAAGGCCCTTGGCGCTGGTATACTGAGCTGAGGCCGTTTAACAACCACAACAACAACAACAACAACATTTTTAGTTATATCCTGCCCATCTGACTGGGTTGTCCCAGCCACTCTGGGTGGCTTCTAGCATACATAAAAACATAATAAAACATTAAACCTTAAAAAACGTCTCTATACTGGACTGCCTTCTGATGTCTTCTAAAGGTTGTATAGCTACCAGTATTTATCTCCTTGGCTTGGGGTTGCATAAGTCCATATTCTCCAGCAGCATTTCTCTGGTGCAAATAGGAACCATACCATCCATCCAGCATTTCTCCAATGAAAATTGGGACACACTAAGGAAAAGCGGGGCATTCTGGAATCAAATCAGAAACCAGGATGGCTTCTGTAAATTTGGGACTGTCCCTAAAAAATAGGGACACTTGGAGCATCGGAGAAGCGATTGGTTCAAATCCCAGGCCTGGTATAAATTCACTGGTGAGCCCCCAGATCTATGAGTGGGATTTTTAGTAATTAGGTGCCACACATGCAAATGTTTTGGAGACTGGGAAAGTGAAGTGGTATTCTTGGAGAGACAAAGAGTATTTAACCCTTCTTCCCTTCGTCCTCCCACCCTCTCACCCCTCTGCTATTATCTCTTTGTTGGGAAATATGACAGCATCTCACCCCCTCTCCAAAGAGTTAATAGCAACTGGGGGAGAATGATTTAGCCTAGGAAAGGGAAAGAAAGAATGAGTTAAACACCTTCTCCAAGAATGCTGATCCCCCAATTTCAAAGCAATCATGCACTGTGTTATTTAGCTTTTTTTTAAAAAATGCATCTCTCAGCCTCATTCCCCCTCACACCTGTGATGTGAGAACTATCCTACTGGCCTCTCTCGCAGCATTGTTGTAAGAACAATTGTGAACAATGTTTATGAAGTGGTTTGAGCGCTTAGGAAGAATGCTAATCAAATGCTGCGTTATTTGCCACTGAAATAATCCACCCCTCTGGTCCTCTCACGACTGAGGTTTAGCATTCACATGGTTAAGCAGAGAGTCCATTCATATGGTTAAACACCTTTCGTCAACTTTAATGTGCTACCACAGTACAGCCCATAAAGGTAAAGGTAAAGGGACCTCTGACCATTAGGTCCAGTCATGGCCGACTCTGGGGTTGCGGCGCTTATCTTGCTTTATTGGCCGAGGGAGCCGGTGTACAGCTTCTGGGTCATGTGGCCAGCATGACTAAGCCACTTCTGGCGAACCAGAGCAGCTCACAGAAATGCCATTTACCTTCCTGCCAAAGCGGTACCTATTTATCTACTTGCACTTTGACGTGCTTTCAAACTGCTAGGCTGGCAGGAGCAGGGACCGAGCAATGGGAGCTCACCCTGTCGCGGGGATTCGAAACGCCGACCTTCTGATCGGCAAGTCCTTAACCCACAGCCCCACCAGTGTCCCAGTACGGCCCATAGCAGCCCATAAATGCTGTGCAAGGATGCACTCCGTCTGTCACATGGGGGGAGGGGAAGCATACTGCAACACTTGCAGGCGGGATCTGCTTCTAATAAGTTTTATCTAATCTTATCATCTATCGCAGAACAGTTGCTGCCAAGGCTCCTTCCAGCCCACGTGGCATTATGGCCTACGAGAGCCTTGCAATACAGAATTGCATGCCAAGCCTCTGCATGAGCATGCAAACCAGATGACCGGCTGGTGTAACGAAGCCCACTTGCCAGGTGTCCCCCACCTGTGCAGAACCCCAATCCCCTAAGGTTCCATGTTCCTACTTTGCTCAAATTTCATTTCCTTCCCTTTCCTGTTGCTGCTTTAGGCTCCTCTCAATCTACATCTGGCACTGGCCTGACCACAAATTTGCATTGATCTCCTGCAGTAAGACGTTTTCATTACTTGGCTAATAAAACGCAGCCCGCTCGTCATATCTACAGGCTTTTCGGCATTTGTGACATTTTCTGTACAGGAAAGCAGCACTTGCTTCTTATCTGTGGTGCGCAGTCCAGGCAGAGGAGGGAGAAAGGTTGTTTTCTGCTGCTCCAGAGAAGCAGACACGGAGCAATGGATCCAAACTACAAGAAAGAAGATTCCACCTAAACATTAGGAAGAACTTCCTGACAGTAAGAGCTGTTCGACAGTGGAATTTGCTGCCAAGGAGTGTGGTGGAGTCTCCTTCTTTGGAGGTCTTTAAGCAGAGGCTTGAAAACCATATGTCAGGAGTGCTCTGATGGTGTTTCCTGCTTGGCAGGGGGTTGGACTCGATGGCCCTTGTGGTCTCTTCCAACTCTATGATTCTATGAGCTGCCCTCAAGGATCCAGGTCTGTTACAGGGGAGCATCACACATTCCAGCACTCAAGGCACCGTATTTTGTACCTGACGGAAAGCGATGCTTCTGTCTTTTCTGTTCTTGAATTCTTGCCGATAATCAGCTACTTTTTAGGGGAAAGCACTATAAGTATTATATTTATACTAGTCTGTCTTCTCCACCCCGCCCCACAAAGTATCTTGGGAACTGTAGTTTGGTGAGGATGCTGAGAGTTCTGATAGCAATGTAGTCTTGTCATCTAAAAGTTTTTCCCCAATTCTGGGGCTACAGAATTACTGTTAAATCAATTTAATTCTGCAATGTACAGTGGTACCATGGGTTAAGAACTTAATTCATTCTGGAGGTCCATTCTTAAGCTGAAACTGTTCTTAACCAGAAGCAAAGTTCTTAACCCGAGGTACTATTTCTGGGTTAGCAGAGTCTGTAACCTGAAGCGTCTGTAACCTGAAGTGTATGTAACCTGAGGTACCTCTGTAGATGAGTCTTAATCTTTCTTTTTCTTTTGGTGCTGTTCCTTAACATCATTGAACTTATGTGCCTGGTCACAGGATGAAAGTGTAGATCCAAAAGTACAAGGAAGAAACAAATTGCTCCCTCAGAGTGACCAGATTGGGTAATTTTAAACGGTGTGTGGTATTCAATTTAGGGCTCATCCACTCTGCTGGTTTCCCTGTGCCTAGAATACATAGTCTGAGAGGTTTCCCAATTGTCCTGTGCCTTCTAGGCATGGGTCCAAGTCATTCTCCATTTGCCTTGCCACTTTCCCTGGGAAAACCTGCTCTTTACCTCTGAATTAGAACAAACGTCAATCTGTGGGAAACCCAATCAACATTTGCTCCAATGCAATAGTAAAGAGCTGGTTTTCCCGGGGGAGGGGAATGGTGGGAGAAGCCAGTGTGGATGAGCCCTAGATTTTACTCAGACTAAATCTACTGACATTCATAGGCTTAACTTAGTCATTAATTTCAATGGGTTTACTCTGAGTAAAACTTAATTGAATACCGCCCTGTGAACTTTGTGGCCTTACAGGGATCCCTCCTTCTTAAAGGCTGTGTACACAACCTACATTTAAAGTGCATGGCTTCCTGCAACAAATCCTGAGAATTGTGGTTTGTTAAGGGTGGAGGGAATTACAGGTCCATTGGGGGTAAATTACAGGTCCCAGGATTCTTTAGGGGGGTGTCATGCACTTTAAATGGATGGTTGTCTACATAGTCCAAGATCACAATGCGTGTTACTTCACTGTCTGCAAAATGTGGTAAGCCAGCAAAATCACTAAAGGTTGCGAACAGAAAGAACTATTCCAAACACACTGAACGTGCAGCAAAATTTCTAGTTTTGTCATTCACATTTGGATTGAGAAATTTCAAAAGATTTTGAATGTACTGATTATTGATCACTACATTCATAATGTGGGTGCTATACATTTGATGGCATGATTTCATTGTTTATATTTTACATAAGTTAAATATGAAACATGGCAGATTGCTTACCTTCACATAAAATTAAATACTCTACACTCACATACTATACCTTCTCCCACTCAGGGGCGCCGACTTATAAAAAATATTGGGGGGGGGCGGGGGCCCATACCGACTTATAAAAAATATTGGGGGGGCCCAAGACCTCCAAACCGCTGCTGCTGGGGGAACGAAAGGGGCGAGCCCCGGGCTGCCCCGACCTTAAGTGAACCTGTGAGGGCCCGCCCTTTGCGGCAGCCGATTGGCTGCCGCCCTGGGCGGTGAATATTAATGAGCTAGGGGGAATCCCTGCTTCTCGCGGGGCTGGCGCCAGCCCCGCGAGATTGTTGCAACCCCACCCCCTCTCTAGATCTGGAGTGGCTTTGTTTTAACTCATTACTGAATGTATTTTAAAAGGTAACTATCGTCAAACAAGGAAAATAAAAAATACCAATATAATTTTGTGATTTGACAAAGCATAATATAACTAATAATTTTCTTAAATTATTGGGGGGGCAGAGCCCCCCCAAACGAATTTTTGAGGGGGCTCGGGCCCCCTCAGGCCCCATGGAGTCGGCGCCTATGCTCCCACTAAGCAACTTTTTTCACCTTCTGTCCAATTTTGAAGCCACCATCCTCTCTTATTCTGCTGCCCCTTTTGCACCTCTGCTTTCACTTTCACCCCAAATCCTGTGCCACTTCCTTCCTCCATTTTTGCACCCCACTTTCACCTTCACCCTCCTTTTCCTCCTCTCTCCTTTTCTCAACTCCTCCTTGCAGAAATACCTCCTCCTCTCTGCTCTAGCCAAAAAGAAGTTCCAAGAGCAGTGGTATGAATTTTCTCTTTGATTCTGGAGAATTAGGAGATTTGCAGACTTGGTTCAGCAGAGAGGAGTGGAATGTCTTTCCTATCCGATAAAACCAGTTGTCCTATGATGAGAATTCTGACTGTTGCAATGCCAAGAGTTTTATTGTTATTTTTTATTTTTAACAATGAGAGCTTTTCATTCCTTTGATCGTAAGGCAAGTGCTATAAGTCACATAGATTTTGAGGACAGTTTCATATTCTAAAAGGATACAAATCTTTGATAAAATAGTTTTGTTGGTTTTTTTTACAGAAAATTAAAACAAACAAGCAGGAAAGAGTGACATTATTTCTTTCTTTGAGATTTATTTCCTGTAATTTCAAGGAACCCAGAGTTTAACTCTTGTTGCATTTGTGAAGTAGCATTGATGTGAAAGGGCAACTTCATCCACTTATAAACTAATTTAAGCATTACTGCCCAGTAGAAATGTGAGTTTATATAGATACAGATACAAACGCACATTTATTTGGAATATTGACATGACATGTCATTGCCCTGAAGCTCTCAACGTGAATTGCAAAAGCTTCTGGCCAAAAAAACTCCCCACATCCAGGCCTTTTATCAGAAACAGAAATAACATGGTCTCTATGGTACCAGAATTTTTCAGGTAGCATTTCTTACCCACCTCCCTATTCTCTGCTGTTGACCTTTGCCCTCTGCCTGTTAGGCAACAGCACCCACTCATGTCCTCTGGGGCAAGCGAGTGGGCCTTAGCAAATGAATCTTGCTTAGCCCAAAATGGAGGCAACTCTTCCAATGCTAGCAGTTGCCAGGCAACCGCTCCCACTCATGTCCTCTGAGGGACGGGAGTCAGGATTAGCAGCTGGATCCCACTCTTTGCTATACTTTGAAAATATATATATATACTGGCACTTTTCAAGTTTTTGGGTGGCTCTGGTGCAGGTCTGCTGTGACCCTTGCAAGCTAGAACACACCTCACAAAGCACATCTGCATGTTAGTCCACCAAGACCTCAGTACAACCGCCTAACTTTCCTGTCTTTGTGAAACTCTGAAACAGGCGTTGTCACCGTCATCTAGCACCTTGTAAGTCGGAGGTTGGCAGCATTTTTGCAGGCCCAGGGGCACACCTGCAAATCTAAGAAATTGTTGTGGGCGCCACAACATTTGCATTTTGAGAAGAAAAACTGAGGGCACTCGGAACCCCCCTTCTCCCTCAAACAGCAAACAAAGCACCTACACAACCCCTAAAACAAAGACAAAAAAGCAGCCAACTCAAATAACAGACAACTCTATAACAAACATATAAAGCCCTGAAAACCTGTTTATATAATACATAGCTGGCTGGGGGCAGACTGTGGTGGAATCTACACAAGTATAAAAAAACACACGGTGAAAATGCTTTTCTAAATAAACATTTTGAAGAATACAGTACATTGAATTTTGCATAGCCATCTGGTGTCAAATTTGTATATTGCGCTTTAGAACACATTTAAAACGTATTTTTTGCAGCTGTGTAGCTGGGTCCTGGGGACAGGGGTGGCGCTGTGGGTTAAACCACAAGAGCCTAGGACTTGCCAATCAGGAGGTCGGTGGTTCAAATCCCTGTGACGGGGTGAGCTCCCGTTGCTCGGTCCCTGTTCCTGCCAACCTAGCAGTTGAAAAGCACGTCAAAGTGCAAGTAGATAAATAGGTACCGCTCCAGTGGGAAGGTAAATGGCGTTTCTGTGCACTGCTCTGGTTCGCCAGAAGCGGCTAAGTCATGCTGGCCACATGAAGCTGTATGCTGGCTCCCTTGGCCAGTAAAGCGAGATGAGTGCCGCAACCCCAGAGTCGGCCACGACTGGACCTAATGGTCAGGGATCCCTTTAGCTGGGTCCTGTGTTTGATCTGAAGTTATACAGGCCTTTTTAAACTACACAAGCTACAGACAAACCATAGGTTGTAATCCAGGTTTGTTCTTAGTTTGCAGCTCTTCATTTGCCTGGAGGAGACAACCCACAAGCTAGGGCTGGGATGACATGCTAAGATAAACCATGGCTTGGCTCACAGGACAGTAGCAGAACCAGAAGAGGACCACAGTCTCCTCTCTGGGAACCTGCATGCTTGCATGAAGACTGTGGTTTGGTTTAACATTGCATGCGAACACGGCAACGATACTTCTGTATACCATTTTGTATGAGTCCAGGGAGTAGGAGTTGCTACAGTACCGGGGCAGGGGACACTTGTATGGCAATTCTCCATATATCATTGTCAGGCGGAACCTTTTTTTAAAGCTCCTTTGTAAAAACGGAACAGTCTATACTCAGTTTCATTGTTGCAGAGGTGCCATTTCAGGTATTAAAGAGAAGCAAAAAAGAGATTTCAGTAGTGGAGGAGAACAAAGACTCTCAGAAAGGTCGAAAGGCCCACACCTGGATATCAATCCGGATGAAATTTCAGGAAAGTGGTGCATTTATGAGCACTGTTGTGATTTTTTGATACTTCATATGCACTAAAGATATATATGCTCCTGAGAATAAACATGTGGTCTAAAACATGGCTTGGGGTGACCTTACCTCCTTATCTGAGTGCAAACTAAGGAAATCCATTCAGCTACTGTTCTGCAGTGTGTCCAAATTCCATACTTGCGCTGCAGTTAATACTGCTGCAAATTTGACATTAAGATGCATATTGGTTCTCCTGCACCTATTAAATGCCAGCCTCCTGGATCTATTGGACACCAAGATTGTGAAGCTAAAATGGGAGGCAAGTTTTAAAAGTTAGGTCTGACAATGTGATTGTCACTATTTTATGTGTATAATGCACTTCTGGAATTCAATTATTGGAGCTGCAAAATTTAGCATTCCATTGGATAAATAACTTAGTGGGAGAAATATGCCCAGTGTTGGAAGGTTCATTGATCCAGCAGACTAAGCCTAGTTGGATGCTAAACTATACCTGATTCAAACACTTTCTCAGAGAGTGGATTATAAACTATTTTAATGGGCAATGGAGAGGGGCAGTTTACCTCTCAAGTATAAGAGCTAGAACACTGTAGGTGAGGAAAATATATGTATGTGTGTAAATGTGCATTAAGGAAAAAAGATCAAGGGGACATTAGATTTTATGTTTCATTCTATGCTACAGTCAACTGAAATCTTTAATTGATTATAAACCAGTACTACCAATAAATAAGTAAACTGGGAAGCTGTAGTGGCAAATCTGAGTTAAAATTATACTCAGGACTGCTTATGCACATTATAAAGAAACAAAGATGGGTTTGTCACCAACTGAACTCAATAAGAAGCTGTAACCAAACCCAGGTATACATGTATGGTCCACAGGCTTTTCAAATGTCTGTTTGCCACATCCATCCTTTACATTAGGCACATCTAAAACATCTTAGGAGTGTGCCTAACAATATTGTGTATTAAGGGACCATTACAAATCTGATGGGCTATTAAAGTCTGTAGAGGCTGTAATCCCATACCCATGTGAGTAAGTACCATTGAACTCATTGCGACTTACTTCTGAGTAGACATGGAGAGGTATTCACTGTAAGGGAATTTTCGTTGCAAATTCACGCTTTCCTATTGGTCCAAAACAAAAGCAGTTTTCCATTTTTGTAGGCATGGTTCTGTTTTTTCAGCATTTTTTAATATAAAACTGAAACTGCTTCACAAACTTTGGAAAACTCTATAATCTGGTTGATAGCTGGATTTTGATTTGCAGACCAGAAAATTTGGCTGATTTGTTTTAAAATGCAAACCAAACCAATTGCTCCCCTTATCACTAGCCCAGTGCATGTTTCCCTTTGGCTACAGTTACCAGGATCCTTGAGGGGAATCAATGGTTCTTGACCTAACCAGTTTCACAAGATTGGAGGAGGGGGGAGTCTGTCTAAGCCCCCCTTTCATGGTCTTTGGAGGAAGGGTGAGATAAAAATCAGATCTGCTCTGATATATATGTTAGCAACAAGCATGATTAAAAGTAATATCTGGAATGTTTTCAATAGACAAACTAAGGATATAATAGAGCCAGAAGTTCACCAGGTGCAGCTGTGGAACTGTGGTTGTGATCACTGGAATAAACCAGGCACCCCCAAACTTGGCCCTCCAGATGTTTTGGGACTACAGTTTCCATCATCCCTGACCACTGGTCCTGTTAGCTACGGATGATGTCCCAAAACATCTGGAGGGCCGAGTTTGGGGATGCCTGGAATACACAGTATTGTAAATAAATATTTCTGGCATTTCTGGCATAAAGTAGTGACTTCCTACTATGCAAAGCAAACAGCATAGACTATAAGAGCATTTTACTTCCTGTACTTAGAATCATAGAATTGTAGTGTTGGAAGAGGACCATGAGGGTCATCTAGTTGAACCCCCTGTAATGCAGGAATATTTCACCCAATGTGGGGCTCAAACACACAGCACTAAGATTAAGAGTCTCATGCATGTTCTACTGACTGAGCTATCCCTGTTTATCAGATAAGTCATTACTGAAGCACTGGACAAGTTGTTATTGAAGCACTGAAGTCTCTAGGTATGCATCAACCTGAAAGTATAGATATATTTTGGGTTTTATTTATTTTGATGTATAGAAAAGCATCCGTCTGCAATTCAGAATTAAAAGAGAGAGTATTATCCCAGCAAAGAAGCTGAGCCCTGAGAAATCGTTAAAAATCGTAAAACAGTGATTGATTATATCTGTTAGCCAAACAAAGTTCTTTATTCAATTCATGAGATCCCTTGGGACTCTATTCATGTAACAGAGCGCCTGTCAATGACTATTCACTATTCAAAATGCTTCAGTCATATGAAAATTGGGGTGGGTGTGGAATGAATGGGATCATCTGACTTTGTTGAAATAGCTAGTCTTCACCACGCCAGTGTAATCTATCTTGACATAATCAGGTATTTCATAAAGTTCAACATGACATCAGAACAAACAATAAATTTAAGAGCGGCCTTCTTGCTTCTTAGACCAATTGTCAATATAGACCAATATCCTGTCTCCAACAGCAACCAATTAAGGATTTCTAGAGGAAATGTATAATAGCAATCTATTCCAGGCCTTGGCAATTGCCCTATTCTTATGGCAATGGTTTCCCGTTCTGCTTAGCATTTCCTGTTCTTAAACTGGGAACACTATTCAAGGACTTGTGAGGATTCAAAGCATTCTCTCCATGGCTGGCTGCCAGTCATGATGGTTATGTTAGGGTTGCCATACACCTGAAATTTGCTGGACATAGCTGGAATACGGCAGTCAAAAGCAGTATCCAGTCAAAAAAATGCTGAAATATCTGGGAACATCCGGTCGTATAGCAACCCATGTCGGAAGTCTAGATTTTGCCGAATTTCCTTAAAAATAGCTCAAAAGTTGGGGAAATGTATAAAAATGTGTCAAGTATATGTTGGAAATGTAAGGGAAAACTGGGTAATGTTTTACACATGTGGTGGTCATGCAAAGCGGTAAAGGGCTTCTGGGAAATGATATATAATGAACTGTGGGAAAATGCTTAGGATAACTTTTATTTTAGAAAACCCAGAAGATTTCTTACTAGGTATAACAGGAGATGAAATACCAAGAGACATCAAAAGACTTTTTATGTATACGACCACAGCTGGCCCAGATGTGGAAAGAGCAGAAAGTACTAACAAAGGAAGATTGCATTTTAAAAATGATGGACTATGCAGAAATGGCAAAGTTGACCGTCAGGATCAGACATCAGGATGATTAAAAAAACCTAACAAAAACTTTACAAAATTTGTAGAATAACTAAAAACCCATTGTAATTACACAGAAACATTAGCAAGACTATTATAACATTTGTGATGCAAATGAAATATAAAAATGGAAGAAGCAAAGAGTTAAGAAAACATAATCAGATGCATGGAATTAAAGTTAACTTTGGAAGCCAGGGAGGGACAGGAATGTCTTAGTATTGTATAAATGAAAATATACAAAAAGGATGGAAATAACATTGAAAACCTGAAAATAAAAAAGCTCAAAAACCGCTACAGCTTTGGTCAAAAAATTGTGTCCTGGTTTTCACTTTTTTAAATATGTCAATCCTAGGTTATGTATTAGTATTATGTATTAGATTAATCGCACCAACAGGATAAAGAACAGCTTCTATCCATGGGCTGTTAGGCTGCTGAATGAAAAGATAACAACAGGGCAACTGACTTTCGGGTTTGGTGGGTGTGCGTCAGTAAACGAGGGGAATTAGGACTGAGTTGTACAAGTGACAATAAAGTATTCCAATTTCAATGTACTAGTATATTCAGAATTGGAAGCAGGAGACCTCTAGATACAATTGCTGAAGAACACAAGTGGGTTAAGTGCTCTTGTGTTCAGGATTGGGCCGTTGTATTGTGTAAATCGCCACTCCACCTGTGTTGACATTTCTTATTTGGGCATAATGCCTCAACAGGGCTTAAATTTTCACAGAATCTCCCTAGATGAGTAAATTGCCACCATCTGTACATTTACCCAGCCTTCTGCTTAAATATCATGGAATCATAGAACCATAGAGTTGGATCATCTAGTCCAACCCCCTGCAATGCAGGAATAAGCAGCTGTCCCATATGGGGATTGAACCTGCAACCTTGGCGTTATCAGCACCAAGCTCTAACCAACTGCTATTCAGTTTGGAAACTTTGCATTCTAAGTATTTTTTTCCCCGTGTCTCATTGATATCTGTATAACTTTAGTACACAATGACCCTGCTTCTATCTGCCATGAGCTGCCCTCATAACTGCCCTTCCTGGAGGAAGAACTGTGAGGAGAGAGACTCCATCAGGCAAGGCCTCTTTAAACCTGCCTTGCCCGACCTTCTAGTCTCTGCTTCTCAATGTGTATTGTATTGTTTTATGTACTGTGGCTTGCCATTGTTTATTGCTTATAGTTTAGATATCATTTATTGTAACTGTTGAGCGGATTTCTGTTTAACTTTTATATGTTGATATTATTATTTTATACTATTCTAATGATTGTTGAATATTACTTTTTTGATGTAGGTTGCCTATTTTAAAGTTATGTTTTATTATCACATTTTTGTATTGCATTAGATTGTTATAAGATGTACATTTTTTGTTTCTTGTAAACTGCCTTGAGTATTGTAAGATAGAAAGACGGTATACAAAATAAAAATGATGATGATAACGGTGATGATGATGAACTACTGCAGATATGTTGCCTCTGGGACTGCCTATTGGAGACTAATTGGAAACTTCAATTGGGACAAAAGATAATGGCTAGGTTACTAGTACGTTGGCAGTAGTGCTAGGAACATAGTCACCAGCATGGCAACAGCTCCACAGGCTTCCCATCTGTTTCCATGAATAATTTGAAGGGTGGAACTTAACATTTCAAGCCCTTAGTGGAAGGATATGAACCTTTTCCAGACACATTTGGTTTGCTACCCCTTTAAGAAGGGAAGAGTGTGATGACCAGGAAAATGGTGTTTTGGGGATGGTGCTTTCCTGGGTGTTCCGTCTGCCAGTGTGTGGTTAAGACCCAAATTTATTTTATAAAACTTTGATACCATTTTTAGTGCAATCACCTCACAGGACAATGGTTAACAGACAATCCTACTCAAAAGCTTCATAGAATCCAGGTGGACTTGAGTGCCAGGCAAGTGTGCTCAGGATTTCAGCTAAACAGATTTGGCATTTAGTAAGCAGCAATTTTATCCGCCGAGATGTTTTGTCTTTTTGAAAATGTGTTTTATAAAACAGTGCACGCAAGTAAACACAGCCCACGTTGCTTTGGTTGCTGGTATTTCTGTTCCGCTGCCATTTGGTTTTCTTTTTATATGTTGTCTTCTCAATTTGTCCTTGCTTTTATTAATATTTACTGCATACCGGTTTGAAAACATTTAAAATTCAAAATGTGCAACATACATTTTCTGAAATGTATTAAATGAACAAATGAATCTATAAAAGGTAAAGGGACCCCTGACCATTAGGTCCAGTCATGACCGACTCTGGGGTTGCAGCGCTCATCTTGCTTTATTGGCTGAGGGAGACGGTGTACAGCTTCTGGGTCATGTGGCCAGCATGACTAAGCCACTTCTGGCGAACCAGAGCAGCGCACGGAAACGCCGTTTACCTTCCCACCAGAGCGGTACCTATTTATCTACTTGCACTTGGACTTGCTTTCGAACTGCTAGGTTAGCAGGAGCAGGGACCGAGCAACGGAAGCTCATCCCATTGCAGGGATTCGAACCGCCGACCTTCTGATCTTCAAGTCCTAGGCTCTGTGGTTTAACCCACAGCGCCACCCGCGTCCCTAATGAATCTGTAAGGAGGCATAATTTCCCACTGAATTGAGCGGACTTGTTCCAACTACGGTAAGTTATATACATAGGTTTGAGGATTTGTGCTATCTTGCTACCAGCCACTTGGAGCACTCATGAGAGATTATTCGGGGCTTTTTTTCAGGGGGAACTCACTGGAACTCCGTTCTGGCACCTCTCAGGTGGGTGCCACTGCCATTCTAAGAGAAAGAAGGGCGTTCATGGTGAGTTGCAGAACCACTTTTTCTAGAAAAATAGCACTGGGCCTGTATTCAGTAAAACGTACCTAGAGTAGACTTGAAATTAATGAACATAAGTGTGCCACGCTACTTAACTTCAATGAGTGTTCTTTGAGCAGAATACAATCCACTCTCTCCAGTTATGGTTGTATCAAAATCCATGGACATTACAAAATTAAGTCCATTGACCTCAGTAGATCTGCTCTGAATATAGCTTAGTTGGCTACAAACCAAATATATCAAATGAACCCTCATTTAATGGTACATGATGTGGTTGGGTTCTTGATGTACCAAATATATGGGGCACATCCTTTTTCTTTATGATAAGCACAGAACCAATACTTGGTTTCAGCGTCCTTTGGAGATGGTTCAAGATCTTGGAACAGCAAAATCAGCCTAACAAATGGGAAATGAATTTGCAACACACACACCCTGGACTAATCTTGCACATTTCTTCTTCTTTTGTAAAATAATTATTAAAGACCATAATCTTATTGTGAACTGAGCATGTGAACTTCCATTCATGGAAGTATACAGCCTGTTCCAGTAATATAAACTGACCCCTGAAGCAAAAAGGTTCAGACTCATTAAGAAAGCTCTTCCCCATCACCCCTCCCAAGAGGGAGATGTACATAGCTTTCCACGCTGTGCTCATCTAGGAAGGAGGCAGTGGAGAGACGAGCCCAGAATAACACTGTCGTCTGCAATCTGTAGATATGAGTATATCAAATAATTAACCTTTCCCATTAATGGCTGGGTTTGTCAAGAAAACACAGTGAGTTAATATTTGTGCTGTTTAAATATTCATTTATCCATATCTCTGTTTGCTATTGGCCCTCCAAAGAGCGTGTGTCGGATTTGTCATACATCCAGGCCAGATGCGTAATGAATGACCTGTTACGGGCATTCTTGGGGCAATACTGATTTGGACCACTTCAAGTCACATGATTTGCCTTTTTTGTCACTGGAATTAAAGTGCCAATTTGATTTGCCGCAGATTAAAATCACTCTCCTGAACTGTTTCATGGCTACTGTTCAGATTTCCGACCAGTGCAGCGACTTTGCAGTTCTGAGTGGCAAATGATTATTATGTTGTTCGGCTGACTAGAAAAAAGAAGAAGAATGGATTGGGAAGAGGTTAACCATAAATGCCAACAAAGAAGAGACCAACTTTGTGCAGGTCCTTATAACTCTACCCTGTGTAGCATCCTAGAATGATTTTACGCGTATTGAAAATAATGCTCTCCAAAGTGAAATCTGTCAGGTGCTGTTTGTATCTTTTGCCAGAAACTGAAGGCACTTTTATTTCCATAGGTCTTCAATGTGCAACACCTAGTTTCATTCCTGCCAGTTTAAATGTGTGACATATTTTACCTCTGCCCACGTTTTAGGTTTCTTTCCTTGCTTCTTCTATTGCATATCTCTGTGTTTTTTTAATTGTTTGTTGTTGCACTTGCAATTTTATTGATTATAGTATATGGTCTTATTATTGTTCTGCACACTGCTCTGGGAACTTCTAGTAGAAAACACACACACACACACACACACACACACACACACACACACACAAATGGCTTTAGGTCAAAAACTGCATTGCAGTTCAGGCTTTAGTGAGGATAAAAGAATGTAATGCATTGTTGGAGCATTACAGTGGCAGTCTTGCGCACATTTTCCTGGGAGTGAGCTCCTTGAACACATGAGGTCTTACTGTGGAGTAAACGTGCATAAGTTTGCGCCCCACGGTTGCTGCAAAGGGCCATCTATCTCTGAGCTCTTTGCTCTCCTACTTTTAAGGCTTGCCGGGTTCTGGGAGATGGTGGGTCTGGAATGCTTTCTAGTGATAACGTGTCAGCCAGCTGCTCTGCCTCCATCTCCTCCTCTCCCATTCCTTCTCTGACCAGTCCCTGACAAGTATCAAGACCAACATCCAACCAGCAAGGATATCCTGAGAGGATATAGGAGATTTTCACTCGTGCTTGGTGCAAATTTTGACTCATTGCTCCATTATTGTATGTCACCCATCTGGAGTCAAACAAACAAGACAGAAAACACAAGCCTCGTGTGACATTTCAAGGTGCACTCAGCCTGCAAGAAATTGAAAAGCTGTAGTTTGGGCACAGATTCCAGCCCCCTTGAATTTAAAGCGCTATAAATCTTTGAAGCTGAATCACTGGCTCACCCAGGCTTATTTTTCCTAGGGGACCAGAATCTTTATTGGGGAAGCTTCATAAGCTCAGTGGGAGAGCACAAGGTTTAATGGATCTCAGGGCCAAACTACATACTATACCGGAACTCCTTGTATGAAACTTCCAGAGCCTTTTTCTTTTTGTATAAGTGGCTGCAGGGCCCTCAAATTGGATGTCGGGGGGCAAGGAAAGCCGTACAGCCATGCTCCCCCCATGAATACTTGCACCATGTCTATGACATGTGAAGAGAGCTACACAGAGTCAACTACTCAACTTGGAAGCTGCACCCCAGAGCCTCATTTTATTCTCTGAATCTCACCCAGCAGCAGCCTGCATTATAAAAATGGGATCTGCCAGTGCTATTTTAAATAAAGCCAGTTGGAAGGCTTAACACACACACACACACATTCTGGAAGACACATATATCAAAAGAAAAATGCTATTTGAAGTTAAGAACATATTTTATCTTGTTTGTTTGAAATGCTTTGCCTTCATGGCTGAATCAGAGACCTTTTCTAAACAGAGATGCAGAAGCTCAGGAGAATAACAATTATAGCCAACAGCAGACAGCAGAGAACGTTGCTTGTCTAAAGCAGACAGGCTCCAGTTTCAACTTCCAAATGCCAATATAGCCTGCCTGACCCCGGCGATAAAGACCTTTGTATGGAAAGGCTAAGCAAAGTTTCTACTTGCAGGTTTTTTGGGGGGGCGGGGGTAAAATGAATGCTTTAAATGGACTCTTAGTTTGTGACATAAGTTGAATATTTCCAGGGGAGTAGCAGTGTTTATAGTGGTCTTTTGCAGTGAAAACTACAAAGGGTCCCTCCAGACTGGCGTGTCTCCCCCTCCTCACCCCCTGCCAGGGCACATTCTGCACCATGTCATTGATGCAGTAACAGTACACTCATGGTAGGTGCATACTGGATCCCAGACCCTCCAAGTGTCCCTATTTTCCAGGGACAGTCCCTGATTTACACAAGCTGTTCTAGTTTCTGATTTGATCCTGGAATGTCCCACTTTTCCTTAGGACGTCCATATTTTCATCAGAGAAATGTTGGAGGGTATTGTATGGAAGTCCCTATTTTCATCGGAGGGTATGGAATAGTGTGATGACTGAGCCAAGGAGATAAGTAACTATACAAGTTTTAGAAGATCTGAAGACAGCCCTGTATATGGAAGTTTTTAAATTACGTTTTTATATACAGTAGTACCTTGGGGTACAAACATCTCGCGTTATAACACTTCGGGTTACAGACTCCGCTAACCTGGAAGTACAGTGGTACCTTGGGTTGCATACGCTTCAGGTTACATACATTTCAGGTTAAAGACTCCGCTAACCCAGAAATATTACCTCGGGTTAAGAACTTTGCTTCAGGATGAGAACAGAAATTGTGCTCTAGTGGTGCGGCGGCAGCAGGAGGCCTCATTAGCTAAAGTGGTGCCTCAGGTTAAGAACAGTTTCAGGTTAAGAACAGACCGCTGGAACGAATTAAGTACTTAACCTGAGGTACCACTGTAATACCTCGGGTTAGGAACTTTACCTCAGGATGAGAACAGAAATCACGCACTGGTGGTGCGGTGGCAGTGGGAGGCCCCATTAGCTAAAGTGGTACCTCAGGTTAAGAACGGTTTCGGGTTAAGAACGAACCTCTGGATCGAATTAAGTTCGTAACCAGAGGTACCACTGTATGTTAGAAGCTGCCTAGAGTGGCTGGGGAAACCCATTCGGATGGGTGGGGTATAAATATTATTAATTATTATTATTATTTCTTTAAAAGGACATTCCTGTTTTCATCAGAGAAATGTTGGAGGGTATGGGATCCACACATCATTCCATTTTATTAGTTGTTCTGTGATGGTTTCTTTTAATGTTAGTGTAGTTTTCCTTCATTGCAGGGGGTTGGACTAGATGACTCTACATTTCTATGATTCTGTTGCGATCTGGGGTGTATACTCAGGGCGCATTCAAATACTGGGTTTATTGCGTTAGTTTTATAAGCTAGTGCCTGCCTTGGTTTCTCCTGTTCCTTTTTACGCTGCACTATATGTTGCATTATGGAACAATGGGTTTTTGAAGCTAAACATGCTATACCTCATTCAGACCAGCCGAAGTGATGTGACACAACAACGGATGCTATCAAGACATGTTGCCATCCTTTATTTGCATGTGCACTTCTCCCATGACTTACCAATGCAAATGGGGTGAAAAGGGTCCCCTACCCGTTTTATGGTCACACATGCACTCACTGCTGAAAATTCTTTAAATCCACTGGCCCATTGAAAGTCTCTAAATTCCTCCCCCTTTCACTTTCATGGGGGGCAAACAGTCCCAGGAAAGGGTGGACTATTTATGCACAACATTTCCGGCGCAACATCCTTTTTTATTGTCTGTGTAAAGAACTATGAAGGGGACGTGGGTGGCACTTGCCGATCAGAAGGTCGGCGGTTTGAATCCCCGCGACGGGGTGAGCTCCCGTTGCTCGGTCTCAGATCCTGCCCACCTAGCAGTTCAAAAGCACGTCAAAGTTCAAGTGGATAAATAGGTACCACTGCGGTGGGAAGGTAAACGGCGTTTCCATGCACTGCTCTGCTTCGCCAGAAACGGCTTGGTCATGCTGGCCACATGACCTGGAAGCTGTCTGCGGACAAACACCAGCTCCCTTGGCCTATAGAGCGAGATGAGCATCCAAAACCAGTTGTCCGCAACTGGACCTAACAGTCAAGGATATCTTTACTTTTACCTAAAGAATTATGCAGAAATTCTGGTTTCAGTATGCTGGCTGTTTGCCCTAATAAATATTGATGATTATGATGATGATGAACAGCTTTGGGTGCAACAGTTGCTGAGAGGAGGGAGATTGCATGCGGGCATATGAGGCCTTCTTCCCCGATTCCTTTACAAACCGTGAAAAGGCAATGTCCAGATCAAATAGATTTACAAAGTCTGATCAGAACTGCACAACATCAGGGCGCGCAAAATGTCTTACAAGTCTCCACGAATGTCCAAGCTAATGATTTCATTACCTTGCTGATTAGGAATATTGGCGGATTCCCTTGCGTTTCGCTGCTTTAATAATGAGAAAATAATAAAGATTTTGCATTCATGCAGCAGTTTCCATTGAGGCGAGGATTTTCAGTTAAGCCTTTGACTAACTCCCTGGGGAAGACAGAAAATATCCTAATTAAGCAGATGGCCTGGTGAAGTGCAGGCAGGTTAGTGGCACCAGAAACGCACTCTACAATAGGCCTGTTGTTCAGCTGCGAGGTTTTCTGACCTTTCTCGTTTTGAAGGGTTGTCCCTTGTCCCTCAGCCCATGAGCCTCAGAAGGATGCACCAAATCTCCACAGTATCCCTTAATTTAAACATTAACCAGGAAATCCGAACAGCTTCACTGCTTCATCATTGGGGGGTGGGGTGGGGGCACAGCTGGGTAGAATTTTGCCAAAGGAATTAACAGCATAAAACCATATAGTGGTGGGAAAATTTGTTCGGTAGGCTACATGTGACACCATTCAATTTTTGACAGACATGTTAGGATGCTAGGGATGTTTCAAGACAATACCGAGGCACTAGCAGACATTATTTCCTTATATCGGGGTGGGAATATTTCCCCTTACATCTAGGTAAAAAGGTAACGTCTAGTGCTTCATTCATTCAAGGGTAGTGCACCCAGAGCCACATACCAGGGCTGCGAGGGGTAGAAATGCAATTGCCTTCACATTCAGATCTTATCAACTTATCAAATCCATGCTTTCCAAAACAATACACGAACCAAAATAAAAATCTCCCCCTTTAAGAATTTTGCAATGTAGTTCCTGAGCCAAGTTATGTGTACATTAATGCACATACAATTTTTGTATTGTTTCTTGTATGTTATTTTAACTTCGTAAAGTCTCCTACAAATGCATGTATTAGTTAAGATAACATACAAAAATTGTTTTGCAGAAAATGTTTGTGGTAGGGAAAATTACCTAAAAATGTGTATTTTAGGAGAAATTTGCACTCAAATGCTGCAGAATCATCATAAGGACTTAAAAAACACACTAAAACAGACCAACCACATACTGATGTGAAAATGTGGAGAACCAAACTTAAGACTGGAATAATGGAGAGAAAACAAAACGGACAGATTTGCCCATCCTTAGCAGCCACCCCCTGTCTCTGCCCCCTCTTTTTTGTTCCTGCCACCCCCTCCCTCCCATGCATCATGGAAATAGGGGGGGGGGCGTCTAGCACATAGAAAGAGATTGCTTTCTCCCTCCTGTGGAAGATGAGTTTGCTTCCATCCTTCGTAGAGGAGACTGAAGCTTCTCTTTCACCTGACCCTGATCTTAGAAATGCAATGAAGAGAAGGGCTTTGGCAGGAAAAGAAACAGGCAGCACTGAACAAGAGGGATGCTAAGGCAGAGACGCCAAGGACAATGCAGGAACACATTGCAGGCTGGATTTGATCTGAGGGCCAGTGATTCTGCACCTGTGGCTCAGGCCATAGTTCTTTCTTGCTAAGAGTCACTCAAAGGCACGAGCGTTTTGGGTGGGAAAGTAGCCGGGCCTATTTTTATGTGGCAGTTCCGTTGGCATTTTGATAAAAGGAGAATTTCCAGGATGCTTAGATCCAGATTTGAGGCAAATACTCTTTGGTGAGGGAACCCCAGCAGAAAATTATAATCACAGAACAAGTGGAGATGTAGGCTGTTACACCTTTAAAATATCCCCTTCTAAGTTGCTTCCAAAGTTTCCCACTTCCCTTAGCATAGAAAAAGACCACATGTTTGGTAAGTTAAAAATGGTTTACTTACAAACTCTTCAAAGGTCTGATTCATGTGCTTTTCCATACAGGGGCAAGAAAAGAAAGCTTAGTTTCAAAAATGAAGAGAGTTTCTAAATTATTTGTATAGAAACACAAAGATGACAGTAGATAATTTTAATAAATAAGAATAATAAAACCACATGGTCTAAGCTGGGAGCATCTAGCTCAGACATCCTTATAGGAAGAGTTCACATGGAGCAATTGTGGGAAGTGGGAGAACAAATAGTTCGGTAGCTTTTCCACCCAATGAACAATTGAAAAATAACTGGCCTACATTTTCTGGTCAGCTCTAGGTTCCCTCTCTGTCAAGCCACTAGTTTTCCCATTCCATCCTCAGATGCAATGTAAGGCTTTTCAGCATTCTTTCTGTTCTTGCCTTTCTGCTTCCTCCCATGTGTCACTGGATAGCCTACCTGGAGCACTAATTCCAGTCAGTCCTTAGGCCTTTATGGAGGTTAGCTCCTCAACTCAGCTGGTGGCAGTCATAGTAGCAACAACTCTAGCAATAATACACATACAGTATTTTTAGCTCTATGAGACGCACCAGACCACAAGACGCACCTAGTTTTTGGAGGAGGAAAACAAGAAAAAAATTATTCTGAATCTCAGAAGCCAGAACAGCAAGAGGGATTGCTGTGCAGTGAAAGCAGCAATCCCTCTTGCTGTTCTGGCTTCTGGGATAGCTGCGCAGCCTGCATTTGCTCCATAAGAGGGAAAAAGTGAGTCTTATAGAGCAAAAAATACAGTAATTCACAAAGAGCCTAAGGTTCAATCTCCAAGCAGCGCTTCTAGCTGGGCCTGGAAAGACTTCTCACTGAGACTCTTTCAAAGACACTCAGTCAGTGCATACATTACTGAGTTTAATGGACTTGGTATAAGGCAGTTTCTTAAGATTACTGTGCCATTCAATGACCAGTTCTTCCCTGTCAACAGCTAGCAGGTATTTACGCATTCTGTGACATCACTGTAACTCATGAGAGGGAGATCTGAAGAAGGCAACAGTACCTTTTTAGTTTATTACACACACACCAGTCTATGGCTTTTTCATGATAGGACATGAGTTTCTTACCTTTCTGGTGGAAAATAAGCTGCAGGCAAGGTGGAGAGAGCAACCCCCCCCCCCACACACACACTAAGTGTGATTTTCTTTTTATCCAAACCTTTATAGAGCAGTTATGCTGGCTGGAACAGATCTGTTCTTCCAGATCTACAGTTTTCTTCGCTACTCAAATTATGGCATTTCCGAGATGACATGTGGCTTGATTAGAAGATCCACTCACCCTCCACATCACCGGTCATCATGATAGCCATTTTGCAAATTATATATATATATTTTGATGTTTACATATTTCTGTTTTCATGCTTATTTTCACAAGGACCATACCACTCCTTCTTCCGTATTATTGACGCCGTGTAATTTCTGTTCCTCTACTAGATTTGAGCTCAACCTTATTTTGAGGATCTAGCCTTTCAAGGCTATAAGCAGTATTCCAAATAAATAAATGTTTAAATATTTGCACGGCAATGCACAGTAGGCAAGCAAGACAGTTGCTTCCCATAAGCCTGATGATCCTGTGCTCCCTATATGAACAAATGAAAGAGCAAGAGGAATGTGACTTTCCTCCTGCAGACTGTATCCACCAGCCCCATGCAGCTGCTTTTGGTTGGGCTAAAATATCTTGAAATTGCTATTGTGTGCAAACACATCCAAGATTCTATTAAAGATATTGCCATTTGCAGAGAGGGTGGTGGTGTATGTCCCCCCCCCCACCACTTTAATTTATGATATGGTCTATATTTAATAATAAGCTAGAAGACCGGTTTCTTCTGTTGTTGTTGCTTCTCCAAACCCACCACCTATCCCGTAAAATTGTGTGTATGTCATTTGCTGCTTGTGAAAAGCAGGTGTTCTCAAGCCAATTGGAACAAATCCTTGTTTTGAAATGCAAATGACTTTCACAGCGTCTGCATAGTTTGAGATAAAGCAGGCCCACAATGAATTAATCCTAGTTCAATGCAGTTCATTATCTGGAGACTATGACCAGGGCAGCTTTATATTTGAATCAGAACAGTGGGACACCAACAGGTAGAGGACTCCTTCTCCCTCCAACCAGCTATTCCAATGAATCTGCTTTTGGAAAACTGACTTACAGAGAAATAACTTTCTCTCTCTCTCTCTCTCTCTCTCTCTCTCTCTCTCTCTTTCTGTCTCCTGTGTCTGGCCCTCCTGATATAAATCTACTCCCAAAATATCACATTCAGATATGACATAAAGGGCATTACTGTTGAAAATGGGCCATTGGAGATGACCTAATCTATGTCAGCCTGATATTTGGAAGGAGTTCCATTTTCATTATAATTTCCTTTCTGTAAAGCAGTCCTCCCGGTCCAAGGGTGTCAGCACTACATCCTTGGGCTGGAGGGACATTGGCACAGCAGGTTTACCTATTGAAATCGCCTCCAGAGCCAGTTCTGCAAGCCATTCTCCTTCTGCACAGTCCTCAACCTCATCCCCTGAAGAAGCAGAATCTGACCCCAGAACCATTACACTTTGTCTGAAACCAGACAATAATGGTCCTGTTACCTAAGGATGATGGGAGTTGTAGTCTAAAAACGGCTGGTGACCCAAGTTTGGGGAACTCTGGTGTAGACGGTAGTGAGTTAATGGTCTTACTCGACAGTGGTTTGTTGCTGTGTGCCCTTAGAATGAGGGAATAGGTTGCTTCTGAGCTAATCCCAGGAATTTGTTTTCATTTACCAGATCTGAAATCACTGTCCTGCCACACACTCAAAAAAATCCATGTCTCATTCATCTCCACAGCCTAATTTAGAAGAAGAAGAAGAAGAAGAAGAAGAAGAAGAAGAAGAAGAAGAAGAAGAGCTGATCTGTGACAAATCACTCAGAAATCTGCCAGTAAATCCCAGTTGTGCTCTGCCCATCCTTGTATTACACTAACCATGCTGTATGAATCAGTGCAATTGGAGGGCAAATGGATTCAAATATAATGAAAAGCAGGTCTTTATTATTACAAGTAGATGTTTTATTACCTTTTATAGCTCCTTTGTACTTCTACTTGCCTTAGAACATCTGCCCATCTGCTTGAAATGTGCATATCAATCAGATGTTACAACTCTAATTTTACACAAAAATGGAAGCGTAGGTTAATTCTGAGCACTGATGAAGAAGAGCAAATGAGAGAAGCCAGTAATTTGCTCTACTGGTGGAAAAGGTGCCCAAGGAAAGTAGCAAACAGAGGTAATATTGAGCAAGACACATTCACTACAGGCAGATCATACATTTAAAGTACATTTGATGAACGTTTGTTGTTTTAAATTATATTTTTATTAAATTCATCCAAAGATTACAGGGCGGTTCACAAGATAAAAATACAAAACGAGAACACAGAATACATAATAAAAGCAAGAACAAAAACAAACCAATAACCCCATTCCACCCTAACCATACAATCCGATGCGTAACTATTCAATAGAAAATCCCAAAGTATTTTCAGGTAAGTATTATAAAGCTGAAGTAGGAAATCCATGGTTAGCAGGCTGGATCTGGCCTGTGAAACCACTACTAGTGGCCTTCCACTTGGGGATGGTCCAAGACATTTTGGCACCTGATGCGAATGACAAAATGGCAGGACCCAGAAATTAGGGGTGATCAAAGATCTACATCATGAACAAGGGGGAAAGTAATATCTACATTGGGAACAAGGGAGGGGTAATCAAATCAAACTTACCTGACGGCAGAGGAAGAGGTACAGTCTGAATGTGTGTGAAGTTGTGGGTGTTTGGTTTGTGGGTGTGGAGTGTGCATCTTTGCTATACAGGCAGTGAGTGTTTTAGGTGTGTTCGATATGAGCATGATCCAAAAGCGTAACAAAAAGGGGCGGAACGGGGTGTTTTCAGGCTTTTTCCATGGTGTTTCAAATACAGTGGTACCTCTGGTTACGTACTCAATTCGTTCCAGAGGTCTGTTCTTAACCTGAAGCACCACTTTAGATAATGGGGCCTTCCGCTGCCGCTGTGCCACAGCCACACAATTTCTGTTCTCACCCTGAAGCAAAGTTCTTACCCCGAGGTACTATTTCTGGGTTAGCAGAGTCTGTAACCTGAAGCGTATTTAACCTGAAGCATATGTAACCCGAGGTACCACTATATAAACAATTTCATTTAGATGCATAGTGCCTTGGAACGGAACCCCCGGGTAAATCGGGAGTTGCCTGTAGGTGTGCGAAAGAGCAAATAAGTGTGCTTTGGCCATGCACACTGCTGGCAAGCGGTCCTTGATGGGTTGCCCAGCTTGCAATATGGCCCCTTGGCTAAGAAAGGTTAGCCTTCCCTGGTGTAGAGGATCATTGCCTAAAGCAGGCAAGCCTGTGGAATAGCTACGTTTGGTCACAGATGGGGATTTGTTTGTTTGTTGTTTGCTCAGACGCAGTTTTCCAATAATGAATACTTGCAATGCTGTGCCTTCTCTGCAGCTGTGTAAAATGGAGTTGAGAAATTTCAAAAAGGCTTTGACACGGGAGTCACCTTTCTTCTGAGCTGTAAAAGATAGCCCTGATAAGCAGCTACTTGGCTGTTGATTTAAGATCCAGAGATACAGTTGAGGGCATGGGGGGAAGAGAGAGGAAGAGAGAAGGTCCTCGATGTCAGGTGATACTTTACTGCTCATAAAAACCACTTCAGCCAGAGGGGTCGGTCTAGCTATATCAAGCACTCTAAAGGCAAAGGCATCTTATTTTAACCCTACACATGTTGTGAAACAATTCATCTTTTAGAACATCAACCAGAAACACTTCCAGCAGGTGAGGTGGGAGGGAAAACAACCCTACAAGTGCATTTCCACCTGTGCATGATTATACCATTAGCTATAAATTGAATTTGCTTCCTTTACTAGTTCCAGAGGGGCAGTTGTGTTAGTCTTTTGAAGGAGATTTGTGGTGCCTTAAGGGGTAACGCATTTATTATGGCATAAGCTTTTGGGGACTACAGCCCAGTTCATCAGGTGCACAAAGTACAGATAGTGACCATTTCGCACAGGGGTTCCGTTCCCAGCCCTCATGCACGTTGGCGGAGCACACATAAGCACACACTACCCCATTAAACCATGCCACTGTCCCATTCCACCCCTCATTTTGTCCTCATTCTGCACTCTTCCAGGTCTAAAAGGACCTGCACATCAGTGATCACACCTCAATTGGATGTGCCTAAAATGGTCGCTGTCTCAATCACTCTGAGTTACGAGTACAGTGGTACCTCAGGTTAAGAACTTAATTTGTTCCGGAGGTCTGTTCTGAACCTGAAACTGTTCTTAACCTAAGGTACCACTTTAGCTAATGGCGCCTCCCGCTGCCGCCGTGCGATTTCTGTTCTCATCCTGAAGCAAAGTTCTTAACCTGAGGTACTATTTCTGGGTTAGTGGAGTCTGTAACCGGAAGCGTATGTAACCTAAATATCTGTAACCTAAGGTACCACTGTATATATGCACATACAGTGGTATCTGAGGTTAAGTACTTAATTCGTTCCGGAGGTCCGTACTGAAACTGTTCTTAACCTGAAGCACCACTTTAGCTAATGGGGCCTCCTGCGGCTGCTGCGCCACCAGAGCACAATTTCTGTTCTCATCCTGAAGCAAAGTTCTTAACCCGAAGCACTATTTCTTGGTTAGCGGAGTCTGTAACCTGAAGCGTATGTAACCTGAAGCGTGTGTAACCTGAGGTACCACTGTAGTTTCAGGGGTCCCAACTTGAACAAAATATCGGAAGGGGGCCAGGTAAGCCCTGTTCTGCATAATCAATCACATGATGCGGTACACGAACACCATTTGAATGGCAGTATCCATCAAAAATTGTGCGGTGGCAGCGGAAGCCCCATTAGCTAAAGTGGTACCTCAGGTTAAGAACAGTTTCAGGTTAAGAACGGACCTCCAGAACGAATTAAGTTCTTAACCAGAGGTACCACTGTACTGGAAGGAAAGAATACACAGGAAGACATATACTACTGAAAAGAATATGCAAAAGGTGCGTTTCAATATTATAATATTGAAAACTACTTTGCAAAAAAAATGATACAAGAGGTAAATTGCATACCATAGCATGCATGTTGGGGAAATTCACGCTATAATATGGAGGAATTTTCACGAGGGCTTTAAGAAAACCACAGAATGATGTGGCGATGTGGAGAGCTGAACTTGAGATTGGAAAAGGAGAAGCTGAATTTTTTCAAATTCACCCAGTTCTCCTATCCATCCACAGCTTAGCCATTTCAGAAAGTTGACCTGCCAATGTGTGCATTACAGAAGCAGTCACAGTTACGTGACTAATTCAAGGCCTAAGCAAAAGAGAAGACTAAAAACTCCTGTTGCAACCCCTGTAAGATGTCTTGTGTCTTCTCCCTTAAAAAAGCCATTTTTCAAATTGTTCAAATGTTCACTGCTCTCTGCGTAGGTGTGGACTGACTGACTCAATTAGAACTAGCTACCAGCAAACTATGGCTGCCATTCTGCTTCCAATTATAAACACACATGAGGCTACAGTCCCTAAACTCCCTTTTTAGGGACTGGTCCTAGTTGAACTCCATTGTACTTAACTTCCAACTAAACACTCTTAGGATTACTTCCAACCAAACATCCCCTGGAAATGAATGGAGAGAAAATAGCAGGTCTGATTTCTGAAGCAACATATTTTATTTATTTTTTTTACCAAAAGTGGTACATGGTTTGATCATTCTTTTAAACTGGAAAACAATTATGGAAAAGAAGAAGCTTTTATTGCCAATTAAAGGGTTTTGTGAGGTCATAGCATTTGAAGCCACCCTGCCATTTGAGGTCTGGAAGGCAGAATCCTGCCATTAAATGAAGGGTGTTTGACTAGGACTTGGAGCAGGGATTCCTCCTAAGTGGGCCTGAACTTTCATTTCATTTTATTTATTTGGGCATTAAATGAATATTCTCCTCTTCCATCCAAAATGACTCCTGGAGAAGCTCATATAGACATTCTGAAACAATACTGAAATCAACAGCACAACATAAGCGTGGGCAAATCAGTCAATTTTTGCTCCTTGGGTTTCTCATCCCCCCCCCCCAATTTTACATTAATGTCAAAAGCGATTTGCGTTAAAAAAAAATATGCTGAAAATTCACCAGGTTCTTTGTGAACAATTATTCTGTTAACCATGGTTGTGTGCAGTTTTGACCAATATATGGCTTTCACCTATTATAATTCTTTTTATTGGTTATCTTCACTAATATATGTGTTTTTATGCATACTTTCCCATAATATATTCATTTAGGGATGTATTAATTGGTTGGAGAATTGTGTTGCAAAGTTCAGAGAAGGGTGACTTTTGAAGGATAGTGGCCTTTTGGTTTGCATATTGATTCGAGAAGTGTGAAATGGGTAGTTCTCATTAAAATGCAAACAAAATAGAATTTCACCCCCATCCACATACAATGCAATGCATTTGACAGTTTGGCAATGTCAACATTAAAACAGATAAACGGGACCTATATAAAGCTGTTGAAGTAGGAGTTCCTATTTGGGCTTCTAGCCAGCCAGCCATGCCTTTTTTTTTCTTTTTTTTTTTTGCTACTCCATGCCACTAGCTTATCTCTGAAGCTAAATGGGTGGAAATGACCAGTATCTGGAAGAGAGCCTACTATGTTGTGTTGGCAGCTCTGAAGTCTTCTGAAGGAGGTTGGCATACAAATGCAAGACATGAAGAAATAGGACACTACTCCTAAAACTGTCCTTTCGGGTATGCTCTGTGCCTTTTTTTAATCTTGAAAAAAGTCACATCATTTGCTTCCAACAGCAGTACAGGCTTCCCAGCATATTTGAGCAACTTGTGCTGCCAGACCAGGCGGACTCTGCATTTCTGCTGGAATTTCTGGAGTCCCACAGTGGTTGGCTGCTGTTCAGCAAAGCTGTGAAGGTGAAAATCTCAGCCTTTCATAGGACTGCTGCTCATTATGGTACATTTAGAGCAGCTGCCAGTAGTCAACCTTGGCTGCTTGCATGAGCTACAGATGTTCTTCTATATCCGAGGAAGGCTGGGTGTGTAGCCCTGATAGGATAAGAGAGAACCTTCTGTCTTCTGAACTGGTTCCCTGATCTTTCTATGATCAGGGAAAGATCTTTCTATGTTTTGGATATTTTGCCCCCAGCCTCTGCTATTATGGCAAGCAGCCAACTCAAAGGATGGAAGAAAGGGCCGCTGTACAACCATAAGACCTTTCAATCCATCAGATGCATGACCAAAGTGGTGGGATTTGGGGTTTGAAGAATCTGGTCCTCGTTTCAGCTGAGAATGTAAAGAGCCCTGGTAGCAATGTTAACAGTGAATAGAACCAGAACAAAATCCCTAAGCAATGCCTACCTGCCCTAAGCATGGGGCTGGCAAATCCCCTGTTTCTTCCTAGGTCTACATCACCACTCCTTAAAGTGTCTACATGCAGAAATTCTGGAGCACCCATCTGAAACAGATTAGGCCTGTTTCAACCACACTGGGAGAAATGTTATTATTTTTCCTTGTACTAGTAGAGACATCTACAAAAGCAAGTCTTTGATGAATGGTTTGCCACTGTATTTGCAAGAGTACTTGCCCGTATGAATGGAGTGTAAATCACGGAACGTCTGGCCTGTGGCTGTTTAATGTACAGGGCACCTTGCATTTGTTGCTCTGCGCAAAGTCAGGCCAACAAGTAGTTAAATCATTTCTCTTCCCCTCATTTAGTGCCTCTTGCACACAAGAGATCCCGTGCTCCTTCACCTTTTCCCCATGCAGAACCTATTACACACACATAGGCCTTTCATTCGCTCCATATGCTCCATGGTGCTTTCCAGGAGAATTACAATAACGTGGCTCCTACTGCCATGCCTGTGTAATTAACCTCTGGTCTTTCAACTGTATTTTGATACACTTGAAATGCTACCTAGAATTCCAAATCCCCTACACATTAAGCAGACCATGCTGACAAGCCTGGCTTCTCTGCTCATTTTATCAGAGTTAACTTCCAAATCAGCACTGACTTAAGCAGTCGGCCCAATTTAGGGAGCTAACGAAACCATCCAGGATCCAGTCTGTTCTCCCCACCCCCCCAACCCCGTGGAATCAATCAATCAGTCAGTTGTCAGTCAAGGGGGAGAAGGAGACACCATAGCACCTGCCCAGAGAAAGGAGAAGGTAGCTTCTCTTAAGGCAACCTTACACATTTCAGAGGCTCTCGGCTGGATGGTTAGACCCCATTGCTCATAAATCTCCTCCATCTCTTGCCTTTCCTTCTGCTGCCTACAGTCCGCTGCTTTGCCTCCTAATGCATTTTCAATGTGGCATGAATGTTGTCCCATTCAGAGGACAATGTCGGCATTCTCGTTTTCTTTGCTCAATATGTTCTCCAGCTTCTTGGAAGCTATGGGAGCAGCAGTAGTTAAGGGCATAGGATAAAACTGGGCATCTTCTCCTGAGCAGTTGAAAGGGTTTTCCACTAGCAAAGCTGCCATTGGCAAACTCCCTAATCTGCACTCCCTGAAACAATATGCAAACCAAAATGCAGAAGGTCTTTCAGAAATCACACTTTTCTGAATTTTGCGATTCAGTTCTTTGAAAATGTACCGTTCCCCAGCATTTGGTGCCAGATGCCCAATTCTTTTTTGTATGACTGAATTCTCTCCAAGGCCAAGTGCTACCAAGTTGGCATTATTGAAGTTTTCAAAATGACCCCACCTCAGAGTTCCAGCTGCCCCAACAATTAACATGGACTCTCTCTCCTCCAGGTCTTGCAAAACTTAAACAGCTCTTATTACTATATTTGGAACCTCGCATGTACATAATGGGACAGTTGTCACTATGGTGGGTTTTAATTGTTCTTTAAAAAAAATTTATGTACACAGATTAGAAATTCTGAATCCTAAGTAGCATAAAAATAAATACAGAGCAAGGAAGTTAAACTCCATGATTACCTTTAATTAGAGTGGCCTTCCTCAAACTGCTGGTCTCCACATGTTTTGGACTACCCATCAGCCTCAACCAGTGTGAGAGCCAGTGTGGTGTAGTGGTTAAGAGCGGTAGATTCGTAATCTGGGGAACCGGGTTCGCGTCTCCGCTCCTCCACATGCAGCTGCTGGGTGACCTTGGGCCAGTCACACTTCTCTGAAGTCTCTCAGCCCCATTCACCTCACAGACTGTTTGTTGTGGGGGAGGGAGGGAAAGGAGATTGTGAGCCACTTTGAGACTCCTTAGGGTAGTGATAAAGTGGGGTATCAAATCCAAACTCTTCTTCTACTCTTCTTTAGCCAACATGGCCAATGATTGGGGGTGAGTTGTCGTCCCAAACGTCTGGAAGGGAGCAGGCTGTGGAGGGCTGAAATAGAGGATCAGTCTTCTCTACCTCATCTCATGTCAAATAGGTTATATGTTATGCAATCCATGATCATCCATCACTTCCCACCCCTCTCTCCCACAACCATGCATTTTCCTTCACGTTCCAGCCCCCATTTCATTTGCTGCATGTCACCTTTGTATCTTGGTTTTCTTTAATCCTTCTATTGACTTCAGGTTTCCCCCCTACTCACCCAAACTATATGCTGAAGTGTGACTCATGTATCACTCTTCAAAACAGGCACAATATGGCCAGCACAGTTAAAATTATTCCCGTGAGTCATGTTCCGGCAGCTGAAACCACCACCATACTCCTACTTGGAGAGAAGATGCAAGTCACATGGAGTGTGGAGGTTGTCATTTCAGGACAGCCATAATTGTATGGGATACAGATATTGAAGAGGTCCCACAATGGATAGTTGATGTATCCACAAATACTAAAGATCTGCTCCTGTGTAGAAGAAAAGGGCATGGCATGTGTTTACTCTAGGAAATATTTCCACTCGCAGTCACTGGAGAGAATTCAGAGGAAGACAACTCACAGCTAAATGTGGGGCACACATCTAGCAAATGCCAACAAGACTTGGCCTATCTCACAGTCTTGGTTCTCAAGATACAGAATAATTGCTATATTAAGAGAACAAGGGTGAGTTCATAGTGAGTTCCGGCACCTCTTTTTCTAGAAAAATAGCATTGGGTGGAGATGGACTGGAGAACCAGGTATGATACCATGGGATACGAATTAAAAAATACAGGTTTGGGTTTTGACTTAGACATACTTAAGATTAGTCCCACTGATTTCAATAGATCTTTTTTTTCTAAGTCTGGCTCAAACCCACGTACTTTGGAAAGCTGTTTGTTCACTGTCCATTTGGGCACCCTTCATGCTAGTGTGGCAGAATTTTGCATTATGGCTTCTGAGATCAAGAATTTTTTTTGCCTATCTCTAGATATGATGGGATGCCATTTTTAATCAAGTTGGTGGACTAAACCTTTCGAGATTGCACAGATTTTCACCACTGATTTCAAAACTGCTCTGTTTTTTGTTGAGTAATTCCTGGGCAATGCTGGGTATCCTCTTTTTCAGGGTTCTAAATTTATTTATAAATGGTGCCATAGTTTTGAAGGTGGCGGGTAGGTGATGCCCACACTGTTGTCAACAGAAGGATAAAATTCTGCAAGAACCTGCTGCTTTCTCCTAGGGGAGGATTGGTTTCCCTTCTGGTTCCATCTGCTGGGTAGTGTCTTGTGTATTTTAAGCAGCTCCTCTAGCTTTCACCTCTTCCATCTTGATTTCATTACTTCAAAATATTTAAATGCACAGAACTGCATTTTTTAAAAAATAAAATAAAATGCCTGTGTTACATCACTACTGCCATTACAGTGTAATAGATCTTCAAACGAAAGAGCTCTCTGTTCTGGGTTTTGATTAACTTCTCATTTGTCTAAAGAGTAAAAAACAATCCTTGGTAGACGCAGTAAATCTCCTTCAAACTGGTTGCAATTGCTGCTCCTCTATGTCCTCTTTTTTTGCATTCAATCCATCCATGCAGGTGTGAGGGTGCCCCCTCTTCCTCCTCCCTAAGGTTTGGCTTTTGTGACGCAGGTGGTAGCACTGAGGCACCCACACCTGCTTTATGTTTTGCAGCTGTACTCTGCAACATCTCAGCGACACAATATTAGTGCCGTGGTAGTAGATTTACGCCGGACTGCCCTCACATCGCTCTATTTTAATAGTTGCTCTGCAACGTTTTCCCCAAGGTTGCCATGCTATTGCCATCTGAAGCAGCAGTCTTGTGCAACAAACACACACACACACAAACACACACACACAGAGAGAACAACAACAATAACCCCAATACAAACCCAGGCATTTGTGGAGCTAAACATTACAGGACCTCAGCGGGAAGTTATGGGACCAAGTGGAAATGAAGTAGTAGGTCTGTCCCAAAACTTTGGGAGGTTATCCACGGTGTTGAAAGCAGGGTCACATCTCACCACCCCAATACCATCATGAGTAAAAAAATTCATCACAAATGCACTTTAAGAAGGACAATTTGGGTGTCCAATTTTTCCAGGTCATGTCCTCAATTTCAGGGGTAAAATTTATGTTTGGGTGGATTTTTTGTCAAAATGTCTCTGGCTATACTTTCTGGATGAGACATAGACATACCGTATTTTTCGCTCTATAGGACGCACCCGACCATAGGACGCACCTTGTTTTAGAGGGGGAGAACAAGAAAAAAAAATCTTCCCCTCTCTGCTCAGCGCCCCTTCAGCGAAGCGGCAGGAGAAACGGAGCCCCTTCCATTTCTCCTGCCACTTCGCTGAAGGGGCGCTGCACAGAGAGGGAGAGAATTTGTTTTTCTTGTTCTCCCCCTCTAAAACAAGGTGCGTTCACCCAAAGCCTCCAGAGCACAGCGGGAGTTCCCACTGTGCTCTGGAGGCTTCAGGCAGCTACGTTGGAAGCCTGGAGAGTGAGAGGGGTCGGTGTGCACTGACCCCTCTCACTCTCCAGGCTTCAGTGAAGGCAACCCGAAACCTCTGGAGCGAGGTGGGAGTTCCCGTTGGGCTCCGGAGGCTTCGGGTTCCTTTCGACCTGCTTTTTGGGGCTGGCGGGGGGAAGCGCTGCTTTGCCCCACCGCCAGCCCCAAAGAGCAGGTTGGGGAACAGCACAAAGGCTGCGTGCAGCCTTGCCCTGCCCCCCGAGTTTGTGGGGCTGGCGGTGGGGGGAAGCACTGCTTCCCCTCACCGCCAGCCTCAGAGATTCCTGAAGCCTTTGAAGCAGAGCGGGACCTCGCGCTGCGCTCCGCAGGCTTCAGGTTCCTTTTGCTGAAGCCAGGAGAGTTCTTTGGGCCTCTCCTAGAGCTGCCATATTTTGAAGAGCAAAAAAGTGGATGCTATGACGACTCTTATTTTTAATACCCCTACTATATTCTTAGGAGAGGCCCAAAGAAACTTTGCTCTAGCGATGGTAACTTGGCTTGTGCGGAGCTTGAATGCCAAGTAAAATAAGGCTTTAAAACCAGGGGGCTAACCTTGAACAAGAGAGACTGGTAATAACTCTTCTGGAAAATAAGGTTCTGTTGTCCCTGCTTTGCATTAATTTAGATATTTGTTTCAAAAAGTTCTTTCCTCAATTTTTGGCCATGCACAGTCACTCCTCAATTAATTGTGAATTGATTTTTTTTTTTAAATCTGCGCTCTCTCTCTCTCGCTCTCTCTCTCTCTCTCACACACACACACACACACACACACACACACACACACACAGATCTCCATATGAAAACCAAGGGCAGTCAATCTTTCATTAGACATGGGGTGACAGAGGGTCAGCAGACACTCTTGCCATACTAAAAATAAAGGCCCCACATCTGGTATGGAATGATGTCTGGAATTGTAATGCACATGCATCCACTTACTTGTCAGGCTGAAAACACAAACTCAGAGGCCGGTTGCCTGTTGAAACATGAACCAGTGTAATAGGAACCTAAGCCCTGAAACAGACTGTTTGTGTATGCAGGCCAGTTTATTAGCAAAATGTGCAGGCCCAGAGTACAAGGACCTCAGTTTCAAGTCGATCTGTTGCACACTTAACAAGCTGTTTGTAATATAGTCCATTTCAGGTTCGTGTTTTTTTTTCAGAAAAAAGATTGGGGTAGCGGGAGGGAGGAAAATGCATTCCCACAGTAGAAGTAATGCATGATGCTTTTACCATATGGCTAAATTCTGGGTTTGCCACAGAAACTGTTGACACATGTCAAAACGACTAGCTTGCTTATACATTGCATTTAAAAATCGGTTATGCATAATATAAATGAGGCCTACCTGGATCCCAAAGCAGCAGCATATCAAAACGATACCAATGTTTATGTTAACAGAAGAAGTAAAGGGGAGAGGGCCTCTGAGCTCACAAGGAAGACAGCCGAAACACCAGAACAAGCAAGCATGGCTTCACTTATTAGGACTGTGCACCGGATTTGGCTGAGGCCCCAATCCCAGGCCAGATCAGGCCTATTTGGTGGGGGGGGGTCCTGGCCTCACTCCAGTTGGGTTGAGGTAGGCCCGGATACCTGCAGTTTGTGTCAAGGTTCCCAGAGAGGCAGGCATGAGGCTGAGAAACTGCAAAAAGAAGAGACTTATGGGGTGCCTATATATCTGAGAGAAGATAGAGGGACTCTTTTACTGGCAAACCTCTCCTTTTTCCTGTTCCTCTCCTTCTTCCCACCACTGCCAGGCTTTTTCTCCTTTGCTTCCCATCTGGGCTTTCTCTTTTTTTCCAGTCTTCAGTTCTTCACATTTCCACATCAGCATGCAATTGGGAGAGGGGGAGAGGGGAGAGTCCCCTTGAAAATTCATCAGCATTTTCATGCAAATGTCTCCTAATACAGTCATACCTCGGGTTACAGCCACTTCAGGTTGTGTTTGTTCAGGTTGTGGACCGCTGAAACCCAGAAGTACCGGAATGGGTTACTTCCGGGTTTTGGTGGTTGCACATGCGCAGAAGCACTGAATCGCAACCTGCGCATGCGCAGACACAGGTTGCGAACACTGTGGGTTGTGAACGTGCATCCCGCACAGATCACGTTCGCAACCCGAGCGTACACTGTATATAATTTTTGCAAAGCAATTCCCCCTACCCAACGTAATGCCTTTGTGTAGGAACCTAGTTTTCCCCTAGTATATACATTTCCCCCCTGTTGTAACGTGGGGTTTGTGATTTCAGCTCTCTTGACATAATATGCTGGAGACAGTTCTCTAGTAACACTTCTTTATTAAAGCAAACAAGACTGAGACCTGAGGAGGGGAGAGCTACATTTATAGGGACAGGGAACTAGCTAGAAAGGATACATTTTGGAGGGAACAATATCAGGCAATCACAGTCCTGCCTCTTGGAGGAAACCAATAAGACAGAGGATCCAAATACAGCAGCTTAAATGAACCAATAGTAGCTGTACCCTCTGGAACCAAAAGGCAGTTACTTTACCCTAATGCAAATACAGACAATAATAATACAGATATAAAATCCTTGACTCAATACACAACCCCCCCCACACAGACACACATTACTTGGCTGGAGAGCTGCATTGCAAAGTTCAGAGATGTACAAATTTCAAAGTTCCAGTTTGCTTATTGTTCTGGAAATTGTGCATTAAGTAGGTTTGCCTTTAAATGTGTACTTCTCCATCCCTGCCAGTGCCATGGAGCTCAGACAGCTCATCTCCCTTCCCCACAGCTGCTATTTGCAAAATATTAAAACAGGGGTTGAAGAGCCCATCATGACCAATGGTCAGGGCTGTTAGGAGTTGGATCAATGATATCATGAGGATCACAAGTTTCCCCAGCCCTGGTTTAATGCATTCACGCATCTCAGTCCTCGCATTTAATTTTGCCCAGAACGCCATCATCCCAGCACATGTTGTAGAGATGGATTTATTTTATCTTGTTTAGAAGACTAAATACCTGTAACTAACTTCCCGGGCAGATGCTGCTGCTGCCTTGGCTGAAGCTAAGCAGTCTTGGGTCCAGTCAATGCCTGTGTAAAACCTGGGCATCCCATTCTCCCTGTTTTTGAGTTGCACTACAGGAGAAAAATGTAAATAAATAACCATGGCTGCCTCAGTTCAGATATGTCAAAAAACCTCATATCAACTCATCATATAATATAGTTAGGTGCAGCTATTCAACATGAAAGGCAAGAGGAGAGTCGCAGCAAACAAAGCTATTTACTCTCTAATCAGGCTGCAGGAAGAGGCAGCGGGGAGTAAGCTTGAAGCAGCTGCATCTGGCTGAAAAACAAACACCATTTTGTTGCCACTTTATGGAGCTTCCATAAACCGGCGGCAAAAACAACAACAGCACAAGTCCAGCCGCCCATTTGCTGTCTGGTTTTGATTTATGAAGGCGACCGACAGCTTAGCAAACAGGGCGATATCCCAAACCTTTTGGTTACTGTTTGGGGCTGGTCCGTGGCTGCTTCCAAAGCCTGCATTTTAACGATACCTTTTGCCTTTGTGGACTACATATTTTCTCTCACACACATGCAACTCCTGAGAGACTGTAGCTAAGCCTCTCCCCGATGTGTACCAATGTGCATGCGTAGCACACCTCCTTGTGCATAGGACTGCTTTGCACACACAAAGCAAATGTGCAGCCAGTGGGGGCATGGTTGGAAAGCACAGAAGTGGGAGGGGCTAGTCTGCTGGACCCCAGACCCTTCCATCCATGCTTTGACTTGAGTGGGATTTGGGGGGGCCGGGGAGGTCAAAGTGAAACACTAAAAGAGGAAGGAGCAAGCTAGATTTTCACCAGAGAGAGAGAGAGAGAGAGAGAGAGAGAGAGAGAATAGAGCCTTTACTTTTTGCCTCATATCTTAGCTGTGTTTCAAGGACAATTGCCATAGTGGTTCTTCTGTTAAGCTCCTGAGGAAGCAGGGGATTCCCTGGGCTTCAGTTTGCAGACCACTGCCCTAAGGGAATGCATCTTTTCAACAACCTGCATAGAACCTGCATGGTTAACTTAATGCAAAAAAGAAAGCCAATGGAATTAGAGTGGGACACAAACTGTTATGTGTACATCATTGAATAATCTATGCACAAGATCTGCAATTTATTACGAAAGCAGGAACTGCTTGCTTCACTGTGTCATTCAGCAACTCACCTGAATCTGATTACAGTGCTGATGTCCATTAGTCAGAGAATGAAGGGGGGAAAGGCATCTCGAGAGTAATGGACTTCTGAGAAGCCAGCGTTTATTTAAGCAGATGCAAATAAATCTATTGTCTTTTTTGCTTTGATTGAAATAGATGCACCTCCACTGAAGTGAATTGATTTATACAAGTTAATTTTGTTTCAGAAAAAGAAAAAGTCACAAATGGGTTTCCAGGCATGCAAATGGATTCCCTCCCCCTCCCCCGAATCAAAAAAACTTGGAAAGGAGAGCTGCATTTGCACTATGTTCCATTAGTTTTCTGGAAGCGACTTTTACATCACGTGAAAGCTCAAATATAACGCACACATTAACAGTTAGAGACACGTCAGGAAAATGGAATAGACTTCCGAATGAGACAAACCACAAGCCTAGGTTGAGACAAAGTGCTGAGCCAAACCAAGGCTCAGCTCATGGCAATGTAGGACAAGCAGCAGTACTGAGGGATGCATAACACTTCTCTGGGAACCCAAACGCCTATGTGTTCACATTATGCTATGGTTTGGCTTAGCATTACATGCAAATAAGCTCAGTTAAGAAGTTTAATGCTATCACTTGTGGATTAAATGTACATAATTATTTTTTACCACAATACATGTGTTTATCTAGTTTACCAATGCCAGGATGTCTGCATTATCAACTACTGGTTTTTCTGTGAACAGTACCATAATGGTCACCAACCGTACTTTTCTGCATTTCCCCCGTTCTGACATCCCTCTTTACAGCTCCCTCAACCATGTCTACATGTACTCAGGAGACTCTTCAGGCACCTGATGGAGTGGACTGTAGCCTGCAGAAACTTATGCTAGCCTTCACCAACCTAGTGCCTGCCACATGTTTTGGATGACAACATCCCTGACCAGGGCCATGCTGGCTGGAGCTGATGGAAGTCAAAGTCTAAAACATCTAGAGGGACCAAATTGGTGAAGGCTGACTCATGTCATAGTAAATGTCTTAGCCTTTAAGGTGCCATGAGTCTATTTGTTGTTCCTGGAGAAGTACATTCCTTCTCATAAACTGCCCTTGGAACCATATATCTCAGGCACTCTCTCTTTCTTGCTCTTGTTCCTGTATACCTGTTGGGAGTAAATCAGCAGCTCTTGCGGAAGACAGAAAAACCATCTATTCTTCCCTTGCTGATTCCTTGTAGATTCTCAGACTTTACTTCCTTCCTGCTTCTCCTCTTCCTTATGATGCCATGATGACCACATGTAAGATTATACTCAGGCTGGCTTTATTTGCCAGGAGTAGTAAAGCTTAAGTTTATTTATACTTTCAACCAGCAGCCTTATCAGCCTATTTATTTCTGCACTTCACTGCAATATATATACCAAACCCCAACAAAAGCATGTGGGGGTGGGGTGGATGTGAGAGAGGTTCTAGGCCAGCATCTGTTTTCTTGGCTAAGGAAGGCGTATCTCATTGCCGGAGGTGGAACCGAAGGAGCACAACACACATACCACAACTTCAGTGAGAAACCAGAATGTGGGTGTTCTTCCCACACTCCCTCTTGGTTGGTTTATTTATTTATTTATTGCAAAATCTGGTTTCCTCTTGCCTCATATAGCTTGGCATAGTTATTTCATTGTGTGCTATTTAAAGTAGAGGAGCAGATTTCTGAGTTGCTTGGCAAGTTTCTCAGGAAAAAGAAACTGTCGTCGCAAAGAGATGATGATAATAAAATAATAATAATAAATAGCACCATCATCACGGAAGACTTCCTCCCCACTCCCAAATATCAAGCACTTCCAAATGTGAGTTGCACCCAGTGGCTTACTGATATCAGATCTAGAACTTAGCGACGTCTTGGAGCACCTCCAATTTACCAAACCGAAAGGATATGCCATTTTTTTTTAACAATAACTCAAAAAGAATTTCTCCGTTAAACCTTTGGAACTGCACTCCCCTCTCCTGTCCAAATAACCTAGCACAGCCTTCGCCAACCTGGTGCCTCCCCCCAATGCTTTGGCCTGCGTTAGCTCTTCCAGCTGGCAGCACGTCTCCAGAGTCTCTTAGTTCATCCACATCATCTTCCCACTGAGGAATGCCAAATTCTTAATATGGTTTCAATAGGCTTCAGCAGAATCTGAAACGTGCTTTATTTGCCATGCGTTACAAAAATAGAATGTGCTCTGTTATCCAGAAATGCATCAGTTGTTGAAAAGATGTATAAAAGCTAGAAAGTGCAATAATGTTGTAAAAATTAATTGCATTATTGAATACCAGTGTAATTTACATATATACATCTTTATATTATTATGGCGTGTTCTTGTGACAAAACATACTGTAAAGTTTCTTTTCTTTAATATGTGCAATCGAGGTACAGTCATACCTCAGGTTGAAGTAGCTTCGGGATAAGTATTTACGGGTTACGTGCTGCGGCGACCCGGAAGTAACGGAGCGCGTTACTTCCAGGTTTCACCGCTCGCGCATGCACAGACAGTCAAAATGACATCACGCGTATGCGCATAAGTGCGACTCATGACCCGCGGACGCAGGTTGCATTCACTTCTAGATGCGAACGGGGCTCCAGAACGGATCCCGTTCGCATCCATAGGTACCACTGTATTTTTGTGTGTTGTGAAATTTTACTGAAAATTAAGAAACCAAGGGCAGGATTCAATTAATGAGTGCTGTCAGAGGACGCCCTGTGCAAGGACTTTCCTGATGCCCCCTGCACCCTTCACAGTTGGCTTGAGATGCATCAGAAGAACCCCAGAACAGCAACCTGGGAGCTGTCGTTTGTTCAGGGTTCTAAGCATGGACGCTCCTTCTCCTCCTCCTCTTCCTCTTCCTCCTGCCGTGGAGGAGTAGGAGGTTCAAAGCAGCCTCCTGCCAGTGGCTACACCAGGAGGAGGAGCCACCGGCCACTGAAGCTGTGCGGCTGCCATGTTTGGCTCCTAGCATTGTGATGTCATACAGACGATGTTGCCTCCCCACCCGCCAATCGCTCTCATCAGCTGGCGCCTCTGGATACAACCACAGCTTGCTCTAGCCCGGGGTAGGTTAGTGAGCTTTTTGACACCCAGCATATGTGAATGTGCTAGCCTCACATTTAAAAGCCTCACCCCTCTCAAGAAAGCTGCACTTTATTGACCAGAGATTCCAGACATCTTTGGAGTCGCCCCTTCCCTTCCCCCACCAGTTCAACAAATCCTGCTGCATGTTTGAAGATGTCTCGAGTACTTAACTGCTGAGCTCACTTTGGCATTTGGGAATCCGGGCTGCGGACTACGCTGGCATCGAGCTAAAAGAGACGGCCGAAACGTTTGCTAAGCAGCTTATCTCATTTCTGGGTTTGTTTTGCTTCGTTAGCAATTTTCTTCTCTCTCTCTCTCGTTTTCTTTTTCTTTTACTCCCTCGGTAAGGTATTTTCCTTGGATGGTTACTTGCAAATTCACCGCTGGCCTCAGCATGTGTGAAGCAAGCCAGCCTAGACAAACACAGCCAATTGGACGTGCTCTATAAATCATCACCCACATCCTTCAAGCTGCAAATGGGGGGGGGGGTGTCTTATATGTTAAAAAAAGGTTTTAAAAAAGAGGCAGAAGGTGAGGGTGGGAGAGAGAACAACTGTTAAGTGTTCCACAGCAGGAACCGGAGGCTATTCGCTGTGTCACCAAATATTCAGAGCGCTGATAGGGAATGTATCCCCATGAGCTAACTTCATACCAGATATAAATCAAATCAAATCAAATCAAAACCCCTCCCTTAACCTTCTCATATTTTACCAGTCTTGCCTGGTGTGTAGGTAAAGAGCTGACTCAAAACACAAATCCAACAGAGAAGAGGGGGTTTCCCATGCAAAAAATGCCAACTGTTAAAATGTACACATTCTGACCCACTATTCGAAATGCGAATCTTCTGCCTATTTTCCCCACCCTGGAGCTGGGTTCATGAGATCAAGTGCACAAATCCCAGCACAGAGGCTACGTAACCAATGTACAATTAGAACAAATCTCCCTTCAAAGAATCCGATGAAATGTAGTCTACTTCATAAAGGTAAAGGTAAAGGGACCCCTGAACATTAGGTTCAGTCGCAGACAACTCTGGGGTTGCGGCGCTCATCTCGCTTTATTGGCCGAGGGAGCCGGCGTACAGCTTCCGGGTCATGTGGCCAGTATGACTAAGCCGCTTCTGGCGAACCAGAGCAGCGCATGGAAACGCCGTTTACCTTCCCGCCGGAGCGGTACCTATTTATCTACTTGCACTTTGACGTGCTTTAGAACTGCTAGGTGGGCAGGAGCAGGGACCGAGCAACAGGAGCTCACCCTGTCGTGGTCATTCGAGCCACCGACCTTCTGATCGGCAAGTCCTAGGCTCTGTGGTTTAATTCACAGCGCCACCTGCATCCCATAGTCTACTCCATACAGAGCTACAGTTCCCAGCACCCTTAACAAAACACAGTTCCTAAGTTTCTCCCCCTCCCTTTTCACAGGGATGAGATAGGAGTGGTACCTTGGTTTTAGAACAGCTTAGTTTATGAACAATTTGGAAATAGAATGCTGCAAACCTGGAAGTAGGTGTTCTGGTTTGTGAATTTTGCCTTGGAAGCAGAACATGTTCCGCTTCCTGTTGAGTGTGTTCTGTTTGTAAATTGAGTCCCTCACTGCTAATCAGAGGCTTCCTGTTAAATCGGTCGGCTGTTGAGTCCCGAGCACCCACACAACACAGAGGTGATATTTGGAGCTTTTGTTTTTGCTCTCTTTTTTGCATTTTTGTTTGTGTGGCTTTTTTGAGGGTTATTATTATTATTATTATTATTATTATTATTATTATTCATTTTATGGGACTGACTTGTGACTGTGGCTTGTGATTTCGTTTTTGTGACTGTGTGGAACCCAGTTCAGCTACTGATTGATTGATTGATTGATTGATTGATTCTGTGACTGCAGAAATGGATAAAAGCCCCCCTCCCATCCAAACAATGACTATCATCAGTGCACATAAGAAAAAAATATATTTTATTTTTATCATCTACAACACTGTCTTATTTATTTTATAGTACAGTACAGTACATTGATTATTTCTTTCATTTTATGGATCAATGGTCTTGTAAGATAGTAAAATTCATGTTCAATTGCTGTTTTAGGGGTTGTTTTTAAAAGTATGGAACATATTAATCCATTTTGCATTACTTACTATGGAAAAGCACGCCTTGGTTTTAGAACGCTTTGGTTTTGGAACAGACTTCTGGAACGGATTAAGTTTGGAAACCAAGGTGCCACTGTAAATGGCATCATTTCACATTTAAAGATGAACCTAATACATATGTGCTTTCTGAAAAAGCACATGAACTGAAGCACCACCATGCTTCAAAATTCTCAGAATTCCAGATTGTTTCTAACCATAATTCAGAGTGGTTTTTAGACCTACACATGTCACCCGGGTTGCCTTCTCCAGTGTAAACATGGCTATCAACTGAGATCCTCATTGGAGGCACTTCTCCAAGTATCCCAACCAGTGGAAAAGAGGGCCTTTTCTGAGTAATTGAGAGCTGTGGGTTGACTGGCTTGTAGGTTGTAGGTTGGCTGGCATCCATCTGTCTTGGGAGACCATGGAGGAGTCCGTCTTTGGGGGTGAGGTCAAACCATTGTAACGTTGTGTCGCCTGCTCTGGCTGTGGAGACGAATGTGGGAGAGACATGTATTGTTGCAGCTGGGGCAAATGAAGGCGTCCGGTTGTGCTGCTGCAGATGCACCATGGCGTTTCTTCTCTCTGCGCTCCTCCCTGGTATTAATGTATATCTTTAAAAGGTCCTTAAGGGAAGGGCTGTTCCCATAGCTCAGTCCCAGAAGGTCCCATGATGCAGAGTGTTCCAGGTTCAAGTCCCAGCATTTCCAAGTAGCGCTGGGGAAAGACTCCTGCCTAGAGAACCACTGCCAGCTAGATGTGCCAATCATCTAACTGTGTAGAAAGCAGCTTCCAATGTCTGCATGTTTCTCTGTTATGTCCTTGTTCTATGTAACATCTGAGGTTGTTTTGTGGTCTTTGCTCACAAGTATTTTATTGCTGATTTTTTAAGTCGTAAAGTTTTTTTATGGGTTTTGGATGTCCCTTGGGTGCCTTGCCTGAAAGGCGGACATGATGAATGTTTTTAAAGTAAAAAGAAGAAGAAGAAGAAGAAGCCCTGTAGCATTGCCCCTGGAACATCTCACTACTTGAAAGAACTGCAGAACGGTTTTATCTGGCTTCTAGGTTTCGGCTTTCAATCCATAGAGCTCCAGTATGTTTTTATAAAAATAGCCACAGAACTGTATATCCACCCACCAGGATGTAAAGGGTGAAGGAAACTAATCTGGAAGTGTAAACGGAAATGTCAGACAAGTGTTTTGTGACAAAGCCTTGCTTTCTATAAAAGTGTCGTGAAATTTATATGCGGCAGCTAATAGATTTCTATTTTAGAGGTTCTTGGTAATAAGTTTTCCATTACTTCTCTCTCTCTAGCACACACACATGGGATGGGGAAGAAATACCTAATTTGCACTTTCTGAAAAAATACACAAACTGAAACACAGCCATCCTTCAGAACTTCTCCAAATTTTTCAGCGCAGGTCTCCAGCCACGTAATGTGTACAGAAATGCATATACTAAGGCAGTGTTCTTCAGCTGTGGGTCTCCTGATGTTGCTGGACTATGACTCAAATAATCTTAGCTTAGTTAAGGCTGGTGGGAGTTGTAGTCCAGTGATAATTGGGGACCCAAGGTTGAATAAGACTGTGATAAAGTGTGGATAAAAATGCATATACTGTTGAAAATATATATTTAAAAAGAATTTTAGTATGGGAAATTGTTTTGCAAAAATGTGTACATTAATCAAAACTGCATGCAAAAATGTTTATATTAAGAGACATTCACATTGATGAATTTTCATGATAGCTTTTTTTCAAAAAACAAAAGCAAATTCATCACTGTGTAGAACTGAATTTACAACTGGAAAAACGAGAAACATAAAGAAACAAAAATTTACAGATTTGTGCATTGCTGACACAAATACACTGTGTTTGCACAAAAGGTGTAAACCTTCCTCTCTGTAATTTCTCTCTATTGTAGCTCTTAGTTAAATATACCCTATTAGGATGATCCTCCCTAAAAGTAGAAAGGTTTGATTGACTGTTTCCTTCACTGACTTCCTACTCACCAGTCCACTTTGGACATTTCTTAAACACCCAAAACTTAAATCAATACCACCAAGCAAACTTTGTGCAAAGTTGTCAACATTTGAGTCTATCCTGTTCCCTGCTCTGTTTGCTTTTGCTTAGCTAGCAAATGGTGGCTTTTGATGACTAGAAATAGGACCATTGTGGCTTTACCACAACCTGTGTTTAGAGGATGATGCAAAGATCCATTAATGGATGGATCATCTAAAAAGGGTGTGGCAACACCGGTAAATTTTTTTGAAAGCTACAGGCATCGGTCACAAAGCATGCACATAGGCAGGATATTTTCATAAGTAAACCGAAAGTCATATTAGTAATATTTTGTGAATAATTGATGGACACTACTCCAGTGATTCATATCACCTCTATTCACAAGTGAAGCTTTTCCACAGTCCAAGCCAGAGCATCCCACCCTTCTGGCTGATATCATTGAAGCTTTCCCCCCTGTGCCTTGTCTGGAAAGTATAGAGCTGTACAGAACTAATGTTGAATGGAGCAGCTGTTTTGTGTTTCAGGAGGAAGCCCACCACCTTGTGTGGTGTGAGCCTTATACATGTTATAAGAATGCTAAAGTTGATATTAAAAATGATTACTAATCTGTTGTAATAGAAAAAAGTAAAAGTAAAGGACCCCTGACAGTTAAATCCAGTCGCAGACGACTCTGGGGTTGTGGCGCTCATCTCACTTTATTGGCCGAGGGAGCCGGCGTACAGCTTCTGGGTCATGTGGCCAGCATGACTAAGCCACTTCTGGCGAACCAGAGCAGCGCATGGAAATGCCGTTTACCTTCCCGCTGGAGCGGTACCTATTTATCTACTTCACTTTGACGTGCTTTCAAACCGCTAGGTTGGCAGGAGGTGGGACCGAAGGTACTGACAAATTTTGGCGAAACATTGTAGTGCTTCTTCTGAATGAATATTTATCGCCTTCTAAGTACAGCTTGGACTGGTTGGACACAGAGGAACAGTGGGAGGAACAGCTGGTGAACGACCAAGGGGGAAAGGCTCAGAGGCCAGGAAGTGATGGTGGGACAACAATGAGTGGGCAGAGGGAGAAGACTGGAGTGAGGTATTGGAAGCTGAAGGGGCAACAGGGCTTCGTGAGTTGGGAGTGTCTGTGGCAGTGAGAAGTCCAGAATCAGAGGCAGAAGTTGAAGTAGGAGAATGGGAGGAGGGAGGTCAAGAGGCAGAGATGAATCAGCCTGGTGAAGAGTCATGGGTGTCTCTCCTCCTGCTGTGACAAGCTCCCCTCTACAGTTGTCTCCCGGAACCAGAAAAGGCAGGAAAATGGCAAAGGAGAGGTTGGCATCAGGGAGCTGCAGTCTCTGATTGCTGGGGGAAAGGTCTGGAGAGGAGGGGATTTAGATGGCTGTGAGGAGGGACTTTCCATCTTGACAACTGATTTTCATAGAGTAAGACCACCAGGAATGAGCCGCTCTGCTCAGTAGGCTTGACACTCAACCAAATCTGTGGAGAATGTGTTCTTGTTAGTAAAGAGTTAACTCCAATTTTGAACTGTGTGAATTACTGACTGGCACACTCCTGTAACACTTGCATTCTGCAAGCATATGTATTATTAGTTGTCACTAGAACTGGTCACCACCTTTAGACAGATGTTCCACTGATTTCAATGGAGGGCATAATTGTCTACATAATTTGGGCCAATTCTAACCACCCCAGTCAAAACTCTTCCAAAACTTAGTGGAAGAAGTACCGAAATTTAATCTTAACTTTGACAAGGAAGTCCACTGCAACAAGAAGTATACTTTTAGAGCGGAAAGAAAGACTCTGTGTTCCATCTCAATGCAGCATACGTCGAAGGCATATTCGTGATTTATAATTAGAAGAAACTGTCTGGTGGTGATGACAACATATTTTTGCAATGTCAATCTCTCTAACTTGGTATTTGGGTTCTTTATAGACTTTCATCAAGCAGGCACATTAATTCTTGGAAATGTAACAGGAGCACAAGGAAGTCTCCTTGCTTCTACGGGAGTGTTGGTCACATGGCCAACAGCGGGGACATGCATAGTCCATTAAACAATGAAATAGCTGCAGCATATCAAATAATGTAATTGCAGTTCGGGAGAGAGACAGGATCACATCACACAAGAGAGCAAAGAAAACACAAGAACAGTATTGCAAGTTCACACTTCAACCTGAACCACAAAAAAATACATTTTGTGAAGAAGAAAGGCTGGTAAACCCTTATCCCTTGCCTTCTTTATAATACAGTGTTCAACCTCCACGAGAGTAGGAAGGCTTGAGAAATTCATTCTTTGTGAATTCTGATATGACCTGACCTGATCCGCATTTCCTAGACTAATGTGTGGATCCAAGTAAAGTTATCCCCCAGCTTCTGCATTTCTTAACACTATTTAAATGTGTGGTTTTTTTTTCTTTTCTTGCTTTTAAGTAGAGATTAATGTGCAGAAAGGATAGTATTGGTTTTTGAGTGAACACAGGCAAAAGGGACACAGATAGGATGAAATGTCCACCCCTATGTTACGTGAAAATAAAATAATACTGGAGAGAAGATTCTATTTTGAGTTAGCTGTGAGGTACAGGTGGTGGTTAGAAGGGAGACAAGGACCTTTTTGAAGGTATTCAAGTCCTATTAGTATACGGACGAATCATAGCAACACTATCTGAAACATTGTGTTAGCCATGGCTTTGGTACCAATTTTGAATCCTCCATTGGGAATCTTTCATTTCTGAGATCCATTTTTGAACTACTTTGAAATCCATTGATATTTAGGCTCTTTTGCATGCAGACTTAGAAAAATGTTTTAATTTCCCACCTTCAATTTTTTATTTTTTCCTCTTAACCACTCTGAAATTTCAATGTTAGTTTGCATTCTTTTTACACATGCCTTGAACCTCACTTTAATTCATGAATGATGACTTGCCCAGCTTTCTAGGTCCATATACCCCAAATAGCACTGAAAATTTTCTGCTTTACAGGAATCATAGTACAGTGGTACCTCAGGTTACAGGTGCTTCAGGTTACAGACGCTTCAGATTACAGACTCTGCTAACCCAGAATTAGTACCTCGGGTTAAGAACTTTGCTTCAGGATGAGAACAGAAATCGCGCGGCGGCAGCAGGAGGCCCCATTAGCTAAAGTGGTGCTTCAGGTTAAGAACAGTTCCAGATTAAGAACGGACCTCCAGAACATATTAAGTTCTTAACTCGAGGTACCACTGTAGATGAGGATCAATGATGTGCTTAGAAAGGCACACCTGCAGAAAAGAGGATCACCAGTGTTCTTTGTGAAATGTGTGACGTCACAACTATGTTAAAAACATACATCTGTTTTCGACAACTGAAACAGACAGGCCTTGGCTTCCCCTAAAGCAGAGATTGAGGGACCTGTGGCTTTTCGTTGGACTCCAACTCCCATCAGCCCCAGCCAGCATTGGTCAGCAGTTTGGGATGATGTGAACAGATGGGGATGATGTCCAACAAAATATGGAGAACCACTAGTTCAGTGCTGGATTTAACCCTGTGGAGGCCCCTTGGCAGTCGAAATCTCAGGGTCCCCCTAGCAACTTATTTCCTAATACGTTTTTGTAATTTTCTTTCAAGATCAATATTATTTTGAGCCATTGTTGGGGGGGCGCATTAGCCTAATCTGTTAATCCGGCACTGCACCAGTTCCTCATTTCTACCCTAAATAACACCTTGTTCCACATCCCCTGTCCAAAAGTATCCTAATAACTGTGATTGAGGTGCAGATCATTCCCCCCCCCCCCACACACAAGCCCTTAACACTTCTTCCACAGTACTGCCATTCCCACAATTGCTTGGTATACTTTAGCTCTTTGGTTCAAGAATGGTGAGAGTCACATTGGGAGAGGCCTAGGTCCTCTCAGCCCTGCATTAGCGGTTAACTGCCAAGTTTCTGTGAATATGGTTGCACACACAGAGCAACGGGGTTATGATAATCTGACTCACTGTTCCCCTAGCAACCAATCAGGCATGCCACATTCATGTAATTTCTTTTTCTTAAGGTTTTTTTTTGGCCTTCCAGAGAAGCTACCTCAAAAGAAGTGGTCATTGGCAGTGAGAGAAACTGAAAGAGACAGCCAGATAACTGTCAGACTAATAATTGGCCTTTGAGATAAAGAATAAACACCTCCAGATGTATTCCTGACTGTAAAGGTGCCCTGTGTGAAGATTCAATAATCGGTATTATGTGCTCACGGTAAGCCCTAATGGCCAAGCCCAACACCAGACAGAACATCTGGCACCTCAGTCACACATTAAAGCCATACAGCCACTGCCAAGCATTGCTCCGGGATAATAAATGTGGCAGAACTTCTTTCTCATTAATAGCCACAAGGATGCTAAAACCTTTCGCAATACAGGGCATGTTCAATGAGGGCAGAAGGGAACATGTTACAGAATTTAAATATTCTGTTATATGCAAACAAACAAACAAACCACCATGCACAGCTAAAAAAGCCCCCTCCATTTTCCCAGCTGTGTTTTGAATGTCAGTCGATTAAGAGGTAAGGTCACTTATTGCAACACCATTTTTACTTTGAACTTTCATAGTACCTATGACACTATTGATGACTGGCACAACGTCCAAGAGTGCACCATTTTGTAAAATAATAATAATAGTTATTTGTTTGTTTTTTCTTTAGAGACAAGACAGCATGGTTCCTGAAATGTACCACTCAACTCAAGAGTAGTTAAGCAGACCATTAAAAAAAAATTGCAACAAAAACGTCCTACATATTGAGAGTATGAATGCTAGAGAAATACGATATCCCTGTGACAATGTGACAGGATTAATGTGGACACAGGAAATCATGTCTGGAGCCTCCATAACAAATCCAGATTTACTGCACTTTAAATGGATGGTCTGGAAAAGTCCTGAGTGGAATGTATAAGTAAATGTGTTTATTATCTGGGTTGAAAATGACCCCTCCTTTCCTCAGCATTTTGATTGTTAATAGATTGCAGCTACATGAAATTGCCTCTTGGAAGGGCCTTTGATTTTTCTCATGGACCTTTTGACTTTTCTCAAAGGACTTTATAAACTTTGCAGCTCACCCAGAAACATCAGCTGCCAGTGAAATGGGACCACTCCCATTAAAAGAGCCTTGATTACATAATCTAGTCAATGAACTTCTGACAGCTTTCTGTAAATAATTGTCTGTCTGTCTGCCTGTCTGCCTGCCTGCCTGCCTGCCTGTCTTTCCTGGTCCATAAGGGCTTCCGCCATTCGTAGAAACATTATACATTTGGAGGACTCTCTCAACAAAAAAACTCTCTTTGGAGCCAGAGTGCTGAAGCCACATGCTTCATGTCTAGTTCTGCTTTGTGAAAAAATTGTAAGCAAAGAGAGAGAAAATGGGCTCCAAGGATAGCAGACAGAAGCTAGGGACCAAAGTGAAACTTCAGACGTGCTCAGTGGCATTTTGGGCTTGTTAAAAATCCTGGGGGAAGCCTTATGTATGATAACCATCTAATACCAAATCTGTACTGCTGTGGGGGTGGTATAGTGTGCTTTCCCCATCCCTAGCAGTACTTGTTGCAGTGGCGTAGCGTGTGTTGTCAGCACCCGGGGCAAGGCAAGTAATTTGCGCCCCCTAACCCGTGGATTTGCGCCCCCTAACCCTAACCCCCAGATGTTGCGCCCGGTGCGGCCAGCCACCCCTGCACCCCCCACGCTACGCCACTGACTTGTTGGTTGAATCTGGCATAGAGAGAGGACAAGGAAAGAATTTGGTGAAATGTGCAGGCAATCATGTAGCCCCTTCTGAGGAAATGACTCCTGCTGGATTTCAGAAGGATCGTTGCTGCGATTCTCCTGCAAGAGAAGCCCTTCCAGTTCTGGTTGCTTAAAAAAAGGGGGATTCACTTAATTTCCCTTATGGTTTTGCAAGGAATTTGTGTGAAAATGGCATACTTCATAGATGCATCCTGATGTAAGAAACCTGCCAAATTTCAGAAAGATAAATGTGGAGGGATTTGTCCCAGGTGTCTTGAAGGCTGGTTTGCAGGGCAGAGGCCCAGAAGGAATTTGCTTGCCTACCTGAGGTCTTGTGGGGAGTAGTTTTAAGAAGAAAATGGCATGCATTGTAGCTGTGTCAATTTGCCCTCTTTCTTTCTTTCTTTCTTTCTTTCTTTCTTTCTTTCTGTCTGATATTTTTTCCTCTGTTCTCATGATCTATCTGGATATGGGATCATTCCCTTTCCCCATGTTTTGAATCACAGCACTGCGCCTTGTTCGTTTGTCCCTCTTCCTTTTAAATGGTTTGTTACTGCTTACAGTTCTAATAATATTTACAGGATACTGAAGTTTTCCTTCCACCATTGTGGTTATCTGGAAGCAAAAAGGTGTGGAACAACATTGCTTCATTTTATAAGTTATGTGTGAAAGCTGATCTACTAGACCCTCCAAGTGTCCCTATTTTCCAGGGACAGTCCTGGACTTATAGAAGCAGTTGAGGTTTCTGATTTGATCCTGGAATGTCCTCTTTTTCTTTAGGACATCATTGGAGAAATGTTGGAGTTATGCGGCTCCCAAACCAAGGAGATAAGTAACTATACAACCTTTAGAAGTCATCTGAAGGGAGCTCTGTATAGGGAAGTTTTAAAATGTTTAATATTTTATTATGTTTTTTATACTTGTTGGAAGCCACCCAAAGTGGCTGGGGCAACCCAGCTGGATGGGCAGGGTGTAAATATCACTACTACTACTACTACTATTATTCAATAGGAGACCCCTATTTTCATTGGAGAAATGTTGTAGGGTATGATCTACATATTATGCAGAATAAAGCTGAATAATTACGGAGTGTTATCACTGCAGATACATTTGTGTACTTTGCATTTTTGAATGCACCTCTATATAATAGACTTTCTATATGTATTTAACACTAGCACATTGGGATGAGGAGTTTAGCACAGCCCTCTTCCAGATGCACCACTATAATATACTCGGAGAGCTTTTCATGTGGCACCTACCTTAATGTTGAAGCAGTACAGTCCCAAATTCTGCTATCTCAGTTACCAATCTTATTCTGTGTAATGAGTACCTTGGCTCATATATGCAAACTGTTACCACCGGGCAAGAAATTAATTTGTGGGGCAAGTGTCCCCACTGCTTCCCCTTTACATTCTTTTCGCTTGACAGACTCCCCCTATTTGCTGAATTTCAAGTTGCAAGAGCAATGGGGGATTCAAAGCAAATAAACATAGCATTTGATAATGTCTGTGTTTTAAGATTCCCTTGGCTGATTCCTCTTTATGTGTGTTCTTTCACTGTACAATGATAAACTGTCCCATGCAAAGATATTGGATAACAAGGCTCGGAGCCCTGGATAAGAAAACATTAGGAGTCATAAATTTGCACAAGCTCTTTAGAAAACAATATTCACTGGGAAAATTCCGGAGTGAAATGAGTTTACAAGAGCTGCGTGTAGGCGTGCGTCAGTCAGCTAGAAGCATATGCTGCTCTGGAAACTAGAACGCGTTTATGAAATGATTTGTAAATAGATGAGAATTACAGCAAACAAATGAGACCTGCAATGAAATGTTGCAGTGTGGAGTATGCCATTTGATTCACTCTCCCTGCCTAGACTCATGGCTTCCTCCTCTGCAGAAAAAGCCATTTTGCATTTCCTGCCCACTGAGCATGCTCAGTCCCCTAGTTAAGCTTCAAAAACTGCCTCAAGCCTGCCGAGATCTTCTTTTGGTGCATGGGTTGTACCTAAATCACTGAGCCTCTTGGGCTTGCCAGTCAGAAGGTTGGCGGTTCAAATCCCCACAACGGGGTGAGCTCCTGTTCCTCTATCCCAACTCCTGCCAGCCTAGCAGTTTGAAAGCACACCAGTGCAAGTAGATAAACAGGTACCACTGCAGCAGGAAGGTAAACTGCATTTCCATGCACTCTGGCACTCATCACTGTGTTCCGTTGCACCAGAAGCAGTTTAGTTATGCTGGCCACATGACCTGGAAAGCTGTCTGTGGACAAACACATGCTCCCTCGTCCTGAAAGCGAGATGAGCCCTATAGTTGCCTTTGACTGGACTTAACCGTCCAGGGGTCCTTTACCTTTACCTTTTACATAGGGACTAGGATTCCAAGAATGGAGTTCACTGCTTATATGACCACAGTAATTCAGGCACTGGGGGTTTCAAGATTTGGTTACTACAATGCGATCGACTGGGACTTCCCTTGCGCTTGATCTGGAAGCTGCAGTTAGTGCACAATGCTGCAGCATGGCTGCTGAGAGGTGTCAGGCTGCTGCCAGCTATTCCCACATCTGGTTGCCCTGGAACGTACCAAGACAAAGAATGTTCTAAATCTAAACTCTTCCTCTTCTCTGGAAGGGTCAGGCTGGGGAGGCAGTTTCCACTATTCCTCCTCTGACAATAGGAGTGAGACCTACTGTCACTGACAATAGGAGTGAGACCTTGTCCGCATTTAACACTGTCCTCAGAAATCTGCACTAGCTTCCATTTTGCTCCTGGGCCAAGTTCAAGGTGTTACTATTAGTATAAAAAGCCCTTAACAGTTTGGGACCAGCTTATTTGCAGGAACACCTTACCCATAGCCTCCAACATTTCTCCAATGAAAATAGGGGCGTCCTAAGGAAAAGCAGTACATTCCAGGGTCAAATCAGAAACCAGGATGGCTTCTGTAAATCCGGGATTGTCCCTGGAAAATAGGGGCACTTGGAGGGTCTGCTTACCCCATAGATGCACACTCCTGTGATTTTTTAAAAAAAGAATATTAATGTAGTGCTTATTTAGGTAGGAATATTATTTTGTGCAAGATGCCAATGGAAACAGTAAGAACTACAGCAACGAGCAGCCCTTTAATGACAGGAGATGCTCCCTCAGCAAATCCTTGTGTTACTCCACAATCTAGACTGTGCTGCCAATGTCTGATAAAGTCACCCAATAAATTCAAAAAGTGCAAGGCTTGCTGGATGATCATCTCCGATCCTAACCCTAACTTTAAAAAAACAAAAACTGATGGCTCAGCCTTTTTATCCAGCTATTCTCCCTCATCTCCAAACACTTCCTGTAACACTCACCATTCTGTTTCCTGCTTCCCTCTAGAGCGATTCTTGTACGCTTCAAATCTGTTCCTAGTTAAGGACAGGAAAAGAATGGAAAGAAGTTGCTGCTATTTGTTGTAGATGTCAGTTCCACAAAAGATCACAAGGAGTTTGTCTACATTTTTACAATGTGGTTCTGTATTTGCAGTGTTTCCCGTCTGTCTTAGTTCCTGCTCCAAATCCCAAGGTTACAAGCAGGGTTCATAATAATTAGACCTTTGCATCGCTCACAGAACTTTAAAAATGCATTAAGATCCTTAAGCTCTCCACATCATGTGCTGAAATTAGAATCAGTTTCTTCTCTCTCTCTCTCTCTCTCTCTCTCTCTCTCTCTCTCTCTCTTTCATGTTTAAAATGACTTTAAAGTTTGTTCCTGTTTCTAAGCATTACGTAATAGGTAAGGAGATCTGGTATCTAGCAAATATATATATTTTTCCAAGTGAGTTTGTTTGTGTGGGTGGGTAATACCTCCATATGCCAGAACTTACTGGACCACAGCTGTAGGAAAGTAGTTTTTAAAAGATGATAGATTAGATAGATAGATAGATAGATAGATAGATAGATAGATGATAGATGATAGATAGATAGATAGATAGATAGATAGATAGATAGATAGATAGATATAGATAGATAGATAGATAGATAGATAGATAGATAGATAGATAGATAGATGATAGATATAGATAGATAGATGATAGATAGATAGATAGATAGAGAGAGAGAGAGAGAGAGAGAGATAGATAGATGATTAGATAGATAGATAGATAGATGATAGATAGATAGATAGATGATAGATAGATATAGATAGATAGATAGATAGATAGATAGATAGATAGATATAGATAGAGATAGATAGATGATAGATAGATACAGATTAACAGTGTGAAGACTTAAGCATAAATCTAGCTTCAAAGACAAAAATTAGTTGCACCCAAGCCTGACTCTTTTGTTACATGTCTCCATCCTTAAAATAGTCTACAGTAGAGTAGGATGTGGGGCTGGCAACCTCATTAGTGTATACTTAAACGACAAGACTTTTAGCATGGAAACTCATTTCAGATGGAATATATGCCACCTGTGAGAAGAAATTAACTGCACTTTAAAGACGTTTTTGCCCCTTCCCTACATTTGCACCTTGTAGAGTATGATCTGAAAAGTTGAGTGATGAAGGTATGTCCCCATGGTTGTGCAAAGTGCATCCTCCACCATTTTTTTTTTAAATAAAAGATACATGCATGCTCCTTTGGCAAGGACTTCTTGGAATGTTATATCTTGCTTCCATGAGCCCGTGGGTTGTGTGCTGGGTATGTGAAATGTGAAGGCCAGAAAGAAGAAAGAAAGTTGTACCATGACAGGGTGTGATTATAAACAGAGAGGTTGCCTCTCTGACGTTCACATTTGTGCACCCTTTGCTCCCTGCCCATAGCTTCACAAGCACTGCAAAATGTTGCTGCTCAGTAAAATGGCACGGACACTGTGGGAATGTGAGATTGAAGTAGCTCGTCTCCGGGGATATCAGGGGCACAGGTGTCCGTGGCCTTGGTGCAGCCATCTTCAAATGTGCAGCACTTACTATAGCAGTAGAAAGCATAAATGGAATAGAGGGCATCCCATTTGTTCAACGCTAGCCCAGTTTTGTGACAACGGTGCATAGTGTAAGCACAGGCTGAGCAAAGAAGAGCAAGGAAAGGTAGACAGCAATTGCTGCCATCACACTGGACACTGCCAACCCTAGGATTCTTCCGTTGATCTGCCGAGATGATGCCTCCATTCCATGTACTCCTGTACACCAAGCATGAACAGTGCTTTGTTCATTGGGAGGGATGTGTGAGACCTGCCTTATATGCGTATAGTTACAAAAGTGGGGTGCCTCCCCTTCTCTCTGCCAAGCAGTGGCAAGAGTCCACGGTCTGTGGTCCTTTAGAGAATCGAGACACGGCGGAGACTGTTGTAGCTTTAAGAAATATGTTTATTCACCTTTGGTCTGCATGGAGGGGGTCCAGATCTTACAGCATGGTCGTTTCAAGCGGGATTTGTCCCCTACAGCAGTACAGCCAACCTTCAGCCAGCCTACCCAAGATGGATCCCTTCACTTTTTCCTGCTGCTTCTTCTCAGCAACCCTTGCTCAAGACTCTCTTTTCCTGTCACCTCACACCCAGTTACCCTGATAACTTTTCAAACCCCTGTCTCTTCAATGGCCCTTTATTCTTTCTTAATGGCCCCAGTTTGGCCAGGTGGTTTTGCATAAGCTAGCCCAGGAATCCCTCTGCAACCTCTGCAGTTTGTATTTCTTCTTTCACATCCCCAATCATCAAAATTCTCCCATTTATTAATTTCAAGGGTTTAGCCGCCCAACCCAATCTATAACAGTCTTTTTAGGTTTTTATACTGTTTTGGTTTTATATTAGTTTTAATTCTTGTACTGTTTTGTAAGTGGCTTTTGGTTATGTTTTGCAATGAAAAATTACGAATAAGTGCAAATAATAATAATAATAATAATAATAATAATAATAATAATAATAATAATAATATCAAGTTATGTGCTTCACCCACAACTGAAATGCACTTACCCATGGGATGGAATGCAAGGACATCTGTTTTAACTACTTAGCAATTAGGACTAAGAATATCCTGCCTAAGTGAAATGGCAGGATTTATTTAAGGAGGCAGGTTGTAACAACACACACTGGAATTTGACCTAAATGCTAGCTGATCCTTCTGTTGTGAAAAGTGCCATGGGATAGTTAGACTTCATAGATCAGCACATGGATATACACTGTATTTGGGAAAGAGCTTGGTGGAAAGAACTGGAGATTTTTTCCGATGGGCATTTAAGATTAATATGGCAGAAATTCAGAAGTGGAACTTTACATTCCAAAATATACTACACTGATGCAAATGTGTGGGGTGGGGTGGAATTGACGGGTGGTAAGTGTCAGGTGAATAAATTAAATTCTGCTTTGTGTTAATTTCATATGCAATGTTAAATTTAGGCCTTAATATGCTTGCCATCTTGATTCTATATTTTTTACTGTGACCTAATCATATCCTTATGTTCACTGAAAAGAAACCCTCGATAATTAGTGGAAATTATAAGTAATAGCTTCATATAACCTCCCCACCCCCCAGCTTCTAATTAAAGCATTTTGACACTTACCACACAGGTTACAATCCTCTCAGCTATATATGGAGAAAATCCAGCTCATGCAGAAAAAAAGGCAAATGGCATACTGGAAAATCTCCTTGGTGTTTTCTTCTTCTTTTTTTAATGACATGCTATAGCTTTTAATGAGATATGGTTTTTATGGCCTTGTTCCAACAGAGTTTCCATATGCTTCAAGTACTAGCAAATGTTGAGCATATGTAGGTCAAAATCTCTCTTTTATATCATTTCTCCCCATTTCCCCCCTATAATACAATGTATTCTTCTTTCAAAGGACGATTGTCACTTGAAGTCTAGCTCTGTCAGACTGGCTGTTATTGATCCTATTTGATATGAAAAGCCATGTGCTTTGTGATGTGTGCTGAAGATAATGGGTTTGGAGCAGGGAGTGGTCACATGTTGTGAGTCGCAACATATCTGCACAAAAAGAATGGCATAGATTTCAACAATAGATCTGGGAAGCTCACCTGAATGAGTGGAGGGGGTTAGGCAGCCCATCGCCGCTTTGCAGTATTCACATTTCCTTTATACAAAACCATATGCACATTTTGACCCAGGCAAAGCCACCCTAGCTCTGTAATGGATTATTTATTCTCTGCCCTGCCATAATCTCTTTTTAAACTGATTTTGTTGTTGTTTGTGGCACTTCAAACTTGAACAAGAAGAGTTTAGATTTGATACCCCACTTTAACACTACCCTAAGGAGTCTCAAAGCGGCTAACAATCTCCTTTCCCTTCCTCCCCCACAACAAACACTCTGTGAGATGAGTGGGGCTGAGAGACTTCAGACAAGCGTGACTAGCCTAAGGTCACCCAGCAGCTGCATGTGGAGGAGCAAGGAATCGAACCCAGTTCACCAGATTACGAGTCTACCGCTCTTAACCACTACACCACACTGGCTCTCTTTGTATGTGACCAACACATATAACCTTTGTATGTGACCAACACTGATAAAATAGATGTGTTGTGTTGTTGTTTGTTGTTGTTGTTGTTGTTAAGATTTGTATACCACCCTATAGCTATAGGTCTCAGGGCGGTTCACAACATAAAATCACCACATAAAAACACCAAGTAGATAATAAAAAAAAGAACAAGGACAAGCCAAAAATCCCCACCTGCCCCAGCCAAAGGCCTGGTTAAAGAGGGGTGTTTTTGCCTGGCATGGCACCTAATGAAAGCACCAGCTGAACCTCCCTGGGGAGAGCATTCCACAAAGAGGAAGCCACAAAGTGGAAAAGGCCTGTTCTCATGCTGTCACCCTTTGTACTTCTTGTGGCAGAGGCACACGAAGAAGGGCCTCAGAGGATGATCGTAGAGTCTGGGTAGGTTCGTATGGAGAGAGGGTGTCTTTTGGGTAATGTAGGACAAAGCTGTAGCACCTCAAAGCTATGTGTTCTCTTTAAGATTGCCTTCACACAGAAGTGACTACATCAGCTGGTGTGGTCAGTTTCACTACACTATTGACTTGTATGGAACTAGGGCTGGGCTTCTTAACCCGAACTTCCTGGGCCTGTGATGTGCTTCAATGGGTCTGTGTCCCAGCTGCAGCAAAGGAGGATTTTTTTCTAATGCAAGAATATTGATTGTATGCAAATCTTTGTGTGGGCCTGTTTATGTGTATTTTTTCTGGGGAGGAGGTCCGTAGCTTTCATCAGATTCTCAGATGAGTCCATGATCCCAAAAAGGTTAAGAACCACTGAACTGGGGATAATATATTTACAAGCACAAAGAAGGACAGAAGAGCAAGTGGACCTTTTCCATGACACTAAAGCTGTGTCCTCATTATTTTTTTAAGTGTCATCCTGGATTTCCTGGTGCTGGAAAGAGAGGAATGTTGCTCCCATTCCTCCTCAGAAATAATTAGACATTCAGAACTTCTGATTACATATTCAAAAAGCTTCCCCACCTTTTGCAGGATCTTACCTACCTCAGAAGAAATCACTTGGAGAGGCAACCTCTTGCTTCTCTTTAAGCAGACTGTTTTACCAAGCACTGAAACTGTTTAGTCAGAGCAGGGGAAGTAATCCAAGGATAAAGATCAGCCCAAATTACTTCCTAGGGAAGAAAGCCCAGCCTTTGTAGAGAAGATATGCCTTGTCATCATGTAGGGCAGAACAGGAATTACAACCATATTTGTGGGGTCTTTGAAGTAGTAATATGCCAACCTCAGCCGAACAGATTTAACACAGAATTATAACAATGTAGAATAAGACGATTTGCCCCCACAGGGCTGCTATGAAGTGAGGCTTACAAATCACGGTGAGATTAAAGGACCAGGGCAGGAAGCGAGGCGGGAAGAGAACTGTACTGAATCATATTATGGTACCCCAACGGTGATGAAAGTGGATTACGTGGTTTTTGGAATTCCTCTAATGTTTTGCTCTACTATGTGAGCTGAGTGACCACAGTTGATAAACTGTGATTAACTCCAGACCAATCATAAGAACACAGGAACAGCCTGCTGGATCAGGCCAATGACTGGATCAGGACCTGAGCACAAGAACCCTTTCTCCTCCCTTGGTTTCCAGCAACTGGTGTTCAGAAACATTACTACCACAGGCCATGGAAGCAGAGCACAGCCATCAGGTCTAGTAGCCATTAATAGACTTGTCCTCCATTAATTTGTCCAATCCTTTCTTAAAGTCATCCACTCTTGCTTGTCTCCTCTCCTCCACAAACCCTGAACTGCATGTTTAATAAGGTTTTAAACATGCGGTTGGGACGCGGGTGGCGCTGTGGGTTAAATCACAGAGCCTAGGACTTGCCGATCAGAAGGTTGGCAGTTTGAATCCCCGCGATGGGGTGAGCTCCCGTTGCTCGGTCCCTGCTCCTGCCAACCTAGCAGTTCAAAAGCATGTCAAGTGCAAGTAGATAAATAGGTACTGCTCCGGCGGGAAGGTAAACGGCGTTTCCGTGCGCTGCTCTGGTTCTCCAGAAGCGGCTTAGTCATGCTGGCCACATGACCCAGAAGCTGTACGCCAGCTCCCTCGGCCAATAAAGCGAGATAAGCGCCAGAACCCCAGAGTCATCCACAACTGGACCTAATGGTCAGGGGTTCCTTTACCTTTACCTAAACATGCAGTTGCTTGAATATCATACCCCTACCCCTCACTTTGGAGAGCACTGCATCACTCAAGGTCAGGGTTTCTCAAACTTGGCTCTCCAGCTGTGTTTGGACTACAACTCCCATCATCCCTAGTTAGCAGGACCAGTAGTCAGGGATGTTGGGAATTGTAGCCCAAAATCACTGGAGTCTGGGGAAAACAGCTGGAGTTTGGGAAACCCTGCTCTAGGTGGACCCAGCCTGAGCCAGGATGTTCTGGGGCCACCTCAGCCCATGAAAAAACCTCAGCTCAACCCAAATAAGTCTGATTCAGTTCTCTGAGAGCCAGTGTGGTGTTGTGGTTAAGAGCGGTAGTATCGTAATCTGGGGAACCGGGTTCGCGTCTCCGCTCCTCCACATGCAGCTGCTGGGTGACCTTGGGCTAGTCACACTTCTTTGAAGTCTCTCAGCCTCACTCACCTCACAGAGTGTTTGTTGTGGGGGAGGAAGGGAAAGGAGAATGTTAGCCGCTTTGAGACTCCTTAAAGGGAGTGAAAGGCGGGATATCAAATCCAAACTACTACTACTACTACTCTTCTTCTTCTTCTTCTTCTTCTTCTTCTTCTTCTTCTTCTTCTTCTTCTGTCCAGAATTGATCTAGATCAGATGCACAACTCTATTAAATGGCATTGTTAGAATGTTTGTGGTGCATTTCTGCTCATAGGCAAGTCCCATTAGGACTTACTCTTTTAGGAAGCACGTTCAGGTTGCCTATAGAAATGAAAGGGCTTCCTCTGGGAGCCCATCGAGATTTCCCATGAATCTTAGAGATATCAGGTGGCTATGCTTGAGTCCGTGATGGTTTTCTGACTATCGCAAATGCAAACTTGAGTTCCCTGTAAATTCCAACCGAGGTCATTACATTCTGAGCTGTACCTGCACCATGTAGGTGTGAGGCATGAAAAGTGATGAGCAGGATAGACAGCACAGGGGAACATGATCCTGCATTAATCAGATCATTGATGTATGCCTGACAAGCTGCACCTTCCTGGGAGCAGGAAGGAGGCTGAAACAGGGCACATGGAGCTAAGTGGCTCATTTGAATGCTGAAGAGTGAATGGGAGCCCATCTGCCTTCGTGGGCTCTCCAGCCACATCCTTCCCCTTCCCCTGCAGTCTTGTCAACATGGAAAGGTGCACACACCGTGGATTTGGCTCAGCTTGGCACAGAAGGCGACGGGGCTCGTTCTTAACCTTACTTTTGGCTGTACATTACTTGTGCGTATGTGCTCCTCTCCACCCTATCTCTAGGCAAAAGGAGGGGTGGCAGGGGAAAGGAAGAAATGAAATGTCTCACTCGAGGCTTATATTTCCCGTAGAGTTTCAGCTGGATGAACCTGATATATACCATGCAGCAGGATGTCTGGGGTTCACCGGCATTCCTCTTGAACAAAGAGTGCATTCTACTCATTGACTCCCTTGCCTTCCTGCACCCACCCAGCCTGGCCTCCCCAGCATCAAAGCTTAAGGGCTTTAAGGTGGCAGCAGAAGGACTTTTAAAGCACACAAATGAGACTAAAAGGCCAAAGAATCGATCCTCCAGGTATAATTAGCGTGGAATCGTTTGGGGCTGGTTTGACCAGCTTTTTGGAAGCAACACCTTGTGCTAAAAATAGTAACGATGATGCTTTCAAAGAGAGCATATTCATGTTCAAGCTTGAGTGTGCCCCTTCCACTACGGCTTTTGTGGTTACATGGGGCAAGGGATTCAAAAGCAATAATGATGGTCTGTATGTACTACCAGAAAACAAGAGTCAAGGGGAATAACCAGTCTAGGTAGATGAATATAGTAAAAATCACACGTGAAATAAAGGGAGTGAATCCAAAGTTAGGTTTTATTTATTTTAATGATCAGAGATGCTTCAATTGTAGGACATCTGCCTTGCATGCAGAAGGTCTCAGGTTCAATCCCCGGCATCTCCAGCTACGGCAAGGAGAGACTCTTGCCTGAAACTCTAGAGAGCTTTTGAAGACAATATTTAGCTACATGGACCAATGGTCTGGCTTTGTATAAGGTTGCTTCCTAAGTGCCTTTGTTGTCAAATGAAATCAATTTCAGTTGTTGCTGCAGGTTGTTTTTTTTTGTAATGGGTTAGCTTTCCCTCTGGGGACTTTCAGATTGGCCCTATGCAGCTGGTTAGTGCTCTTGTGCAACAGCCCTCCACCGCAAGATGGGCTTGTGATAAAGGAAAGCAATGGGGAAATGCTTTGGAAACAGTTTCTTGATGCAGCATCTTATGTTGTTGTTGTTGTTGTTTAGTCGTTTAGTCGTGTCCGACTCTTCGTGACCCCATGGACCAGAGCACGCCAGGCACTCCTGTCTTCCACTGCCTCCCGCAGTTTGGTCAAACTCATGCTGGTAGCTTCGAGAACACTGTCCAACCATCTCGTCCTCTGTTGTCTCCTTCTCCTTGTGCCCTCCATCTTTCCCAACATCAGGGTCTTTTCCAGGGAGTCTTCTCTTCTCATGAGGTGGCCCAAGTATTGGAGCCTCAGCTTCACGATCTGTCCTTCCAGTGAGCACTCAGGGCTGATTACCTTAAGAATGGATAGGTTTGATCTTCTTGCAGTCCATGGGACTCTCAAGAGTCTCCTCCAGCACCATAATTCAAAAGCATCAATTCTTTTAAGATGCAGCATCTTATAACAATTAGCAAATAAAAACCCTCACCAACTCCTGAAATATTATGAGTATGATCTATGGAATGTGCGAATGACGCTTCCCAACTTATGACCTGATCTTACTCCTGTGCTCTGCAATCTGATTGTTCAAAGGATTTACTTAAACGTAACAACTGAGGTTCATGACCACCAATTGTTGCATTATGGCACAGTTGACTTCTTATAACACCAGTAGTACAGTGTGCATTATTGAGTGCCCTTGAACCATTCTTATTTGTAGGAAGAGCTAGCAGAATTTTGAACATTAGAATGGCAGAATACAAGAGTGGGGTCAGATATTTAAAATATGTGCATCATAGGCACAACTGAGGTTGCTTCCAGACAACCTTTTTATTGAGCAGTCATCCTGATGGTTTGCGACAAGTTTGCAGGAAGGTTAGGTGATGTTGACTATTCACGGGAACGGTCCTTCTGACAATCTCAGCTTCTCTAACTAGGACACATACCTATCAAAGTTGCCCCTGGGTGTGTGTGGAGAAATTATGATCTGGCCCATTTGGACAAAAAGGTTCCTCACCCATGGTCTAAATACACAGGGAGGAATTTAACATAGCACTAAGGAGATCGCTCCACCAGCATAAGCACTTTCGCTCACCTGATGGGGAAATCTCCCCTCTCCTCTTCATGCACACTCCTTTGGGGGTTCTTCTGAACTGTTCCCCCTTGAGCCAATTGGGAGGCACAGAGAGTATCCATTGGAGGATAGGGAAGGGGAAGAAAAACCAAGTTGCACTAATGGAAATCCTTGCATGGGTTTGTGCCAGTGAGAGCCATTAGTTGACTCTGGCCCATAGGTCTGTTGCCATCACAGGTACCGTATTGGCTCAAATATAAGCCACACTTTTCTCCCAAATTCTGACCGTGAAAAGTTAAAGTGTGGCTTAAATTTGCAACATTACAAAAATTGCCTTTTATGATATCGCTGCTGAAACAGGCATACGGTAAAACAGAGCGGGTGTGAGTGCCTGCAGAATTTTAAGGGAGCAGCTTATATTTGGGTATTCTCTTTTTTTTCTCTCCCCCCCCCTTGAATTTTAAAGGTTCGGCTTATATTCGGGTGCAGCTTATATTTGGGCAATACGGTAGTTTGAACCCAGGTCAGAGAATCATGTCTCTCGTATGACATTAACTGCCACTGTGTGTTCACACAAAATCTTTTGTTGAAACTAAGTTAGGATTAAGAGAAACAGGTTTCACATAAAATACATTTGTGGGAATCTAATGTTTACTTTGGACCACAGCTATTGCAAATTTTAGCAGTTAACTTCCACACAGAACAAGCATATTAATATAATGCTACACAACCAGTTCTCACACTAAATAGAGGGACATCTTTTTCTTCCAAACGCTCAGTATGGTTTTGGTACGTTCTGAAGAACCATCAAGTGTTGTTTCTAAACATCTGATGTATGTATATTGGCTGTAATAAAAAGACAATGAAACGAGTTAGAAAGTTATGCAAACTAATAACCTTAGGCTCTATCAACATGGTTTAGAGTTATTCATTAATGATATGTTTATATGACAGAAACAAACTGTCATCATTTATTTATTTTTGTCTTGAGAAACTGCTGGAAATTAATAAAAGAAAAGAAGCTCACTGAGGGAAGAACAGATTGATGGTGAAAAGAGCTGAGGGAATTGCAATTATAAAATAAGCCTCTCTTTTATCTTTTTTATACTTTTCTTCTTATATACACACACAGAGAGAGAGAGTATATGGTCAGAAGTACACTATCTGTTGAGGGAGGACTGCCTGAAGCTCCACTGTAAATCTATTCAATTTCCACAGTAGCAGTTCCCAAATATTGACTTTATTCCCCCAAATCTTCATTTTGAATCTCTCCCTTAGAAGAAAGCAGCCAATGAAGAAGTGGTTCGAAAACACACCTCAGCAATTCCATCGCTTAAGTGAGTGAAAAACAAGTCTTTAAACTGGGCCTCGAGAGTGGTGGGGATGGGGAGGTGGGGTGGGGAGGAAAACATTAATCCCTGCACATGGTAAATAAACCTGCCTCCTTTGGCCATTATGTGCACCAAACAAAGCCAATGATAACACAAGCCTCAGTGTGTACAATGGCCAAGCAGGACCACAAGCGAGACTTGACAGCCCCCTTGCTTTTTGTGTTTGCCCAGAGACGATTTGTGGGGGAGATAAAGGGTTCTCCTCTGCAGACGTATTTGTGGCACTGCTTAGCGTCATGAACTTGGCCAAATTTTACGAGGGAAATACCGCCATGGTGACCTTGCCTGGGGGCCCCTATGCACTTACAGGTCTCCTCATAAAAGACTTCTTGTATTGACTCTGGAGTTAGAAGCTAGAATGTGCACACTAAACCTAGTCAATTTTCTACTTATCACCGGAATAGAAACTTGAAAAGTAAAATAGGGTCTGGTTTTATTCCTCTAACCTACCTCAGGCAATGGGAGAAGATGACTAGCACTCCTTGGAATATAGTAATCATTAGAATTACAGCACACCTTAATAGCATAACACTGCTTGGCACATTTCATCTGTTTATCCTACGCATGATCCTCTCTCGTTCTCTCTCTCTCCTCCCAAATTTGTCATTTGCTTTTCATTTCCTGTCTCAATTCTCTCTTTTTTTTTAAGACAAACCTCCGGTTGCCTTAAGGTGAAAACATGCACATGCAGGGACTGAACAATGAAAAGGCAAGGAACTCTCAAATTATATATATACTAGCTTCTTTCTTTCTTTCTTTCTTTCTTTCTTTCTTTCTTTCTTTCTTTCTTTCTTTCTTTCTTTCCTTTGACAGGTACAGACAGTAGCTTACATACAAATAATCCAAAAGCAAATCTTGCCAGACCAAAAGACTTGGGGTGTTTTCGTACATATCCGAGGCGCTTCATGTTTGCAGTTTGAATGTAAAGCTCACATGGTCCAGAGCACACATTCCATTTCTTAAAAAATCACTTCAGCTGTTTGTCCCATATTGGTGTTCAAACTGCAAATTGCCAATCAAATTGCCATCAGGTTATTGTCATTCCAACTGGCCTTTTAAGAAAAGAGAGCATCTAGAGCTTGTGCCTGGTTCACAAGGGAAGCCGCCATGCCAAATTAAGCAAGCAGATAAAAAGATGCCCACCTGAATATATCCAAAGCATAACAAATAAGAAAAGAAGCAAAAGCTTTGTACACGACAACTGATCAGTATTAGTGTCATTGCACTGCAGCATTTTGTATTCAAATTCCATGAGATTCAGTGGTTACAATTTTGATGTTGCCGCGGATTTATTTTTAACCCAAGTATTGGTAACGTTGCCATGGTGCCTGGTTCCTTTCAACCACAGTGACACAGAGTAGCCAAGGAATCTGCTTTCACATGTTATTAATGGCCCACCCAACAAATATGGCTTTTATTTTTGCCATGCGAGCAGCTAATTAACACTGTGGGCCTGACATCATACTAGAAGCTGCCAGACCCAGATGAGGAGTGAGGATGGGGGACACTTTAGGGAGCACACATTGGGACTGGCCCACAAGAGTGCCACAGATGATCTCAGCTATCATAAAAGAGCAAGGAGAGTATGGTGGCATGAGACTGCTTGGAGTTTTCCAGTATTTTAATCTGGTTTCTGAACTGCATTCAAGTCATAATTCTCAAAAAGCATTGCCTGTCTCCCTCTAAAGGTTTGCTGGAATGAGTGAGAGCTCCTATCTGGGAGCCACTCCTACATTCTAGATGTTATTTCCTTACAGTTGTACCCAGGGTATTCTCCAGCGTGCTCAGAGCAGACCTTCCAAGTGTCCCTATTTTCCAGGGACAATCCTGGATTTACAGACGCCATCCTGGAATGTCCCACTTTTCCTTAGAAATGTTGGCAGGTATGAGGTTATGTGACCCCAGAACCAAGGAGATAAGTAACTATACCACCTTTAGAAGACACATGAAGGCAGCCCTGTATAGGAATGTTTTTATGCTTTATTGTGTTTTTATATATGTTGGAAGCTTCCATCATCCCTAGCTAGCAGGACCAGTGGTCAGGGTTGATGGGAATTGTAGTCCAAAAAACAGCTGGAGACACAAGTTTTGGGAAACCCTGGACTAGATGGTCCTTGGGTCCCTCCCAGTGCTACAATTCTATCTGTAGATGTGAGGTGGAAATATTAGAGTTATTGAGCACCTAGCAGGTCACAAAAGATGGCTGGAGGTTTGCCATTGGTTTCTTAGGCCACAGGTTGTGCATACCTGATTCACTTGGCATGAAAGTATCATTCAGAACCTCTGGGGTGAAATTGGAGACTGGTTATATGGTACTTTGCTTTATACAATAGCAGAATATTTTTGGGGAGTGCCTTTGCTGTGACCCCTTTGGCCTAGCTTGCTTGACATAGAGAAGCTCCCAGGGCCTAGTGAATGAGTCCCTCTGTGTCTTTCTCCAAACAACAATTTGTGCTTCATTTTATTGCAGTTGTAAGGTGGAAGAAATCTGAGCTACATTGCTGCTATTCTGTTGGGAGTTTAATCTGAAGACGGGTAAATTAAGATTTGTCCCACAAAGCCCCTTTATTTATGTATTTATTTAAAGAGGGGACACTCACCGACAGCATATTTCTCCATGTTTCCTTTCTCCTTTTTCCTTTTCTCCTCTCACTTCTAATCATTTAGCACACAAGTCCTTATAATAACAAGGGTTTAGGATCCCTACTGTTGTCTAAGAAGGAATTAGGAACTGGCCTGGCTTTAAAGCTTCCAGCGCTCTGCCTAAATCCCTTCCTTGAGATCCTTTGAACTATTTCATAAGTCAAGATTGAACATGTCATGTACTTTCCCCGGGTGTTAGAGGGCCTAATTGCAAAGACAGAAATGGTACCAAGAGCATTTTACTGCCTTCTCTCCCTTCATTTCACAAACGTCTTCCTCTTGCCCAATTGGCAGATGTCCACTGCATATTACACCTGAGTTTCAAAAGAAGTTTGTCCACATTGCAATGCAGGGTTGCAGGTGCCATTGGGTTGCAGGAGCACAACATCTCTATGGCATGGCTTTTTCCACCTTCCACCCCTCCTTATTTTGGGGAAAGGGGTGCAATCTTTGCCTGTGTTAAGCTATCCATGGCTTCTCACCTGTGACTTACAACATGGGAGTAAGTCCCACATACTTGTTTCTGGGTGAACATGCATAGATAGAATATGGGGTAAAGGAACAAATCAATCCAGTTCACAATCCAGTGGAACCTACCAAATCTGCACTTTCTGGAGCAATACATTAGCCGATAGTTGAGGTGGTAGAGCATGAGACTCTTAATTTCAGGCTCGTGAGTTTGAGCCCCACATTGGGTGAAGATTCCTGCATTGCAGGGGATTGGACTAGATGACCCTCATGGTCCCCCTTCCAACTCTACAAGTCTGTGATTCTGGGGAAACCTGCCCTCCTTCAGATTTCACACTTATCTGAATTTTGCACTTTAGTTCTCCAGTCATGTGGGGGGGGGGGAATTCATATACTGCTGTTAAGTGCGCATAAAAATGCAAACATTAGGGGAATTTGCTGTGCAAAATAATGTGTACAGTGGTACCTCGGGTTACATACGCTTCAAGTTACATACGCTTCAGGTTACAGACTCCGCTAACCCAGAAATAGTACCTCGGGTTAAGAACTTTGCTTCAGGATGAGAACAGAAATCATGCAGTGGCGGCGTGGCAGCAGTGGGAGGCCCCATTAGCTAAAGTGATGCTTCAGGTTAAGAACAGTTTCAGGTTAAGAATGGAACTAATTAAGTACGTAACCAGAGGTACCACTGTATACTGGTAAAGGTAAGGTAAGGTATTATCAGGAATTGAATGTTTGTTGGGTATATCTGGAGAAATTTGCACTGAAATGCTGGTGGATTTTTATGAGAACTTTAAAAAAACATTGCAAACTGATATGGAAATGATGTGGAAGTGTGAGGAACTGAACTTAAGAAGAGAAGGTATGGCCTGGACAAAGAGGGCCATAGGTCCCCCATTTACTGTTTCAGAGGCATCCTGTTGCCACTATCTTTGGAAACAATCCTGGATTAGATAAGACTTTTTTCTTATTCAGCACGGTTATCCTTATATCTGTACCCCTCCAGCTGCTGTTGGACTCCCAACCAGCATGGCCAATGATCATGGGAACAGTTAAGTATGAAGACTAAGGGAAAACATCAACTACCATCACCACTATAAAAACACTGCCAGCACTTTCCCACGAAGCACCTCACCAATGAAAGTTTATATATTTTCACACACACACACACACCTTATCTGAAAAACCCACCCAGCTAAATGCCATCACTTCCACAGTCTGGGAATGAGGCCATCAAAGTTGGAGGCATTTTTGACTCAGCACTACAGTGGTACCCCTAGTTACAAACTTAATTCGTTCCAGAGGTCCATTCTTAAAACTGAAACTGTTCTTAACTAGAGGCGTGTTTTCGCTAATGGGGCCTCTTGCTGCCGCTGCACCGCCAGCACGCGATTTCCATTCTCATCCTGGGACAAAGTTCTCAACTCGAGGTAACTCTTCCAGGTTAGCGGAGTTTGTAACCTGAAGCATTTGTAACCTGAGGTACCACTGTAATTGAAGTTGTCACCCTATGGGCAAGTCACTCAGGGCGGCTTACTCAAGCCTATGTGTCTTATCCACATATATCAACCCGACCAGGTAAGCTGGGCTGAGGGAAGGTGACTTTCCTGAGAAGCCAATCCGTTCGGATTTGAGTCTGGGTTTCCTACTTCCCAACCCCAAAGTCAAGCCACGGCACACCCTTGCCAAAAATGCTTCTGGATTAGAGTCACCTCATGACTGAAAACTCTCGCCTGCCGCAGTATAAACGGAATAGCTGAGTTGTGGGGTCTGTTCATTCTCCCCTCTGTAAATTACTGCTCACATCACTATTGCACATGTGATAGTGAAGTGTTTGTTTTGCTTACTTGCTCAAAGAGCAGGTGAGGTGCTGTTTGAAGTTCATACCACAAATATATTCCATGCTTATCTTTAGTCAACATTTAGTAATGTGTTTTCAGCGGCAGTGAAACTCCCATTATCAACAGGAATTGTGTACCTAAATCTCTTTCTCCCCCCCCCCCCCGAACCCGGCTAATGTCATTAACTCCCAAGCTGATAAAGTGTTTTCAATTACAGCCCCCTTGTCGCAAGAAAAGACACATGCATATGAAAAATGTGTGTTTTGATTGTGAAACAGAGAATCCGAACATAACATTGCATTACACGGCTCATAATAAAACTGAGGATGAAGGATGTGAATACTAGAATGAGGACAATGTAAAAGACTAGTGTTCATTATTGCAGCATCTGCTGGTGCGGCTATAAATAAAGGCCTCTCTCCATTTCCCTATTATGAACCGCTAATTTCATGAATTTATAACATGAGCGAGAAAACTCATTCATGGCCGAGGCCCGGAATATGTTGTCTAAACTGTGGAACAAGGGGGGGGGGGTGGAGAGGCAGCTGCACTGAAAGCTGGAAGCTAGCCAGAAGCCAACAAGACATTGCCGTTAGTTAATATATAATAATAATAATCCCAAGGCAATTTGTCGGTCTTCACTGGGGAAATTTGTTCCACAGGTTTGTGCAACAGTAAAACTTTACTGCATATCCAGCAGTAAACACATTGCCAGTTGACAGAACGTAATCTGTGCTAGGCAATATTGAATGTTAGTCATACACAAAAGGCAGTATGCAACTAAGTTTTACTCAGAGTAGGCGTATTTGAATTAATGGATCAGATTTAGTCAAGTTCATGAATTTCAATGGGTCTACTCTCCGCTGCCTTGTGAGATATCTCTGGCGAAAGAAAAAGCTAAGATGGTTGGACAACATCTTGTACTTTTTCTGGCAACTCCTGCAGCCAAGCTGGTGCCAGATGCATTGCTCTGCTTTCCTTTGGACCACATCAGTGAGGCCGAGATGGGGGTCTTGTTGCTGTTAACTTTAGTGCTGTTAACATGGCAGTTTGATTTCACCCCTGTAGGCACACTCCATTGCCCCTTGAGACAGACGGACTTTGGAAGAAAACAAGACATTATATTTATATACAACAGTATCCGAAGGCTATTGATTGCGAAAAATTGGAAAAGTGGTATTATACCGACAAAAACAGAGTGGCTTGCCAAATTATTGGAGTATTACAATATATCCAAAACAATGGGAGAAATTGGAAGGATCTCAAAAGAGAAGATAGACAGGGACTGGAAAGTGTTTAAAGGATACTTGCCAAACCATATTGAAAAATCAGAACTCCTACTAGAATAAACAAGTTCCGTTTTTAATACTGAAATACTAAATAAGATGGATAACAATGTGTAATAGAAAAAGAAGCAGAAAATTTGGTTAAAGGTGTGTGAAAGAAAGTAATAGATGTGGAAAGAAATTGCAATTGAGTAGATTGGAAGTCTAACACAAAGGTGGGGCGAGGGGTGGTGATGGGAAAAGGAAGTATCTGTGGAAATGAGTGTGGGTATGTATGAACATTTTTAAGGATTGTATGAAATGTATGTTTGTATATTCATAACATATGTGTATCAATGCTGAAAGAATTAGAGAGAGAGAGAGAGAGAGAGAGAGAGAGAGAGAGAGAGAGAGAGAGACGGACTTTGAGCAAACTATAACTGAGTACCACCCAGAGTCAGAAGGCAGCTTAAAATGTGCTGATAAGTTTATTAAGCCAGGGAGGAGAAGTATGTACATCTGAGGGCCACAAAACAGCGGTGAGTCGGGCCAAAGACAAATGTGAACAGACCCACAAATGTGGATGCTGCATTTGTACAGTAGGCTAGTTTGCACACGCCCTCACACACCCCTCTCTGCCCTTGGTCTAGATGGGCAAGAGGCTTTATCAGAGTTTGAGGCAGAGCCGTAGCTAGTGGGGGGGGTGTCTAGCCAGGGTTTCTGCCCCGGGTGAAGCATCCAGAGGGTGCCATGGAGGTTCCCAGCATATCTGGGCTTCAGCCAGAGAGAAAGATGAAAAAGTGAATGGCAGCCATGACCTCCGTCCTTCCCCGATGAAGCTGAAGAAGATTCATTTACAACACAATGCAGGTAGAGGGAGAGTTGGAAAATCTGGAGAGGCTGTGTGAAGCGGAAGATTGGGTCCCTTGTGGGTTTGCTACTGTGTGAGAAAGAAATTCTGGAGGCATGGAGGGAGTGGTGGGAAGCTGAAGAAGAGAATCAGTTGAACTAGATGATCCTTGAGGTCCCTTCCATCTCTACAGTTCTATATTCCCTTCAGAACTTTGAATGTGCTTAAATAGCTGCGGTTGATCCATTTTACAGACTATGCATGATCTACACACAAGGAAGTAAGGGGTGTGTGAGCATTTCTCCTGCCAGAAGCAGTTCCCTGGCAAGCTCCGGTCAGCCCAGCTGCATTAGGATTGTAATGGGAAGGCTACTTTAGACTTGCAAAAAGCATTTCTTCACCTTACATGGAACCTAAAATGACTACAAGGCTTGCCAATCGGAAGGTCGGCGGTTCAAATCCCCGTGACAGGGTGAGCTCCCATTGTTTGATCCCAGCTCCTGCCTACCTAGCAGTTTGAAAGCATGCAGCATAAGTAGATAAATAGGTACCGCTCCGGCGGGAAGGTAAACGGCGTTTCTGTGCGCCACTCTGGCTTTGCCAGAAGCGGCTTAGTCATGCTGGCCACATGATCAGGAAAAACTGTCTGAGGAAGCAGACAAATGCCGGCTCCCTCAGCCTTTAAAGTGAGATGAGTGTCTCAACCCCAGAGTCGTTCGTGACTGGACTTAATTGCCAGGGTCCCTTTACCTTTACCTTTAAAATGAGTAATCAAACAAAAGTAAAATGGAAAGGAATCTTGTTGAAGCTATGGAATGTTTCTATCCAGCCATGTTGCTATCATACCTTCCAACATTTATCCGGTGAAAATAGGAACGTCTTATATAATAATAATAATAATAATAATAATAATAATAATAATAATACCCTGCCCATCTGGCTGAGTTGTCCTAGCCACTCCGTTAGGCTTCCAACATATATTAAAACATAAGAAAACTATGCAGGGCTGCCTTAGGTGTCTTCTAAAGGCTGTATCTCCTTGGCTCAGGGATTGCATAACTCCATACCCTCCAATGAAAATAGGGACAACCTAAGGAAAAGCAGGACATTCCAGGGTCAAATTAGAAACTGGGAAACAGACTTGGAAGGTCTGTGCTATGCAGACCACTAAAACTAAGTTAACACCCCTTTAAACCCTCCAGGTATTGGTAGATTACATCTCGTACCATTATCATGACCAATGGCCGTGCTGCTGGGGCTGATGGGAGTTGAAGTCCAAAACATCTGGAGGGATGTAGGCTGCTTTCCAATGCTATACATGTCAGGGTACTGCATCAAGCAGCTACCATGTGGAGACTGTTTCCCACATGGTTTCCATAACATGTTGATAGTTGTATGAATTATACATGTGCCAGATTCCTGGTTTGATTTAGGGGCAAGGATATATCAAAGGTTCATCCTTAATATCAACATGCAAATCTTTGCCATGTATATAAGTCCAGAGCAGCGTGCAACAGCCATATATTTAACAAGAAGATGAAGACAATGTTTCTGTCTTATAAATTACAAACTTTAAATCCCTGGGAGGAGAAGGAGGAGGAGGAGGAGGAGGAGGAGGAGGAGGAGGAGGAGGAGGGGGAGAAGAAGAAGAAGAAGAAGAAGAAGAAGAAGAAGAAGAAGAAGAAGAAGAAGAAGAAGAAGCAGAAGAAGAAGGGCATTTAAAGAGAAAATGCTTGCTGTCAACTTAACTTCAGCCAAGACAGCGCAGATGCATTGCCATAATATGGATGGTTGCAGATCCATTTGATTTACAGCATGATGCAGCAATAAAACCAGTTGTAAATTTTGATGGTAACTAAAGGATAACTACAACTCTCACACACTCACATCATAATTAGCATGAACAGTGATTCTGGTCTACAAGGGTTGCTTTCACTTGCTTGTTCAAAATTAAAATAACAAGCCAAGCAGAAAATCCAAGTATACATGTTTAACGAAACCATGTTGCCACAAATTACATTTATGAAAAGTGTGTCTGTACTGGTCGGAAAACAAAGTGGTTGAAAACGGTGAGCTCTCATTCTCTGCAATATTCTAGACTTGTGCTCTGCAGTTCCATCCTACTTGAATGGGGCCACACAAGCAATAGCATGGTATATATGTAAGTCCACATATAACACACACATACCGGTAGTTTAAGTAGTGTGCTTCAGGCTGCAATCCTTACATGGGAGTAAGCCTTATTGAACACATTCAAACTGACTTCTGAGTACCCTTATGTATAGCATTGCCCTGTAAATGTAAAATTGCTGTTAGCAGGGCTGATAGTGAAAGGATCTACACTTGTGGTATAATAGAAATGTAAGCATTTGTACCCGGTCTCAGTAATGTGTGCATGTTTTGTTAGAGTCCTTCAAAGCATCTCCCCCCACCTTTCTTCCTTGCCATGAATAAAGGGGTAAATGATTAAATTTGCTTCACTGAATTGAACTTACACTGCTTCCTGCTGGGTGCTGGTTAGCATTTACGGAACACCAACTGGAGACCAGCTGCTCTTTTTCATTCTGCCCTTGCATATCATTAGATTTCAGCAGCTACATGAGGGACACAGAGGAAATTTGGGCTTGGAAGGCTCCCTTTGCTCAGTGTTTCCAAGAAACATAGTAAAGAAAGGGTACCCACTCAGAGAGAAGCAGCACGGGATGTCCTGTTCCTGCCTCGCCTCGCCCCAACCCAGCAAACAGGAACAAAATGGGAACATCCTTTTTACCAATAAAATGAAATAAAATCTGGGGCCATATTAGGCAGTTCAAAGCTTGCTTCTCCATTATCAGGCTCTTCGCATCGAGATAGTCAGAGAGTCCCAATTACAGAGGCCAGCAGAGAGAGCCCCTTGGCCTTCAGGAGATCTCATGAATGAGACTGCACTCATTTGTCCTTTGTGCAGTCTTGGACAGTTAATGCCTGCATTGTAGCCCTGCCTATTTACCATCCTTGTTTGCAGAGTGTCTAGGTTTAAGAGAGGGGCAATCATCCCTAATCTTACCTTGAATGCTAGGATGACATTGGAGCCTTTTGAGTGTCCCAGGAGCCTATTTTCCAAACCAACCGTCTGCAAGTGTCCCTATTTTCCAGGTCCCAGATTTACAGAAGCTGTACTGGTTTCTCATTTGATCCCGGAATGCTTTTCCTTAAAAAGGTAAAGGTACCCCTGACCGTTAGGTCCAGTCGCGGATGACTCTGAGGTTGCGGCGCTCATCTCACTTTATAGGCCGAGGGAGCCGGCGTACAGCTTCCGGGTCATGTGGCCAACATGACTAAGCTGCTTCTGGCAAACCAGAGCAGTACACGGAAACGCCGTTTACCTTCCTGCCGGTAAACGAACTATTTATCCACTTGCACTTTGACGTGCTTTCAAATTGCTAGGTTGGCAGGAGCAGGGACCGAACAACAGAAGCTCACCCCGTCGTGGGGATTCGAACCGCCGACCTTCTGATTGGCAAGCCCTAGGCTCTGTGGTTTAGACCGCAGCGCCACCCGCGTCCCTTTGCTTTTCCTTAGGATGTCCCTATTTTCCTTGGAGAAATGTTGGAGGGTATGGAGTTATGTGACTCCCGAGCCAAGGAGATAAGTAACTATACAACTTTTAGAAGACATTTGAAGGCAGCCCTGTAGAGGGAAGTTTTTTTAAATGTTTAATATTTTATTTATGTTTAATATTTTTATTATATATGTTGGAAGCTGCCCAAAGTGGCTGAGGCAACCCAGACTGATGGGTGGGATAAAGAGTAAAATTATTATTATTATTATTATAATTATGGAATAGGACATCCCTATTTTCATCAGAGAAATGTTGGAGAGTATGTGTTTACCTAGGTCTACCACTGGTAAATTAACTTGTAAGAGAATGTTGCTCTTCAAAGTGGCTTTCCATATTTGGTGCACTTGCTAGAGTGTTAGAGTCGGACTTGGAGACTGGGGTTCCAATCACCACTCAGCCACCTCACAGGGTTGTTGTGAGGATAAATGCAATGGTCAGGGCAGGGTGGGGGAACTATATATGACCCCTTGAGCTCCTTGGATGGCAGGTGAGAAACAAATGTAATAGACAAGACAAATAATGGTAGTGTCATGATGCTATTGGGCAGTTTGATGTGATCACAAAAGGTGAACAAGTTGGCAGGCAGAGGGTGGATGCTATTACATCTAGAAAAGCCCTAGCTTTGCCAGTTCAGGGACTGGAAAACGTGAGGCCTTGCAGATGTTGATCCAGTGGTCAGTGCTGATGGGAGCTGGTGTTGCACAGATCTCTTCACCATTTTCCTTCTCCCTAATCCTTCAGAGCATCCGTGAGGGATGTCTTTGCAGCTGTGTCCTGTCTTGTCCTGTGATTGCTCCCCCACCTCTGCCAGCATCTCTCTCCATGCTGTGCCTCTAAGACCACCGCTGCTCTTTGTAACTTGCTCGTAGGGACCTGGGCATTGATCTAGCCACAGAAGAAGAGTTTGGATTTGATATCCCGCTTTATCACTACCCGAAGGAGTCGCAAAGCGGCTAACAGTCTCCTTTCCCTTCCTCCCCCAGAACAAACACTCTGTGAGGTGACTGGGGCTGAGAGACTTCAAGGAAGTGTGACTGGCCCAAGGTCACCCAGCAGCTGCATGTAGAGGAGCGGAGGCGCGTACCTGGTTCACCAGATTACAAGTCTACCACTCTTAACCACTACACCACACTGGCGGTAGGAGAAACCTCATCTTGCACACAAAGTTTGGGGAAACTGGCTTTTTTTAACTTCCAAAGAAATCCTATGCAACGTGTTTTACACTAATCTTTATTTTCAGTGTGTGTTAACTTACTAACTTTGTATAAAGGATCATTTGTTTCTTGCAATAAAGATGGTGGACCTGGAAAAAAAAAAGGTGAACAAGTCAGAAAACAGAAGGTAAAAATATACGAGGGGGAAGGAGTCAAGGTAAAAAGCTGTATGCATAGCAAAGGCTCCCCCCCCCCCACCCAGACTGGTGGGTGTTTGTTTGTTTTTTGTTTGTGTGTGTGTGTGTGTGTGTGGATTGACAGAATCATTGTGTTTGTTGTGGACCATCCACACATCATTCTGCTTTATTAGTCATTAGTAGTTCCGGCTGGAAAAAAAAGCTCTGGTAATAATAATATTTTTTTTAATGCTACGTTGAATACAATCACCTGTCTCTATTTAACTGCTGAACTAGGAGAGAGTCATGGTAGCCAAGAGAGTAAAAAGCTGGCAGCTGAATTTGAAGCCAGAAAAATCTTGATGTACAGAAGACTCCAATTTTGGGGCCAGTTCTGCCTCTGAAAGTCAATAAGGAACGTTGAGTTCAGTATTATCTAGAGTGACTGACTTTCCAGGGTTTCATGCAGGGAACATCCCCAGTCCTCACTGGAGATGACAGATATTGAACCTGGAACCTTCTGTCTGCCAAGCAGTTGCTCTGTCTTTCCTCAGCTGTAGTAACTGTACGCATCATGCGATCCTACACATGTGTGGGCTAATGTTGTTTCCTGACCTCAAGCAGGGTACATTTCTGTTCGTGATTAACCGATGCACATGAAAAAGAAGAATGCCAAGGGTCGTTTTATATGCTCCTTGCCAAAGGAATTAATGGTCTAGCACATATTTGGAAAATGGGAACCTGGATCAAGGCTACGGGGAGGAAGAGGACAGGAACAAGTGCATGAAGGCGAAAGCCCTTCCAGCCCAGGATGCATGCCTTACAATGCTGCACTTATACACTAATGTTTGCGGTTTGTTTCTTTATCCCAGCTGCATCCTCAGAAATTCTCAGAGAGTTCAGCTATGGGGCACTCAGTCTGAAACAGCACAGATTCTGCCCCAGCCTGCTCTGCCAGGAATGGGCAATACATTGCCGAGGGGCTTACAGAATAGCATATTGTGAAAGGCATTTGCTACATCTTGCTCAGATCCCTGGAATTGGGTGGCGATTTTTTCCTCTGCAGTCTGACCCGTTGAAAGCTTTTCTTTTCTTTTTTCTTTTGCCTTTTCTCCTTGCTGATACACAGGGTGAAGTATAGGATTTCCTGCAAGCTGTTTCAAGGTAGCAGCTATTCCTTCTGCCTCAAGTATGTTTTATCTTTCTGACTCAGTATATTTTGTTATTATTTGAAGTGCAAAATGGGTGCTGTGGGCATGTTGGAACCCAACTTGACTGGTTGAGTTGTTAATTCTGTAGGCCACCCTGAGGAGCTGTAGTTTAGTGATGGATAGTAGGGGAGAGAGATGTTTCAACAGAGCGTCCTTGCAAAACTCTAATTCCCAGGATTCTTTGTAGGAAGCCATGCCAGTTGGTGTGAAACTGTTTGATTGACTTTAGGTAAAGGGACCCCTGACCATTAGGTCCAGTCGTGGCAGACTCTGGGGTTGCGGCGCTCATCTCACTTTATTGGCCGAGGGAGCCGGCGTACAGCTTCCGGGTCATGTGGCCAGCATGACTAAGCCGCTTCTGGCGAACCAGAGCAGTGCACGGAAATGCCGTTTACCTTCCCGCCAAAGCGGTACCTATTTGTCTACTTGCACTTTGACGTGCTTTCGAACTGCTAGGTTGGCAGGAGCAGGGACCGAGCAATGGGAGCTCACCCCGTCGCGGGGATTCAAACCACCAACCTTCTGATCGGCAAGCCCTAGGCTCTGTGGTTTAACCCACAGCGCCACCCGCGTCCCGCTCGATTGGCTTTGTCTGTGCTAAAATAAATATAATATAATATAATATAATATAATATAATATAATATAATATAATATAATATAATATAATATAATATAATATAATATAATATAATATAATATAATATAATATAATATAATATAATATAATATAATATAATATAATATAATATAATATAATATAATATAATATAATATAATATTGTCAGGGGTTCAGAAGGAGAGACACAGGAGGGGGAGCAAATGGAGAGTGAGGAGGAGGAGTACGAGGGGGGCGCAGGCAGTGACAGTGGCCAGAGTTATTCCACAAGCCTCTCTAGCGAATCGGAGGACTCACAGAAGGGAGCGCCGGTGGCCAGAGCAAGGGAGATTCCAAGGGAGAAACCTCAAGAGGGAGGGGCCAGCGGGGAGTCTATGAACAGCAGCTGGAGATCAGGGCCAGCGTCTCCACCAGAGCGCAGTGGGGAGGGGGAGTCCCAGGAGTCGGGACCAGTGTCCTCACCACCAGAGGGAGGAGAGGAGTCAGGTTTGGCAACACCCACATCAGGAAGCGGGGAAACGGTCAGAAGGAAAGTCACTGGCTGGGCGCGCGCGCCAAGTTCAAATGTACAGGAGCGCGGCACAGCGGGGAGCCCGGGAAGGGAGCCAGGTCCTAAAGCCCGCCGGAGGGAGGGGCAAGACTCAGGAGGCTCCGCGTCAGAGGAGTCCAGGAAGGAGGGAACCCCAGAGGGCAGAAGGACCCAACGCAGGAAAGAGCAGCGCAAGAGGTGGAGCCGGGCTAGAATCTTAAACTGGTGTGGGTGGAGCAGTGAGTCAGAGGGGACTTAGCCGGTCTAGCGTTAAGACGTGGGCCTGCGCGCCCAGAGCTTGGAAATGGAAACTAAACTTCAATAAAGACTTTTGTATATAATATCCACTGGGCGTTGGTCCTCTGTGAGCTGGGACCTAGCGGCAGTCCTGACAAATATAATATAATATAATATAATATAATATAATATAATATAATATAATATAATATAATATAATATAATATAATATAATATAATATAAAATAAAATAATATAATATAATATAATATAATATAATATAATAATATAATATAATATAATATAATATAATATAATATAATATAAATAATAATTTTATATGCTGCCCATCTGACTGGGTTACCCCAGCGACTCTGAGTGGCTTGCAAGAGATGAAAACACAACATCAAACATTATTTTACATCAAAAAGTTTTTCCTTAAAGTTCAACCAAAATAGAAGAGACCTTGGCTGTCCTCACAAACTAGTACAGATATGCAATACACTGCTGAGCACTCTAATTGTAGCCTGCCAATCATTTTACCATTGAACCCGCTACTTGTTCAATAAATGAGCAACACACAAGACACAACTAGCTTTTCCTGGTTCTTTCATAGCGTCTGGTGTGGCTGCACATGAAGCTCAAGGTGGGGCAGCAGACGCAAAGGCACCAGCACATCGCAGCAGCCAAGGCTGCACACTTTGTGTGAAGTCCTTGTGCAAAGTCACATGGTCTTGCACTTCGTTGGCAGACACCACTGTGCCCACCACCAGGCTGCCATGTCCTCTTCTGGGTTGAATTTCAGTTGGTTCAGTCTGCACTGCAACATAGGGTAGGATGGGGTGACAAAATATGGCACCCTTCCTTCGAGATCTAGTTTCAAGTTACCTTCATTTTCGTTATTGCTACTCTGGACCAAATGACTTTGTGGCTTGAACCCTCACACAACCCTGTCCTCATAACTCGTGTAAGCCTGTGTGCTGTGTCATACTATGTGTGCCACCTTGAGGTCATTGGAGGAAAGGTGGGGGTGTAAATGCTGCTGGCATCCATCTGTCTCAAGAGACAGTCGAGTGTTTCTCTGGGGGTGAATTCAAATCACTGTTTTAGCAGCACTGAAGTGACCTCCTCAGGGCACCAGGCCTGGGGTATATGGAGGTCCTGGGCTGCCCAGATGACGAGACCCCCCTCTCGGCCTCACTGACGTGGTCCAAAGAAAAGCAGAGCAATACGTTTGGCACCAGCTTGGCTTCAAGAGTTGCCAGAAGGACTCCACTCCAGATTTGTGCAAGGTTTACTCCTTAACCTTTTCTTCTCCCAAAGATATCCCACAAGGCAGCAGAGGTTTAGGATTAGAGTTTTCCTTTGGTTAGATGGGTTATCTTTCTAGGTTAATGAACCCCATCTACCCCTCAGTTCCCTCTACAGCACATGCAGAAACCACCTTCTTGACCGTTGAACCCACTATTGGTCTCATCAGCTCAATCCACCAGAGCCTGTCTTCGCATGCGGGGAAAGTGGCTGCCTCACTGAGGTTTTGAGACCCATCGGTTACCCTCACCTGGTTTAGCCGGCCAGTCAAAGCTGTTTCCTAGGGTGTGGCTGCTGTTGCATGCTGACAACTAGGAGCCGCAGGTGAGAGCAGAGTGCAGGTTGGGGACCAAAAGTAGACAAACTACTCCAGAAGGGGCATATTTTCCCCTCCCATAGCATCCCATAGGTAAAGGTAAAGGGACCCCATTAGGTTCAGTCACAGACGACTCTGGTTTTGCGGCACTCATCTTGCTTTATTGGTCAAGGGAGCTGGCGTACAGTTTCTGGGTCATGTGGCCAGCATGACTAAGCCGCTTCTGGCTAACCAGAGTAGAGCCCGAAAATTCCGTTTACCTTCCCGCCAAAGCAGTACCTATTTATCTACTTGCACTTTGGCGTGCTTTCGAACTGCTAGGTTACCAGGAGCAGGGACCGAGCAACGGGAGCTCACCCCGTCACGGGGATTCAAACCACAAACCTTCTGATCAGCAAGTCCTAGGCTTGGTGGTTTAACCCACAGCGCCACCCTTGTTCCATAGCATCCCATACACCCCAATAAATGTAATAAATTTTTAAAAAGAGAATGGTGGACATTGGACCCCTGGCCTCCCTGGTCCTAGTCTAACATGGTAACCAATGTGCAACACTGACTCTCATGAACTAATGACTAAGCATTTTAAATGACAGTTTTTAAAGTAAGGAAGGAATTTTCAGTTCTCTGAGGAATAGAGAGAATATATGGCAGCATGCCTTTCATGTGGTTCCCAATTCAGTATAGGCTGAGCTTTAGCATTCAGCTCGATGGTTAATAGTGTGCCTTATCTCTGTATTTCATCTGACACAGTCAGGGAATTTGTCCATACTTTTGGGAGTCCTCCCATTCCTGCTGAAAATGAAAACCTGCCTGTGCTGAACAGCAAATAATGGGTTTTCAAACTAGCAATGAAATGAATTGAAAAAGGAGATATTCTTGGGCAAGAGCAGTCTCCAGATATATGCAAATTCTCCCTTTCCATGCAGTGAATCCAAGTCAATCAAAATGTATACAGTCAGTAAAATATATTACAAATATGGTACATGAATACCAGAAACAGAGGCCAATATTTCTATCCTGGTCCTCCCAGGTAATATCCTATGGTTATCCCTCTTAAGAACAAAAATTAAGTTATAAATCCAGCATTTCTGTGGTATACACATATTGTAGCTGGGTCTGGGAAAGATAGGGTTTTTTTATACATCATTGCATGTGACATAGTTAGCACCCTGTTGTTGCTATAGAAATGTAAGGTGTCGGTGATGATGTCAGCAACCTGAAGTGCAACCCTATGCGTGCTTAATCCTGACTATGTGCAATAGGACTTATTCCCAGGTATGTATGTGTAGAGTACAGTAGTCTTTGATTGACATGGGTTTACAGCCAGTTTCTGGTCCCGCACCTGGTGTGTGTAAGGCAGGGGTGGGGACAACCTCCAGCCTAGGAGATAAATCCAGCCTTTGGTTGGTTCTCATCCCTCCTGCAGGTCCCCCAACCCCCTGGGCACTTTTGCTGGCTGCAGGTGGATGGGATTCTCTTCTTCCTCAACAGATTGCAGGTGCAGGGGGTGGGTGGGAATCTGATCTGGACCAGGGAACAGGTTATGTGAGGGAATTCAAGGGACTGTGGCATGCAAGGCTACTATTTTTTGCTCAGAATGGCCATTTTACACACCTGCTTTGCCACATTCATCCCATCCATTTGGGATGGGGGGAAATATGTGTGAATGGTGAAAAAGGCACCCCCAATTTACTTCTTTGTGTACTTAAAGGTAATGGTAAAGGGACCCCTTTTGGCCGACTCTGGGGTTGCGGCGCTCATCTCGCTTTATTGGCCGAGGGAGCCGGCATACAGCTTCCGGGTCATGTGGCCAGCAGGACTAAGCCGCTTCTGGCAAACCAGAGCAGCGCACGGAAACGCTGTTTACCTTCCCGCTGGAGCGGTACCTATTTATCTACTTGCACTTTTGACATGCTTTCAAACTGCTAGGTTGGCAGGAGGTGGACCGAGCAACGGGAGCTCACCCCGTCACGGGGAATCGAACCACTGACCTTCTGATTGGCAAGTCCTAGGCTCTGTGGTTTAACCCACAGCGCCACCTGCATCCCGACTCTTTGCGTACTTATACTACAGCAATTCATTGTCAAAACCAGTGTAGATACATTTGATTTCGTCAGATGTGTTCATAGAGTGTGGTGCATAGCTGTCAACTTACAGATTTGAAAATAAGGGACCAGCAGCCTTGAAAATAAGGGACCAGCAGCCAAAATAAGGGACCTGCAGCCTCACCTGTTCCAGGCACTCCAGTCTTCATGTCCTCCTGCAGTCTGGTCAAACTCATGCTGGTAGCTTTGAGAACACTGTCCAACCAACTTTGTAACCAGAGGTTCAACTGAATAGAATCTGAATCACATGCACCACAAGGCCTATGCAGCCTCAACTTAAGATGGCTCCTCAGCCTGGCTTTGCACTGCAAAGTTTGCAGTAGCACTACAACAAAATGGTGTCCAGTATTCAAAAAACCCCTCAGCTTGCATTAACTAGCCACACACACACACACAGCCTCCCCCCTACCACGAAATCGCCAGTCACCCACCATTTTAGTCAACCAGCTCCTTTCTTTCCCCCCCATAAGTCAATCGAAGGAGCCTCCAAAACAAATTCAAAAGCCCCCCCTCCCACGAGATCTCCTTTCCTTTTCCCCCACCATGTGCCCCCGCTCCAGACAGACCTTTTCGCTGACAAGGGTGAGTGGGCCATCGATGACGTATCCATCCAATTCTGATCCGAGCACTCAGCACAGGTATGTTCAACTTCTGAGCCCCTCTGAGCCAAAGGCAGAATGCCCAGCCAGCAGCCTAATGAAGCCTCAAGGAAAACCACCATCACCTCTCCGCTGGGAAGCGCTGAGCAAAGGCGAGTCCCCAGGCAACGCAGCCGATTTGATCAGCACAAGGCATGCAAGCTCCACCCCCCAGTTGTTCTTAGACTTCTTATTGGGTGAGCAACACAGCCAAGCAACACAGTTGGAGCCTCCCTCCTCCCTGGCCGGCAGGGAGGGAGGGAGAGGAGCTGCTTCCTTTGAAATTTAAGGGACATCCATCAATAAGGGACAGCAGCGGGACATGGCGCTGGAATAAGGGACTGTCCCTTCAAATAAGGGATGCTTGACAGCTATGGTGTGGTGTTACATTTACTCAGAAGTAAATTCTGCTGCCTTCAGCCGGGTTTGTTCTCCAGTGAGTGTGCTGCAGCCTTTGGCATTTTGGTACCTGTCTCTCTAGCAGCCCACTCCTTCAATATATGTTTACCTCTCTTTGCTGGACCTACCAGTTTCCTGGATCTGGTGAAGATAGCAGAGATTCTAAGTAGGGCAATTGCAGCAAATGAACCAATCAATTCTTTATAAGGATAGACTCATTTAAGGGCTGAACATGAGACAAGGACTTAAGGCTACCGGCAGTTTTAATGTGTGTTTTAGACAGGGCAATTTGAGGATCAGGAACCTATTACCAAATGTTTGGTAGTAATAGCCCTCTCTGTGAGCAGAGTTTTTCATCATGCAGAGCACAGTCTGAATCCAAACTCCTACCCAGAGTATATATATTTAACTAACTTTTAAAAAAAATATTTTTATTGATTTTTCCATGTATACTTCTTCTAACCATTTATCTTTAACAATTTTTCATATTTCCACCCTCCTCCCCTGGACTTCCCTCATACTCCCATTTTGTTTTATTTCCATATTATTCACCCTGCATATTGTTTCCCCAAATTTTTCCCAATACATATAGTCTGTGATTGTTTACTCCAACTCTGTCAATGAGTCCATTTCTTTATGTTGTCTCTTCATATATATTGCATATATTTAACTAACTTAAGCCCATGAAGCAGACTCAGGCTGCGACCCTGCGTTCACTTTCCAAGGAGCAAGCCCTTTTGAACTCCATGGGAGTTACTTTGGAACAGACCTGCATAGGATAGGATTGCACTAGAAATAAAATGTGTATGTTAAAAATGAAAGAGGTTTGCACAGAAACTTGGATCAGAGCAGATGGGGTGCAGTTCATCCTCCAATCAGATTTGCTAGAATTTCACGGCATTATCTGCCTCGCAGAATACAACCCAGCCTTAATGAGCACTTTCCCTTGTGCTTCTGCTTTGATTGACTTGCAGCTTCTTGTGCAGGGGGGGGGGGGGAGGAATGAAAAATTAGATTGGCTCTATGCTAACTTATAAAAAATCATTAGTAACCAGATCTTATAAGTAGGAACTGGGCTTGAGCCATGCTGATACAACACAATCAGTTTTTCTGTGCATAAAAGCTGCTGTAGCACAACAGAGTAAAAATGAAATTTCAGGCCTTACTAGGCTTGTCATGTTGCTGTGTTGTCATCACGCCTTGATAGAGCATCAGGGAAAATCCCCAGTTTTAACGAGTCACTGAATAGCCTATTGGCCCCAGCTCTTTTCAGGTTTAATGACAAGAGGAAGCAAGAGAAGAGGAGCTTTATGATCAGTTTCTTTCAGCTAAACAGTATTATTGTTTTTATGCATAGTTTTAGTGCAGCCATTAAGTACTTTGCATAGTTTGGATTTTTCACACATCTACAGATTTGTGCCCAAACCATTTAGGAGAATGACTAGGAATGAAGAAATCCGCTTTATTCTTCTTCTGAAGAAAAGGTTCGAAGGAGCTGCTTTTTGCATTCCTCAAACCTTGCCTGTCTGTCCTGTGACTTTATTTTCCTCAGATGTTTGTCTAAGAGACGAGACCCACTTGAATCATTTGGCAAGTTTTTGTCAAGCTTTAAAAATGGTCTGCTAATGAAGCATTTGGGCCTCTCAGTGGTCCACAACAGGCTTCTTACCTTACCCCACAAGTTAACTCACCATTGCTCATCCATTGCTCACAATTGCTCAGATCCCACAGAGCTTAATAAGACAAACAAGCTATACAGGTAGATGCATTCTTCCCCAGGTTAACTCTTTGTCTTTACAGCTAATCAGTAGACAGTCAACACAGCCTTCTCCCTTTCTTTCTCTGTACCAGTGTGATTAAGCTGTGGCCCTCAAGATGCCGACGGACTACAATGCCCATCAGCCTGCCCAATATCCATAGTAGCTGGGGCTGATGGGAGTTGGAGTCCAAGAGCATCCAGAGGGCTACAGATTTCCCACCATTACTCTATGTCAATATCACTTGCATGACCTTCTCGTTACCACTTCTATGCTGGTGGTTTTTATCTATTCTGTTTTTAATTGCTTATTGCTTGTATTTTTTTGTAAATATAGAAAATGTGGCTGATAAATTATACTGTTCACTACCCAGAGAATGATAGTTCTTGGAGGGTAAACAAATGTTTATAGCAACAGAAGACAAAATTAACTCATCATTTATGAACAATATGAGGAATGGAAAATCTGTACGCATTTTATGCAATATGGTGCAGTTTGATTTCCCACCCCCGTCGTATCAATCAACATTTTGATTCAACACAGCTACACAGACAGATGTGGTTTTCAAGATAGGAGATCCTTAAGAGACTTGACTTCAGAGCTATCTTGATGGTCACCTGTCTTTTCGTTCCAGTGGTATTGCCTTTGTGAGAACCAAGACATTGCAGGGGCAGCATAAGCATACAGCTACTATGTTATGTTACTATGTAGAATCTCTTTGCTTTGCACGATAATCAAAGAATCTTTTTGAGGTTTCATGGTCCTTTGAACATACAGCTTACGTGTTGCCTTTCCTGCTGTGTTATGAAATCCCAAATAAATTAAAAAAAAACCAACCCACATATATTACATCTCCATCCCACTTTTCTTCCATCACCAAACCCCAAGGTAGAATATATGTTCTTCCCAGGAGGTCTCCTATCCTGACATTGACTGGATGCAGACCTGCCTACTTTCAGCAAGATGGCTGACTTCAAATCATGCCCTGCACACACTCTCTCTCACACACAAACATGTGTGTGTGTGTGTGTGTGCGCGCGCCAAAAAGTGTCCATATGCCCATTAATAATCTTCCAAACACAGGCAAAGTAGAAATAGGCTAGTTGTACCATGAAGCAGTTCTGTTTTGGCTGTTCAAATGTTATTCTGCTTTTGCCCATTAGCAGATGATCTTTGGCAGCAGAAAGTGAACCAGAAGTGACTCATCAGGAGGTGAGAATAGCAGCAAACCTCTTCTAAAGTGGACTCAGAAAATACTTTGGGTTAGGCTGACTAGGAAATGCTCCCGAGGAGAGTCATCCTTTCTCATCCCCATCTCAGATGATGAGAACTGCAGTTTTATGTCTCCCAGTGCCGATTTGCAGCTGTGGGTGCCATGTGCAGATGGAGAATTGAGCATGCCAACGGGGCACGATGAATCCAGCCAGATCAGCTCATGCCACAGTGAGGATTCTTGATGGACTATGGATGTTCCTCCAATTAGACATTCAGTGGGGGCAGAAGAGATCAAGGTCCTCAGTGATTAATGACAGTGATATCAGGTCAGCATGTGCAAAGCCACTTTAGCTCATGGCAAGATGACTGGAAATCAGGATGGGCTGCCTGAAAACCATGGCAGCTGGAGTCTGGTTTCCACTCTCATCATGTGGTTTTTAAAACTTTACTGTGCTGCCACAGTTCCAAAGAACCAATATCAAGACTTGGACCGAGCAATCTCTCGAAAGCTGGGGAAAAGATCCAGAGCCCATTATGGATGAACTATCTCTTCCTAAAGACTCTGGGCTAATGCTGGCCAGAGCAGAATGCAGGCATAGCTTTATCCATCTTCTCCTTATTGGAACAGGCAACAGCCTTTAAATAATACCCACCATATTGAGAACAAAAAAGGCACTGATGGGTTAATTGGGAGGAGGCCGAGCAGCTTTCCTGGCTTGCAAGGTTAGTTTCAGTTTTCCGTTGCTTGTTTGCTTCTTTTGCAGTCAGTAATGACTGATCATCTTAAGTAAAGGAAGCTTTTCAGACCTTATATCAGTGACTATCTTCCTTGGCATAAGACAACTAACTTACTCTGTAGCCTCCAGAGGCAGATTGAGGGCTGTCTGAGTGGTGTGCATGCACTGAGTGCTGAGCTGTTGGGGGCACCGTCTCAAAGCCCAGTAAGAGAGCTGCTGGGGTTTGGGTGCCTCCTTACCTGCCTTTTGGCCTTGTAAGGGGGGGGGCATAATACCCAGATCTGCCACTGCAGTCCCCCTTTCCTGTGCTTAGCCTTCTCCTATGAATTATCCCTCCCATTGGTTTTCATGTAGGAGAAAGTAACTAGGTAAAGGTAAAGGGACCCATGACCATTAGGTCCAGTCGTGGCTGACTCTGGGGTTGCGGTGCTCATCTCACTTTATTGGCTGAGGGAGCCGGCATACAGTTTCCAGGTCATGTGGCCATCATGACTAAGCCGCTTCTGGTGAACCAGAGCAGCACACGCCGTTTACCTTCCCGCCGGAGCGGTACCTATTTATCTACTTGCACTTTGACGTGCTTTCAAACTGCTAGGTTGGCAGGAGCTGGGACCAAGCAATGGGAGCTCACCCCGTCGTGGGGATTCGAACCACCGGCCTTCTGATTGGCAAGTCCTAGGCTCTGTAGTTTAACCTACAGCGCCACCCGCGTCCCTAGAAAGTAACTACACTGACACAAAAACCCCTTTCTTTCTTTCTTTCTTGGGGACTTGTCAAAGGAACAGAAGGGCTTTGGATCCTGTCTTTCTACACCCTGACTCTCTTACACACATACCAGCCTGTTCCTTTTAATCCCCCGACTAAGCTGCCAACAGTAAAGGGACGATGGCAGCAGAGGTTGCCACTAGGGCAGCAGGATGTTGGCTTTCCCAGTTCAGGAAAGCTGGAGCATGGAACTAATGGTAGATGTTGCTTCAGCAATGAAACAATTCAGGCTGGGAAGTAATGCAGCAGGCATGGATCCATGCAGGTGCTTCCAGGGTCTTTCCCCTTCTCTTCACATGCAGCTAGCTGGGCACAGGAAGGTGGTGGCTCCTTCCTCCATCTTCTCTGCACCTATGGTTCCAGGGGATATGCAGGAGAGTCTGAGAGCCAGCCAGGAACCCAATCAGCTGGTGTGAGGAGCTCCAGTCCTGGGACATGTACTTCCAGGTCCTATGGCTCTTTGAGGCCATTGGCAGTGTGTAGATCTGTGGAGGTTCCAGCTCCCCATCTAATGAGACCTCAGGTTCAAGGTCTTAGCAGGGCTGGATCCTAACATCTGGCAGTCCCACGGTGTTGCACCTGTGTGGATCTCCGCAGCAGCATCTTAGCAAGAGGGAGACCACAAGCTTACTGAGCAGAGGTAGTGGCCTTCAGCATAAGACAACACTTCTTTAAAAGCTGTTACTTTTGCAGGAAGGCAGCCAACCTATCTCTCCCTAATAATGTATAGGGAATATATCAACATATCAGTTAGCTGCAGCAGTCAATGGCTTCTGTTGCAACAAAAAACAACTTTTTCTGATTTAGTGCAGGCTGATCTTAAAAAAAAAATACAAGACACATAAAAAATATGTTGTTACCGGCTAAGCACGCTATAACTTTTTACATGGTTTCCTTTGGCTTTGCAATTCAAATGATCAGCTGCTGTAAATCAAGGGCCCAGCCCTTTCAAAGTGTGCCTCTGCCTTTGCAAAAATGGCATGGCAAAGGTCCAGATTTATTATCTCATTTATTTCCATATACAATGAGCTCAGTTTGCAAGTAAATTTCTAAACTTCCAGCTGCATAAACTCTGTCTGTGCTTTCATAGTCACACTGGATTCCTTCCATCTCATGCATCACTCCCTGTAATAAATATCATCTGGGCCAAATCCTGTGCAGGAACGCAATCCAGGGCAAACTGTAGCCATTGGTGGGTTTCCATTAGTGCGCCTGGTACGATAACACAGGTGTAATGAGGGAATTAGTTGGCCGGTGGAACATTTATTATTGCTTTATGTGATGTGAAGGATGGAAAGCAATCAGCTTGAATTTTAAGAACTTAGGTTGCATATATGAGGCATGCTGAAAGCATAGGCGCCGACTCCATGGGGCCTGAGGGGGCCCGAGCCCCCTCAAAAATTCGTTTGGGGGGGCTCCGCCCCCCCAATAATTTAAGAAAATTATTACCGTAAAATAAGATCGGGCGGGCGGGCGGAGGGAAGGCAGAAGCTGCTGCTTTCCTGCATTCTGCCTCAGGGTCTTACTGCCCACCCGCTTCTGTTGCTGCGTTTGCTCAAACTCAACAAAGAGCAGGGAATCCCCTGCCCTCCTGGCAAGCAGAGGGTTAAGGAAAGGATCGAGTCCTTCCTTCTAATTCTTTCCTAGTCACACTGCTTGCAGGCTCCAGCCCACCACCTCCTGCAGGCTCCAGCCCACCACCTCCTCCTCTCCGTGCTCTAGGGACTCGCAGGTGGGAGAGAGAGGGCTGGCTTGGGGGGGGACTTTTGCCTTCCTTTCCTCCCCCCACCCCGTTAAACTCCTCCCCTGCATTCTTAGCCAGCTGCTTCTCCGCACACCCCTCTTGTGCTTCTTGTCCCTTCTGTGTTTTTCCTTCCCTCCCCATTTAAAACGTGGTGACAAAGCATGGATCCACATGGATCCTCAGGATTTTTGCAATGGGTCACCCCAAATTCACCATCAGATCACATAGCATGTTCATGGCTACATCTTGCACCAAAAAAATCACGCACCCACTGTTGCCTAATAATAATAATAATAATAATAATAATAATAATAATAATAATAATAATTTATTATTTATACCCCGCCCATCTGGCTGAGTTTTCCCCAGCCACTCTGGGCGGCTCCCAATCAGTGTTAAAAACCGTACAGCATTACATATTAAAAACTTCCCTGAACAGGGCTGCCTTAAGATGTCTTCTGAACGTCAGGTAATTCTTTATCTCTTTGACATCTGATGGGAGGGCGTTCCACAGGGCGGGCGCCACTACCGAGAAGGCCCTCTGTCTGGTTCCCTGTAGCCTCACTTCTCGCAATGAGGGAACCGCCAGAAGGCCCTCGGCGCTGGATCTCAGAGTCCGGGCTGAACGATGGGGGTGGAGACGCTCCTTCAGGTATACAGGACCGAGGCCGTTTAGGGCTTTAAAGGTCAGCACCAAAACTTTGAATCGTGCTCAGAAACGTACTGGGAGCCAATGCAGATCTCTCAGAACCGGTGTTATGTGGTCCCGGCGGCCACTCCCAGTCACCAGTCTCGCTGCCGCATTCTGGATTAATTGCAGTTTCCGGGTCACCTTCAAAGGTAGCCCCACGTAGAGCGCGTTGCAGTAGTCCAAGCGTGAGATAACTAGAGCATGCACCACTCTGGCGAGACAGTCCGCGGGGAGGTAGGGTCTTAGCCTGCGTACCAGGTGGAGCTGGTAGACAGCTGCCCTGGACAGAGAGTTAACCTGTGCCTCCATGGACAGCTGTGAGTCCAAAATGACTCCCAGGCTGCGCACCTGGTCCTTCAGGGGCACAGTTACCCCATTCAGGACCAGGGAATCCTCCACACCTGCCCGCCTCCTGTCCCCCAAAAACAGTACTTCTGTCTTGTCAGGATTCAACCTCAATCTGTTAGCCGCCATCCAACCTCCAACCGCCTCCAGGCACTCACACAGGACCTTCACCGCCTTCACTGGTTCTGATTTAAAGGAGAGGTAGAGCTGGGTGTCATCTGCATACTGATGAACACCCAGTCCAAACCCCCTGATGATCTCTCCCAGCGGCTTCATATAGATATTAAAAAGCATGGGGGCCTAGGGTCACAGTGGTGCAAAAACGTGGTTACAAAGCACGGATCCACATGGATCCTCGGGATTTTTGCATTGGGTCACCCCAAATTCACCATCAGATCACATAGCATGTCCATGGCTACATCTTGCACCAAAAAAATCACGCACCCACTGTTGCCTAGGGTCACAGTGGTGCAAAAACGTGGTTACAAAGCACGGATCCACATGGATCCTCAGGATTTTTGCATTGGGTCACCCCAAATTCACCATCAGATCACATAGCATGTCCATGGCTACATCTTGCACCAAAAAAATCACGCACCCACTGTTGCCTAGGGTCACAGTGGTGCAAAAACGTGGTTACAAAGCACGGGTCCACATGGATCCTCAGGATTTTTGCATTGGGCTACTCCAAACTCACTGTCAGATATTAAAAATCTTTATAAAATAGAGAATTAAATACATACAGAATGTTAAATTTTCAGTTTTGAAATATTAGTACTAGTTTAGTACTGTATTTCTATATTACTATAGTACTGTATTAGTTATTTTCAAATACTTAAATATTTTTAGGGTGTAAGACCCAATTAAAGCCCGTTATTTACATACAGTATTACAGTATTTACATACAGTATTAGGCATAGTGTATTAACTTTATTAACTGTATTAAAGCATTAACTTTAAGATATTATATTTATTTAATGAACCCTCAGCCTTATTCAAAGTAAGCTTAAATTAGCTATTTCACTTATTAATCAAAGTGCTGTTACTGTGCGACAGCAATATCATTCTTTTAATGATAGTTTAGGATTTATTTAAATATCATTTCAGTCTTTTCAGAGCTATATATTCACTGCTCTGTAATAGTCTATAAGCATAATTGTTACTGTAAATTAAATTAGCTTTTTACGAAAATACCGTGCGTGTTTTTGTTTTGTTTCTTTTTTCAAAGCCAAAAAGTGTTTCAGGCTTGTTGAGTTTCCCGGAGTGTGGAGTTATAGAGAGTCGAGTTTTCGGGGTTCTAATGTTGATCATATGACTCTAAAATACTTTTAAAAAACTTTAAAACTCACTAATTTTCATCTAAAATTTAGAAAACTTCCCGGGGCAGGACCCCGGTATGGGCCCCCCCAATATTTTTTATAAGTCAGCGCCCCTGGCTGAAAGAAAACAAAATACTTGAGAGTGAGGAAGAAGAGGAAGAGTTTGGATTTGATATCCCGCTTTATCACTACCTGAAGGAGTCTCAAAGCGGCTAACATTCTCCTTTCCCTTCCTCCCCCACAACAAACACTCTGTGAGGTGAGTGAGGCTGAGAGACTTCAAAGAAGTGTGACTAGCCCAAGGTCACCCAGCAGCTGCATGTGGAGGAGCGGAGACACAAACCCGGTTCACCAGATTACGAGACTACCGCTCTTAACCACTACACCACACTGGGAGACATGCAAAGATTGCAGTCAATTCACATCTTTATAGTTGTCATGTCATGATCTGAGGCTTAAGGGACGAGGCGTGAAGGATTCAGAAACATCCCATCTTAAAAACAGAGATATTTTATTTAAACTTGACCATGCCCACAAACAAATAGGCCACTAAGAAAAAACGACAGCATTCCAGAATCCATTGATTGTGACATTTCAGACTGCTGCTTACAAAATATCAGTACAGATTACCAAGCATTATGGTTCATGTACAATCCTGAAGAGGGGATAACTGCTCTCTTCTTTTTTTAGTGATGCCTCTGTATTGTAATGTCCACAGAAATACCCTTCAGTGACCAGGAAAGCCAGTGTGATGGAGTTATCAGAGTGTTTAACTAGGACCCAGGAGACCAGGGTTCAAATCCCTACTGGGTCATAAAGTTCGCTGGATGGCCTTCGGCCAGTCATTGCCTCTCAACCTAATCTATCTCAAATGATTGTTGTGGGACTTAAATGATGAGGGGGACAATCCTATACACACCCCATAGAGCTCCTTGGGGGAAAGGTGTCTATATAAATGCAATCAATCAATGGGGTATTTTACAATACTTTCAAGGCTACCGAAATTTAGTAAGGTAAAAAAAAACCATTGCATGCTGGCCTCTGAGTAAGCTGTCCTGATTGGGAAGCTTCGTTGGTCCAATTGAGAAAAAGCTGAAAAGGAGAGGATATGGATGGAGAAGATCCTGAGTGAGAAGCCTTTGCTGAACATCCCTGGTTCAGTTCAGCCTCAGGCATACTTCAAAGTGAAGAGTAGATGGGACAATGAAGTGGTCTTCAAGAACTGTGGAAAGGGAGTCAATGAGATGAAAAAAGACAAAAGATTTGTCTGTGACACACTGCGGTCTGAATTTCACAAAAAGTTCATGGAGAAATAAATCAAGTACTGTAATACTTTTCCTCCCCCCCCCCCCTTTTGAATGTGCTGTGTCACTGATGGACTGAGTGGAGCAAGCTTTTTCCTACCTTCTGAAAAATGTGGTTAAAATGAAAATCTGGCAACGAGTAGCAGTTCTCCAAGTCACAGCTACCTTCTTCACATAAAATGACCCTGCCTCTGGAATACTTCCTTGTTTACTTGTTTTAGCTTGGAGCATTAATTTCCCAGAAATATTTCGTTTTGTTGCTATGAAATTACTTGTACAGTGGTACCTCAGGTTAAGAACTTAATTCATTCTGGAGGTCTGTTCTTAACCTGAAACTGTTCTTAACCTGAAGCACCACTTTAGCTAGTGTGACCTCCTGCTGCCGCCGCGCTGCCACTGCACAATTTCTGTTCTCATCCTGAAGCAAACTTCTTAACCCGAGGTAATATTTCTGGGTTAGCGGAGTCTGTAACCTGAAGCGTATGTAACCCGAGGTACCACTGTAATGGCCTTTCTGTAAATGTTTTGAAAATGGTGTACAATAAATCCTTCTCTCTAAAAAGAAAAAAGGTGGGGGTCATTCTCTGTAGTCTGACCGTCACCTGCAGCACCTGATCCTCAAAGGTATGCTGACACTGAGATGTAGAATGCATGGCCAAGCGTCTCAATAACATTTGTCCAAACTTAGTATAGGGAAAGCAGTAATATTTAATTCCCATGCAAAGGAACCAAGAGATGCTGGCCAGGGAGAAGTGAGGACAGGAAACAATGAAATGTGCCAGCTCTCTCCCCGCACCCCACTCCGTCTGACAGATTACTCTAAAATGAGCTAGTGCAGACACATGCTTAGTTCATAGGCCCATCAAAACTCAATAGTCCAGCGCACTCAAACATGACTATAAATCTGCGCGTGAAGGTTGTTAAAGCTGAGGTCTCCCCATCCCATCACGTAAATGTCTGTGTTAATGTTAGTCGCCAGCTGTGACCCTTTAGCTGATAACACCATGTTGTCATCACATAAGAATAATTAATAAAAGCAAAACAAATAAAGCCTATTCTCTTGCAAAGTGCCTGTAAAGATTCGGTTCAGCCAATTTTCAAATTTCCCTGTGAACATCCATTTGGAGCGCATTCCAAATTTCATTGCAAATGAATTCAGAGATTTGGTTTCATTGGGGTTTTTTGTTTGTTTTTGTTTTAACTGCATTCAGTATCTAACCAAGTTATCAAGCGTATCATTATTTTCCACCCCAAAAAGTCCCATTACAAGCTTCAGTTTAGAGGTTTGTGGATTATAAGTTGGAATTAATATACATGTATATACATGTATATACATGTATATACATGTCATTAGGACGTGGGTGGCACTGTGGGTTAAACCACAGAGCCTAGGACTTGCCGATCAGAAGGTCGGCAGTTCGAATCCCCATGACGGGGGGAGCTCACATTGCTCGGTCCCTTCTCCTGCCAACCTAGCAGTTCGAAAGCACATCAAAGTGCAAGTAGATAAATAGGTACCGCTCCAGCGGAAAGGTAAACAGCATTTCTGTGCGCTGCTCTGGTTCGCCAGAAGCAGCTTAGTCATGTTGGCCACATGACCCAGAAGCTGTACGCCGGCTCCCTCGGCCAATAAAGTGAGATGAGCACCACAACCCCAGAGTCGGTCATGACTGGACCTAATGGTCAGGGGTCCCTTTACCTTTACCTTATAACAACTCATTAATGTTTGGATTCATTCCTGTAAGGCACACCTAGTATCTTGTGTCAAGCGGAAGATTGGAAAAGGCAGTCAAAGAAGCACCTCTTTGCTTGCCTGCCTGAGCCCTGACTAGTCTGGATGAGCCCCCTTCATTTAACTAGCATGAAGGCACCATTGCCAGCCACTCTTGGGCTGCTTGAGCACTTGCTTGGTCAGGCATTCCGCAGCAAGGCATTCCACACCCTTTTGGGATGTGGAGCTCCCACTTTGAATCTACCCCACAAGAGGAGGTGGGTGGCAGCTGAAGCCAAGCACTCCTTGGCTGTCAGCATCTGAGTAGGCTGGGTGGCAGCTGAAACACCAGACTGGGCAATAGCCATTCACTGATACAGTAGAGGCCTTTAAATGGGCCTCCTCTCAAGCCTTGCCCAGTCAAGTCTTGCTAGAAAACGCAAAGTCTCGTGAGATTTAGCAGTGTCTTGTGGGGCTTAGCAAACAAAGCTCCACAGTATTTGAGGCAACCCCCCTGCACAAGGGTGGGGGAACTGGATCTGGTCAGACTCCTCATGGGCCAAGTTTGACAGGGGGTTGGAGGAACCCACCTGTCAATCACCTGGTGTCGCAGTGACATATCTTATAATAAGTAGTGGCTGTTAGTGAGGCAGGGTGTGATGTTGTCAAGGGATGGCAGTGCTGGCAATATCAGGGAGCTCTCTATCAGTTGGCATAATTATCTGGAATAGTCCTGATATTATGTTGTGGATACTTCTCTCTCTCAAATCTAACCTAGTAGCCAAACAGTTAAATATACTGTGCTATCTGATTTCATTTTCTCCCTCTTCGTTTGCACAAACAGAGGAAAATGTTTCATTGCTTGCATTTCTCAGAACAGTGAGTTCACAGCCTCCTGTATATTTCATAAAGTCTCGGTAGAATAGGTTAAAGATAGAACTGCATAATTAAATTTTTAATTTTGACAAACACCCTGGGTGTCTGCATCATGCCTTGTGGCAGTTATGTTAACCTCTTGCCAGCTTGACAATAAAATTATATAATATAGCATAGCAGGCAATTTGTGATCCCAAACTCAATTATATTGGCATGTTTTTGCTTTAGCAGACAGCACTTGGTGTAAAAGAAGTTGTTTATGGAGGCAGACTATGGGAGCTTCCACATATTGACAATTTTCTCTCACTCCTGTCTTTTGCTGAGAATCCAGATGACATTCCTACCAAACCATTACATTCCTGCTTCCCAATTCTAAAACAAACAAACAAAATGCATAACTCTGTCTCTTTAATTGCTGATTTAATTGTATTTTTGGTGTTTTCACTGCAGATGTTCTACGATATCTGAATTGAATTACTTTACTGAATTTGGAGGTATGGTTTGTGATATGTTTGTTGATGGTGTGTAATACAGTGGTACCTCGGGTTACATACGCTTCAGGTTACAGACTCCGCTAACCCAGAAATAGTGCTTCAGGTTAAGAATTTTGCTTCAGGATGAGAACAGAAATCGTGCTCCGCCGGCGTGATGGCAGCAGGAGGCCCCATTAGCTAAAGTGGTGCTTCTGGTTAAGAACATTTTCAGGTTAAGAATGGACCTCCAGAACGAATTAAGTACTTAACCCGAGGTACCACTGTACTACCTCTGTCCATTTTCTGAGCACCTTCCCACCATTACAGTAGTACCTTGGAAGTTGAACAGAATCCGTTCTGGAAGTCCGTTTGACTTCCAAAACATTTGAAAACCAAATTAAAGCTTCTGCAGCCAATCAGAAGCCGTGGAAACCCTGTCAGACGTTTGGGTTCCTAAAGAACGTTCGCAAACCGGAACAACCACTTCCAGGTTTGGGGCATTCGGGAGCCAAAACATCCGAGTTCCAGGGTGTTCGGGTCCAAGGTATGACTGTACTTCTTTTATAATGCAGCCCTTTGGCTAGAAGTAAAAATGTAGGAATCCCACTACAGCTAAAGACCAAAATAAAAATAAGACGAAATTAACATAGGGTCTGACAATTTCACCTTCTTTCCTTTTCTTACATTGAAACTGTAGCAAAACTAGCTGCAACAGTGACAGAGAAGTCTTGTCAATGTTACTTCTTTGTTACAAAATATACCCTGTTTTTGATGAAAACTGAAGATGTAGCAGATCGTCTTTCCTTCACCCCTTCATCCACTCTGACTTGAGTTTCAAGAATTGAAAGATGGGAAACGGACAAACCAGCCACTTTGATGCCATAGGAGCTTTTCCTGGGAATGGAGAGAGAGAGGGGATTTCCTTCCGCAATTTTAGTTAATGATATCATGTATCTTCCCCTGCAGTGAGAAAATTCCTCCCCGCTCCCAACACACACACACACACACACACACACACCTCCAGCCTCCAGCCCAGAAATCAATTAGCTTTATGGCAGTCCAATGACACGTTCCTGCCAGGAAAAAGCACTGAAGGAGGCAGCAGGGAAGGTTGTGGCTTGGCAATGGGTGTGGCCTGCAGAAAGTCTTGAGGGCCAGAGAGAGAGGCATGGAGGGCCATATTTTGTCCCTGCAGCTGAGGTTCCCCATCTCTGCTTTTACAGAGAGAAAAAGAGTGCCTGGTTCATGTTCCCTGATTGTTGCAATGGTGCCTGCAGGTGCTTTAGTTAAACAGACTGGTGTGGGTAGCCAAAGTCTCCCCAGCACAGCGTTTCCCTTCTGAAAAAAAGAAATTTATGTGGGAACTTCATTTTGGGCAGTTATCATTGGAACAGGCTATTGCTTGTATGCTACAGTAAGATCACAACTTGCACTGATTTTACTTAGGCGATCACAGCTTTCTACAAAACACTGATAGATAGGTAGATAGGTAGATAGATAGATAGATAGATAGATAGATAGATAGATAGATACGGTAGAGGACTGACTTAAGAGCTTTTTCTGCAAAAGGTTTTCCCACTGGGTCTTCATAAGATCTCATGGGGTCTTTGTGAGATCAAAGGCCATCCAAGATCTTGTGAACACCTCCAAAGTGGTAGGAATGCCCTTTGCTTCTAGAAAGCATTTTTAACCCCTCCGTCTTGCTTACAAGCCACTGTGAGGGTTGTGAAGTATCTCAAACGGCCCCGAATCTCACAAGATCTTAGACAGTGGGGGCGGTTCTGGGGATCATTCTGACTTTACGTGATTTTACATTCACATGCAACTCCTGGAAATGTAACCCTTGCATAAATTGTGTTCATAAACGTGGCATTTTTTGTGTGTGTCAGAGAACTTTTGTTATTGGCCAGTACAGAAGTCTGGGGAAACATGTAGTATGCAAACCAGTGTTTACTGTTTACTGAGAGGGAGAGGCCAAGGTCTGCTCACTTCAGAAGCCGTGTGTGTGTGGTCCATTCTAACCTTGACCAAGAGGCCAGCATGTTAAGCTTACTGATAAAGACTTATGCTTGTGTGTACTCATGTACATTCCTCCTCCATCATTCTATTACCAAGTGCTCCGATGACTTTTTATATGTCGATATTCTTTATTGTGGGGTGTTCATTGCTGTTTTTTTTTTTTTTAAAAAAAATCTTGTTTCTTGTAAGCAGCCTTGGTGGGTTTTGTATCCTGAAAGTTATGAAAGGTATGAAGGTGATAAATTGCTGGTTAAATTTTCTATAATCTGGAACGCAGGAGCGGGAGATGTGAGGAAGTCCAAAGGTGATAAGAAAATATGTCATGATATGTAATATTTTTGTTTGTTTATTCATATTGTAATTAAAAAACTCTTAATAAAAAATAATAAAAAATGAAAGTTATGAAAGGTATGGCATGAAAAGAATTCAAACAAAAAGCAAGATGGTCCTCTCTCCATTCATTTAATTAACCATTATGCAGTTTTATTATGCAATGCATGCTACTTTATTCACTTGTGTTTATTGAGTCACCAAAGATCTGTGAACATAAATGCACCCCTCTCTTTTTCAGAATTGTGCCCCCAAACTCTGGTTCCTTGGAGGTTTTTAAGCAGAGCTTGGATGGTCATCTGTCATGGATGCTTTTGCTGAGATTCCTGAATTGCAGGGGGTTGGACTAGATGACCCTTGGGGTCCCTTCCAACTGTACGATTCTATGAATGCCTGTAGCACTCTCATTAACATTGCTGCAGCATTGGAGCTACATACTATTTGATGATGGACCTGAAGTTGGTTGTGTTAGTATAGCCAGTCATAGTTAAGAATGCATGTGCTGGTGCAAAAAGAAAAAAAGAAAAAAGAGAGAGCTTTAAGATGAGGCCATAAATCTTAATTTTCCAAAGTGTCATTATGCCCTGATCCTATATGGCTTGTAAATACAAGCACTTTGGCATTCATAACACTCAAAGCACCTCTGAGCCTCTCTTGGGTTATTTGCAGAAATGTGTGACCACTGTTCATGCAGAACAAAAAGAAAGAAAGTTTAGATTGAATGTCTATTTTACATTTTAATCACAAATGTGGGGCAGTCCAGATATACACCAGAGGTGGGGCTCGGGACATTGTGCTGCCATTGACATGGCTCACCCTCTCCTGTTTCTCCAGAGTTTGGATATGGCGTGGGTAATCTTACGTTTCCCTTATTATATTATAAAGCATCCCAACTTGCTTTGGATTCCTCACCCCTCTCCCTCGTTCACCAAGGAGAATGATGGGTTAAGGAAACGGAGAACAAAACAAGAATTAATGGGATGCATTTCCTTGAAAGGGGGTAGTGATAAGATATGAATAGAGGTAAAGTACTTGGTATTAGTTGACGACAATTGGATTGTGTAATGAAGACAAACACGAAAGCGAGTTTTAATACTTCACTCCTAAAGTCTACCAGCAAACAGTCCCTGGGGCATGAGAAACGCCTACGGTGTTGCTTTCAAACGGGCGCCACTGACATTAACCTATCAAAAGCGCGCGGCCGCTAGTCTGTTCCGCCTGCTGTTTCTTTTTGCAAGGCAGACGCGAAAGGCACCAATATAGCTCGACTTTGGGATCTAGTAGGATGGGAGGTCCAGGGGGGGGGGGTTGGGAAAGAGGAAGGAAATCAAACAATATGCAATCCGGAGGATGTATATAATGATTGTTTGTCTCGCCAAAATGAGATGAAATGAAAGGCGAGCCTCCCTTTCAGGAGCTCGCGGTACTCAAGCGCCACCTACAGCTGCTGCGCGAAAAGCAAAACCCCGAAGCAGGAGACGATGCCCCGAGGACAAGCTTCGATTCCTACAAGCCATGAGCTCACCCGGCACGACACCCGGCGATGTGGGAATCATCTCTCACCAGATTCACCTTGGCGGATTCTGGTAAATAAAATAATCACCGTAAATGCTCTGCAAAGGCGTCCGGGCTCTAGGAAACCGAAGGAGAGGAGAGGGTGAAATCATTAATCCAACTCAGCTTTAATGATCCATCTACGAGCCAGTCGCTGGCTGTCTCCCCCTCCCCACGAAGCTGCAAGCCCGGCCCCCTTCGCACTTCCACCCGTTTGCAAGAGCCGCGGCGAAGGGGGTGTGTCTGCAGACATGTGGGGGAACTTAATAAAGGCCGAGGGGAGGAGCCGGGGGGCGGAGCGGAGCGGCGCCATTGGCTGGCCCCGGGAGTGATGTCACCCATATGAAACCCTGATAACTAGTTCGGAGAGGACCCGCAACTTTTGCAGAAGGGGGAGTGTGATCCAGCGACATCTCTGGGTCCGGGCGGCTGCTGTGGCTGCTGCAGGGGGAGGGGAAAGAGCCGGAGCGAGTCCTGCTTCTGCCGCTGCTGGAGGAACGGCCAGCGGCAGCAGCCCAGGGAGAGGAGCAGGAGAAGGAAAGGAAAGGAGGAGGGGGAAAAAAAAGCCGCTTGCAACTTGCACACCGGGCGTCACCTTGCAACCGCTCGCTCGAGGTGTGCAAGCAGCCGGTGGGAGCCAAGCAAAAGGAAAAAGAACGTTATTATTATTTCCAAGTAAAACGCGACAAGGCAAGCAACTCAAGCGAAGCGACACACCCCCACCATGGTGCAGCAAGCGGAAAGTCCAGAAGCCGAGAGCAACCTGCCCCGAGAAGCGATGGATACGGAGGAAGGCGAGTTCATGGCTTGCAGCCCGGTGGCGCTGGACGAGAGCGACCCGGACTGGTGCAAAACGGCCTCGGGCCACATCAAGCGGCCCATGAACGCCTTCATGGTGTGGTCCAAAATCGAGCGGAGAAAAATCATGGAGCAGTCGCCCGACATGCACAACGCCGAGATCTCCAAGCGCCTGGGCAAGCGGTGGAAAATGCTGAAGGACAGCGAGAAGATCCCGTTCATCCGCGAGGCCGAGCGGCTGCGCCTCAAACACATGGCCGACTACCCCGATTACAAGTACCGGCCGAGGAAAAAGCCCAAAATAGACCCGTCCGCCAAGCCCAGCAGCGCCAACAACCACAGCCCGGAGAAAAACACACCCACCAGCGGCGGCGGCGGCGGCGGAGGAGGCGGCAACCACGGCAGCAGCAGCAGCAGCAGCAAAAGCGCCAAAAGCTCCAGCAAGAAATGTAGCAAAGGGAAGACGTCGTCGTCGTCTCCGCCGAAGCCCGGGTCGAAGCTGGCGGCGCACCCGGGCGACTACGGCGGGGACGAGTACGCCCAGTTCGGCGCGCTGAAAGGGGGCGGCAAGGCGGCCAAGTGCGTCTTCCTGGACGACGAGGACGACGACGAGGAGGACGAGGACGACCTGCAGCTGCGGATCAAGCAAGAGGACGACGAGGACGAAGACGACGAGGAGGAGAGCCGCCGGCAGCAGCAGCAGCAGCAGCAGCAGCTGCGGCGCTACAGCGTGGCCAAAGTGCCGGCCAGCCCCACCTTGAGCTCGTCGGCCGAGTCGAGCGAAGGCGCCAGCCTGTACGACGAGGTGAGGGGCGGCGCTGCGGCGCACGGCGCCAGCGCGGGCCGCCTGTACTACGGCTTCAAGAGCATGCCCAAGAGCGCCCCGCAGGCCGGCCTGCCGCCGGCTTCCTCCCGCTCGATCTCCACTTCCTCTTCGTCCTCCTCCTCCTCCAGCAGCGGCGAAGAGGCCGACGACCTGATGTTCGACCTGAGCTTGAATTTCTCGCAGCACCCGCACGCCGCCTCCGAGCTGGGCGTCGGCTCGGCCGCCGGGAACCTGTCGCTCTCGCTGGTGGACAAAGATCTGGATTCGTTCAGCGAGGGCAGCCTGGGCTCCCACTTCGAGTTCCCCGATTACTGCACCCCGGAGCTGAGCGAGATGATCGCGGGGGACTGGCTGGAGGCGAACTTCTCCGACTTGGTTTTCACCTACTGAGAGGAGAAGGACGGAGGGGGAGGAGGAGGAGAAGCGATGGGCAGGTGAACAAGCTGAGAGAGCGATCAAAAGGACTGGGAAGCAGAGAGAGGGGGCAGATCGGGGAAAGAGAGATGCTTACACGCTGAAAAGTGGTGGAGTTTTGAAGTAACGACGACAAAAAAAATGTCTTTGGGTTGTTGTTTTTTTCCTTTTCTTTTTTTCTAAGTCTTGAAGTTAGTTCCAAACCGAGTCTGGAGTTGTGATTTTTTTTTTTCCTTCCCGTTTTTCTTATTTTTCCCTTCTGATTTTAATTGGTGGTCGCAACAGCAGCAGCAAGGAGAGAAGAAGAAAAAAGCAAATGGGACTGGGGGTTACAAAGATACAGAAGGCGCTGTTTGAAGCTTGTGGGTCTTGCGATTGAAGTCTGGAAGATGGTCTGCAAAAAAAAAGAAGAAGAAAGTCTTTTGGCAGCACAACTATTACTCAAGGGGGTTTGTGGATTTTTTTGTTTCTCCTACAAAGATTTTTAAAGGACCGTTCTGATTTTTCTGATATATTTCTCTCTCTCTCTTTTTATTTGTAAAAGGGACCATTGCAACTGTTTTTGTTTGTTTGGAGGGAGAAAACTGATGTCTTCTATGCATCCGATTCTTAACAAAGCTGCAGGGAGCTTGGAAAAAAAAATGCAGACTGTACAAACGCTTACAAAAAACAAAAACTGTGAACTGACTTAAGATCAGAGTTTACTTTTCAGATCAAATTGTTTATGGTTTTACAAATGTGATTTCTACTTGCCAACTTTTTTTTTGTAACTTGTTCCCTTATACCTCCTTGATTGAATACCAGACAGCCTAGACCTCAGTACACAAAGGTATTGAAACATTTTTGATACATAACAGACCTCAGTCTTTTTTAAAAATTAATATATTTTCAGGCGTATTTTTGTACAGTGAAAGGGAACATTCTTGCTGTGTTTTTTCAGTAAGACTTTTCAGGCACTTCTTCCCTTTTATTTTTATGTTTTATTTTTTTTCCTCTGTTTTTAGCATGCAAGTTATATGGGTACGTTTATGTCCTGGTTTTAAAAGGATTAAAAAAAATCCTTGCATCTAAAGGCCTTGTGGTTTAAAAAGAAAAAAAAGAAACACTTTTTTGTACAGCTATAGTTCAGATTTGTTCAATATTTGTAGGTAAAGATTTATTGAAAATGGTGATATAGACCTCAGAGCTGTTATCTTAGTTTAAAAGATTGTATATGTACTGTACTATAGTAGGAATTTATGTATCTCATACGCTGTGATATGTGGATGGGGGCCCAGATGGAAGGTATGAAACTGGATTCTCGACTTTTTTTTTAAGCAAAAAAAAAGATGGAATGGGAAAAAAGAAAGGCACATAGTAAAAAAAAAGTTTCTCATTTTGTGCAATATAAAGTACAGACCATCTGCGTATTTTGTAGCAAACAGTGGCAAAAAAGCAGACTTGTGCACTGTCGACATCATTGCCTGTTTGTTTTTTTTTAAAAAAAGAAAGAAATGCTGAAAGTCTGTATCTTGACAATTTTAATAAATCAGCTGGAACTGATAGAAACTCGATTCGCTATTAGTGTCTATAGAAGGGGCGCTGGTGGAGACGCCATGTATAATAGCCAACCCCTCCCTCACCCATGGAGGAGCCTTAGCTGAGGCTTCAGGGAGTCATATGGGGGGGGAGGGGAGCGAAGAGAAAAAAGGGGGAGGTTGAAGGTAGCATATAGACTTTTAAAGGGCTGATCCTCCTCTTTTTAGACCTCTTCCCTTGCTTTCTCTCCCTCTCTCCCCCCTTCCAATATCCTCTTCTCCCTCGCGCCTTCTCCCTTTCTCTCTCCCCTCAGTTATCCCCTCCTTCAGGCTTTTTCGTCGGAGGTACTGAGTGGGCGGAGGCGAAGCAGGAAGGCTGAACCCGGGGACGGGGAAGGGGGGAAAAAAGAAAAGAAAAGGCAAGGCGGTCTGGGCTCTCTGGTTCAGCCAGTGCGTGTTTTCGGGCTGTGCGTTTGGGCGGCGCGCGCGGGGGTTTCTTCCTGTCAAGAGGTACCAAGGATGCTCGCGTCCTTGGGAGCCGGCAGGGAAGCGATTGTGTGTTTGTACGTGGGAGCTTCGTGTAGCTGTGCTGTGTTGGAGGCGGGCGGGTCACCTTCAGGCTCTGGGTGGGTGTGCGCGCGCGTTCATTTGTGTGACTGAGGCGAGAGGTTTATTTCTCACAACGGTCTCTCTCTCTCTTAGATAATCCCTCTCGCCACGGACTCCCTCCCCGCTCTCCACCCTTCTCTCAGGGGAAAAAAAAAAGATTTTTATTTATTTCTCCGAGGAGAAGGGACGCCTTTTTCTCGCCCTCCCTCCCTCCTTTCTCGACGCGCTCTCCTTGAGGTGCTGTTGCGGGAGGCGTGAAAAATGAGGGACGAGGGTGCCTTTCCTTCAGGCAGCCTCCCGGGCTGAAGCGAAGGGGGTGTGTCTTGACCATGCGCGGCGGGCGCTCGGTCTCCGCTTGGAATGCTTGTTTGCTGCGTCGCCTCAGGAGCGCGCGGCTGGAGGGGGATGGGGACGAGGAGTGACGTTGTCGGCGTGTGTTGTTGGGGGGGGGGCAGGAAAGAGGTTCGTGCGGTCAAATTTTCAGTCTGAGCCGTGCCTGCCGTTATTTTAGCCGTGGATAGTTGGAAGAGCGCGCCGCTTGCCTCCCAGACCGTTCCTTCCGTTCTCCTCCTCCTCCATCCTAATTTCCAGAGGAGAAAGGGGCGTGGGGTGCGCGCCTCCGTCTGGCGCGCCAGCTCGGAAAGGGAGCGAAGGGGGGGTGAGAGATAGAGTGCGTGCGGCCGTGTGTGTGTGTGTGTGTGCGCGCGCGCGCGCCGGGATGGATGGAGGAGGGGAGGCGGCTGGCTGGGGAGACAGCAGCGTGAGCATCCATCTCCCCTCCCCCTTCCAGCCTCTGTATGCGCGAAGGGAGGCTACCTTTTCTCTTCAGCGGGGGGAGGAGGAGGGCTGCTCGTGGCTTCTCTCATTTTTCATCTCTTCCCCTTCTTCCTCCTCCTCCTCTTCTTCTTCTTCCCCCTCCCCTTCAGCTCCAGTTCATCCCGCAGCCTTTCGACTGGATATAATTGAAGAGCCCTGGTGTGTGTGTGTGTGTGTGTGTGTGTGTGTGTGTGTGTTTTATAGGCAACTTGGATGTAGTCCTTCGCTTCCAGGCTCCCCTCCCCCTTTCCTTTCCAATGGACTTTTATATTGAGCCTGGGCAGAACCCAACCGGCAGGCACCTCTTGAACCTGCGGTTGTGGCTCTTCCTTTCTTCTCTTTATTGGCCTGGGCGGGACCTCTGGGTAGCTGTAAAAAGATGCTCTGGAGGAGAGGAGGCCTTTTGCATCTCCCTTGCCTTATTACACTCTTGCTTAATCAGCAGCCAGAGCAGCAGGGAGCCGCTTTACCAATGAGACATGCTCCAGTTCCCTTTTCTATACTGAGACCTGGGCCTATAGATGGGCCACAGGCAGGGGGGCTTAATCTTCTGCCCCAGATTGATAGATATTTTCATGCACATTGGAAGGGGGAGGGGAAACAGCAACAATGTTCTATTGCATTTCAGTCTTACACTTTGGGCCTTTGGACAACAAATACGGACGAATGTTTTAAGTAGACGGAAATCCTATGCATGTTTTCTGAAGAGGTGAATGCCGTTGAGTCCCAAGTTGGTATAGGATTGCAGCCTTAGGTAGAAGGATGGCCTGTGGGGCAGGCCATCCTTTTTCTTTTTAAGTTTTACAAATAAATCACTTGCACAATTGTCAGTACACTTGTGCTGGCAAACTTCAGTGTAACCAGCCCTAACTATGTTTTATTCAGAAGTAGGTCCAAGGAAGTTCAATAGAATTTAGGGATAAGTAGGTGTGATTACATTTTACCTGCTCAAACTATTAGGACTTACTTTGATGTGTGAAACGTACTTAGGATTGGGCTGTTGGTAGTTTACGTGGGCATTTTACTCTCTTGGCAATTCTAGAAACCAGTACTGTAGGCTTTCAGGCTTGCTGAAGGTCAAGTCCTGCCTACACGTTTGTGTGGCATAAATAGAGCATTTTAAAAAAATAATTATGCTTATAATCCTTGACATCTGGGCATCTAAATTTTAAAATTAGTTTATTGAATGTTTTAAAACTCTCCAAATCAAGATCTTCTCATTCTAAATGGGGGAAAAAAGTTTGGCCTAAAGGTTTATTGGGCTAAATGATCTTGGCATAACTAGAAATTGTAATATATCTTTCATTGTGTAAGTATGAGTCACTGTGTTTAATATAATACCCAGAAATACACTTGGCTACTGATAGCCTTCAATAATACAAAGATTCTTGGGTGGTGGGGTTGGTCCTTACATTATTAGTGTATTTATAGCTTCTTTCAAAAATTGTATTGCAATCTGTTGAAATATTTGAAAGCAAAAGAAGCAGAAAGAGAACTCTGCTCAGCAATTTAGCCATTAATTTTGTAGATGAACACCACCAAGTTCATCCACTGGGGCTGATGAATTCCCAGACTTTACTTAGCCCAAACTGAGTTAAAAGGTTTTCATTCTCTTAACTATGGTGTATGTTCATTGGTAGAGATGGTCTCCCAGTCTCTCTATTTTACATGCGTCCTTGTTTATGGGTGGGGGGTGGGGGTGGGGAAGCAGTGGGATTGTTGCTGGTATTTAGTAAGCTATGTATTAACTGCATTAAAGTTAAGAGTGCTCTGCATTGATAGCAGGAACTATGTTCCTAGCCTCTGCCTCTTCACTTCTTACATGTAGTTTGTATGCTTGTGTGCGTGCATGCATGTGTGTGTCTTAATTCATCTAGATATGAACTATTTGGATTGAGTAGTACAGCTGCATTTGTTCTATTGTGGGAGTGGGTTGGAAACAAGTTTTCCAAAAGCAAATATGAAATTGTGTGAGTTTGATGGAGGGACTAAGCTTAGGGTTTGAATGAATGTGCAATATACAAGGAAGAAGAACTTGCATTTTGTCTGGAAAGGTTCCCCCCCCCTCAATTTATCCATTTGATGGGTAGGGGTTTTTTTCCGAATTCAAGAAGAGAATATTGCCATTCAGTCCTGTGAAACTATTAGTTTTTGCTGCTGCTGAAATTCATGCCAAAATTCCCACTGTTGGTGGGTGGAAAGCAATCTTGCTGTCAGTAAAACTGTCATTGGGGCAGCCTGTTTTCCAGTGCTGTCATTGTAACCTGAAGCACACTTACAAAGAATTGAGATCCATTTGGCTCAGTAGGACCTGCTTCCAAGTAAACCTGCACTGCATGTTTACTATCATCATAGTAACATACAAGTTCCTGATTCTTCCTTGTTGAAGTGTACATGTGATCTTTGCAGACTACTTCAGGCATAGAAACCCTCCGCTGCCACAACCCTTGGCTGTTTCACTGCTGTCTTTTTAATAGTTCCTCGGCACTTTTCTTCTCTGTGGGTGAGGAGATGCATAAAACAAAATGTTTTAATGATTGTCAGCTTTTTAATATATGAAAATTTCCTGATCTATAAAGGATAACATTTAAAAAAGGCAACCTAAGATTTTTTTTAAAGACACTTTTTGGAAGGTGAAATCCAGTTTGTATCTTTCCTTCTGGCTACATCCTCTCTAATGTTAGAAAATCTAATTTGCAAAATGTTTAATTCTTTAAGGGCAATATATATGACAGATTAAATAGAAAAGATTGATTAAAAATGTCTTTTAAAATTGTATTTACTCAAAATATGTAGATGTCCATACATGCAAAAGGTAACTTTTTCCTAGTGTAGTAGCTACAAAAAGTGATTCGAACCTATGAGGCCTTAACGGCCATTCATGCCAATGTAAATTGGTTATAAAAGTATAGTTAGACCAATCTCTATTGAATGTGAAGTCAGAATCAGACCCTGAAGACATTTTAGTCTTTGGAAGTCTACTCTACAGAACTCTCTTGGTTCTATATCTCCACCTTTGTCACACATTCCTATTTTATGGCCTGGCAAGATCCTCATCCTGCACTTCTTTGAGTCTGATTTGTAATTTTCAGTGTTTTGAATTTTGGGGCCTTGATTCTCCAGTAGGTTGAAAGCATAGTGTTTTGTTTTTGTTTTTCACAGCCTCACCCCTTATTCTTCAGTAGTTACAAGAACTAGGGAGAAATTCCTAACTTTTATCTTTGTATTTCAACCTTTTGACTCCCAATCTCTCTATCTTCCTCCTCCTCCTCCTCCTTCTCCACACACAGTAAGTTGTGGAGATTTTTCTCCCCTCCCCTTTCCACACACTACCTATAGCAATTAACTGCCTACTTGATTTTTACCCTCCCTTCATGGATGCAGTGAATTTTTAAGAGAATTTCACAAGCAAGTAGTTTTTTAGTGAGTTTAAAAGTAAACAGAGTTTTAAAAGCCTATTTTTATATTCAGTATAAAGCACAAATGTGCAGAAAGTGTAGAATGACTTACAAAAAGGGAAGTAAAAGTCCATAATATTTCATGTATAAAAGTAATACCTTGATCGGGTATTGGTCCTCCTAGAACAGCCCAGTAGTTATGCCGGTGCAATGCTAGGATTATAGAAACATCTAGAAAATGATGGTGGATAGCTATTTCAAAGGAATGACTTCTATGAATAAAAGCAACCCCAAAATCACTTTGGCCAAGAAGGGGTTGGTGGTTCTCAAGGATGCACAGTCAACCTGGAAGTTTGAAAGTGGAGTTCCCTGTCTTTATTAAGTCATCACACACCTCTTCGTATTTGTGGGTATTATTTCATGCCCAAATGTTCCCTGATGTAACCTGAAAAGACATATTCTTATTGGGCTCTCTGGTTAATTATGCTTTCAAGAAATCAAATTCTAATATAGTTTACTTTGCTAACATGTCCCATTAATTTCAATGGAACTTGTGTGTACCTCAGTAAGTCTCAATAAATAATCTCAATAAAATTGGGATTATCTCCATAGTATTTTATCTTCTGCAAAAAAATGTGATGATGTAATAAACACTAACACAGGAACTCTCATCCTTACTGTTAATTTTTATTTACATCTTCCTGCTTATCTTCAAACTTAGCTTGTGTCTACTCCTGGTTACACCAGGAATGCAAGGTAGCACCATTGCCATTTCATTTGCAATTTCTGGTTTATGAATGTGTACCCACACATTGGAAGTTTGGAGTCTACATAATGCTATGATCTTTTCTTGCTCTTTCTTTCTTTCTTTCTTTCTTTCTTTCTTTCTTTCTTTCTTTCTTTCCTGGTGGGCTGTTTTAGTTTGGAGGCCTATTGTACCAGTGTGGGAATCTTGATGGTTACAACATTTTAACGAGATGTTGCATGATGGCCACAGGTGGAGTAAACTGAATGTCTTTAGTTTTATTTCTTCCAGCATGACACTTTTAAAAAAATAAAAAATATGTAATTTCAAAATAAGGAGGGGGAAAAAAAGAGTTTTCAAAGGCCACATGAGAAAAATAAAGTTTTCCATAGCCACTCCAGGTATGGGGAGGAGAGGAAAGCTAAAAAGTCCTTTTGTTTAGAAGTCTGAATGATGATGGTGGTTTGTGGGGGGGAAAGACCTTTTTAAAGGTTTTTGCATGCCAGTGCACGGGCCTATTGCTGTGGGAAGGGGGGGGGGAGAAGAGAGTACGGTTTGCTTGAGGCAATGCACTGGAGGACAAAAGTGTTTTCTAGCACTAGGAAAAAAAGAAAATGCATGGCAGAGTTTCGTCTTCTAGTAGACTATATAGCATGCAGAGTTTAGTATGTGTCAAAACAGTGTATGACATTGCTGTATCAAAGTTGTAAAGTTAAGCATTATTTATTGAAAACTATGTATTTTTTTTTTTTGTAAAAACCTGATCACCTAGTCCTAGAGGATCAATATCATTCACTTGTGCTAGTACTACATTCTTAACCAGCTTCTTTACTACAGTACTTGATATGCAGTCTTAAGCGCTCAGGGTTGAAAAAACAGTCCACTGCAATGTCTCTTCTCTCTTTTTCTTTTTTTCTTCTTTGGTCAAGAATGTCAAACAAAGGAACAAATTCATACAAGATATACATAAAGCAAAAAAAAAGGTCTAATATAGTGGTGTGATCAATCCTTACATGTGTTTTACATGTGGATTTCCCCCCTGCCCATCCAGTTTTGTATTCTATATCTATAGAGAGGGTTCTGCTCTTCGTTTTGTAGGGCAACCAAAATTCTCAGTCATCTGTCTTTCCAAACAAACATGGCTCATGGTCCCTCCAGTTAGGATAGCCTGGGGGGAAATAGTATTCTGTGCCCATCTGTCTCAAAACAAGGCAAATGTAATTTCTGTTTCCTGCTTTTAGCATTTTGGGTAAAACCTAAGGATTCTTTTGGCTCATCAATTCATGCAATGTTTTAAAGTTGAACATGAAATAAAGAAATAAGAGAAGTTTCTACTCTTGGATTAAATACCAGCAAACTCCATTTCTCTATCTTTTTTCTACAGACAATTTACACTGTAAATGTATTTTGACATAGAAATAAATCATTCTGTATTAAGATTCTTGATATGAAAATGTTTTTATGAAAATCTGTAATTGGAACTATAATATGTTTATAAAATGTGTTTATGTGGTGGAAGTTTGTTGTATATTAAATATGGTTTTATATAAATGATTGTGTTATACTGTAGAAATTTCAAAATACACAATTAACACAACCCATTTACGCTGTTCAAACCTTGACTGTCTAAAACTCCTTTTAATTTGGTTTCTGTGTACATTTTCTCATGTAGCCCCAAGGTCAAATAACCCATGTAAGCTTGCCTATTTAGCAAAGGTGTTTGTATAATCAGAAATTCAAATATTTCTCCCCACCTCCTAACCACTGGAATAAAAACAACAACAACTTTTCATCAACTACTTAAGCCTACTTGAATGTAAGCTAATTCCACCCCTTTTTAAGTCAGCTAATTGACCCCGGCTTAAGTAGTTTGTAGATGGCTAGTCTTGTCTTACATAGTGCTCATCTCATAAAAGTAAGTAGCATATTGCTGTATTTTCATTTGTGCCCAACACGGCATACATGCGACTATAGTTCAGTAGTGGAACATAGATGTTCTCCATCAGCTTTGGAAGTTCTTAGAATAACATCTGTTAATTGGTACAAATTATTTATGTCTGACAACGTGCTGCACCACGATTACCTGTAGATGTGAAACTGAAGAGTTGTCATCATTTGTGTTCAGACTGAGGGATTAGACAGAAAGTATTTTAAGGGTCTGTGTGCAATGAGGAAATACTTACAGAAAGAGGTACCAGGTCGCAAGAGGGTGACTTCCACCTTTACTGACCATTTGGACTAGTACTATTTGGCAGAAGGGTGGTTAGAATTCCTGTATAGCTTTTAAGTGTGAAGTGGGCCATTTCTGCACACCTGTCACTTGAAAGCCCCAAAAGACTCAAGCCAGTACACCTCTTACAATCTGTCATCCTGTAATGAAACTCTTCACACAAGCTCATATAAATTTCAAATGATTTTTTACGCATTTGTAAGCTATTTGCCCCCAAAAGGATAATAATTCTGCTCTGGATATGTTGTTTATTGGTCTACATATGTCATTCATTCCCCGCCTTTTAGAACATACCTTCACATGGTGGCTTCCCATAATTAAAGCAAGAATACAGTACAACATGAAATGCATTTTTTTTTTTTAAGGAAAGAAAAGCACCAAATAAAGCCAGCCATAAAATAAATAGCCAAGAAGGGGGGCGGGGTTCCCACTTGAAGGCTCCAAGAGAGGTCTCCAAACAAAGTCCTCTTAGGAGGAAATTTGACAGATTTCACAGAAAAGGTTCTGTCCATGGTACCTACCAACCTGACTAACTTTAACTGCAGGTTATAGGACAGGGACTTACCGGTAACAGGCAGTTCTTATGGCCTAGGTAGGTTCATATGGGTATAAGTGCTCCTTCAGATAACCTGGTCCCAAACCGATGAGGGTTTTAAAGGTTAACGCCAGTACTTTAAATTGAACCCAGAACAGCAAAAGATGGCTACTTCTGCTGAACGTAATATTGGTGCAGTACAGGCAAGTCACTTATCCTCCACAAGCATTTGGACGGCTGAATTGTCTAGTTTTGGGAACTATCTAACAAGGCAGGCTGAGCTCAACGAGAGACACATTACAATAACCTAGCCTGGATGTAACCAGCTTATGTGTGACTGAGACCCAGGCTGTTTTCTTCAGGTAGGGTTTCAGCTAGGTAAGCTGGTAAAAAGCACTCTTCTTTCTTGATTTCAAAATGCCTTGAAGCCTGACTACTCACCATACACAAATGCATGCAACCCAAAAGCTGATGCATCTGCTCCACAGATTTGGGAGGAGGGTGATTTTGAGCAGATCAGTTGAAGGAGCTGTGTAATCTTTCCTCCAGCCCTCCACATCTCAGATCCAAATTAACCACATGGTTTGCTCTCCTCGTGGCATTCCAGATGCAGGTTGGTCTTTGCAAATGCAGCTATAATCCCACAGTTGGGGGAGGGTGAATTGAGAAGGGATTGGGAGCAGTGAACTGGTGGAGAAAGAGTTAAGCCCTATACCAGGGGTCTGCAACCTTTAAGACAAAAAGAGCCATTTGGACCCGTTTCCAAAGAAAAAAAAAACTGGGAGCCGCAAAACTCATCATTATAAAAATAACTTTTTTGTCACTTTTTTATTATTTCTTTGTTTGACTCCTCAGAATTACTCCTCCTCATGGAAATAAACGTTAAATTAACACACCTTTTTGTGTGTGTGTGTTCTTCACTCCCCTTCAAAACAGTGACCAGCGTACATGCCCCTTACAATGTAGCGGGTGGGCGGGCAGGAAGGTGACGTCAGGACGGTGCATGACTAACGCACGCATCGCCCCCATGCGACGTCACAGCCAGTACAGCGCCCGCCACAGTGGGGAATGTCGGGGCGCACAATGCGCCTCCTCCCCTCGCTAGTATCCGCCCCGGAGCCGCGGCAAAGGTGTAAAAGAGCCACATGCGGCTCCAGAGCCGCGGGTTGCTGACCCCTGCCCTATACACTGCTGCTCCATTCAAAAGCACACTCTCCCAACAACTTTGCCTCATTCTCTTGTGTTATCCGCTTCCCACTAGATGACTTCTTGGAGGAACATTTGTGCCTAGTGGATGCTGGAACAATTGTGCTTAGCTGTTACAAGGGGAGAATAGGGAAATGAAATAACAAATCAATAGTAATAATAACTTATGTACCTGACGGTGATGTGATCAGAGTTTTTAATTCTTGTGAGGTTATTCTTGTGAGGGAGTTACACTTTATAACCATCCAGGCAGCCTTTCACAACGCCTCTGATTAAGCAAATATTTCACAAAGAGCTATGAAGCCATAAAGTACACCATAGTTTTGTACTTGGTCTATTATAAATGTTCAAATGAAGAGAAAGATTTCCAGAAATATATATGCTTTTAAATCCTGATTCCATTCCCATTGCATACAGCCAAAAAGCAGCACTAAAATCCTCATAAAACATCCAATATAAACATTATGATTCTTATTCAAGATTAATATCCTGAGTTTCTCCTTGCAAGTTTTGGAGCTGCCTCTTTGCCTTATGACAGGCATACACAGTATTAGACATCTCATTTTTTTATTGCTCCAATATCACACATTTACTACTCCAGGTTCTGATTAAGGCCGGCCCTATCATTAGGCAGAGTGAGATAGCCACTTCAGGCAGTAGATACTGGGGACAGGGAGTGGCCCTTAATAAATTAGCCTGCTAGCCTCAGATGCAGTAGAACAGTGGTGGACTTTGGACTTTCAAATTTCAACACTAAAATTTGGCAACCCCACCTCTCACCTTTCTTCTTCTTCTTCTTCTTCTTCTTCTTCTTCTTCTTCTTTTAAAAAAACATTTTATTAAGTTTCAACTTTTTTAACATATACAGTCTTTCCCCATGCAGTTGTTTTTTCTCCCCTTCTGCTGCACTCTTAGCTTCTATCTATCAAATCACAACCACAATATTATCATCTAATTACTTCTGTTGCTCATAAAATCCAGCTTCTGAGTTCATCAAACTATAATACAGTCATACCTTGGAAGCCAAATGCCTTGGCTCTCAAACGTTTTGGCTCCCAAATGCCGCAAACCCAGAAGTGAGTGTTCCAGTTTGCAAACACTCTTGGAACCCAAATGTCTTGTGCGCCTTCTATGGCTTCCAATTGGCTGCAGAAGCTTCCTGCAGCCAATCGGAAGCCGCACCTTGGTTTCTAAACATTTTGGAAGTCGAACGGACTTACAGAACGGATTCCATTTGGCTTCCAAGGTACAACTGTAGTCTGAAAAATGGCATCTGTTCTTCCACAAAACACTCATCATTAGATTCTCTTAATTTTGCCAGTTCTGCATAGTCCATCATCTAACTTATCCTTTCTTCTTTGGTTGGAACTTCTTCTTCCTTCCATTTTTGTGCATATAAAATCCTAGCTGCAGCTGCTGTTACATACAGTACATAAGTAACTTTAACATATTTTTTTGCAGATTTCTGCTCCTATAATGCTGAACAGAAATGCTTTGGGCTTTTAAAATATACTTATTTAAAACATTTTTTTTATCTCGGCATGTATCATTTCCCAAAACACTGTCCATTCTAAGTCAATGTTGTGGCCCCTCTGTGGCACCCTCTCAGCTCGGTGCCCAGTTTGGGCGAACCAGTCACATTACCCTAAATCCGCCTCTCCGTGGAGGACACCACTAAGTAAGATTCAGCTGCCAGTCTTGTCAGTTTCTGTACATGAGAATGGGAGTGGGCCACCATCTTGTCATTTGCCTCAGGCAGCAACATGTCAGAGGCTAGCCCTGCCTCTGAGGAGTGTAGTTGCCGGAAAGGATTTTACATGGATTCAGATTGTAGGAGCTGTGTACTATTTTAGGAGAACAACTGTTCCCAAGGTGGGTTTTCAAAGACAATTTGCAATATCCTAGTGCTGATTCACACAGACATCTTGACACTGTGGTGACATGGCGAAGTCACCACAAGTTCCTGTTGTTGTTGTTGCTTGTTTGTTTTTAGAAAGTCAAACGGCCATGTAATTATTCTGGAAGACCTCCAAATCAAGGCTGGAACAAGGAATTGGTTTCTGTAATCTAGACAAGCTGCAGTACTGTATTTACCTACGTTGGACCATTTGCTAGACTATTCACTATGCCGGACAAATACTCAGTTTCAACACATGGAAAGGGTTGTGTCAGTTCCTTGTTCCTCCCTGAAATTCGGTTAATGTCACAGACTCACTGGTAGCATTCATTGAGTTCATCTGGAATGGATTTCAGCAAGCAGTTCTCCAAATAAGGGCAAACTTTTAATTACACATTGGTAGAGTAAATTTGTGTAAGCTGGACAGTTCTTTTGGAAGCATCAGTACTAGCTAGGTTGATAACCATTCAGAAACTGCTTCCAGAAAGTGGTGCCATAGGACATGCCCTTTGTTTCTTATACAGTGGTGCCTCGGGTTAAGTACTTAATTCGTTCTGGAGTTCCATTAAGAATGGAACCTGAAGCACCACTTTAGCTAATGGGGCCTCCCACTGCTGCCGTGCAGCCGGAGCACGATTTCTGTTCTCATCCTGAAGCAAAGTTTTTAACATGAGGTACTATTGCTGGGTTAGCAGAGTCTGTAACCTGAAGCATGTGTAATCCGAGGTACCACTGTACCACTTTGCACTTTGATACTTTGAAGGCTGATAAGGCAAGGAAGATTCGGCTGCAAGGAGCCTCTCACTAATAGTGTGCTGTTTCACTGTCTTGTGCAAAAGCCTCTACGGAAGTGCTTTCTCCAGAGGCTCCAGCTTGCGAGGGCAATTGGGGAGAGGGCCGACGCTGCACGACGTTGCACTGCATGACATCCTGATGTTGCGCACGTGTCATCCTGACGTCATACACATGATGTCAGGGGGAGCCAGGGAAGAGCTGGACATGGAGGCTGTGCAGCATCAATGGACAGCGGCTCCTCCTCTGCCTCCTCTTAGCGCTGCTGCTGGTGGGAGGCTGCTTCCACCCTCCTTCCCCTCCACAGCAGCAGGAGGAGAAGGATCTGACCACTGAGGCCATGCCATGCTTGGCTTTATGCTTTGCCTCCACAATTTTTGGACATTGGGGGACTTTCATAAGAAAGGAGTGAGCCCATGCTTTGCACACAAACGTTTAAATATATGTACAGTGGTACCGCTTGTTAAGAACTTAATGTGTTCGGGGGGTCCGTTCTTAACCTGAAACTGTTCTTAACCTGAGGTACCACTTTAGCTAATGGGGCCTCCCGCTGTCGCCGATGCGCGATTTCTGTTCTCATCCTGAAGCAAAGTTCTTAACCCGAGGTACTATTTCTGGGTTAGCAGAGTCTGTAACCTGAAGCATCTGTAACCTGAAGCGTCTGTAACCTGAAGTGTCTGTAACCCAAGGTACCACTGTATATATATAGAGAGAGAGAGAGAGAGAGAAAGAGAAATAAGAAATGTTTCACTAATTAGGATGCATAAGACAAGAATGTCTGAGCTTTGGTCTTTCAGATGTTGCTGGGCCACAATTACCGTATTTTTTGCTCTATAAGACTCACTTTTTCCCTCCTAAAAAGTAAGTATGTGCGTCTTATGTGTGTGTGTCTTATGGAGCGAATGCAGGCTGCGCAGCTATCACAAAAGTCAGAACAGCAAGAGGGATTGCTGCTTTCACTGCGCAGCTCTTGCTGCTCTGGCTTCTGAGATTCAGAATATTTTTTTTTCTTATTTTCCTCCTCCAAAAACTAGGTGCGTCTTGTGGTCTGGTGCATCTTATAGAGTGAAAAATACGGTGCTTGTTGTAATTGGTCATGCTACCGGAGACTGATGGGAAGTCTAACAACCTCTGGAGGGCCACAGGTTCTCCATCCTGAGGAAAAGGGATGCAACTCATCGTTATTTTTTGCAATCTTTTGGGTCATATAGTGGAACACTCAAGTCTGAAATTTCTTTTTAATTTCTTTTTTATTTTATTTTTAAAATAGTCCAAACTTAAAATATGTAACTGATGTGAAACCAGGTACCCCTGCAAAAACAACAACACCCTGTGTACCTCATTATAATCAGTGCTAATATATTAATTAAATTTGCCATTAAGGAATATGGCCCACTCCTTCCTAGAGAAGAGAGTTCCATTAGTGAAAACATAATGCATACTTATTTATAAACAACATATTTTTGATTAAGAATTGGGTATAATATCTATTGAGTCGTCATATATTCAATGAAGAGATACCGAGCAGCAGTTGGCTTGCCCATTAGCAAATTGCACAAAATGCTAATAAAATATTTATTTAGCTATTGCTTTTCTTGACCCCTCAGTTGGGTTCACTAATGGATCCCGCATTCCCATGCACAAAGTTGCACACTCATTTCAAGGTTCACCGAGCAATTGTTATGCGCAGTGTAAGCATAGGCTGATACCTGGTTAAAAAAATAGAGCAAAAGCTACACTGTGGGTGCATGAGAGAGATTAAATGGCTTAGAACTGCCAAGCAGATAGATAACTCTCAACCCATTTGCTCCTTCAGGGCAGGAGGTTGAGAAATGTTGGGAATGAACTTTCCCTGTGCTAGACCTTCTCCTGCTCCAGAATAACTCTACCTGCTCATTATGTGGGAGACTTCAGAGCAGCCAAGAGGAGCTCTAGGGTGGGACCACTTTTCAGAATATAGCCTTCAGCTTCTATGTTAGCTGTCCCAGCCATAGTGTGGCACGACTTCTAGGGACCAAGTCTCTTTGCCCCCCCTAAAATATTCGACACACCTCCCAAAGTTAATCGCCATTGCCATTCAAATGGTGTGTGTGCCATGTCATGTGATTGATTATGTGGGGCGGGGCTTACCACCCTCCCCCATATTTTATTCAAGTTGGCACCCCTGACAACCAGTCATTCAGCCACATAAAGTTTGAGAGCTCTGTTGTGGCAGACACTAAATGTAATCAAATGCAGTCTTGCTTCCCCTGTTACCTGATAGCATCACATTCTGAAAAGCAACTGCATGCGTGAAATGAGTGAATAGCCACAATGATGAACTCTTTTCGATACAATGAAAGGTTAGCCTAAAACCTTTTCAGACCTCAGTGCATCATTGCCTTTTCCTGGTGTAGACTGATCCCTGGCCTCGTGTTTACGGGACCGCCTCTCCTGGTATGCCCCACAAAGGACCTTAAGGTCCATGAATAATCATAGTTTAGAGGTCCTGGGCCTTAAGGAAGCCAAACTATCCTCCACCAGGGCCAGGGTCTTTTCAGTGATGGCTCCGACCTGGTGGAATGCTCTGTCCCATGAGACCAGGGCCCTTTAGGATTTAACCTCCTTCTGCCGGGCCTGTAAAACAGAGCTGTTCCACTAGGCCTTTAATTTGAACTCAGCCTGATCTTTTATTTCCCTTCTCTTCCCTCCCCCTCCCCTTTTATGAAGATTACCCACTCTGAGACCCCACAGCTAATTCTCCCCTGGCCTCCTCGCTGGCCCAAGTAGGACTAATTCAGCCAGCTAGCCCTGGTGATTATCTAATGCTTATTGGATGGATTTCCCCCAAATTGATTTTTGAATTTTATTGTTATTCATGCTTTTATACTGTATTTTATGCTGCTTCTATGTTGTACAGTGGTACCTCAGGTTAAGAACTTAATTCATTCCGGAGGTCCTTTCTTAACCTAAAACTGTTCTTAACCTGAAGCACCACTTTAGCTAATGGGGCCTCCCGCTGCCGCTGCGCTGCCGGAGCACGATTTCTGTTCTCATCCTGAAGCAAAGTTCTTAACCCGAGGTACTATTTCTGGGTTAGTGGAGTCTGTAACCTGAAGCGAATGTAACCTGAAGCGAATGTAATCCAAGGTACCACTGTATTACAATTACCGATAAGTGTTTTAAATTTGTTGTTAGCTGCCCTGAGCCCGGTTTTCTGAACCGGGAAGGGCGGGGTATAAATAAAAATTTATTCTTACATTTATTATTGCCCCCACCAAAAAAGGCGATTTCTAACTATTGGGGTCACTGAAATGTAAATGTGAGCAATGGAGGTGTTGCACAGTGGCAGCGAAGGGGGCTCACTCGAGCATAGCTAAATGTGGCAGCCTGCAAGGAACATCGCTGGTTTCCCTTCCACCCTCAAATCCCTGGAGCACGTGTAATAAATGAGGAGAATGACATCATCTCCAAAAGGGACTTGATTCACAGACACGGCATAAATAAATCATCCATTCAACAAAACGAGGAACCAGGAACTGAGGGCAGATGGAGTCATGTTCTTAAGCCAATGTATTATTTACCTAGTAGTCTCCACCAGCTCCTCCAGAGCCCATTCAGCCTCTCGGGTAAACACAGCCATTGGTGCCATCCAGGGAAAAAAAAAGAAAATGTAGTATGTTAGATAACATTTCCTTTAAAACCATAGGTCAACACTGAGATGTTTTCTGTGGCTGCTGCACACAGATGCATCTTTTAAAAAGGAGTGGCTGCAGGCTTTTCTGCTGCTAGCCAAAATCTGCTCTTCCCACCTTGGTGCCTCAGAGGAAAAATGTCTGGTCTCCAGGTTAAATGCTGTCTACCTATTCACTCCCCACCCCTATTTTTGTTCATTTTGCCTCCCCCTCTCCCCGTGAAAACACATTGCACGTTTTAGCTGTTCAAACATAGTAAGCTGCCCAATAACCCATCCCCATTGTAAACAATTTTTACCCAGTGTTTTTTTAAAAAACCCCAAACAATTGAAGCAGGAGGTCCTCTCACAACTGAAAGCTCTTCTGGCTCCAGACTAGAAGAATTAGAATAATTCCTGAGCTCATGTCAGAAGAGGAGGTTAGGGGGAAATAAAACAGGACACATTTGCAAGAGGCTCCATGCTGGAATCAATCAATCAGTCAGTCAGTCAGTCGGTCATTGCATTTATACCCTCAATTCCTCCAAGATGCTCAAGGTAGTGTATACATTATTCTCCCCCTCACCATATTATCCTCACAACAACCTTGTGAGGTAAGTCAACACCAGAACTCTGTATGCAGGCATTGGTTCCAGCACAATTAGGCTCAAGCTGCTGGTGTTTTCATAGAATAACTTTTGATGGGCAAAACAGAGGTCAAAATAACATTATTCACTTCTAATGAAAGGCGCAGATGAAATTAGGTTATGGCCCCATCATTATCAAAGAGCCCGTTTCTCCTCCTTTTCCTCCCATGTGAAATATTAGATCACACTTTCTCTATACACCCAGCTAATTTCTCTTTCTCTCATTCCCCTGCAACAAAAAGGAGTCTTTTGATTGGCTGTAGTAATGAAAAGGAGATGGATGAGGTGGGGCTCCCCCCCCTTTCCCTTTTCACCAAAGTGAGCTTTCAAGCTTGTGGCAGATGCTAGATTTACAGCACCAGAGGCCCAAAGAGTCTGAAATTCAGCAGGTATGGCAACAGTGCAATTTCCCCATCTGTCATTCTGCCATGGAGCAGTGGGAGCACCAGCAGCTGTAAAACGAAGAGGACATTACTGTTTAATCCTTCTTCTCGGCGTGGGGTGGCTGCGGTTGGGGGGGGGATATTGAATTTTAGAACCAGCACCTTTTCTCTCTCTTTCAGACCAGCAAACAATTGGTTCTTAGGCTGGGGGCCAGCACAACTGCTGGAATATTGTGGAACAATCAGTATGGAAACAATGCCAATGATTTCAATACTTCGTTAGCCCAGCAAGATACTTGGCTTCCAAGCTGGGCACAAACTCAACCACAATTGCACAGCTAGCGGCTTCTGCACCATTTTTAAGTGAACCAAACTGAAGTACACAAATGCAATCTGTATTTATTTCCTTAGCACATTTTATGCTCTTTCACAGATTTGCATATGCCTCAAGGGATGCGGGTGGCGTTGTGGGTTAAACCACAGAGCCTAGGACTTGCCAGTCAGAAGGTTGGCGGTTCAAATCCCTGCAACGGAGTGAGCTCCCATTGCTCAGTCCCTGCTCCTGCCCACCTACCAGTTCAAAAGCACATCAAAGTGCAAGTAGATAAATAGGTACCACTCCGGCGGGAAGGTAAACGGCATTCCGTGTGCTGCTCTGGTTCGCCAGAAGCGGCTTAGTCATGCTGGCCACATGACCCAGAAGCTGTACGCCAGCTCCCTCGGCCAATAAAGCGAGATGAGCGTCCCAACCCCAAAGTCATCCGCAACTGGACCTAATGGTCAGGGGTTCCTTTACCTTTACCATGCTAGCCTAAGCACACAATCAATGGAAATGCAGCCTCCCCAGTCCTATTGTCCGCTCTGTCTTACCTGTCACATAGCACACCTGGAGGGTGCAAACAGCACCGGGGAGTTTTAAAGGAAGCATCACAATAATTTTAAGGGAAGGCTCACATGAGCATCCAGAAGAGGTGCAGAGAACCTTTGCGCTCCAGATGCTGCTAAACTACAACTCCCATAATCCCAGGCTATTTACCACCCTCCTGGAATTAGTGGGAGTTGTAGTTCAGCACACCTGGAAGGCCAAAGGTTCCCCATGCCCAAGCCACAGTAAGGGAGATAGGTAAAGGTAGCTCCTAATGCTATCCATTCATTGCTCTTCCATTGTAAGCTTCCTGCGGAATTGCAATGGGCTTTTGTCACTACTGGGGTTATTGTGTTTTTGTGAGTAAACATTCTGCTTTGCGATTTTGATATTTTGCAATAAAAGGGAGAGAATAGCCTGGTGCTATTTGCTGTTTTCATGAGATCAATGCGCCCACTGCAGTAGGATCAAGCCTTATACGATGAACAAAATTTATTGCCTTTTAAACTGTGCTATATTTTAGGCTTTTGTGAGTGCGTCTTTCCAAACGGAGCAGCTTGCCAAGCAAGTCAAGTGTCTCGTAAAACACAATGTGTGAAAATTTAACAATAAAGTGAGCAGGCTCCTGTTTCCTCCGGCTGAATGTTGCCATCTCAGTCGTAGGAATATGCATTTTGAAATCACATGTGTAAGGAAAACAGCATGCCATACATCCACAGCAAACCCACAGGGGAGACTATTGAGTCATCAAAACTGAATACACAATATTTGGCAACAGTTTTCTCATCTATTTCTCTATGGAGAGGAATTCCCATTCCCTCATGAGAGACTTTGCATCAAAGCACATGTGCTTTTCTCTTGAACTTTTCAATTGATAGCGCTGGAGAAAGCCTTGATTGGACCTACACTTATGGATGTGTGGGCTGTCTGAGACACGACGAGTCATTTCTGGCCTCTAGGGTTTATGGTGGATTCTTTCTTGATTGTAGCCATGGTTCCAGAAGACCTCGATGGCAGCAAATCCATTTCAGGTTTTCTACTTGTCTAGTAGGTTGGCTCTTCTGAGAAATAGGAAGTACTTCAATGTGTGCCTCTAGGACTTTAGAGAAAACGCAACTGTAACTATGGCCTGACTTCTAGCTTTGATGATGCTGAATCCCGATGGCACATGCTTTGGCGATCCTCTGATATGTATTTGGTGCATATTTCTCTCCCTCCCCTCAATATGTGCCTCTGGTGTTATTTCGTTAATGTTTGAGAGCATTACAAGTAGCGGCAGAACATGTAAATGCTGGTTAATGCCCAAGAGATCTGGTAAGATGGTGATGGTGGTGGGAGATAGCAGTGCGTCGTACCGGCATGTACCACTTTAGAAAAAAGCAGTGCCTTTAACCACTCAAACATACTTAATTTGGACCTCCTTTACTTGTAGGCCACCTTGTGAAGGTCATGCCCTAAAAGGCAAAATATAATTCCTTTAAATAAATCCCTGCCCCCTCCAGGTAGGGCTGCGAAAGGCTTCAGATTAAAACTCTGGAAAGCCACTGCCAGGGAGTGTTATGAGCGAGAAGGAAGAAAGGTCTCATGTGCTGTAAGGCAGCCTCCCAATTTTTTAACACACAAGAATGTAGCTAGAATACAGTATACTCAATGGGCTTATTTGCACCCCCTCCCCCAAGGATACACCATATTTTCTGCTCTATAAGATGCACTAGACTATAAGACACACCTAGTTTTTGGAGGAGGAAAACAAGAAAAAAAAATCCCAGAAGCCAGAACAGCAAGAGGGATTGCTGTGCAGTGAAAGCAGTAATCCCTCTTGCTGTTCTGGCTTCTGGGATAGCTGCACAGCCTGCATTCGCCCCATAAGACGCACACACATTTCCCCTTACTTTTTAGGAGGGAAAAAGTGAGTCTTATAGAACAAAAAATAGGGTATATTTTCTTTGAAGAAAGGAAAAATTGTACTTCTACAAATGTTTGAGATCCTCCAAGCCTGCTGATCCCTCTCCCCTTGTGTTCTGGGTAACGGTGCTTTTGGTCCATAGGCATCTAGGCTTGGAGAATGAGTTTGTTGTTAATACATAGGATGTTAGCAGCAATAAGACTGAAAACGCAAAGGCAAATTTCCTGTTCAGCCTCCCCTTGTGCAGTGTTTTAAAATCCTACGTCTTATGTTTTCACTAAACATTTAGACGGGGGGGGGGGGAGCTTGCAATTGCTTTTCTTCCCAAGCTACCAGTAGTCTTGTCATAGTCAATAAAGAGCCCATATGTTTTGTCCTTTGTTTAACCCACTGTGGTGTTTCTAACCATATAGCTGATTATGGGAACTATGTATTTGAGGTCTAAAGGAAAATTTCAGTCTATTGAGTAATCGGTTTCTTAGGTTTGCAGCTGAACCGCCAAATATGTGTGTGTTTCAGTTTTGTCTTGCTGCTGAAAATCTGCTGGCATGCAGGCAAGTTGGCCACTTTTCCAGCTAAACGATGAGCATAACATCCTGTCCCCCCTTATGGCAGGGTTGCCACATTTCAAGAAGTGAAAATCTGGACACAAACAAATTGTTGACCTTTTTGGGAAGGTTCCCAGAGTTGTGGAGTCAAAAAAAAAAAAAAAAACCAAACACCAACCACGTGAATTTTCGGTTATGTTGCTAAAAATCCCAGAAGAACTGCCACTTTTCAGAAATCACCCCCCCCCCCCGGCCGCCGCCCGATATCATTTCCGCCATTGAAATCCCTGTTTAGGGAAGCTTTTAATGTTTAACAGACCACTGTATTTTAATATTTTGTTGGAAGCAGTCCAGAGTGGCTGGGGAAACCCAGCCAGATGGGCAGGGTATAAATTATTATTATTATTATTATTATTATTATTATTATTATTATTATGTGTGGGGAAATCTGGATGTCTGAATGTATGGCAACCCTACCTTATGGCATAGTCTATAGTGTGCAAGACTCTTAGGTTCTGCCTTAGGTTTGAGTCCCACGGGTGAAAGATTCCTTCATTGCAAGGGGTTGGACTAGATGATTCTCAAGGTCCCTTCCAGCTCTACAATTCTATGATCAAAACCATTTATTTTTAGTGCATCGTTATTCTGCCCTGAACACTAGCTAGAATTATGGATGGCTCTTTCCTGAAGGAAAACTATATAATTTAACAGAGCTTATTATAAAGGCATTTTTCTAAATTCAAGCTATTTCATTCAATCTTGGCTGCTGGGAAAGTACCTTCCAGATGTGTCGATAGCAGCCTGGGCATTTTGTGTTTAGTGCAGCGTTTCGCTTTATCCTTAACCAGTTTCCACTTCAGCCTTCCCTGCTGCAAGTTTATTAGTAGGAAAGTGTTTTGCAAATGATGATTTATGAATGAATTATGCTGTCTGAGAATATGTATTGATTTGGAATGCAGTTGCAGACCCCACAACGAAAGCACACTGGGGAGAAATGGCAAGGATCAGCCTTCCATTAGCTGAAAGTCATCAAAGATGGCCACCCCACATGGTTCCTCCCCATAGTTTTTCTTAGACTTCACATCAAGGGAAGTGGTAACATTAGCTTTCTGCACCCGAGGCTTGTGATCTGCATTCTTCAACATCACAATTAGTGCGATGATTCTTTGTTGACTCCTTTCATCCATTCAGAGTGGAATGACATTTACTCTAGTAGCATTTTAAACGAACTAATCAATACCTAGATATTTGCTATTAAGACTGATGAAGAAAGGTCAAGTAGGAGACAAATGAGGTTGGCTCATATCCACTTTTCATGCCTTGCCGAACTCTTTCCTATGCTGAAGACTAGGTCATGGGCTTCTTTTCTCTCATTCCAATACACAGTCTTGAAAATTTCCCACTTTTGAAATTTCATTTGTTTCTTAATACAGCGGCAGAAAAACACCTTGCTGCTCATTTTGTGCAACTAACTCTGCATTCCCTACATGTTGTGGTGCTATTAAGAGATGAGAGAATGTGCCCAGAATGCAGTGTTTCAATCCTGGGTTTGGCTCTGCCCAGAACGATGCAATCTGGGAGAAGTTTGGTGATAGAACCAGGTGGAAATATCTCCCTTGCAAAATACTAGTCTCCTCCAGATGACCTGTTAATTGAGCACTCATTCTGATTTGTTTGTGGGGAAGTTACACAACAATGAGCATTCATTCTGATCGAACTTGCACCTTCCCAGTAATTATTAGTTCATCACATCCCAAACTTCTTAATCCATTTCTCTTTTGCTTTCCAAAAAAACCTTTTTAATATGTGGATTTGTTCTGCTATGGTGACAGGGCACTTTAATCCACTTTAATTGCACAAACGGAAAGAGGGGCCAGAATGCCTCTCGGAAAACAGAAGCAATCTGGAGGCACCTTATTCTGGTAACAATATATTTTTAATCAAGCCTCTGCTGTCTTTTGTTTGGCATCTAAAGATTATTATCTTTATTGGGTTGTTATAGACCCAATATGCTGCTTCAGAACTGTTAGATGTTTTGTTTGTTCTACAGTACCAACCTACAGTGCTTTTATTTAAAAAAATGTGCAGTTGGACACAAAATGTTCAGTTGAGGGGGGGAAAACCCATGGAGTTCGAAAGCTGATAATATGCAGTTGGCAAAATGAGCAGGGGAACTAAACAAGTTAGGTGACAGGCAATGCCAGGGCAATATGTGCAAATTATTTGAGAGTGGAAGGCTTCCATACTCCCAAACCCTGTTAAAACACTTCTTCACTTTTTTTCTTCATGCAAGTAATGCTTCCCCACATCCTTGTAAATGCCCTTAAAGTACTTTTGCTTCTACACCTCAGGCCTACTCTCCACCCTACATTACTTCCGCTACAGCAAAATAGTTGGCCTGGGTATTATTCATCAGTGGTGGCATATTATGATGGGTGCAAATATAGAAGTTTTCTTTTTCCACAGATAGTTGGCCCCTGCTTTTATTTTTGTTTTATTTTTTCAGCCGGAACTCTCCAGAACTCAATTCCGGCACCTCTCAAGTGGGCGCCATTGCCTTTATAAGAGAACAAAGGAGGCATTCATGGTGAGTTCCAGCACCTCTCTTTCTAGAAAAACAGCACTGCTTATAAGCCTTTCAATGCCAGCACCGTGGGATTTGGCAGAGAGCATGCAGGTGAGGATCACAGCAGTGTTCTTGTAAGTTGGCAACCCTGCAAAGAATTCAACCTTGTCCCTCAAAGCCATGGAGAGCACATTCTCCACACACTCAGGGCCCGATATTTTACCAAACTATACCATAAAGAAGACTGATCACCGAAGAATTGATGCTTTTGAATGATGGTGCTGGAGGAGATTCTTGAGAGTCCCATGGACTGCAAGAAGATCAAACCTATCCATTCTGAAGGAAATCAGCCTTGAGTGCTCACTGGAAGGACAGATTGTGAAGCTGAGGCTCCAATACTTTGACCACTTCATGAAAAGAGAAGACTCCCTGGAAAAGACCCTGGGATGTTGGGAAAGATGGAGGGCACAAGGAGAAGGGGACGATAGAGGACGAGATGGTTGGACAGTGTTCTTGAAGCTACCAAGATGAGTCTGACCAAACTGCGGGAGGCAGTGGAAGACATGAGTAACTGGCATGCTCTAGTCCATGGGGTCACGAAGAGTTGGACATGACTAAATGACTAAACAACAACAACCATACAATGTCAGGAGTTGTCCTGTTTCCTCTGTAAACCAATAGTAGTCAGTACTAAAAGTCTGCACTGCACTGCTTCATAAAACAGACAGTTTTAAGCCACCAGATGAGTTGTGCTTGATAGGCAATCTTGGCAAGAACTGGAGAAGCCCACTGTTCCACAGGTACCAGTTTTGGCAGTGCAAGCTTGATGATGTAGCAGAAATAGATAACTTTCAGGATGACCCAATGGCCCTTGCACCAGTGGGTCACGGAGTTGGGATTTACATCCTTGCAAGAACCACTGGATTGTCTTGTTAAGAACTACTGATATCTATGGAGAAACCACGGATAAACTACCACTGGTGCAGGGTGAGGACAAGCATGCAAAGCATGCTTTGTGTTTGTTACAGCCTTTTTTCTGTGAGGTATCAGACAGGGAATTTGTGCAGTTGGAAAATCTGCTTTAAGAAAACAAACAAGCCCTGCCAACCAATCTCCTCCACTGCCCCACACCTGCAATTGCAATCAAAATGTATTGTATAAATGTTCACCTGAAAGCATGTACAGGATTGCAGACTATTTATTAGCCACTTCTTTCCAGAATAAAGAACTCAAAGACAGGGCCGTCTTACGCATATCTGGCACCGTGGTGCAAAGCTCCCTCCCATTTCCCAGAGTTTTCGACCTTTTTTAATGCAGTATGGCTTTGCCGATGGGGCTGGACGAAGCAGGCAGCGGCTGGAGGACAGCTCCTCCAGCAGGGAAGAGGCGGAGGCTGGACGCGTGCCTCCCGGCTCAGCTGGCCGCTTCGTGCCATGGTGGTCAAGGCAGACAGAGGCTCCAGGCGCAGCGCTGCTTTGGTGCAGCATGGCAGAGGCGGGTGAGGGTGGGGAGCTGATGCTGGGAGGTGCCACATCCAGCCTCCGCCTCTTTCCTGGCGCCCTCCAGAACCTGGCACCCTGGCATCCCACTCCACTAGCCTCTATGGGTAAGACGTCCCTGCTCAAAGCGACTTACAAAAAGCAAGTGTATAAACAATCTAAAGTACAGTGGTACCTCGGGTTAAGTACTTAATTCATTCTGGAAGTCCGCTCTTAACCTGAAACTGTTCTTAACCTGAAGCACCACTTTAGCTAATGGGGCCTCCTGCTGCTGCTGCGCCGCTGGAGCACGATTTCTGTTCTCATCCTGAAGCAAAGTTCTTAACCTGAAGCACTATTTCTGGGTTAGCAGATTCTGTAACCTGAAGCGTATGTAGCCTGAAGCATATGTAACCTGAGGTACCTCTGTACACTAGTAAATCACACAGAGAGATCCCCTGTTTACAGCTTTCAACAGCTTGCTTTAACCTCAGCTATGAATGGGTTAAGAGAATTCTTCCACTCCACCTCATGACAACCATACATTGCCAAGAGGACGGGAGACGTTGATATTCTGGTCAGTCACTCAGCACATTATTTTTTAAGCTTTCAGTATCAAGGTCATAAACGACACCAAGGACCAATATATCCACCCATACGTATGCACATAGATGCAACATAGAAGAGAAAGAGTTTTGTGAGAGTTGATGCGATTATTCTCCAGGAACTTTGTTCAGTTTTTAGCTTGTCAAATGAGCTGCACTGTGTTTCCATTGTAAGGCAATATCTGTGCTTCTGTCTTTACAATCCATAGAGCACAATAGCAAGGAAATTAAATCAAGACTGAGTCTGACCAGATGGTGCAATTAAAACATACCAGTTTTTGCCTGCAGTGTACAAAGGAGGAAAAAGGACAGCATAATATTAGGTGCTTTTGATCTCCCCAATATAGTGTATCAAAATACCCATGTACGGATGGATTGCCAACCAGCCTAAGAACTTAAGAGCTTGTCTAGAATAATCCACTTCACAACAATGACAGTGAAAGACTTGCCAGAGGAGGGCTACATTTTCCAGGAGTTTCACAAAACAGCTGGGTGGGTGGGTGGCGGGGAGAAAGGCAACACTCCCCCACCCCAAAAAAACCAGATTCTGCTCATTATGCAATGACTCCCCAATCCCTGGACCAGTGTTTTCCATCCTCGGACTCATATTTCTATGTACTTTCTAAAGCAAAAGTTGAAGGAAAATACAGTGGTACCTTGGGTTACATACACTTCAGGTTACAGATGCTTCAGGTCTGCTAACCCAGAAATAGTACCTCGGGTTAAGAACTTTGCTTCAGGATGAGAACAGAAATCATGGTCTGGTGGCAGCGGGAGGCCCCATTAGCTAAAGTGGTGCTTCAGGTTAAGAACAGTTTCAGGTTAAGAACGGACCTCCAGAACGAATTAAGTTCTTAATCTGAGGTACCACTGTATAACTATAGATGATAGGCTACAACAGGAGTGGGGAATTTGGGTGTCAGGACTGAAGTCTGCCGCAGGTCAGCAATAAAAGAAGCAGATCTTCATCGCCAGTGAAGTTACAGTAACTCTTTATTCAAGGAAACAAACATACAACTGGCCCAGTAGTCTCAGCAACCCTTCTCAGCATGGGAAAACCAGGTTTTTTTGTTGGGGGTGGGGGCAGGACTTGGTTAGGGTGGGGAGGACTTTTGTTAGGAGGGCAGAACCGACGTGATTGGTCAGTTGGTTAAGTATTTCTATTATTTTACTTGATCAGGGGACTACGACGGGGGGATAAACAGCTGCTTCCCCTGCCTCCCCCCCACTATGCCTGTGTTTCCTAGTAGAACGTGCCCCCATGGAGCACCTGCCAGGACTGAAGGACCCTGCCTTCCCTTCTTTCTAAGGCTCCTCTTCTCCTGGATGTTTCCCAAGCAGTCTCAAACTGTGTCTGCACACCTCTGACCTCTGTTCTGCTCTTCTCATTACTCTGCATGTTATTTCAACTTGCTTTGGGTTGTTTTTTTGCGGGGGAGGGGTGTCTATCTGTATTGCATTTGAAATATTTTTTTAAAAAATAATTAACAGACAATGCATAAATATTGGAAATAAGTCAAGACTTTTATCACAGTTTATCATTCATTTCATATTCATATGGCAAGCAAAGCAAACTCATTTTGAAATTGGTGGGCCCAACTTAAAACCATTGATTTCAATGGGTCTACTCAGTATGGCTTAGTTGGATTTAATCCACTCAGCCAACAAAAAGTTTTGTCAATTAAGTAAATTGGCTAATGAGTAAAAATACGGGCCATGAAGACATACTGTAATGTTAGCCATTTGGTAGGTATTTAACTATCTCTGCTAACAAAACAAAAATAATTTGGATTTTTTTTTTTGACTGCTTCAGTTTCTAGTTTTGGTTTGATGGGACTCCTAATCCATCAGAGTCAGTAGCTGATGTAGAGGAAGCTGTTAAAGGGCCGAATATTTAATAAGGCCCTTGGGCCTGATGGCCACTTAATTAATTCCTAAAAGGCCACATAACTGGAAGTTGCTCCCTGCTGACAAGGGTGTTTTTCAACATACTGGTCCTCATAGTCTACAGCTATTAGGGAAAAGGCCATTATTTCAGATTTGTTAATGGAGGCCAGCTCATGAATGCATCTCCTCAGGAGTCAAAGGTGACTCACACAGTGCAGCTTTACCTCCTGAACTGCCCAAATACCAGGCACAGACATTTTCTTCTTTAAAAATAATAGCCATGGTGAAAGTATCATGAGACAGATTGTGCATAGCTTCAAGTTTAGTCTGGGTTTTGACTTTGGGCTCCTTGTGTAATTTCACATGATTATTTGTGAAAGAATACTCATTCATGAGCCTTTATCTCAATCTCCCTGCTTTCTGTTACATATGTGAGTTGAAAATATTACATGCAGAAACTTTTCCATTTATTTTGCATGGATGTCTCCATGAATACTTCAGCGTGAAATTAACCATTCCAGGGAGTGAGAAAAATTATACAACCATGAGGGGGAAAGGGTTATCTATATCCAACCATACTCATACTCTTGATTCCACTGCTATATTTGAAGCACCAGACCACAGAACATCTATACAATCACATTTGGCCAAATGATATTCCTCTTCTCCTAATTGGCATGAAAGCTCCCATTCATTTTATTGAGATTTGGCTAGGAAATATTCCCAGCAGATTATCAACAGGACATATGTCTCCCTTCCTGCCATTGCCTTGCCACCATCATCCTTAGTGGAACCCAGAATTTACTTATAGAAGAATTATAGAAACCCAGATTTATCCCACAGTTGAGGAGAGCAGCTGCTGAGTATTTTTAACAACCTGTTTAATTTGTCTCCCACTAGTATAGTATACAGTTTATCCTTACGCTGTAAGTCACTTTGAGTACAGTAGCAGAACCTCCAACTGTCCCTATTTTCCAGGGATAGTCCCAGATTGACAGAAACCATCCTACTTTCTGATTTGATCCTAGAATGACCCATTTTTCCTTAGGATGTCCCTATTTTCATCAGAGAAATGCTGGAGGATATGGAGCTATGCGACCCACGAGCCAAGGAGATAAGTAACTATACAACCTTTAGAAGACATCTGAAAGCAGCCCTGTACAGTGGTACCTCTGGTTGCGAACGGGATCCGTTCTGGAGCCCCATTCACAACCTGAAAGTAACGCAACCCGCGCCTGTGCATCTGCGCATGGGTGGGTCACGATTTGCCGCTTCTGTGCATGCACGTGATATCATTTTGCATGTTTGCGCATGCGCGAGTGGCGAAACCTGGAAGTAACCCTTTCTGGTACTTCCGGGTCGCTGCAGGATGCAAGTTGAAAAAACGTATCATGAAGCAAACGTAACAAGAGGTATGACTGTACAGGCAAGTTTTTTCAATGGTTAATGTTGTTGGAAATGTTGGAGGGTACACAGTAGTTTGAGCGGCATCTAAAACTGAATTTCTGCACCCCTTTACCTGGGAGAAAAGCCCTAAGAGGAACAAAATTATCCATTGGGTTTTGATAAGACACAGTCTTAGATACATTCGTGATCACATTACCAAAAATGTGAGAGCATTTTTGTGGTTGTGTTTGTAGACCACGGCCACATCATCAATACAGGTCAAACAGTCACCTTTTGGGAACCAAGGAGGTCCGTGCCTTTGGCATGCCTACAGAGAACTATTTCATTTTTATTGCACGTCTTTTTTAAGAGCAATATTCTCCCAGTGTGTAAAACCTGTGAGTTGACAGAAGGTTCTTTGTGAGATGCCCTCATGAGGCTCTTCTGGTGGTCTGGATGGCCTCCACTAGGGAGTAGGCCTTTCGTGTGGTAGGCCCTGCCCTTTGGAGCTGCCGACCAGTAGAGGTTTGTGCCTTCTTTCAGATGTCTTCAGAGAACCGTACTGTTTAGATAGATCTTCACAATATGAATTTCTCTTTTTCACCAGCCAGTATCTCCTGATTTTTTTTACCAATGTTTTAGATTGGGTTTTATGGATATTTAGGGTCTGAATTTATTTTATTTTTTCATGTTGTAAGCTGCCTTGATAAGTGTGGGATATAAATATTTTAAATAAATAAATAAAATAAGGGTATAGGTACTCCTGAGGACAAATCACACATGCTCTGTCTGAAACAACCAAAAGTTGTGGGAGGAGGTGTTGAAACCCATCCCAAAACCAGAACTGTTTGTGCCAGCTGCTATTTGCGTTAATGTGCATTAAGGGGCAGGTGGTGAATTAACTTACTGAGTAATCCAAAGGGGTGTGTGGAAAGATCCCATGGCAGAGAAAGCACCACTTCCAACGCAGGAATCTTTTGTCCAACATGAGGCTCAACCCCAGTATGTGAAGAAGTACCGTCTTACCTCGGATTATGAACGCTGTGGGTTGCGTGTTTTCTGCACCGAACGGGTTACTTTTGGGTTTCGGCGCTCGCGCATGCGCAAGGCCACAAAATAATGTCACATGCATGTGCAGAAACACTGAATTGCATCACGCACATGCGCAGACACAGCACTTCATGCTACAAATGCTGCAGGTTGTGAATGTGCCTCCTACACCAGTGGCGTAGCGTGGGGGTGCAGGGGGGGCTGGCCGCACCGGCCGCAACATCTGGGGGTTAGGGTTAGGGGGCGCAAATCCACGGGCTAGGGGGCACAAATTACTTGCCTTGCCCCGGGTGCTGACAACCCACGCTACGCCACTGTCCTACACGGATTACGTTCGCAACCGGAGGTATGACTGTACTTTCTTTTGTCTATCCTGAGTCTTCCAAATTTTAGTTCCATCGGGTGTCCATGAATTCTTGCATCTCACCTCTGCCCCTTTAAGACTGAAGTGAGATCAGGGAAGCAGGGGAGACTCGCAAAGGGTTCTCCAAGCTTCCTCTTCCTTCCCTTTTCAGTCCCTGAAATCAAGAACCTAAAAGAGAAGTGGAAGAAGGCTTGCAAAACCCTTTGCCAGTCTCCCCGCTTCCCTTTAAAATGGGAGCACAAGGGAATTTGTCAGGTGAGCAGCCCAATCCACCTGGCAAATTTGACTCATGGAGTAGATCCAGATGTAGCCCTGGGATCTGCAAACGGCTCCCCACCCATGCTCTTCTGAGACAGGAAGGCTTCTTATACTCTTTCCTGCCAAGAAGGAGCCAATTGCCAGCATGGGTGGAGTCAATCTGGAATGTTATTCACTGAGAACCTGTGGTGGCATGCCTCATGGGGCAACAACCAGCAGTTTCTGAAGAAGAGAAGAGTTTGGATTTGATATCCTGCTTTATCACTACCCTAAGATGTCTCAAAGCGACTAACGTTCTCCTTTCCCTTCTTCCCCCACAACAAACACTCTGTGAGGTGAGTGGGGCTGAGAGACTTCAGAGAAGTGTGACTAGCCCAAGGTCACCCAGCAGCTGCATGTGGAGGAGCGGAGACACGAACCCGGTTCACCAGATTACGAGTCTACCGCTCTTAACCACTACACCGCACTGGATTTCTGGGTTTTATCCTTGTGCTAAGCCAAAATGGATGGGGGTGGAGCACTCATTTTAACTAGCGATTCGTTGTACTCCTGCTCACATTCCCTGTGCTCTGTTAAAGGCAAGTTGTTTCACTCATAGCATTCTAACACAAGGCTGGAAATGTATTCATTAATCCAAGGCTAATGCTTGGCTTGTAATTTCATGCTGAACGTCTGCACAAGTTCAACACATAGTACTTATCCCATAGTAACTGGGGTTTTCCCCAGACTGTCCCTATTTATGCACAAATGAATCAGTACATATAATAGACTCTGACATGTAGGTGACCCACCACATAAGATGCCTCAGTTAGGTACAGAATTAAACATGAGCGACTTCTCCAGTTTGCTGCATGTCAGACAATATACAACAGTATTATGTTAAGATTCTCTCCCCTCCCCTCTCCTCTCTTTTCCTTGCTTTTATTTTGCTTTTATATATATTTTCCTAGTCTCTCTCTCTCTCCCCCCTCTCCTACCCTCCCCAGTAAAATAACACTGTGAAGAGATTTAAACTCACTTGTCTGCCTAAAGCATGTTATAAACTATATCTTAAAGGTAGCACATGAGTTTAAAGTGCATTTTAGAAATTCTCTGACAGCTTTCTGGAAACCCAGCTAAACATAAGGGACCAAATATTGACTCAAGGCATAAAATGACAATAAAAATCTGTGTCAGATGGAGCTGCCAAGGGGAGGCACAGAATCTTCAGCTCCTCAGATTCGTAGTGCCATCAGAGCAGGGCTTTGGGGTGCACGTTTAGGGCCCCACTCAGAAGAATGGGGAAGAGATCCCAAATATACAGTGGTACCTTGGGTTAAGTACTTAATTCGTTCCGGAGGTCCGTTCTTAAGCTGAAACTGTTCTTAAGCTGAAGCACCACTTTAGCTAATGGGGCCTCCTGCTGCTGCCGTGCCGCCAGAGCCCGATTTCTGTTCTTATCCTGAAGCAAAGTTCTTAACCTGAAGCACTATTTCTTGGTTAGCGGAGTGTGTAACCTGAAGCGTATGTAACCTGAAGTGTATGTAACCCAAAGTACCACTGTAGCAGGAAAACCTGTGGCTCTCCATTAGTAAACCACAAGTCACATCATAACTGACTATTGGTCATGCTGGCTGGGACTGGTGGGAGTTGGGCTCCAGCAGTATCTGGAAGACCACCAAGTCCCCATTTCTGAAGTGAGTGAAGTCATACCCAATGCTATCAGAAGAAGCCACCACTACCAATAAAGCCATTATGTCCAGAATCTAGAATTGCACTACTGGATCAGCGCTGAATTTAGAGGGGCATGCAGTTGGTTCCCTTGCACAGGGTGCCGAATCGAGGGGACACAAAAAGATGAATCCATAATGGAGAAGATCCATTTGGGGGCACCAAATTTTGGCCTCACATAAGGTGCCATATTACAATCATTTTTTTACCAAAGTCTGCCCCTTCCTGTAGAATCCCTGCAGCGGAATGGTGTTTTGCAAGAACATCTACAGAATCAATGAAGGAGGATGTGTTCACATAGAAACAAGAGATTGTAGCCCAAATTTCACTCCAAGTAGACGCTCTGAAATTACCACACCTAAGTTAGTCATATCCAGTGGATGTAAGTGTCCACAACCCAATATTTGTGAGCTGGCTGCTCCATCTAAGCAACCAACTTAGGTTAGTCATATGCAGAGAAGACCCAATGGCCATACATGCACTCAACTTCCTTTGGTTAGCAGAAGAATCTGAAGGATGTTTCTAAGCATGTTTGCTTGAAACCAGGAGCCATAGTCACGTAGCAGGTTCCTGTTCATGGGTAGGCTTATAACCCTGCACAACCAAATGAGCTTGGGAACCACTCTGGCCCCCTTTAAAACCTTCCCACTCAGAATAGTGAGGTCAGGGACTGAGCCAGCACACAGAGGGATGTTGGAGGCAAGGCTTTGGTGTGTAGCTCTGAAGGCCCTACTTGTGTTCCGGTTCTCCGTTGAAGTGTAATCCCTGAACAGGGCTTCCCATCCTTTCTGGTATGGTGCAAATTGCCCTACAATGTTAAGACAGCCTCCAATGTAGCAGCACTAGCACCAGCTGCTGCATTTGCAGAGAAGCCAAAACCAGCATCAGTGCACAAAGACATGTAAGCTGAGGTTTTGCTCACCAAAATGAAAGTGTGCGTGTGTTGACTTGTGTAAACAGGGCGGGGGAGAGCTGGTGTGTTAGAGTTGGCCTTTTGACTCTATATTTTCTTGAATTATTTAGGCTCCATTGGGATGGCCTGCCCTAAGAGCAACCACTATCACACAGGCTCTGGTGTTGCTTTTTGCCAGTTCATAATGAAAACATAGAAACATATTGATAAAAGCAGCTATGGCATCCAGTTTCACATACACGCTTGGGGGAAGATGGAGAGATCAAGAGGGAAAGATGGAGGCGAAGGCCAAAGAAAAACCCAGATACTGAGACACGAGACCACCCCAAGACTCAATTGTCATAATTTTATACCCTCTGCCTGTATACACATTACCAACTTAGAACACAGTTAGGACTTTCTTTTTCTCGATTCAGGCTGAAGCTGGTTTTGGAGGAAATGCAATAAAATGCAGTATGTCGTAAGAAATGGCAGGGTAGATCTGGATCGTGGCTGATGTCATGAATTCACTGCACTGGGAGCACACTGGATGTAAATGTAAGTGTGTACACATCCCATGTTTCCACAAGACCATTTACAGAGATTGCACTGCACATTGCCAGATTTATGGTGGTGTAATGAGAGAGGGGGGATGCGGGTGGTGCTGTGGGTTAAACCACTGAGCCTTGGGCTTGCCGATCGGAAGGTCGGCGGTTTGAATCCCCGTGACAGGGTGTGCTCCTGTTGTTCGGTCCCAGTTCCTGCCAACTTAGCAGTTTGAAAGCACGTCAAAGTGCAAGTTGATAAATAGGTACCACTCCGGTGGAAAGGTAAACAGTGTTTCTGTGCGCTGCTCTGGTTTTGCCAGAAGTGGCTTAGTCATGCTGGCCACATGACCCAGAAAAACTGTCTGTGGACAAACGTTGGCTTCTTCGGCCAAGAAAGCGAGATGAGCGCCGCAACCCCAGAGTCGTTTGCGACTGGACTTAACTGTCAGGGGTCCTTTACTTTTTTTAATGAGAGAGAAGAAACACATCCAAGATGTGAGCCCGGTGATTTTTTATTTATTTTTTTGCACTCGCATCAAGGGAATGTGGGTGCAGAAATAACCATCCCTGTTGAGCGTGATCAACAGAAAACACACCATAGATCTTTTTAACAAAACAAGCTGTTGCTATTCACTCCTTCAGAACAAGAAAGAAAAAGAAAAAGAAAAAATCCCTAGCAAGTCTGGCACCAGTATCACTGCTGGATACCAAGAAACAGAAGAGCAAGGTTTTGCTATTTGTTACCTCTGGCCTCACTGTCATTGTATGTGATTTTACAGCCTGAACAAAGGGCTAAGCTGTAATTATATGCCCTGCCCTGAAATACGGTTTGGTATGTAGCTGCATCATTTGGGGGGAGGTGGGGGGGTGACACCAGCTAATCACTTGTTATTTGACACCTTCCTGAGCTGGCTCTCTCTTTGCTCAAGAGATGGAAAGTTTAAAAGGCCCCTTTAGCTGCTTTGGGGAAAGCTTTCCATTTTTCAGATTACCCAACTGCACTGGCTGGCAAGTGAAGACGTAAGGGCCAAATCAAGCTGCCAAGGTCAACTAAAAGGAATAGGAAGATTCACCTTCAGCAGGTGACAAAATGGAAACAATGGGGAGGCACTGGCTCCTTTCCAGTGGACCATTCAGCTGCCATTCTTTTGGATTAGCTCCCAAGTCCTTTGGGTCACTTGAATTCCATTCCTTACCTCATCTAGGCATTTATTTGGAAAGAAAAATGGGTGGGTGGGAGAGAAGTACAAACTTTCCTGGAAGCCATTCCCTTTACCCAAATTACATTCTTCTTCTTCTTCTTCTTCTTCTTCTTCTTCTTCTTCTTCTTCTTCTTCTTCTTCTCCTTCTCCTTCTTCTTCTTCTTCTTCTTCTTCTTCTTCTTCTTCTTCTCCTTCTTCTTCTTCTTCTTCTTCTTCTTCTTCTTCTTCTTCCTATTATTATCATTATTTATTTTTTACAAAACTTCCATGACGTTATAATGCCACTGAAATACAGTGGTACCTCGGGTCAAGTACTTAATTCATTCCGGAGGTCCATTCTTAACCTGAAACTGTTCTTAACCTGAATCACCACTTTAGCTAATGGGGCCTCCTGCTGCTGCCGTGCCGCCGGAGCACGATTTCTGTTCTCACCCTGAAGCAAGTTCTTAACCTGAAGCACTATTTCAGGGTTAGCGGAGTCTGTAACCTGAAGCGTATGTGACCTGAAGTGTATGTAACCTGAGGTACCACTGTATTAGTGATGATCATGGGTGAGATGTGGACCTCTGGAATGTCTTTCCCATGCTGTCTCTCCTGTGTTGGATTTTGGTGATGGGATGAACAGGGGAAGGGTCTTGAGTCTACAGGTGTCTGCATAACAGCCCCTATCTGAATGATGACAAAGGAGACTGTGTGGCTTATTAATCCATTACATGAGAGTCCCAGTATATGATGCATCCCAAGACCCTGACGTCCTTTCTCTTGCCAGGATTTATCACCTTCCAAGCAAACGTCAAATATGTCTACCTACCTGGGAAGCCAGGTGATGAAGGATGCGTGGTGAATTGACGTTTGAAAGGTTAACAATGGGAGGCTTTCCATTGGGAAAGATGCTGCAGCCATACAGGAAGTGCTTACGTAGCGAATGCCACTGACAGTGATGAGAGGCATATAATGTCACTTCAAGATGAGAGGCCACTGAGTCAGAAAGAGCCCTGCACACAGATCCCTAGGCACCACTTAACAGCCTCGATGTTCCTAACTGAAAGATGACTATATAAAAGGCCAAATGCTGCATACGTTGACAAATTGTTTCTTTCTCTCCCCAAGAGACCTGTGTGTTTTGACAAAGTCTCTGCCAATTAGCTGCCATTTCTTTCCCTGGGAAAGAAATCATAATTATGATATTGCTAGAAGCCAAAACAATTAAAACATTATATATAAACACCCACTGGAGGAAAGTGAACAGGGATTTCAGTGAAGTTAGCAGCTATTCCAGCAGTGACTATGAATTTTATATCATCTATCTATTTATCTATCTATCTCTCATCTATTGCAGACCCTCCAAGTGTCCCTATTTACCAGGGATAGTCCCAGATTTACAGAAGCTGTCCCAGTTTCTGTTTTGATTCCAGAATGTCCCTCTTTTCCTTAGAATGTCCCTACTTCATTAGAGAAGTGTTGTGGAGTATGGTAGGATGTCCCTATTTTCATTGAAGAAATGTTGGAGACGACATCTCTATTTTCATTGGAGAAATGTTGGAGGGTATGCATTATCTATCATCTATCATCTATCTATCTATCTATCTATCATCTATCTATCTATCTATCATCATCTATCTATATCTATCTATCTATCTATCTATCTATCATCTATCTATCATCTATCTATCTATCTATCTATCATCTATCATCTATCTATCTATCATCTATCTATCTATCTATCTATCATCTATCTATCTATCATCTATCTATCTATCTATCTATCTATCTATATCTATCTATCTATCATCTATCTATCTATCTCTATCTATCTATCTATCTATCTATCTATCTATCTATCATCTATCTATATCTATCTATCATCTATCTATCTATCATCACCTATTATCTGTCTATCATCTGTCTATCATCGCTATCTATCTATCATCTATCATCTATCTATCTATCTATCATCTATCTATCTATCTATCTATCTATCTATCTATCTATCTATCATCTATCATCTATCTATCTATCATCTATCTATATCTATCTATCTATCATCTATCTATCTATCTATCATCTATCTATCTATCTATCATCTATCTATCTATCTATCTATCTATCATCTATCATCTATCATCTATCTATCTATCTATCTATCTATCTATCTATCTATCTATCATCTATCATCTATCATCTATCTATCTATCTATTCCACTTGGAGGCTATTTCTTCTTTTAGTTCTGCTGTGGCCTTGTGCTTAGTGAACCACACAACTGTGACATTAAGTTGAGCAGCAGCAAAGCACAAACACCTGATAAACAAATAGAAGTCCATTGTTGCCATCATGAAGTGCTGGGACTGAATTTCCATTTTGCGAGGCAATATGTTTCCCTAAATGGCTTGATTGTGTCTCAGCTTAGAGTTTCTTCTCCACTCCTGTCAGTATTTGTCTTGCTCAAGAACACAGAAAGTATTGAGACAGACATAATGAGATGCAGTTGACTGAGAGCTAGCAGGCTCTCTCTTCTAATGTATATGCTCCTTTGCATTACCACCAGTGGTACATACAAGACTGGAGCTATGGGCGGTGGTGGTGGGGTTTGTGTGTTAGCATCTCAACCCCTGGAATTTCTGACCACTGCAGGCTTTTCCCTTTTATGTCCCTTCCATAAGCTGTTTCACTTGGCTGCACCTGTGAAATGCATGGATTGTGGCTTCCAAGTTCTTTGTCACGGTTTCTTTTGTAACTACATCTGGCGGTATAAATTGTAAAACTTTGTGTGTGCGTGTGCTGTTTCAGAAAATGTGTTATTTTTCTCCTTTTGAAGTTGGCACCTTGCAGAAAAGTTGTGCATAGGATTTTTTCCTGTGCTGATTGGCTGAGGCATTTCTGAATGCTAACATATTAAGCCGTGGATTGCTTGAGGAAAAAGAAAAGCCATCACTATTATAATTTACCGCTCTTTATGTGGTAGGGTTGAGTCAACCATTTTAAGTAAGCAAAGAATCCGAAATGGGTTTGAGTGTCTCAAAGTGAGTAAGAATGTTGCATAAATAACTGAAGATATAAAATGTTAACAATGTTTCTTTTACTCCTTAGTATAGGGATCAATAAACCACATATTAGCTCAATGATTTTTGGACCTAAATTTGGCTTTCTTTTATTATTCCAGAAAGAAAAAGATCATGCATATTTAGTACCTGCAGCAGAATCTATGCTTTCAGAGATTGTGTGTGGTCTCGAGCTGTGATGTGTACTGAAACCATTTTAAATAGGTCTGTGCCAGGAATACCAGGACCAAGTCAGCACTAATATTAAACAGTATTCCTGACCACCTGCACTTGACAAAGCACACATCATAAACATGAGAAGCAAAATGAAGTAGAGGGAGGGAGAAGGAGGGATCCCAGACTGACTTTCCTGCAAACATGTTTATGTTCAAGAAAAATGCAAATCTCTTTCAAGGGTGCTTGAAAGAGATTGCCCCACTGTGGCTATTTGCAACTGCATCATTATTATTTATGAAATTTGTATACCTCTCTCCCTTACATCTGTAGATCTCAGGGTTGCTCACAACATATTAAATTGCCCCACTAAGCAAGCATAGAAGAAGAAGAGTTTGGATTTCATATCCCGCTTTATCACTACCCGAAGGAGTCTCAAAGCGACTAACATTCTCCTTTCCCTTCCTCCCCCACAACAAACACTCTGTGAAGTGAGTGGGGCTGAGAGACTTCAGAGAAGTGTGAAGTGGAAAAAAGTGAGAAAGCACAGAAAATGGCCACACTTAGCCAGTAAGAGAGATTCATACATGGAAAGGCAGCCTTCTGTGGGCAAATACAGTGGTACCTCGGGTTAAGAACTTAATTTATTCTGGAGGTCTGTTCTTAACCTGAAACTGTTCTTAACCTGAGGTACCACTTTAGCTAATGGGGCCTCCCACTGTTGCCGGGGCACGATTTCTGTTCTCATCCTGAAGCAAAGTTCTTAACCTGAGGTACTATTTCTGGGTTAGCGGAGTCTGTAACCTGAAGCGTCTGTAACCTGAGGTACCACTGTATGTGAATGCAAATGCATTTCTGCATATCTGCATCACCATCTACAATGCAGTGAGCATCCAGACATCTTGGGCTGGATGCACTTTCTAGAAGAATGTGGATGCACATCCACAACCGGGGTTACTGGTTCTTATGCATGACTAAAGCTGGATTGAGGCAATTAGCTTTGGCCTTTGAGTATGTAAGGCTTTTCAAGAAAGCTGACACACTATTTGCCTCAGGTACCAGTTTTGATGGAAGGCTGCTGGCCTTCTGCTTGAGCACCACTAAATATATCAGAGAGTACAGAAGCCCCACAACCAGAATCTTCCCCAGGTGCTTGTTTGTGTTGTATGAGAGGAAGAGGAGGAAGGTGAAGGAGGAAATTGTTGGTAGAGATATGGAATAAGGGCAAAGTGAGCCTGGGATTAGGGGGAAAGAGATGCCAAATGGTACCATTTAAGGATGGTGGTGGCAGCAGCAGACCCTCCAAGTGTCTATATTTTCCAGGGACAGTCTAGGATTTACAGAAACCATCCCGGTTTCTGATTTGATCCCAGAATGTCGTGCTTTTCTGCTTAGAAGAAGTGTTGGAGAGTATGGAGTTATGTGACCCCTAAGCCAAGGAGATAAGTAACTAGGCAACCTTTAGAAGACACATGAAGGAAGCCCTGTACAGGGAATTTTTTTCAATGTTTAATGTTTTATTATGCTTTCACATATGTCGGAAGCAGTCCAGAGTGGATGGGGCCACCAAGTCAGATGAGTAGGGTAGTAATAATAATAATAATAATAATAATAATAATAATAATAATGGAACAGGATGTCCCTGTTTTCATCGGAGAAATGTTGGAGGGTATGCAGCAGTGGCAGCACAATAAGTGGGAGGACAGCTGGAAGTTGGCTTAAGAAATCCGCCTGAGTTTGGGAGGGGAGGAGCTGGTGGCCACGGCAGTGTACATTGACTGGAGAATGTTAGGGAGTTGGCCACATGGCTATTTATTTATTTAAGTTCCTTTCCATTTCCACCCCACTTTTCTTCCATCTTGAAGGCTGCACATGTGAAGTCCCCAAGTGGTTTCCTACCCAGGCATACTCCTCCTTGATTCAGCACTGCTTTTCATCTTATGTAGACATTTCCAATAGGGCTGCTAAATTATGCTGGGTAACATTCCATCCTTATGTGGTATAGCCGTTTGCAGAATTAATGAGGTCTGAGGACTTACTCTCCTTAAAGCCATGACTGCCTGCCAAGGAAGTGTCACCTTTTCATTTTCTGAGGCCGATCGTCTCCTCTAGCATGTTCAACTGTCCTTCCCAGTGTGCCATTCTTACAGACATGTCATGGCCCAAATTGTAAGGGATTATTATTGAAGGCATTAATGGATGTTAGCTGACTAAATGAAGACGTGGATTCCGATGTTGCTTTTATTTTCAGGTTTTGCAATTCAAAAACAATGACTCCTAACATGTGCCAAATTCCACAGGCCTGCCCAATAATTCAGTTCATCCAAGAAAAATAGAATATAAGTCTACTGACATAAAAAGTAATGGACCCAGCCTTCAAAGTGAAGGGGAGAAAAATATTGGGCAAACACAAGGCATACAAAGGTCAAGCCGATTCCTCATCAAAGAAGTTGCACCTATGATAAATCAAAGTAGCTAAACAGTGAAATATAAAAACCAGCAGATTTACTAATTCTACCCCTTCAGCTCCCATAAAATCAAAACCACAAATCAAAAACAAAAACAACAAACTGGAGAAAATGAGAAGCAAAAAGACGAAAAACCTTTCTTGCTGACAAAATCTTTCCTATAAACTCCTACTCCTGCTCCATTACGGGAGTCACTTGCAAGTATTTGGAAACAGAGTAAGTTTGCAAATGCAACAACAGCAAATACGCCATGTAGAGTTGCTTTAACCCACCCCACCCCACCCCCAAGCTCATACTTTTCCAGTGGCAACCCTAATAAGTGGCTTATGTTGCCAGCTTACTTTTACAGCTAAGCTAACAGAAGCATGTAACTCTTTCAGGGCAGGCATTGGTCTCTCTCTGCCTGTCTCTCTGCTGCCATTGAGAAACCAGGGTCTGCCTTTAAAAGAGTCTGCAGTAGAAACTGGTTAGTGCTGTCTCACATGTTTATCTGAACAATAGCCCTGAGCTAGATGGACAACTAGCTAAATCTAGCACTGGCAGTTTCCTATGTGCCTGTATTGGGAAGTGGGTGGGGCTGTGGTCTAAACCACTGAGCCTCTCCTGATCAGAAGGTTGGTGGTTCGAAACCCTGCGAATGGTTGAGCTCCTGTTACTATGTTCCAGCTCCTGCCAACCTAGCAGTTCAAAAGCATGCTAGTGCAAGTAGATAAATAGGTACCGCTGTGGCAGGAAGGTAAACAGAGTTTCTGTGCACTCTGGCTTCTGTCACGGTGTTCCATTACACTAGAAGCGATGTAGTCATGCTGGTCACATGACCTGGAAAGCTATCTGTGGACAAACACTGGCTCCCTCAGCCTGAAAAGTGGGATGAGCGCCACAACTCCACAGTTGCCTTTGCCCGGACTTAACTGTCCAGGGATCCTTTACCTTTACCTTTTACCTATGTGCCTATATACTGCCTGTCCTTATATATGTTTGGACCAGTGGTATAAAGTCCAAAGGGTAGGTTGAACTCCTGACTGTTGCCTATTCTGCACCCTTCTCTACCCATTTAGCACATTTGCTTCAGTGAACTATGTGTAAGGATAGGGGAGAAATTCTATTCAGTTTTGCATTCAAAAGTGAATCTACCTTATTCACATGTTCTAAAACACTATGAAAACCAAAACGTAACCATCCTTTGAAATTCAGACTTTGCCAAATTTTTGCAAATCTGTTCTCCAGCCAAGTAGTGTGTCCAAAAATACATACAACAAGGTAAAGGCCGAATAAAAATATATACAGTAGTGAACATAACAAAAAACAAAAACGCATTGCACTAGGGATTATATGAATATTAGGGGAAACTTGCTTTGAAAAAATGTGTATATTTGGAGAAATTCACACTAAATTCTGATGAATTGTCATGAGGACTTAAAATAATTCACAAACTGATCTGAAACTGTGGAGGACTGAAGCGAAGGTTGCAAAAACGAGAAACTGAGAGAAATCAAAATTGGCTAATACGCCCATCCTTAGCTATACATCATCTTTTCTATCCTGCAGCCAGGGAAGGAGATTATCTATCTATTTATTTAATATATTGACAAGAAAAATGACGAGAAGAAAGGATTGGCAAGGCACCAAAACAAGAGTGTTTCCCCTTGATATACTATACTTACCAGTTCTATTTGTGTCGAAATGAAGACTTTCAACTGATGTGGTTGGCCTCAAAAGAGCCACTTTGATGTTCATTAGGAATCTGGTTGGGAGTAGGAAAAACAAATTATCTTCAGAGACATGGCATAAAAACTATCAGCTTTAAAAAAAATAGTGGAACACGAAGAATGGCGAAGAGGTCATGGTTTGTTATTAGCAAGGTTGTTGGATATTGCCCAGTGTTTTCTTGTAGTGTTGAGGTTTCAGTTCGGGAGAAAAGTGAATAATCTATAGAAATCATAATCTAAAAACATAAGAAGAGCCTGTTGGATCAGGCCAATGGTCCATCTCATCCAGAATCCTTTTCTCACAGTGACCAAAGAGTTGCCCATGGGAAACCCGCAAGCAAAGCCCTAACACAACAGCACTTGTGATTTCTAGCAACTGAAATTCAATAACTCACTCCCTTTGATATTGCTGGTATCCACTGATAGGCTTATCCTCCATGACTTTGTACAATCCTCTTTGAAAGCCATCTAAATTGGTGGCTATCATTGCTTCCTGCGGGAGTTTGACTATGACTATGAGAAGAAGCACTTTTCTCTGTCCTCAATCTTTCAGCAATCAGCTTTCCTTAGATGCCCACAAATTCCAGTGTTAGAGAGAGAGAGAGAGAACTTTTCTCTACCCATGTACTCCATACTGCTCATAATTCTATAAATTTTTATTTATACAAGCTTAGCAATATATGGCCCGTGAAGCACCTTTATAGTTCATGGTGGTTTTTAAGAGTATTTAGCAACAAGAATATTAGGAAATGGCATGTCAACCCCAGTGCCTCCTCCCATGATATTTCTAATAAGGTTGGCCACATGTCCTGTTTAACAAAAGACACTACTCTATTTGAAGCAGTGTCAGTCCTCTATTTGAAAGAGCCCTTTGTTTGAAGGACTGTCCAGTCCAAATCCAATATTAAAACGGCCTTGGCCCAGTATACCTGAAGGAGCATCTCCAGCCCCATTGTTTAGCCTGGACATTGAGGTCCACCTCCAAGGGCCTTCTGGCTGTTCCTTCACTGCAAGAAGTGAAGTGAACCGGACAGAGAGCCTTCTCAACAGTGGTGCCCTCCTTGTGGAACGCGCTCCCATCAGATGTCAAGGAGATAAAGAACTACACAGGTTTTAGAAGACACCTGAAGGTAGCCCTGTATCGGGAAGTTTTTTAAGTGTGACTTTTAAAATTTATTTTTATATGTGCTGAGGAGTGGCTGGGAAAACCCAGCCAGATGGGTATAAATAATAAAATAATTCTTTATTATTATTATTATTATTATTATTATTATTATTATTATTGAAAGAGCAGAGACGGAAAAGTCTGCCATCAACAGCTAGGTCATCTCGTCACTCACTGTCTGCTTAAACCGTAGTAATTCTCACTAAATTTGCACCGATACATATATTGTCACATGATAATTCTATGCAAATCTGTGTCCTTTTTTGGGGGGGGGGATACCTTTTTATGAAGCATAAGTGGCCGCTCCATTTTCAATATATATTTTTCCTATCCAGAGGATGTCAAAGCCTTCTTTGGGAGCTTTATTTGTGCCATTACCAGGCAACTAATTTTGCCTCTGTGAAGGAGGGGGAGATGGCATTTCTTTCAAGTGTGCTTATACTGGTGTCAGCCATCTTCTTTGTGCTTAAAAAGCTGATTGCAATCATGAGGTTTATGGGGGCTGCCATTGTGTTCTCCTGCCCCTATTCACTGCTTGCATGCTTCCAAAGTGTTCCAGGAAAATTCCTGTTGGACATTTTCCTCCCCAGTCATTCCCCTCCTTCCTTTTGCTGATCTGTGGAACACACACACACACACACACACACACACACACACTTCCAAAGGGGAAAGAAAGCCTCTCTAATGGCGGTGCAATTGAGAGATTCTGATTGTGCCACTCAGTTGCCAAGGTAACGGACTTGTGGATATCTAGGTTTATTCCTTCATTACTGGAAATGCCATTTACTGTTGATACCCCCCCTTGATGTGAATGTGTCACTAAAGGGACAGAATAAAGCAGCTTTCTAAAAACACGTCCTATAAGAAGATTTCTGCATATCTGAAGCACAGCCAGAGAACTGAGGCTTTTTGATAAAGCGTATTCTCCTTCAGGGAGAGCACGTGTTGCGGTGGGGTCTACTGAGCCACCCCCTTTGTTGCTGGGTAAGTTCTCCAAGATGGCCAGGGGGCATTGATTGGATTGCCGAGTTGCTGGGGCAAAAGTTATGTTGCAATTTTGGTGGGAGGGGTAAAAGGTTTAAATACTCTGCACGCAGCCTTGTACTTTCTCTTTTGCTGCGTGAGAGCTTCAGATCCTGGGCTCTGGACGCCCAGCTATAGCCGGATTTTCTGGAGCTCCTGTGGCACTTGGCAACAATTAATAATTATGAGGAGTAGTAGCTTACGTTTCCCCATCTGCTTTCAGGTCTTATGAGAAGGCCTGGACTGATTTCTTAAAATTTAGCTGGCAGTCCTCGGCCATTCAGAGGAACCTGCCCCCATCCTCTGAGCAGGACCTGCAGTAATTCGCCCACCTGCTGCAGATCGGATGCAGTGTTAAAACTATCAGAATTCAGTCCGCTGCAATGTCTGCTAGAGTAAAGCTTTAATTTTTTAGAGACCCTTCTAAAAGTGTGTCGTGCGCAGGGTCTCGGAAGGTTGGAATAGGCTCCAACCTTCACAGGACAGCAGGCAGGAATGTAGTGCGCAAGGCCTTGGAAGGTTGGGGTCATCTTGCTCCCCCTAGCAAAGCAGTTCGGCAGCCTATCACTTTTGAGTTGCTGAGTAGAATGCGTGCCAAATTAAGGGTCGTTTGTTGGTCCAAGTATGAGGCCCGCCTTTTTTCGGCGGCCTTTTCAATTGCATTCTTTGCCGCATTACGGGTGGGGGAAGTGGTCATGGAGGCTAGGCAAGATGGCGGTTCCAGGGGGCTGCTGCTTCAGGATGTATGTTTATCCCCTGTGGAAGTGAGAATCGTGGTGCGTAACTCGAAAATGGACCAATTGGGTCGGGGGGGCAGTTATAAGGCTCCCCGTAACTGGGGAGCCGGGTCCTTGCCCGGTTAAGGATTTGAGGAAATTCTTAGCAGTGAGGCCCTCTGGGAAGGGTCCACTGTTCATTCACGAAAATAGTCGTCCCTTGGCACGGCATCAGTTTTCCAAGGTAATGCGTAAGGTTATTTCTGCTTGTGGGGTCCCGGCTTATGGTTTCGCACCCCATTCCTTTCGCATTGGTGCTGCTACAACAGCAGCCCATTGGGGGTTGTCGGCCCACAGGATTAAGGACTTGGGCCGGTGGAAGTCTGATGCGTTCAAAGGTTACGTGCGGAAGAGATGTTGAATTATTGTATTTGATGTGTGCTTGTTCTCTACCCTGTAGGTCTCACTCCAGTCCGTATCTGGATTGTCGGGCACAGCATCGTTTACTGGGCTGGCATCAGAGCGAGGCAGTCTGGAAGGGGACCGGATCTTGGCTTCCCACAGCACGTACAGGTGTCGTGGATATCCAGACGGGGAATGCGGTGGAGTGAATTCATCCCACTAATTAAGCAGAGGGTGCTTTAACATGGTCCCCCTTTGGCAATTGTGGTGCAGTTGGGGGAGAATGATATGGCAAAGGTTGATTGCTCCACTTTGCGCTCCACGATTCAAAAAGAACTACTTGCATGGTTCTTTGTATCTGTGTCTCTGTTGGATTAAAATATTTTTGTAGAAGGCAAGGCAAAAAGCAGAAAGAGAAGGTGAAAGAAAATGAAAGTCTTGTTGTTGTTCAGAACAAACCCCAGAAGATGTATGCGAAGTTTATTACCAAGTCACTGTTGTATGTGCAGTTCGTTGAGTATTTTCAGGCAGCAAACAAACAAAATATATGTGGAAGAAATATTTAGCTTGTTACCAGGCTAACTTCCTAATAGCTTCTGCTTAGCTAGGGTGACCACAACAAACAGAAGTCACAAAACAACTGTGCCCACTTGAAAGGAGCCAGAAGGAATGAGGTTTCTGAAAAAGATTACTGTTTCCGTGAGACAAATCAAAACACACTGGAGTCTCTGGAATGGGAGCTGAGAAAAGAAATCTGAATCACTATTATTACTAGTACAGGACTGAACACGAGGAAGAATCTTAACAGCTCCCACTAAACCAAATATACCAAGTACTAGGACTGAGATCAGCTAATAAAAGTCTAGGGCCAAGCAAGAGGGTTGAAGACTTCAACCTGTCAAAAAAAGGGCAGGTGTACAGTTATAAAAAAGGCCCATTGGACAAAAACTTATTTATGGTCAAGTGTCTCAAAGTGGTTGAATGTAGACACCCCCTATATTTAGATTTTTAGAGAGATGGACTGTTGTGAAGTTTCTAGGTACTTTTCAGGAGATTTGCTTTAGACATCTTTATTCACATTTGCATTTTTTTGGGGGGGAGGAACCTTTGAAAATTCATATTCCAGCACAAGTGTTATATTTTGGTAGAAACATATCAGACATTATTGCCTGAACATGTGATTGGAGGGTCAGGGAGCTCTGCCATCAGAATGCTCTGTTACACTGGCTCAACCCCAGATCATAATGTCCTGGAGTGGGGCTCCAGTCAAGGTAGTTTGTTGATATCTTATATAAGCTACATGGGTTAAAAGGGACATTGAACAGTTGTGTCCCATCCCATTATTCTATCCTTTAGTTCAGGGGTAGGGAACCTTTGGCCTGCCACAGATCCCAATTTGGCCAATGAGGCTGTTTTCCACAAGCCACAGCTACCTGCTCCACCACGTGATATAACCTGTGATGTCAAATATGAGACTGGTAGAGAGGCATGGTAGTCTATGGATTGTGTCCATTCCCCTACGCGATAAACCAGAAATGAAGAGTAGATGCCCAAGCGCACTGACTCAGGCAATAGACTGTGAAACTGCATTTTAAAAAACACAGCAGTCTTATAAATAAATTGGGAACATGATGGAGAGAATCATTCACACCAGATAGCTTTTTGACAGCTATGTATTGCACACTACTTGCTTACTATAATAACCTTTGCAGCTGTTGGAAGGTTCATAAAACTCTTTCTGTGACCACCTATGAATTTCTCTGAACCACATTTTTATCTTACTTTTAACCATGGGAAAAATAAAAAAAATTAATAACATGGTATAGCTTTAAAAAAATGGATTGGAGTAATTTTGCTTCTCAAAAAAAGACAGGAGAAGGGACAAGTAACGTGAAGATTTATGGATGGGTTGGGCATGTTTCTGACAAAAGACCAAAAAAACCCCCCCAAAAAACAATTTATGATAAGGGAAGTTAATATGACGGTAATTTTTTTGATAGGTATGGCAGAGCATATGCTCTTAGAAAACTCAAGGGACCTAAATCAGTTTTTTTGAATAACTCTGGCAAAAGGAACATTATTGGTTTTTGCTTATTTACCCTTTTTAAGAGGGGGAAAATCAGACAGAAGCCTTTCTATAGCCGCCTTGACACTGAGCCCTGGAAATAACCCCTCTCTTTTCTGAACAGGAACATAATTAGACATTTCTGTTCTTTGGGGCATATTTAAATATCCTCACATAAATCCTTCCTTCAAAAAATAAAAAAAAAGGAGAATTGCAATTTTACATGTATAGAGCAATGTACTTTGGTTCTGTCTCACAGATTTGAACAAACTGTTTGTGTGGAGAAAGATGGAGGCAGCAAAGCCTGGTCCTTGCCAAGCATTAAACGCGGCAGGGCATGGCCAATTCTCTTCACAGAAAGTTAAAAGCAGAAACAACTTTCCTCGCAGAGCTCCTGCTATGCCCTGGGCAGCTGCACCTGTTGTTCTCCTTCGCTTCTTGAAACCAAGCAGGATTTTCTTTGTGGAACTCTATAAGACCAGCCTCACAACTACTTACTTGTGAGTAGTATGAATTAGACCTGTGGGAGAATATGCTTCAAGCTAGATTCAGGATAGCAGCCATCGGTGTTTTTTGTTTTTTGTTTTTTTGTTTTTTTAGTAAATAGCTTTTAAAACCGGACTTTGCACCTCTTGGCTCACACAATATTAAATACAGCACACTGAGTAGAACAGCTGGAATTAAGGCCTTATTCCCTGAGGCATCTTAAGAACTTAGGGACATTTTATACTGTCTCCTGATGAAACAAAGCACTTAGGGCACATTCTTCAATGTCTCTACTTGCAGTGGCTCCTTTAGAAGTCAATGGGGCTATTAATTGTGCTTCTAATTCTCTCACTTTTATTCATGGGGCCATCCAGGTGATTTAAATAGAAAATACGGAAAATCAATGCCATTTGAGCAGTCTGCGACTGCAGGAGCTATTCCCCAGAGGTTTGTGCATATGTGAGCAGGGAGGGACAGCACTGCCAGGAAGGGGGATAAATCAACCAATCTTATATTAATTGTTTTAAAAGTTGATGGGAAAGGAAGAATTGACAAATAGAAACTGTCATTAATGAAATGAATTTGGGGAAGGGCCAGTGCGCAACAGCACAGTGTCTGCCTTGCATGCAGATGGTCCCCTGGGGAACCACTGGCAGTCAGTGTAGACCAGTAGTTCCGAATTAGGGGTCCAGGGTTCGCGGAACGCACTCAGGGGGTCCACAGTCCCAGGCCTTACCTCATCCCAACTAATTGTTTTGTGGTAATATCACAAATTTTATGGTCTTTTTTTTTTAAGTATACCTAAAATCCATTGCTTTTTAGGGGCTACCCTGCATTTTGTTCAAATAATTGCTTTGCAGTGGTAACTACTATAGAGTGATCAAAATTGTCAAAAGTAGTAGAAGAAGAAGAGTTTGGATTTGATATCTGACTTTATCACTACCCTAAGGAGTCTCAAAACAGCTAACATTCTCCTTTTCCTTCCTCCCCCACAACAAACACTCTGTGAGGTGAGTGGGGCTGAGAGACTTCAGAGAAGTGTGACTGGCCCAAGGTCACCCAGCAGCTGCATGTGGAGGAGCGGAGATGCGAACCCGGTTCACCAGATTACGAGTCTGCCACTCTTAACCACTACACCAGACTGAGGATCCTTAGCTTAGCTTTTGAAAAATAGGGGGCCCTCAATAACTAGCTAAATGGGAACCACTGGTGTAGACAATACTCCACTAGATAGGCCAATTGTCTAAGGGCTTGTCCACATTTCTGCTTGTTCCATGCCTAGAAAGCCCAAGCAGTTTTCCACTTGACAAGTGATTTCTGAGCATGGGTTTGAGCAATTTAGCCTTTGCCTTGCTGCTCTCCTCTGGAAAACTCGCTCGTTGGTGCTAAATCAGAACAACAATCCACAGAAAACCCAATTGCCCTTTGTTCCAATTCAGCACTAAAGATCAGTTTTACCCAGAGGGGAAGTGGCGAGGCAAAGGGGTGTGTGAATAATGCCTTCAGTATGAGGCAGCTTCTTGTCTTCCTATGTACTTGGGAGGTGGGGAGAGTGACTGAGGGATAGTTCCAGAAAGTCAAACAATAGATAATCAAAGAATAATATTAATGGAGGGAAGGGAAGGTGGTTAGACCTTTAAAGAGCAGCCTTTAAAGAGCAGCCTTTAAAGAGCAGTCTATCCCACCAAAGTTAATTAGGTGGAACTTTTTCAAATTACTTAATTGTCATGCCAGAAAATACAACCCCGGCTAAATTTTTGCACTTCCGTGCTGTTACAAATATAGTGGTACAGCCCTGGGTCATAGCAAGCAGTTGGCAGTTCTATTAGTAGGTACCTGGAAGTAATATAGTTCCTGCCCTAGCTTCAAGAGTATTCTGGTGCTAAATTTGGATTTGGCAGGGCAGGAGAGGGATGAATCTACTGGGAAGTATTTGTGGCTAAGACACAGATATCCCTGTGGTACTGGGCTTGGCTTTCCTTTCCTCTGCTTGGGCAAACGGTTAACCTTCTTGGTTCATTTAAACAAGTTTATAGTTAGTATAAAATGACCCTGGGGAAAAAAGCCGCATTACTGAAGAACTTCCTTTTGCCCCTCTGCAAAAGGGCACCACAGGCATAATCCTCCATAGAAACTAAACAGGGCACTGCTGCCCTTTCCGGTAGCTGCTCAGTGGCAGCTATTCACTATGACAATGCAACAGGTGCAAGTTTTCATGGAGTGAAACCTACTCAGTGAACGCTCAACATGGCACCCATGTTAGGGTTGCCAAACATCCAGAATTTCCCGGACATAGCCGGTATTCAGCCTTTTTAAATAGCATCTGGGCGGAACGTCTGGGTGTATGGCAGTCCATACATGCTGGTACAGTCATACCTCGTGTTACATTTGCTTCAGGTTGCTTTTTTTTCAGGTTGCATCCTGCGGTGACCCGGAAGTACCAGAAAGGGTTACTTCCAGGTTTTGCTGCTCGCGCATGCACAGACATGCAAAATGATGTCACGAACATATGCAGACACAGCGAATTGCAACCCACGTGTGCGCAGACGCAGATTGCGTTCTTTTCAGGTTGCAAACGGGCCTCCGGAACGGATCCTGTTTGCAACCAGAGGTACCACTGTAGTGTACATTTGGGCGATTTTCAATAAAAATAGCTCAAAAGCTCTTCTTTTTTTTGCAAAAAAAACCCCCAACAACACAAAAAAAGCTTTCCAGTAAAGTAACTCTTCTTGCCTCAGAGAAATGTAATGGGTTGCCATTTGGAGCTCAGAATGAAAGGCAGTGAGCTCCATCACCCTCCTCAGTTAGAATGAGCTCTTGTGCATGCCCATGTGAACCAGACTCCCTCTGAAAAATTCATGCAAAAACAATGTCCCCCTCTCCCCGCCCTGCTAGCAGTGTAATCATAGGGGTTTTTCAATCAGGCAATGAATAGTTAATGGGTTTGTTTCCTAGTTTATGAGCCTTGAAATGGGTTTCAATTAGTTTAGCTGCATGGAGGAGGGGCTTTCAGCATGGCCTCACACATTTCTCCTCAGAAGTAAGCCCCATCGAACACAACCAGACCAACTCTGAGGAAAGTGTGTCTAGGAAAGCACCCTTACCCGTGTTAAGCTTTGATTTTGTCCATTCAGGACAATTCTTTCCTGAAGTGATTTCATTAGTTGTTTGTTTCATGGAGGGGGGGGCATAATGGAGCAAGTTAGTGACTTTCTTGTTTCTGGTCTTGGTAGAAATTCGTTATTTAAATGACATGAAATTTGATCCTCCCTTATCCGGGAGTAATTGCTCCAGTTTAGTGAGCTTTGTGTTATCTACTACACTTTGGGGCAGAGCAGGCAAAGGGGAAGTAGCAGCAAAGCAAGCACACAAATCCCTTTATTTATGTGCGGGATTTGTTCGTGAACTTCCTGCCCCCAAATAAAACGAGGACACAGCCCTCAAACACCCATGCACAAGTTGGAAAGTCGCAAGGAACGCTATGATTTTCAATAATGGCCTGCCAACCCCATCATTGCTTTAATGCATCGTGATAATTAAAAGCTAACAGTTTGCTCCCTATTCCCACAATCCTTTGCAATCTGAGCATACTTGTCCTGAGACAAGTACAGTTCTGCCTTCCCCACTTCACTCCCAGTTTCCTAGGCAATTATATATTTAATAATACTAATGACGGCGATGACTATGGTGTGCCATATATTTCAGACATCTAAACACACACATGCCAGATCCACCCAAGGGAAATAAATCACATTTTCACAGGCATTTTCCATCAGCATACTGTTCTGTCACCGGCGGTATCTCTGTCACAGCCACAGCCCTCAGTTAGAATTTTGTTAGGCCGGGGGAAACTCCAGCTGACACCTTCCGAAATACAGCTGACACTCTGCATATGCTAATCATCCCTGCGAATGGAAAAACAAAGCCATTGTACTTGACACAGAACGGTTACAAGAGCTTTGGGTAGACAGCTGACAGCCCTGACCAGCCTTGAACCTTAGAAACTTGCCGGGAATTCTTCTGGCTCCATTTCGTAAGCTCACAGAAGCTTCTGGCATACTTTTTTTGCTAGAGGCACCAAGCTGCTGCTTGCTAGCAGCCAAAGGTGAATGGCTGAGACAGCTCTCCATCTTATGGGGTTGAATACAGTGGTACCTTGGAACTCAAATGCCTTGGCTCCTGAACAAATCGGCTCCTGAACGATCAAAACCCAGAAGTGAGTGTTCTGGTTTTTGAACGATTTTTGGAAGCCGAATGTCCGGCGTGATTTCTGCGGCTTCCGATTGGCTGCAGGAGTGTCCTGCAGCCAATCAGAAGCCGCGCCTTGGTTTCTAAATGGTTCCGGGAGTCAAAAAATTAAATATTTTAATCACATATTTGTATGAGGAGGGGGTGTCCTCATTTTATCATCACAACAGTCCTGTGAGGGAAGTGGCCCAAATAAATCTTCCAGTTAGTTTACGGCTGGTGGGAGTTTGAACCCAAGTGTCATCCAAGTCCAGTCCCCTATTTTTTACATTTGCATTGGCTCTCAGTCTTTTGTTTATATTAGGAGAGTGGTTGGATGGTCTCTTTTTTAAAATGTATTTTTAAGGACATTTGTCCAAAGATACAAAAATTCATACACATCACAAAGTATATTTATAATACACTGAAATGCTTAATCTAAAAAAGGACAGGGGCAGAAAGAATATTTTTTTAAAAAAAGAAATAAAGGAAGGAAGAAAAAGTGGGAGAAGAGGAAAAGAGAAGAATAAAGAAGAGAAGAATAAAGAAAGAGAAGAATAAAGAAAAATAAAAAGACTTCCGGTTTTCTGTCCTGCAGCTAAGTATTGTATCCACTCATTAAATTCCAACTGTTCTATCTTCTATAAGCCAGTATTTTTTCAGTCTTCAAATCCCAATATTACAAGTTCTTTTCTCTATAATGCTTGGATATTATCATAGGCTACTGCCAGACAGAAGCCCCCTTCCTTTCTTCAAACATGGGAGTACTATGCAATACTTATGGGAATCAGGTTGTGCCACTGGCCAAATCCCCAATACTTCACATCTCCCTGCCCCTACAAGGTCTTTGCATTGACAATGGACTTCTGAAGATGGGGACTTCTATGCAGGTAGGCTTCATTGGAACCTGAAACCCCAATCAATTCTATTCTGTAGGTCTCCTTTCTTCAGAAACACATGCTCAAAATGCAGGCATCATGGATGGGGTTGAGGAGAGATGTGTGACACTGTGGTGGAGCCAATAGCACAGCTCTGTTTCTCAATAGCCTTGTGGAGTCCCTCCATGTGTCCAAAATATGAAGGATCTCTGGAAGCCAGGCAGGGTGCTTCAGTGAGATCAATTACCCTGAAGCCTCGTGAGTACTGGATCAGTCTCCAAAATGTTTCTTGGAATGGCAGGATTAGTGTGATGGCATGGACCAAAACTATGATTTGAGGAATCCCTTCAATACAGGCAATGGAAACTTAACTCGTTTGCTATGTATGGACAATGCAAATTAGAGGCTTGCAACAATGGACTCTACCTCCCCAAACATACAGCCACCCCATGTGGCTGTATAAATGTAGTATAGACACCGACAACTGGGAAACACTGGCCTACGAGTGTTCCAATTGGAGAACAGCCTTTACCAAAGGTGTCATGGGCTTTGAAGACACTTGAACTCAGGACAAAAGGGAGAAATGTGCTAAGAGGAAGGCACGCTTGGGTGGCAAACCCTCACCCACCCGGAAACCTATGTCCCCACTGTGATATGTGGATCCAGAATTGGCCTCCACAGTCACTTACGGACTCACTGTTAAAACCATATTCATGGAAGACAATCTTACTCAGCTACGAGTGATTGCCAAAGAAGAAAGAAGACAACCAGATATTTTAATTTACAAAAAGACATCTAGAGCCAATTCACAAACCAAGCTTGTGTGTTGCAAATATGAATTGACCAATAGGATGTGCTCACAATATGGAGGGGGGGCAATGTGAGCATAACACAGAATAATTTGTGCTACCTCCAGAAAGTGGTATAGTTTCATACTTATTGCCTTGGCTGAGCTGCAATAACATATAACCAGTACCTGAAATAAGGTCCAGACAAGAACTGAAATAAGTGGTGCCCATTTGATTCAAACAGTTGCGATGCATCTTAATTAGGAATGCCCCTGAAATTACCTCTGTGCAATTCATTACTCATAAGTTTCAGCATTTATAAGTGCTATTTCCCACCCACCCTTCTGCTCCCAGCTACCACTTATTTATCACATTTTCTAGCTCCAGATGGAGCTGCAGACCTGAATCTCTAGAAGATGCGGAAATCTGAGGTGAAATATGTGAATCCTGGTCTGAACTTCATGAGTCATGAATCATTAAAGTCTGAGTCATTAAGTTCAGTTGAGGATAAAAGGAAGGCCTCAGATTACCTCCAGAACTCAAAATCTGAATTCATCTGGAGTTTTACAAGAATATAAAACCTCCCATTTTCCCTAAAAGCTCAGCATTTCAAGGAAATGGGATAGAGGGAATACTGCCAGAATGTGCATACATTTGTCAGCTGATAGACAAGGAGACCTATCTGCTTTGTTCCTTGTATTACGGAATGAAGGTAGAAGCAATGGTAAATTCACAACAAACGTTTTATTGGGGTTTAATACAAGAGACCTCCATCTTGGATGACTATTCCGGATTGCCCTTTCTGCAACTGACCCAACCCTTTCATTCCTTGTTTCTTCTGGCCCATTTCTCAGTGTTCTCATTGTTCCCACACACTTTTGACAAAGTTCTGCCTTTTTCAATCCTGTTTATCACAATTAGTGGCGTAGCGTGGGTTGTCAGCACCCGGGGCAAGGCAAGTAATTTGCACCCCCTAACCCGTGGATTTGCGCCCCCTAACCCTAACCACCAGATGTTGCGCCCAGTGCGGCCAGCCCCCCCTGCACCCCCCACACTACGCCACTGATCACAATGGGAGAGAAGTAAGTGCATTCTGGGCAGACCAATTCAGGACCCTTCCCCTTATGCCAGATCGGAGGGTGGGATTAAGAAGGTAGCCCCCTCTGCCCAAATGTACAGACAGGTCCATTGGTGGAATCCCCACCAGAGGCCTATTTAAGGGAGTGATCTAACCAAACAACATTTACCGAAAATGCATAGATTAGGGGAAAGTGCATGAAAACGAATTAATGCATGAAAATGCAAACATTAGGCAAATTTGCTTGGGGGAAAAATGTTCTCAGTTGAAACAAAGAGGGTGAAATTGCTGCAAAAATGTGGAGAACTGAATTTAAGATCGGAAGAATGAGAACCGAAATGAACACATCTGTCCATTCCTATGCCCAGCTGTACCTGGAAATGCCAAGGCTTGAGACTTTCTGTCTGCAAAGTAGATGTTCTGCCACTGAGCCACAGCCCTTTGGTAGGCTTCAGAAAGGCCATTCATATGTCCATATTTATGGATGTATTTGGACAGTAATTGGGGGTGGGGAGCAGTGGTGCCAGTATATTTAATGTTGTGGAGGCATGTGCAAGGGACACGGGTGGCGCTGTGGGTTAAACCACAGAGCCTAGGACTTGCCAATCAGAAGGTCGGCAGTTCGAATCCCCACGAAGGGGTGAGCTCCCGTTGCTTGGTCCCTGCTCCTGCCAACCTAGCAGTTCGAAAGCACGTCAAAGTGCAAGTAGATAAATAGGTATCGCTCTGGTGGGAAGGTAAACGGTGTTTCCGTGCGCTGCTCTGGTTCGCCAGAAGCACTTAGTCATGCTGGCCACATGACCTGGAAGCTGTACGCCAGCTTCCTTGGCCAATAAAGTGAGATGAGCGCCACAACCCCAGAGTCGGCCACGACTGGACCTAATGGTCAGGGGTCCCTTTACCTTTACCTTAGGCATGTGGAATTGCATAGGAAAGGACTATTCTATTTGAAATTCAGCTGCCGATTCACACTTTAAAGCTTACAAAAGCTATTTCCCAGCTTGCTGATAAAACCAGTATGGAAACTTCTTTGCTAGTTTTGATGGAGATTTACAGCAGCCACACTAAATGCAGATTTATATAGTGCTTCACGAGGTGAGACCTGGCTTAGACTGCAGTGAGCAGAATATTCCAAAACACTTTGCGTAACTTCAAATATCAATAGTAAATAATAAAAGAGGGAATGAGGACTGTAATAAATTCACTGAAAATGTTAGAATTCATTAGTCATAAAAGTAGCATCTTGCCAACAGGAAGGATAATATTATTATCTAGTTGTGAAGGTTGTAGAGAATTAAGTAGCAAGCAGCCATGAGTCCCTCCCCACTGCAGCATTTAGCATTTGTTTGTTGTCCATTTTCAGCATTTTAAACCTTCCTTTAGGAATATTGAACATAGCAGACACATATTCAGAACTATAAGCAATAAACCAAAATGTTAAAGTTCATCAATTGCACTTAAAATGTATTAGAAAATTCAGATTCATACAACAGCAATCAGAATCCTGTGGGTGTTTTTTTTAAAAAAACCTCATACAGAAAAATGTTTGCAAAAAAGATAAGTCTTGGCTGCCTGCCAAAAATTGGCAAAGTACTGGGTGTACTTCCTTTGGTAGAGCATTGCAGCATTTTGGTGTCACTCCCAGAAAAGCCCTATTTCTCATGTACACCTGCCCTAGTTCAGATGCTAATGGGATCTGAAGCAGGACTTCTGAAGAAGACTTCAGGGTAAAGATCACATGGTTGGAGGTGATCCTTAAAATGCTTCAGCTCTAAACTGTTGGTCAAAAACTGTGCTTTGAAAAGAGTCCAAAAACAAACAGCATTTTTATTTTTAAACAAATATCAGAACTAAGAGGGGTTATTTTTTTAATGGGGTACAAAGATCAGTACTGCACCTGTGATCCCAAATGGTTAAAGCTCCATTATGACATTTTCTCATGCATCACGATACAAAACTCCCTCATCCTGTGAGTTTGCGAGGCTGATTTTAAGACACACATTAATAATAATAATAATAATAATAATAATAATAATAATAATAATAATTTATGATTTGTACCCCACCTATCTGGCTGGGTTTCCCCAGCCACTCTGGGCAGCTTCCAACAAAGATTAAAAATACATTATATGCACACACACACACACACACACACACATAGTGGTACCTCGCATTAAGAACTTACGGTAATTCTTTCTGGAGGTCCGTTATTAACCTGAAACTGTTCTTAACCTGAGGTACGACTTTAGCTAATGGGGCCTTCTGCTGCTGCCGCTGCACCACCACTGTGTGATTTCTGTTCTCATCCTGAAGCAAAGTTCTTAACACAAGGTATTATTTCTGGGTTAGCGAAGTCTGTAACCTGAAGCGTCTGTAACCTGAAGCATCTGTAAGTAACCAGGGGTACCACTGTACGGTATATATATATGACAGCAAACAGACCAATAGTGAATCCAGTGATCAAGAAGGTGGTTTTTGCCTGTGCTGTATGGGGGAGTAAGGGGCAGATAGGACTTGTCAACTGGAGATGATAGCCCATCTAGGAGAAGAAAAACTCTGATCCTAAAAATCTATGCTGTCTTACAATATATATTTGGAAGAAGAAACGGCTAAGGAGTAAACCCTACACAAATCCAGAGTGGAGTCCCTAGGGCAGTTGTGGGGGTGCCAACATAAATTGTCTCTCAAGACAGACAGATGCCAACAACAACAATATGATAACAACTGAAACAAAAGTAGATCACCTGCTGTGGTGAAGGAAAACCTAAAGAAGGAAACTTAAATAAGGTATGAACTAATTCTGCCGGTGTTTAAGGAAGGCCCTTATTAAAAAAAACCTCCCATCTCCTTCCAATCCAGTATATTTCAACAGAAGGCTCTTAGTGCTCAACCATCTTTTTGCAAACAAGAAAGGGGAATGAGAAGTATCTGAGCTGGGTTGTAATTTGAACTCTTTGATGGCACAGCAGAAGTATCTGCCCTTCCCTCGTTTTATGGGCCTCTCTCAGTTCACTTTTTGGCATGACATAACATGTCACATAGCTACAACTCTTAGTGCAGGGCTGATGCTGTTGTGCGGTAAGAGCTGGCATGCAGCGGAATAGTTCGACCACATATCTCCATTTAACACTTGCTAAAATGGAGGCGTTCATCTAGATTCGGAAAGGCCTAGCCCAAAATGTTAAGAAGTTGAGAAATAGCAAATGGCACCTTCATTCCTTGATAACCAAAAGTAAAAGCAACTTGGTATGAGCCCTCAGAATTCAGCTTGAATATTCTAATGTATAACTTGCTGCTGAAATGGAATACGCAGGATGAAACAGTTAAATCAGCTATGATTAAGTGGGCGCAAGATATTGGCCATAACATTATGTTTGCTGACTGGGAAAGGTTGTGGACCACCGGAATGAAATTTACGGCGTGTAACGCCTTGAGAGAAAATATTATGAAAATGATATATAGGTGGTACATGACCCCAGCCAAGCTTGCAAAAATTTACCACTTGTCAGATAACAAATGTTGGAAGTGTAAAGAAAATGAAGGCTCATTCTTCCACCTCTGGTGGACATGCCCAAGGATTAAGGCTTTCTGGGAAATGATATATAATGAAATGAAAAAGATGTTTAAATACACTTTCCTGAAGAAACCAGAGGCCTTTCTCCTGGGTATGGTCAGCCATGTGGTGCTAAAGAAGGATAGAACTTTGTTTTTGTATGCCACAACAGCAGCAAGGATCCTTATCGCAAAGTATTGGAAGACATCAGATCTACCCACTCTGGAAGAATGGCAGATGAAGATGACAGACTACATGGGACTTGCAGAGATGACGGGCAGAATCCGAGACCAGGAGAAAGAGATAGTGGAAGAAGATTGGAAGAAATTTAAGGACTATCTTAACAATTATTATAAGATTAAAGAATGCTAGATTGACATGGACTTAAAAATATTGGTTTTCAGAGACATTAGAGTAAGAAAAGGAATGGAATTAGTAAGAAACTATTGGGAAATAAGGGAATGGAGTTGCTGATGGGATAATAAAACTAGAATACAAAACGGTGAGGTATGAGGAAGTCGGGGAAATAAGGTTGAGAAAATAAGTTTTGAAATTATACTTGTTGTTTTTTGTTTGTGTTTGTTTTTATTGTAGTTGTTTTGTATTTGTATGTTCTTATTGGAAAATTTAATAAATATTATTTTTTTTAAAAAAAACAAAACAGAATTCAGCTTGAATATTCTGCCTGTTTTGTTACAGCCATAGTCTAACAAAATGTGGTTATTATTTTGTCAAGAAAAATATTTTGTGGGTATAGGAATATTTCTTGCTGAACAACTCCAACATTTGTGCTTCCAGAAAGTGGTCATTTGAAGAGGAGGTGAAACAAGTAGGGTAGCTACTCATGCATCACCAAAAAGAAGAAGAGGAAGTGATGCAGAAATCTGGATAAAAGTCGCACAATCACATTTACATTCTGTAATATCTGTTTAGTTACAGCTTCAGGGGACCTTGGTACTTCTTTCATCGCTAGCTGGTTTGCCAGCTCCAGCCCCTTTTGGACAAAGATGATGGTACTCCATGCTCTGGGAACTTCCAGACTGGATTGTTGCAAAGTGCTCTGTGTGGGGCTGCCCTTGAAGACGATTCAGAAACCGCAACCAGTCCAAAATGCAGTAACCAAATTACTGGCTGAGGTTACCTTTAGATCTCACATAACCCCTATTAAAATAAAATACAAAAGCTACACCTGTTGCCAGTTCATTTCCATGTCCAATTTAAGGTGCTCATGTTTAAAGCCCCAAATGACTGGATTGCAAATATATGAAAGATGACCTCCTTCCCTACACACCCTCTTACAGGGCCGGCCCACCCATGAGGAAATGTGAAGCAACCGCCTCTGGTAGTAGGATCAGCTGCTGCAGCGGATCCTGATATACATCTTGATTCCCCTGCCCTTGTCCCTGATGTCGATCTTCACTCCCCCTTCTTCCTTGGTGGGGAGGGGAGGCACCACTTTGTGGTATGCCTCAGGCGTCAAAATGTCTTGGGCTGGCTCTGCCCTCTTGGGTGCTAAGATCAGCGGAGGGGGCCCTCTTGGTTGTTGCACCACTCTCAGGAGCTCAGAAGAGGGCATTTTCCAAAGACAGCCCCTACTTTGTGGAAGTCCCTCCCCAAAGAGATGTGTCTTGCACCTTCATTATACAGCTTTCAGGGGGTGCTGCCTAGTCACCCTGACTTTTGACAACTGAGACATATTTTTTTTTTAGACAGCCGCTTTGGCACCTCACAAGGCCTTCCACCTACCAATGTTTACCCCCCAGCACCTCTCTCTCTCTCTCTCTCTCTCTCTCTCTCTCTCTGTGTGTGTGTGTGTGTGTGTATGTATGTGTGTGCTTGTTGGGAGTGTTGCCTGCTTTCATTCAGCCCAGACACTGAGGTCCAGTGCCGAGGGCCTTCTGGCGGTTCCCTCATTTTCAGAAGTAGTTACAGGGAACCAGACAGAGGGCCTTCTCGGTAGTGGTGCCCACCCTGTGGAACACCCTCCCATCAGATGTCAAGGAAATAAGCAACTATCCTATTTTTAAAAGACATCTGAAGGCAGCCCTGTTTAGGGAAGTTTTTAATATTTAATGCTGTATTGTTTTTAACACTTGATTGGGAGCCGCCCAGTGGCTGGGGAAACTCAGTCAGATGGGTGGGGTATAAATAATAAATTCTTATTCTTATTTGTTTTATTGGGGGGGGGGGTCATTTGGAGGGAGGGGCTTTCTGGTCTGTGTGTGTGTGTGTTCCGTGCATTATACGTTAAATGGATATTTTGTGCTGCCCATGACGGTTCCTTAGATTTTTCAGATGTGTCCCTACCCCCTGCCCAAAAGAAAGCTTGGGGGATCCCCTGCTGCAGGCATTGCAGAAATGGCAGCTGTAAGACAATGCACCCATGCTAAATAAAGAGGCACAGCTGGGACACACACACACAGCTGACATAGCATGTCCTGACACTTCCTTCCAAAAGGAATGAGGTGGGGAGGTTGTGGGCTGGGGAGAGAACGGAAAACGACTGCATTCCTAGCCTGTAACTAAAAGGCAGGGCACCATTCCTGGAAAACAACAACAACCACCAAACAAGGGGAGGCGCATCGATCCTGCTCCTCTGCCTCAGCCTTGCATCTAAATAACCAATTCTTCCGGAGGAGAGCAATCTCTCGCAAAGGCCCACGCAGCTACAACTGTGTGGTGTCATTCTTAATCATGCCTTATGGGCACTCGGTTTATATATCTGGGGAGGGGTGAAGCGGACTGCTTTGGAGACAGCTAATGGAAACATTCTGCCTCAAGGGAGCAGAGAGCACACCTGTTGCTCCCACCTGCACTTCTGGCTGGTAGACAAAGGTAGTGAGGAGAGTGGAGGGGAGTGGGGACAGAGCAATGCTGCTAAGCCAGCCTATCTCAGACTTGCTGCTCCAGAAAGACAGGAGATTAGCAGGAGGAAAGTGTGCTTTTGAGCTTCTGGGAGTGCAGGGGCACCAGTGATGTGCATGTTTTCAGGAAAGCGAGAGAGAAAGAAATTGAGAAATTGATATCAAAGTTGGTGTTTCCTACAGTAAGGGTAAGAGCAGGAGAGAGACAGAGTTGGAACATGGGTGAAGGGAACACAAGCAATTTATCCAACAAAATCCTAACCTTCTTAAATCCCTCTGAGTTTAATGAGGTTTTTCTCCCCCTCTCCTCAATGTGTTTAGGATTTGCAGCCTGGTTTGCTTTATTGCCCACAACGAGACCTAAGGTGAGCTTTGTGACATAACTTGGATTGTGAAAAGGGAGCTACGATGCTATGAGACCTTGAATTGTGCAGGGCCAGCAACCTGCCAGTCAATGCAAATTACATCCAGGAAATTTAAATGTGAAACTATAGTTCATTTGGTCATGGGTTTGAGCCCCATGTTGGGAAAAGATTTCTGCATTGCAGGGGGTTGGAGTAGATTCTTGTGGTCCCTTCCAACTCTACAATTCGATGATCCATCTCTAAAAATAAAAATAAAAAATCCAAATCACTTTGCAAGCTTCACAACTACACAAGGTAGGTCACTATCATTATTTCCAGTTCAGAGATGGGAAAAGGTGTCTGAGAGATTTTGATTTAGGGAAGAAAAAGTCCTCTCCAGAGAGGGAATCTAAGCACAGCTTTCTCCTAGACCGAATCCAACAGACTATCTCTAAATTATGTTGGGAAAGTGTTTTTGTACTGAGAAGGTGTTGCAGCACACCATAAATCTCTATATCTATCTCCAGGTGTGATGCCACATGTGAGCTTAGGGAATCACAGATTTTTAACTTCATGGAAACTTTTGTGGTGCTTGCATGTGTTTGTGTGTTTAGAATTTTGCATGCAAGCAGGGATGAAAAATTAATGGACTATAAATAAATGAAATGGCGGAAAGCGTGTCATTTAGCTCTCACTTAAGAAAATAGTTCAGCACCTCCCTCTTGCTAATTATGGGTGCAATGTGCAGACACGTCATGCAGAGCATATAAATCACGTTGCTTTCATCTGAAATGCATAAAGCACATGCTTACAGAGCCATCCTAAGCATAGGAGTGGGCCAGCCTAAGCCTGGCCGGGGTGGGGGGAGCCTTTAAAATAGAGTTTGACTTACACTGCCCTTTTTCGCTGCATAAGTTCCACCAGGATGCCATGTGACCAAGCTGAACAGAGCTAGGATCCAGCATGAGTTTCCCCCTACCCAGTCCTGCCCCCTCCCTTTCCCTCCCCACAAAATACCATTTTTAAAGGGCTTATACTACCATTGAAGGGGACGCGGGTGGCACTGTGGGTTAAACCACAGAACCTAGGACTTGCTGATCAGAAGGTCGGCGCTTCGAATCCCCATGACGGGGTGAGCTCCCGTTGCTCGGTCCCTGCTCCTGCCAACCTAGCAGTTCGAAAGCACTTCAAAGTGCAAGTAGATAAATAGGTACCACTCCGACGGGAAGGTAAACAGCATTTCCGTGTGTTGCTCAGGTTTGCCAGAAGCGGCTTAGTCATGCTGGCCACATGACCCGGAAGCTGTATGCCGGCTCCCTCAGCCTATAGGGCGAGATGAGCACTACAACCCCAGAGTCGGTCACGACTGGACCTAATAGTCAGGGGTCCCTTTACCTTTACCTTTACTACCATTAAGATCTGCTATCTTTGGCTCAGTTGGCTGAGCACTGGCTGAGCCAGAAAGAAGGAGTCACCTCAGCTTATCTCTGACTGAGCTGGGATGCTGGGCTTGCACCAGCAGTGCCAGGAATCATCCCGCTGAGCTGGTGATCCATAGAATCATAGAATCATAGAGTTGGAAGAGACCACAAGGGCCATCAAGTCCAACCCCCTGCCAAGCAGGAAACACCATCAGAGCACTCCTGACATATGGTTGTCAAGCCTCTGCTTAAAGACCTCCAAAGAAGGAGACTCCACCACACTCCTTGGCAGCAAATTCCACTGTCGAACAGCTCTTACTGTCAGGAAGTTCTTCCCAATGTTTAGGTGGAATCTTCTTTCTTGTAGTTTGGATCCATTGCTCCGTGTCCGCTTCTCTGGAGCAGCAGAAAACAACCTTTCTCCCTCCTCTATGTGACATCCTTTTATATATTTGAACATGGCTATCATATCACCCCTTAACCTCCTCTTCTCCAGGCTAAACATGCCCAGCTCCCTTAGCCGTTCCTCATAAGGCATCGTTTCCAGGCCTTTGACCATTTTGGTTGCCCTCCTCTGGACACGTTCCAGTTTGTCAGTGTCCTTCTTGAACTGTGGTGCCCAGAACTGGACACAGTACTCCAGGTGAGGTCTGACCAGAGCAGAATACAGTGGCACTATTACTTCCCTTGATCTAGATGCAATACTCCTATTGATGCAGCCCAGAATTGCATTGGCTTTTTTAGCTGCCGCGTCACACTGTTGGCTCATGTCAAGTTTGTGGTCAACCAAGACTCCTAGATCCTTTTCACATGTACTGCTCTCAAGCCAGGTGTCACCCATCTTGTATTTGTGCCTCTCATTATTATTATTTTTTTTGCCCAAGTGCAATACTTTACATTTCTCCCTGTTAAAATTCATCTTGTTTCTTTTGGCCCAGTTCTCTAATCTGTCAAGGTCGTTTTGAAGTGTGATCCTGTCCTCTGGGGTGTTAGCCACCCCTCCCAGTTTGGTGTCATCTGCAAATTTGATCAGGATGCCCTTGAGTCCATCATCCAAGTTGTTGATAAAGATGTTGAATAAGACCAGGCCCAAGACAGAACCCTGTGGCACCCCACTAGTCACTCTTCTCCAGGATGAAGAGGAACCATTGATGAGCACCCTTTGGGTTCGGTCAGTCAGCCAGTTACAAATCCACTGAGTGGTAGCATAGTCAAGACCGCATTTTACCAGCTTCTTTACAAGAATATCATGGGGCACCTTGTCAAATGCCTCGCTGAAATCAAGGCAGGCTATCCATTAGATCCATTAGATCCTAACTTGTTCATCCCATCAGATCTTGTGTTTGAACTGTGTCTGGGTATGCCTGGTGTGTGTCTTGATATCATTCTCTAAATTTAGAATGGTGGACTTTTCTGATCTTGGAGGGACAATCTGTGAGAATGTAACAGCAGCCACCTTTTCTCTCACTTTTACAGGTATTTAAAGTAATTCATTTCCCATTTAGTTTGTTTTTCTTCTTAAAGTCAAAGATACCAAAAGAAAAAAAGATTATGTCTCTGAAAGACAAGACAGACCTATGTTATCGTCCCGATATGCCATATACACATATAATATCTGTCTATTCTATTCCAATATTACCTTTGGAACAGATGCTATAGCCAAAAAAAAAAAAAAAAAAAAAAAAAAAAAAAAGAGGCACTAGCATGAAAATGAGTTCATGGGCTATTTCTAGTTTTAGTATAAACAACATCAAAATGGGCTCTGAAAGTGAAACAATTATTCTGAGCTGCTTGATTGGCTATGAAATGTTAATTCTTCTTAAGCCATGGAGCAAAAATGACTTACGAGGATAAATCTGTCAGACCCTCAGTTTGTAGTTTGTGCCTTGGTGGAGACTTGGCAGGGAAAGTAAATTATGGTTCACCAAATATTAGAGTTTATGTTTTTCTTTTCAATTTCTTTTCGGTTTTTTTGTTTCTGGTGCCTTGTGGTTTCCTCCCCCCCCCCCCCATGCAGTGAAACAGAATACTATTTCAAGCACTCTGTTCATTACAAATTGGGTCCATGTAGCACATGTACAGCTTGACATTCCCTGCGGATTCCGATGCCAGCTTTTACGAAGAGGTTTATAATGGAGGAACTTCCCAAAAGGATTCTAGCTGCGTTCTAATCCACCTTGGGTAGAGGAGAAGAATTTGGTGGCAAGTTGCAGCACACTCCTAGCCACATTTACTCAGAAGTAGGCCCTATTGAATTCAGTGGGACTTAGGTAAGTGGGGTTAGGATTAAAGCCACAATCAGTAAGTCCTAGTAGTATACAGACGTGGGTGGCGCTGTGGTCTCTTGGGCTTGCTGACTGGAAGGTCAGCGGTTCGAATCCACGTGATGGGGTGAGCTCCCATTGCTATGTCCCAGCTCCTGCCAACTTAGCACTTCGAAAGCGCACCAGTGCAAGTAGATAAATAGGTACTGCTGTGGCAGAAAGGTAAACAGTGTTTCTGTGTGCTCTGGATTCTGTCATGGTGTTCTGCTGTGCCAGAAGCAGTTTAGTCATGCTGGCCACATGACCCGGAAAGCTGTCTGCGGACAAACACCGGCTCCCTCGGCCTGAAAGCGAGATGAGCACCACTCCCCATAGTCACCTTTGACTGGATTTAACCATCCAGGGGTCCTTTACCTTTACCTTTTTACAGTGCTCTTACAGCCCAATCCTACACATAGACACTAAGCATTAAGACCTAGTAAATTACTTTTTAAAAAAACCCAACAACAACCACATTTCTTTCTTCTTCTCCTTCCTCCAAGGACCTTGGGACCTCAGTGACTCTCTGGGCACTTCCAGCCTGTCAAAGTGAACCTGTGACACAATGGGTCAATGTGGCTGACTGTTGACCAGAAGGTTGGTGGTTCAGGCCCATCCAGGGACAGCTATGGGCAGGATTCCTGCATTGAAAGGGCTTGGATTAGATGGCCCTGGGGTCCCTTAATAGAGTCCACGATCTATGATTTCTACGATTATTTCTGGGTCGGATACAGACACATCCTGCCAAATCTAAGTTTCACAATTATAGTGGATTGGAAGGTGTTATATACTGAGCTGAATTCTAGAACAATAGGATCCAGAATGCAGCAGACTGATTGGTCTGCAGGAGCCACCCAATCCAGCTCCAGATGGAAGTGAATCAGTGACCTGATTGGCCTGCAGGAGCAGCCAATCAGGCTTCTGGAGGAAGTGAATCTGCAACCTGATTGGCCTACAGGAGCAGCCTGGAATTAGCCAATCATGTGGGGCCCTTTGTGTAAATAATGTATATATAGCTAGACATTTTGGGGAAAGTTTCATTCATTGCTACTACAAGATGAATAAAGAGCATGAAATTCACACTCGACCGAGTATATTTCAGAAGGCCTCACGTTTTCCCCAAAGACTGGACTTGTTGCAATAAGGGAAGTTATGAAGAAATGCACTGGAAGGTGTGGCGTTTAACACTTGCTTTGACACAGCAGTCATCTAACATCCCCACAAACACATCAGAGAAACAGCTCATTGAATAGCCAACATTGCCTAATCCCTGGCAAACCAATCAGGATGAATAAACAGACGGAAGTGCCTGCAGTAGCTGGCTCAAACTCTCTTTGTGAGCTTCATGGCAGTTCAGGGATGTGAACCTTGACTGCCTCACTGATCAATGCCCAAAACTGCATATACCACACTGGCTTTAAACTTAGTGGGGCATGGCCACATGGCCAAACCCCAGGCATGTTTGTTTAAGAAATGGCCTTTATTTCTCCTCAGAGAGGCATGCTTAAGACTGCAGCCTTACTTCCAAATTTAGTGTTTACTAGGCCTTTGCACTAAGGATGCAGGTGGTGCTGTGGGTTAAACCACAGAGCTTGGACTTGCCGACCAGAAGGTCGCAGTTTGAATACCCATGGCGGGGTGAGCTCCTGTTGCTCAGTCCCAGCCGCTGCCAACCTAGCACTTTGAAAGCACGTCAAAGTGCAAGTAGATAAATAGGTACTGCTCTGGCGGGAAGGTAAACGGCATTTCCGTGCGCTGCTCTGGTTCGCCAGAAGCGGCTTAGTCATGCTGGCCACATGACCTGGAAGCTGTACGCCGGCTCCCTCGGCCAATAAAGCGAGATGAGCGCCGCAACCCCAGAGTCAGTCACGACTGGACCTAATGGTCAGGGGTCCCTTTACCTTACTTTTGCACTGGATTCAGCTAAGGCCCTAACTGAATTTGGTTGATTCAGGGGAATCTGGGCATCGGTTGAGATCTCCCCAGATCACCTTGAGTCAGGTTGCAAGGCCTGGGCTGACAGGAGGCTGTCAGAGGGCAGGGTGTCAGGCAGGAAGGAGAAGAAAACGTGAGCAGAAAGGAGAAATTACGTTAAGGAGGGGCTGACTAGGCAGTTGTATCTTCATGGGAAAAGGCAGGGGGTGGGTGGATATTTAAATGCAACAGCAGCACTCAGTACTGCAGACATTTGACTCACACACCCTCCTTTTCTCTCAGTTACTGGTTTACACAGTGGTAATGGCTGAGACACCACAGCCATTTTGTGAGGACTCAAAATGGAGGTTGGCTTCCCAGGCCCCACCCATGGCTGTCAGTTTAGCTGCCTGAGCACCCAATACCTATTTTTGCACTTTGTTTTGAAACCATCTTTTACACTGGCTTAACCTCAGCGCATGCCAGGGACCTTTATAGGAAGCTACTGTCTGAAGGACAGCGACCCTCAGTGTGGGGAGGAAGGTGAACCTTGCATTTGTTTTTGGCAAACCAACCTTCAGTAAGTATCCTTGCTATGAAAGTCAGACTGCACCAGCCCTGTTGGAAGAGATCCCTTGTTGCCTGGATGTTTGAAGATTGAAATTTGGAGCGAAACTATTGGATATAGATGTGCATGGTGATGTTTTATCATGCTTATTGTTCGTTTGATATGTTGTGAATCACTCTTGGGGCACAATTTTGTGCGAAAGTGGCATACAAATGAGCAGATGATGATGAAGAAAACTGTTCACTTGAAGAAGATGGGGGGAGGGGGAACCAAGCACATGTAACAATATGATCTCTGCTGTCCACTGAAATCATCCCAAGCCGCTTCAAATTCAAGCAGGACCACTGTCATACATGGTATTAAACATCTTCAATCATCAGATTGTGCTCTCTCACTTGATAATTTCCAACATGTTCTCCCTTTTCCTCAGACAACAGGCATCTTCTTCCCTCCTCCCTCACATTTCACCCAGTTACTGTCTTCATGAAATGGCTTCTCAGGACTCTAGGAATCAATTCACACACACACACACACAGCTTTATTGTGGTCCATTTACTTTAGAACTCTCTTCGAATCACATCTTACGTTGAGGCTTGGCCAATCAAGGCAAAATCCAGTTCCCACCAAGCGCCAACCAACCCATATGTAATGCTTCATATATTCTAGATGTTTCCCAAAGTTGGGTTCCCAGCTGTTTTTGGACGACAATTCCCATCACCCCTGACCACTGGTCTTGCCATCTAGGGATGGTGGGAGTTGTAGGACAAAAACAGTTGGAGACCCAAGTTTGGGAAACACTGTTCTAGATTATGATTTATCCCAAAGGATACTTGCTACAAATACTCACAATTATGTGTAAGGCAAAAAAGGATCATCCTGTCAGACAGAACAGCTTTTTGAATTGGAAAGAAACAAGCCAGAAACAACAACAAAAACAAAACACCATTTATGGTTAGATTGACAGGAATGTCCCTGTTTTCTTCTAAAAGAAGTTTGATGACATTTAACGAGCTGGCAGACTGATCCCTCTAAGTGCCCACTAGCTGGGAGATGCACGGATACTAATAAAGGCACTGTTTATTTGCTAAAAAGTCAATTTCAAGGGAGAGATTTCCTGCTCCCAAGGAAGCTTTTGTGATGTAAGGCCATTTCCCATGTTATGCAGAGGCAGGTCCGCATTTGCCACAGCATGTTTGGTAGAGAGCATGTCACTTGCTCGCTCATACTTTCTGTTTTAGTATTGAACTTTTTATTGAGAAAGGGCTGTAGCTTAGAGGAAATGCATCGGTATCACATGCAGAAGGTTCGAAGTTCAATCTCCAGCAGCATAAGATAGGTGAAAGACTCCTGGCTGAAATCCCAGGGAGACTGACCAGTCACTGTTGACTGTACAGTGGTGCCTTGGTTCTCAAACGCTTTGGTTGTCAAACTCCGAAAACCCAGAAGTGTTCCAGTTTTCGAACATTTTTTTGGAAGCTGAACATCCGATGCAGCTGTCGGCTATTGTTTCCGGAGCACCTGCACCAATCAGAAGCCGTGCCTTGGTTTTTGAACATTTCGGAAGTCAAATGGACTTCTGGAACTGATTAAGTTTGGCGCTTTTGTTTTTGCTATTTATTTTGTGTTTTTGTTTTTGAGGCTTTTCAATTAATTTGTTTTTGTGAGTGTGTGGAACCCAGTTCAGCTACTGACTGACTGACTGATTGATTGATTGATTGATTGATTGTGTGAGTGCGGAAATGGATAAAAGCCCCCCATCCAAACAATGAATATCATCAGTGCAGGTAAGAAAAAAATGTAATTTAATTTTTTATCATCTACAATACTGTCTTATTTATTTTATAGTACAGTATCTTGATTATTGCTTTCATCTTATGGATCAATGGTCTCGTTAGACAGTAAAATTCATTTTAAATTGCTGTTTTTAGGGGTTGTTTTCAAAAGTCTGGAAATGGATTAATTCGTTTTCCATTACTTTATATAGGAAAGCATGCCTTAGTTTTGGAACGCTTTGGTTTTGGAACGGACTTCCGGAATGGAGTAAGTTTGAGAACCAAGGTACCACTGTACTGATCTTGATGCACCCCCAAATTGGATCTCTTATAAAGCAGGTTTCTGGTTTCCTCCTGTTACGCTTCTGAACCAAGCAGAAGCTAGAATCTACAGATGTCTCATGTCAACGTTATTTCACCAGCACGGGCAATCAACTTTTATTTATTACAATATTGCTTAAATGTATGTCTTTGCTAAGTACAGCAATAAATTTCAATGGATTTGATGCTTATTCACCCTAGACAACTTTTACAATGTAATAATATAGGGCACAATCTACATGCACAAAATGTAGGCCCTAATATGAACTGAAGTTGGCCAATAATAATAAAAGATATTTTAGTGGCCAGTAATTGTAGGCTATTGCATGTGGGGATTGGTGTTTGCTTCATGCAGCTAGCGAGCGGATGTGGTTTTGCTTTAGAGAGGGCTCCTTTAAATACAAAAAAGCCAGCTCTGCATCTCTGTAAGGGTATGAAAAGCAAGTCTGACTTAATCAGTGCATTGATTTGCTTAACAACTCCAGGTATCCTGGTCTCTTGCTGTTGGCAATGAATAGTTAGCACCATTAGAAGATGTATTTCCTGCCAATTAGAGCTTTACAGAAGTGGTTTAGCTGCTTTGAAGAATGCCCATAAAAGAATCTACGGTATACTTATGACTGCCTTCCATCTGGGTACATGGGTAACTATGCGCACAACCATTTATTTCTCCAGCGTTGCTCCATTTTCTTCCTCCAGGACAACACTGCAAAATTGGAAATAATTTCATTTGTTCAAAAAACTCCCCCAATAAGACAATATTGCAAACATCTGAGAGCGCATGGATTCAGCTGGCTTTGGTATTGTGTCTAGACACAGCAGCATCTTGAATCACAGGTTTTTAGAGTATACAAGTCCCCAAAGCGTAAGTGTAAATTATTTTCTCTGGTTCATTTCCATAGGGATATAATGATGAATTCAATCTTTCCCACATTTTCACTGAGGAATGCAGTGGATTCAAGCAAATAAGGGTACCCCTATACTGTAGTTTGCATTCTCTTTGTGGGGGGGGGGTTGGGGAGTCGAATACATTCTCAGGCATGGTTACTATGAAACATCCACACGGGTTTTACTCTGGCAATATTCGGAAACAAAATCATCAACAAGCTTGCAGCACTGTGCAGCAGAACTTCATAGTTCACATTCATTGGCAGAGTATCAAAGCGCCTGGTGGAATTCCGCTTGAAATTCCTGGCAACTGTAAGATCATTTTTGATAAAACAGTCAAATGTTTATTGTGTCGGACAAGACTAGCATCTGAGCTGCAGAAGCATCTTGTTCATTTCATCAGCGTGAGCATAACAGGAATACCTCCAGATGAGAGGTGGTGGAGCACACTGTATATAGCTAAAGCCAGTTGGCTTAACTGGTATGTTTCTTATCCTCAGTCAAGCTTCCCCCAGCAAGTGAAAGGTGTCACACATAGTCCATTTCATTATATACCACATTCTCTCTTCAGCTTGCCACAAAAGGCAGTGACATCTAGAGAGTGTGAGGTCATGCATGACTGTTGCCAGGACTGAATTTGAATGATGTTGTCGGCAAAAAACCTGCCAGATCTTCACCATAAGCTGGCATTTAAGACCCAGCAATAGAATCTGTCACCCTGAATCTGAACATGTGCTCTCCACATGACCTATTAACTGAGGATTCATCCTGATTTGCTTGCACATGGAGGTTAGTAGTAGTAGTAGTAGTAGTAGTAGTAGTAGTAGTAGTAGTTGTCAGATATCCAATATCGTAACTGAGACAGAATGTATAATGTAAGGTAGAATAAAGGCATAAGTCATGTTGTTACCAAACCAGTCACCAGAAATGCTTAGGAAATACATCGGACCATAAGGGCCTTTGCAAAAACCTGAGGAGGTAATTTATATCTTGTTTATTAATACGTTGAGGTGGGGCAAGCATCCGTTAGACTCCTGGGTGCTAGATTCTCCCCATAATTCCTGGATTTAGTAAAAAGAAGAATTAATCAAGGATTGATTAAACTGCGCCAAACACTGCTGGATTCAGTTTATGCTAATGAGCCAGACCTCCGGCACAGCTAGCTGAGTGTGGGTCATTTGAAGAACAGAGCTAACAGTGGCCGAGGCATTAAAAGGTAAAGGTAAATGACCAATCAAAGGTGACTATGGGGTTGCGGCGCTCATCTCCACTTTCAGGCCGAGGGAGCCGGCATTTGTCCACAGACAGCTTTCCGTGTCATGTGGCCAGCAGGACTAAACCGCTTCTGGCGCAACGGAACACCATAACAGAAACCAGAGTGCATGGAAACACTATTTACCTTCCCACTGCAGCGGTACCTATTTATCTACTTGCACTGGCATGCTTTTGAACTTCTAGCTTGGCAGGAGCTGGGACGGGAGCTAACCCTGTCATGGGGATTCGAACCACCGACCTTCTGCTCAGCAAGCCCAAGAGATTCAGTGGTTTAGACCACAGCGCCATCCGCATCCCGAGATATTTAACCCATCAATAAAGTCACTAGAAGGGTGAAAGCTATACCAGATGAGGAAGGGTAGGGTCCCTCCTCAGCTGGGTGTTAGTGGACAGAGACAAAAGGGTATAAAGGGTGTAGCATTTCATTTTGGACGATGTAAGTGAACAGGAAGAAAGTGCCTGTTTCACAAGCTTGAGAGAGGGACCAGGGCAGAAGGCGGGCTGTTTTGTGCTGCAGAGAGGGTCAGACGTGCTGTTTGGGGTCTCTTGAAATCAGAGGCTGCAGCAGTGGAAGGAACAGGACCCCCTTGGGATGTGAATGCTCTGCTCTGTCCTCCCTCCATCTAGGTTCAGGTTGTATATGTGTGTAAATAAAAAACCATATATCATAAAGACACTACAAACTCCACTATGACTCATTGACCAAAAGGAAACACAAACTCTGGTAAGTGCTCCTGGTACATCATGGAATCTCACACCGTTCATGGAGATTGAGGTGGTGTGTAACAATATAAGCAATGAAGGGGTACCGGACAATGGGGAAAGATTTCCACATTTTGGCTTCTCTAGCCTGTCCATTGCACTCTCTTGATTTCTCCACCACAGCTAACTCCCAGATTCTACTCCACCAACCCCTTAGAATAAAATACTTGTGGTTACTCCAAATTAATGGAAGATTCATAGCTATCAGCGGAGAGTAGCCTGAAGGCAGTGATGCTTTTGGATACTAATTGCTGGAAACTGCTTTTGTGCTTGGGTCCTACTTGCAGGTTTCCCATAAGTATCTAGTTGACCCCTGTGAGGACAGGACACTGACTAGATGGCTCCCTGGCCTGATCCTGCAGGCTCTTACATTCTTCTAGGATTGCAGCTTCTTGAACTGAATACACTGCAGGAGATGAACAGCCCACCTCCAAAGATTTGCAAAGGCACCTATCTCCTTGTGGGTGTATCCCAGATGCAGGCTGCCTCTGTGGAAACAGAACAAGGAAGAAGGGGAGGAAACTTCATTTAAATTGTTGTTCGGCAAGTACATAGAGAAAGAGCAGGTGGCCACACAATACAAAGCAGTTCTGCATTCAACGGTGCATTCAGTTTACGCAGTTTGCTGGAGGTGTGAATAGGCTTCACGCCACTTTTACATGGAGCGGGATTTGTGTGAAAGAGCCCCCAGATGGAAAAATGGGAAGTTACCACATCAAGAGAAAACCCTTGAACGCCAGCTGTAATCACAGCGTTCCCTTAATTCAATTGCAAAAGTCGCCTTTACCGCTTCCTTTAATCTTCATGAGTGAGCACATTAATCTTTCCCTTTATACCTTTTGCAGTTACTGTGTGTGTAATCTTACCCCCACCTTTGTGCATTCGAGATCACTGTCAGGTTTTTGTCCCTCTCTCTCTCTCTCTCTCTCTCTCTCTCTCTCTCTCTCTCTCGATAGATACTGGAAGATGAGGCACCCAGTTACTCCAGTTACTCATGCACAGTGCTGGGTTCTAAATTAACTGCAACTGCACAGGGGGAAATACTTTCATGTCACTACAGACAGCTTGATGAAAGCCTCCTGTCTGCATGCAGCCAAAGAAAGCAAACAGAGTGAGAGGATGCACAGGGAGAGAAATAGAAAATTGCTAGGAGTATACTAATGTCATGTAAATCCACAATGCAAACACATTTCAAATACTGTATGTTTTCCTATATGCGCCCTTCATCTGGAAGGGCAAATTATACATAAGATATTGAAACGGAATGAAACAAGAAAAAAGAATATATGACGGGAGGTTTGAAAAGCTAAGGTTGTTTTTAGAACGGAAACAGACAACAGGGAAGTTGCCATGTGATAAGGTAGACAACAGTGGAAAGGTAAATTGTCATGTACTAATGACTATGATCCAGTCCAAGATAAGCATTTTTTCCCAAAGTTCTATTTATTTCAGTGAGGGAATTTTAGCACATTGCTCTACCTCTGAAATAATTGGAAGGTAAAATTGCTTAACGGGTTAGATTGTGGTCATACAAATGCAATGGGTGATGCATATGTTCATCAGCAAACTGTTGTTGTTGTTGTTGTTGTTATTGTTGTTTTATTGGATTTCTTGCCTGCCCTTCATAAGCTCCGAAGTCAGGTGGCAACAATATAAAAATGCAATATTAAAATCAGTTAAAATAATTCACAATTGGAAGGATAGGGTGAGTCCTAATATATATCTCTCTCTTCAGGTATCAAATGAGTGTTTCTTCAGCACAAAGCAGAAGCTATACAATGCATAAACTGTTGTTGTTTAGTTGTTTAGTCATGTCCGACTCTTCATGACCCCATGGACCAGAGCACGCCAGGCACTTCTGTCTTCCACTGCCTCCCGCAGTTTAGTCAAACTCATGCTGGTAGCTTTGAGAACACTGTCCAACCATCTCATTCTCTGTTGTCCCCTTCTCCTTGTGCCCTCCATCTTTCCCAACATCAGGGTCTTTTTCAGGGAGTCTTCTCTTCACATGAGGTGGCCCAAGTATTGGAGCCTCGGCTTCAGGATCTGTCCTTCCAGTGAGCACTCAGGGCTGATTTCCTTGAGGAATGGATTGGTTTGATCTTCTTGCAGTCCATGGGACTCTCAAGAGTCTTCTCCAGCACCATAATTCAAAAGCATCAATTCTTCAGCGATCAGCCTTCTTTATGGTCCAGCTCTCACTTCCATACATCACTATTGGGAAAAGCATAGCATTAACTGTACAGACCTTTTACAGATAGGTAGCCGTGTTGGTCTGCCATAGTCAAAACAAAAAAAAAATATTCCTTCCAGTAGCACCTTAAAGACCAACTAAGTTAGTTCTTTCGTGTGCATGCACACTTCTTCAGATACACTGAAACAGAAGTTTCCAGACCCTTCTATATAGTGAGAAGGTGGGGAGGGGTATTACTCAGAAGGGTGGTGGGAATGGGTGATTGGCAGATAGCTGTGATGAGCCTGTTGACGACTCTTAACGACTGCAATAGGTCTTACAGGAAAAAGCAAGGGGTGAGAAGGTGAAAAATGGCTTTGTCATGTATAATGAGATAAGAATACAAGGTCTTTGTTCAGACCAGGTCTCTCCATGGTTTTAAGTTTGGTGATAAGTTGCAATTCAGCAGCTTCTCTTTCCAGTCTATTTCTGAAATTCCTTTGTAGTAAAACAGCTACTTTGAGATCTTGTATAGAGATTGAAGTGTTCTCCTACTGGTTTCTCTGTCTTGTGATTCCTGATGTCTGATTTATGTCCGTTTATTCTTTGGCGTAAGGTCTGGCCTGTTTGTCCAATATAGAGAGCTGAAGGACACTGTTGGCATTTGATGGCATACACAATGTTAGACGATGAGCAATTAAATAGTCCCGAGATGGTATGTGTGATGTTGTTGGGGCCAGTAATGGTGTTGTCCGGGTGTATGTGGCAGCAAAGTTGGCATCTGGGTTTATTGCAGGCTCTGGTGCCAGTGTCTGTGTTAGGTCTGGTTGTAGTATTATTGTGGGTTAGGAGTTGTTTAAGATTGGGTGGCTGTCTGTAGGCAATGAAAGGTCTTCCTCCCAGAGCTTGAGAACAGACCTTTATACAGACCTTTGTAAAGTCCTCTTCTGGGCTTCCTCTACCTGTACTTCTGACTGTGGAAGTACATTGCCACTCTTAACAGGTGTGTCCGTTTCTCATTTGGAACTCCAAATAATTTGGTGTGGTGATTTTTGTTTTCTTTTTTTTTTCAATCTTCCTTCACGTTGCTCTGGATAGCAGGCATGGGAGCCATTTCCTTCTATCCTCAGACAACCCAATGAGGTAAGTTGGTCTGGTTATGGTTGGTTTGAAGTCACCCTGTGAGGTTCAAGCCCAAGCTGAAAGCCGGTCCCAGGCTTTAGTGACCCAAATCCAAGACTGTTTGTTCCTTGCTTTCTGCTTCCTTTCAGTGTGCCACAGATTCACTTCAATGCACTCACCTTCAGTGTACCACCCTAGTTAAGTAACACATGGCATGAACTGGAACAGAGCGTGTCTTCTAAGTTTAAATGCTTTCATAAAGCAAGTGGAATTCTGGAATTGCCTATGTGACAAAACAAATCTATCATTTGCAGTCCCATCCAGCGTCACTTCACATTGACTTTTCCAGCTTCTTAATAGGGCCTCTGGGCACAATCAGGGCTTATTTTGCCCAATAAAATTGTATTTGCTGCCATTTGCTGTGTGCAGTCTCCACACCTTCCCTCTTGAGTAGCCCTTCTGCTGGAGGAATCAAGGCACAAAAGCTGGAAATGGAAGAAGGGTGTTAACACAATGTTGGCATCCAGTCCTATTGTGTCTGCTGTGAGGAATGTGGCTGCAAGAGTGCATAGAATATGGGGTGCTGTTTGTGATGTATTTTGTGATGAGTGACAAAACTCCCTACCACCACCAAAAACAAAACAAAAAACCTATATATTTTTGCTATAGTTTCTTAAAACATAACAAAGCCCCACTATTCTTCTATGCAGGAATTAACATCTGAAAAGCTAAAGACAGCTTATGGGAAAACAAGGCCATTGCTTTCAGCAGGGGAAGGGAACCTGTGATCTTCCAGATATTGTTATACAGTGGTACCTCTGGTTACATACGCTTCAGGTTACACACTCTGCTAACCCAGAAATAGTGCTTCAGGTTAAGAACTTTGCTTCAGGATGAGAACAGAAATTGTGCTCCGGTGGCAGCAGGAGGCCCCATTAGCTAAAGTGGTGCTTCAGGTTAAGAACAGTTTCAGGTTGAGAACGGACCTCCGGAACGAATTAAGTACTTAACTCGAGGTACCACTGTACTCCAACTCCCATAAGCCCCAGCTAGCATAGCCAATGGTCAAGGTTGGCGGAAGCTGTAATCCAGCAACTTCAGGAAGGTGATATATTTCCCAACCTTCCCAACCTACAGCGATGTTCACGCTATTTGTTTTATCTGTATTGGTGAAAAATAATTATTTTGGGGTTGTGCGCCTCCCTCCTGCTGCAAGACTTATGTGGGGCAACATCTAGACAGATTTTTGTTTTTGTTTTTAATAAGGCTATATGGAAACACATTTATTCTCCTCTCGCTTCCTCCAACCATTTTGGTCCTTGACGTTCATCTATTATTATACATATAACAATTACATTGCATGGCTGTCAATTAAAAACCATGCTACAATGGTCAAAACATATTTGTTGTGACCTGTTTTGAAAAACTGTGCACCCTCAGGTAAAAAGTAAGTACATTCATAGTCCATTGAGCTTCATAGGAATGGGAATGCAAATCTCCAGCTGATATAAAAAGGACATAAACAGTGCTTGACCTTTGCCAGCTCATGCCTACTGTATGGAATTGGGTGCTTTTAATGTATAGCCTTGGTTTTGAGTTTTGGCATGTGTGTATGTTTTAAAAGAAAAGAAAGGAATGCTGTCAAGAGCTTATTTTAATTTTATCACCAATCTGCTCCCAGGGACAGAATACCTGATTGGGGATTAATTTGGCTTCATCTAATACCTGATTAGGTATTATGGTGGCTTCATAAAAGTTTTTTAGTGCTGCATGATGAACGTAAAGCTGACACTTAATACAATGCTCCTTTTCAGTGAAGGCTATGATATACCTCTTTGTGTGGAAGATCTCTCTCTCTCTCTCTGAGCCCGTGTATGTGTGTTGTGTGTAGAATCAGGATGTAATGAAGGAATTGTATGCCGTTTACCAGCAGTCGCATAGTCAGTGCTGAAAAGTTGCCCTGCAAATTAACTCTCCAGCCAAAGGTAAACTGATTGCCTTCCTAGAGTCTTTCCTTCCACACAAACATCTGGTTCTACTTAAGTGCGTCCACATTTGCAACTTACAGTTAACATTTTTTTGGCACCGGGAGCAGCGTCTTGCAATTATGCTAAGTCTAGAAAGGAGATTTGCTTTTACAGCAGAATTCATAAAATTAAAAAAAAAGAAAAAAGTTTTAGCCCAATTTATTAGCTGCAACAAGCCTTCCAGAATGCAGACGTCTGGTCTGGTGGAACTCAACAGATTTCTGTTCATGGCTCTCCACACACTTATGTGCATGAAAATATAACCACTTTGTGAAGGGGAACGTATGCATTAAAATGCAAAATAATTTAAAATCCAGAGGCTATTCATCACCTACGGCAAATGATTACAAAATATAAAAAGGTAAGGCTGATAACGATGCTCTTCATTGTTGTTTCAGAATTCAGGTGTATCTTTTATTAGCACAGGCTAGTCTTTCACTTTAGGAACATAGTCAGGGTTTTCATAACCTTATTTTACAAAGAATAGATGAAGCTATTTGGCTATTGCTAGGCTTTTCCACTGAGGAACAGGCAGGAAGCTGCTTTGCTTAATAACATGGGGCAGGGTGAATCCCTGCACATGCAAACTAGCAGACCAAGATGAAGGCTAGTTTATAATAAACAAAGCCTCCATTTCCCTCCCAGCCCCTTGTTTTCAGGTCACTCATGTGTTGTTCTGTATCTTGAAAATATTAAGCAGTGTGCAGGTATCCCATATGCAGGTACATCTTTCCCCACCCATTTGCATACCCTCCAACATTTCTCCAATGAAAATAGGGGCGTCCCCTTCCATAATGATAATTTTACTATTTATACCCCACACATCTTAATGGGTTGCCCCAGCCACTCTGGGCAGCTTCCAACATATATAAAAACATAATCAAACATTAAACATAAAAAAACCCTTCCTTATACAGGATTGCCTTCAGACGACTCGGGAGGTCAGATAACTCCATACCCTCCAACATTTATCGAGTGAAAATAGGGACATCCTAAGGAAAAGGGGGACATTCTGGGATCAAATCAGAAACTGGGATGGCTTCCCTAAATCAGGGATGTCCCTGGAAAAATAGGGACACTTGGAGGATCCGCATTTGCCGTGCAGGGTGTCTGGAACATGGAATGAAGCATCTGTAGTCTACAGTGGTACAGTCAAGCAACTGTGTTGCCCTCTGTGAATCAGCTCTCAGTTGTGACATCATGCCTTTCCTGGGTGCTCCAGCCAACAAGATGGAAAATGGGCAGAGTAAACGTTCAGAGAAGACTGTTTCTGGCAGAAACGGCAGCTTACCAGCTCTCTGAAAGGCATGCTCTTGGTGAGTGTTAGCATGAAACCTCATGGGAAAGAAAAAGAAGCCATGATCCAAAACACAGCCGCACTCAAGAATAGGTGCTTCTTCTTGATTCTGTAGAATTGTACACCCGTCTCTCCTTCATTCCATTATTTAACCATGAAACCCTGGAGAACTGCTGCCAATTGGTACTGAGCCAAGTGGACTGACTGAGGCCATCCCCAGACTGCCAGTAGTTTGAAGGAGGGAGTCAAGCACAGACCAGAGCTTTAGATTTCTTAAGTTGAAGTGTATTGAAGGATGCTGTCACCCTAATGGATGAAATCCCAGGATGTTGTTAACCCCACTGCTTAGAGAGTTTGGTGATTTTGTTGGAAGCTGCCCAGAGTAGCCGGGGTAACCCAGTTAGATGGGCAGGGTATAAGAAATTTACTATTGTTATTGTTGTTGCTTAAACCATGTACAATAAATAAACAAATACACGTTTCGAAAAAGAATAAACATACACAACAATGTGCCTTTGTGTGGTTTGTGTAGTGCATTTGTAGCCTGGGTCCCAGAGCAGAACAGTTTATTCACTGTACAGTCAAACCTCGGTTTCCGAACGTATCAGCTGCCAAACATTTCAGAAGCTGAATGCTGAAAACCCGGAAGTGAATGCTTCTGTTTTTGAACGCACCTTGGAAGCTGAACAGCTTCTGAGGCACGTTTCTCAATTTTTCACATTGAACTTTCTGACAGCCCTTTGAACCTCAGTTTTCGAATGATTCAGAAGTCAAACAGACTTCTGGAATGGATTACATTTGAAAACCGAGGTTCTACTGTACTGGAATGCCCCATCATTATCCGCAGCTGATATCAGCTGCCTGTCCATGGTTAAAACCATGCTCAGCATGAAAAAGATTTACATAGTTACAAACCTAACAAAAGTCGCCGGAAGCAATAAATAAAACACATCAGAAAGTACACAACCAAACTGAACGATTTCCACACAAGTCATAAGATCTATAAAAAAAGAAGATACAAAAAATAACGTAGGAATCAGCAACAACCCACCCCAAACAAAAGCCCCATAAAAAATACACCAACCCAAGAGTCCGTTCAGCAGCCTCAGCTTTTGTAGTTGGAGTCAGTCAGGGCCCTGCCTTCCCAGGCCAAGTATAAAAAGTCTTGCAAGGCAGGGAGCAGGTCTCCCAAGACTCACAGCAAATAATTGCTGCAGAGGGGCCAGCTAAGAAATTAGAGTTTGGAACCTCAGTCGCAAGCTGAGCAGGCCTGGACTAGACTGAGGAGCTGAGCCTTGGGAATGCCCAAGTTTACATATTTCTTGACTGCACAAGCAAGCAGAAGGAATTCCCTACAAGAGGCAGCTGCCTACACTGTTCTTCACTCTCTGAAATGGGAAACAGGGTCCTTAGAAGCCTTGCCACATTCCCCCAGGGCATTCCTCCTTTAGATCCTACATGCAGGACTAGGGGTCCTGTTATTACAGTAGTTATGCAGCCCAGATGCTTTTTATAGAGAAGGCACAATAGAGGACTGGGACTTTAGGGGGAGTACTAGTTTTCCTTAACTTGGAGGTAAATAGTTTTTGAAACTGACTCTCCTTAGCAGAGCTAGATTAAGGTGGCTGGGGACTCTGGTGCAATTCCTAAAATAAGTCGTCCCCCCCCCTTTTCCCCAAAAGGAACACATGAAGTAGGGTAACACTAAATAAGGCTTGAGGTAGCTGAAAGGCTAAAATTTATTATGGTGTAAGCATTCATGGGCTGGAGTTTTTAAATTTTTTTAGTAATAGTATTCTGAGCCTGCACAGGTGGAGCTGTGGTTTAAACCACTGAGCCTAGGGCTTGCCAATCGGAACATCGGTGATTCGAATCCCTGTGACGAAGTGAGCTCCCGTTTCTCAGTCCCTGCTCCTGCCCACCTAGCAGTTGGAAAGCACGTCAAAGTGCAAGTAGATAAATAGGTACCTCTCCAGCAGGAAGGTAAACGGCGTTTTCGTGCGCTGCTCTGGTTTCACCAGAAGTGGCTTAGTCATGCTGGCCACACGACCTGAAAAAACTGTCTGCAGTCAAACGTCGGTTCCCTCGGCCAGTAAAGCGAGATGAGCACCGCAACCCCAGAGTTGTTCGCGACTGGACTTAACTGTCAGGGGTTTGCCAGCCACTTTGCCAGCCTTGAAAAATAGAAATGAAAATTCTCTGAGCATGTGCAGTTTCACATTTTAAACTTACATTCACTCAACTCCTTGTTTTTTCTGCAGCTCCAAGGCTTCCACCTCAGGCAAAAGGAACGCAGGCTTTGTTGGAATTGAGTTCAATGGTGTGTATTTGTGTGAGAGTTTTCATTAAAAAAATAAACGAAACTGGAGTATATACTGGTGTTCATTCCACTGTTTAGAAGGGAGAGTGGCATTGGTGTGACCCGCTGCTCAAGACAAGCTCCATTTTTTAAAGTGGCTAACAGATTGATGTTACGAAGAATTAGGGGTTGACTAATAAGATTTGAAGTTTACAGGCCTCTCCTTGCTACTATCAGATGAGGTTTTAAGGCCTGTCTAGACTAAGAAAATCTGCAGGTACATTAATACAATTAAACGAGTGTCCTGTAGTATGTAAAACCAGAGCAGAACACACCTTAACTAGACCCTCATTTCTTCCAGGTTAAGGATCAATAAGATGAAACATCTTGATACTGATAGGGGAACAGTAAAAATTTGAGAATAGGTCAGGATATAAAGCAGAGTTACTGTCTGTCCCCCCAGCAATAGGAAACAAGGCATCATAGAAAACGACAGTCAGCTAAGATTAGGTACGAAACAGCTCAGTATGAATCTTTTGTGGGAGAGTTGCAGTCAGACTTAACAATGCTAGTTAGTACGTGAAGAGGTTAAGGAAGCCAGAGTTCTGAATTACTAGAGTAGACTCTGTGATGTCACATCCCCTCTTCTCCAAGGAGGGAGGAAGTAAGGCTTATTTCCGTTTCCTGTTCCTTCCCTGCCCCCATGCTATTTGAGATGGAGACAAATGCTCCTTAATATAGCTCTCTGCCTTAGATATGTATCTGAGGCCACCTTGCTGTATATTTTGCAAGTGAGGACATTTACTAAGGAAGATGCAAGTCTGAGACCTAGTAACTGTAAGTAAAGCATTTTAAACTTACCTTGCAATCTGTGGTCTGTTTTATTGAAAAAGGGGGAAACAGAGACAGCTGCCTTAAGGAGCAAGAACATATTTAAAAGATTTAAAAACATATTCCTATTCGTCATTAAATCTAAAATGATGGGCTTTAAACTCTGCTACTAGGGCTCCTTATGTGCAAGCCCTATATTTTAAAAACAGGCACAAGGCATTTTTCATTTGTGTTAACTCCCACACGTGGGTCTGTAGAGGATCCATTGTAATCAATATATACTCTTAGTAATACCCATCATATCTTCCTCAGCATGAATTTGAAATGAAATCATACTTGTCAGGGGTTCAGGAGCAGAGGCACAGGAGTGGGCGGAGATGGAGAGCGAGGAGGAGGAATCCGAGGGGGGTGGAGGCAGTGACAGCGGTCAGAGGGATTCCACGAGCCTCTCCAGCGAATCGGAAGATTCACAGAAGGGAGCGCCGATGGCCAGGGCAAGGGGGGTGCCAAGGGGGAAACCCCAGAAGGAAGGGGCCAGCGGGGACTCCCAGAGCAGCAGTTGGAAATCAGGACCAGCTTCCCCACCAGAGCGCAGTGGGGGGGAGGAGTCCCAGGAATCGGGACCAGTGTTCTCACTACCAGCGAGAGGAGATGAGTCAGGATTGACCACGCCTCCATCGGAGAGCGGGGAAACGGTCAGGAGGAAGGTTACCGGCTGGGCGCGCGCGCCAAGTTCAAATGTACAGGCGAGCGGCACAGCAGGTAGCCCGGATAGGGAGCCAGGTCCTAAAGCCCGCCGGAAGGAGGGGCAAGACTCAGGGGGGTCAGCGTCAGAAGAGTCCAGAAAGGAGGAAACCCCAGGGGGCAGGAGGACCCAGAGGAGGAAAGAACAACGGAAGAGGTGGAGTAGGGCTAGGATCTTAAACTGGTGCGGAAGGGATGATGAGTCAGACGGGACTTCGCCGATCTAAGGTTAAGACGTAGGGCTGCACGCTCTGGCGTTGGAATGGAAACCAAACTTAATAAAGACCTTTGTACATTACATCAACCTGGCGTTGGTCCTCTGTGAGCTGGGACCTAGAGGCAGCCCTGACAATACTCAAGAAGAAGAAGAGGAGGAGGAGTTTGGATTAGATATCCCGCTTCATCACTACCCTAGGGAGTCTCAAAGCGGCTAACCTTCTCCTTTCCCTTCCTCCCCCACAACAAACACTCTGTGAGGTGAGTGAGGCTGAGAGACTTCAGAGATGTGTGACTAGCCCAAGGTCACCCAGCAGCTGCATGTGGAGGAGCGGGGAAGCGAACCCGGTTCACCAGATTATGAGACTACCGCTCTTAACCACTACACCACACTGACTCAAGGTTTTCATCCTGCTCCTAACTTGCCCCTCTTTGTATCAGCAAGCACGACCTCCCTTCTTCTTCTCCATTGATAAAATGCTGTTTGATTGAAGGCCATTGAGGTCCAATTTTGACATATTATTCTGAAAGCCTCCCTTCTTGGATGAACACAGAGCAGCTTGCTTAAGTAGCTTTCTTCCAGAGCAGCAAACCATAAACAATCTGGAACAGTTCGACATTTAGATCAGGAGAGGTTGTGAGCACAACTGAATCTTGTGATCTTTGGAAGTGTATTAAGACTAGCGACCGAGTAGAATTCAGACGGCCGCTTCCTTTCTAGCTCAGAGTATTGCCACACATATTCTGTGTAGATTACATGAGTCCCCTGTAGGTGGGGAGAGGAACTGCATGATCCCTGCCCCATGGATGTGAGGCAGGAGGTGCTTTTACTGTATTGTTTTCAACACCCACTAAAAACTTCATTTCTTTAAGCAAGCTTACCTAAATATGTGCATCTGACATGTATTTTAAGACGTAATTTTATTTTATATTGCACAAACTGCTGATTTTATTCATATGAGGGGATAGGTTGATGAGTGTGCTGTCCGCTTAAGGTTCCAACAAGACCCTCAAAATGCTTGCTCATGCCTTTTGAGTAGATTTATAGTTACTGGCCTTTGATAGTACGGGGAATCTGTGGTCAGAGCTGTTGTTCAAATGCACAACCTGAGTCACAGTGCAGTCAGTGCTTGAGCCACAAGAGAGTTCTCTACAGCTTAGAGATTTCTTGGTAGCAGGCCCACATTTTTCAAATTCATTCCCCTCAGAAGTGCAATTAAGCTTCCTCTTGGTTATCTCCGAAAAGTGTTGCCAAACACACACCTCTTCCCTCAGATTAGATTGTGAGCTGTTAATAGTCCAACTCCGCCCTGTATGGTTTCTAACTTTTTTTTCCTCCTTGAAGGGCTCCTGTGCCCCATGACGGGTAAAAATTCAACAGGTGAAGCTTTTGCTTAACCATTGTGCTCTCATGCTGCGGGTAAGCTGACCTATTGAACTTCTGCTTTTACGCAGCACTGGAGACTTATCACTTAGAGAAAGAGAAAGAAAGAAAGAAAGAAAGAAAGAAAGAGAGAGAGAGAGAGAGAGAGAGAGAGAGAGAGAGAGAGAGAGAGATATACCGGTAGACAATGCTAAGCTGAAGGCAGCAGGGGTCTAGTGGTTAACCTCTCAAGCTGTCTCATTTGGTCCTTGTAATGTTGGCAGCTAGCAACAGCATTAAGAAAGCAACTGCAAACTTTAAAATGTTACTATTTATTTACCACATCTGCATTTATTAAAAAGAAGAAAGAACTTGAAAGCAGATCATTTTCCCCTCCGAAAGGAGGGAATGAGTTGCTTACTTTCCACAAGAAGTCAAATTTCAGTCTCTGATCATTTATATCTGTTAGCTCATTTCAATGCATTCCAGTTTAGAATTATCCATTCCCTAGCGCTGAGCTGAGCTGAGGGAAGCATGAGGAAATTAGCTGAGTGCAAGAAGAAAGGCTGTTTTTCTTTTTTTGGCAAATGCAAATGTTTCCAAAGAGGTTTCTGTGTTTGTAGAGACCTTGACCCTTTCAGAGACACTCGAACTCAGGGCGCAAGGGAGAAATGTGCTGGGAGGAAGGCACACTTAGCAAATCCACACCGTGATCAACTTCTGCCGGGAAACCAATGTTCCCACTGTAGAAGGATGTGTGGATCCAGAATTGGCTTCCACTGTCACTTACGGACTCATTGTTAAAACTGTGTTTATGGAAGACAATCTTGCTCGGCTACGAGTGATCGCCAAAGAAGAAGAAGAAGACACAGTTCCACCAGGTATGCCTCCCCCCCCCATCACAATATTGCAATAAGCATCAGAGCCACACATCACAGAACAACAGTTAACAACACTTCACTGTTGATGAGTCATGTCTACCACACCCACGTGCCCTCCTTTACAAATGGCAGCCCTCTATCTGGAGGGCTGCCAGAAGATATTTCTCTATTTGAAGGAGTCCTCTGTTTGAAGAACTGTCCAGTCCAAGTCCAGATCACAAGGGGCCTTGAAGTTGCCCATCAACAACTGACAGCTCCTGGATGGTATCGAGCAGGCTGACAGGTCACCAGACCACTGTCTTCCCTGCTATGCTGAGGTGAATTGTATTTCTGCATAATTAATCTTTATAAATTTGCATGACCATATATATGTAAATGAACATACACAAATATTGTCCTCCTTTTTGACAATGTGTAAGTGGCCACATGAACTATGGGTGAAGGTATGCGTTCATTGCAATCTGAAGGAGCATATTCACCCATACAAATCTTCCCAGTCTCTGAGATTTTGGGGGGAGGTCATTCTTTCAGTCCCACCACACTCACAGGCATGCAGAAAAGGGACTCCTTGGTGGCTGCTCCCAGATTTTGGAACTCCCTTCCTAGGGAAGCTAGACTGGCTTAACTAGGGTTACCAGATGTCCCAGGTTCCTGGGGATAGTCCCTGGATTTGCATATATGTCCCCGGACAAATTCCGTCCCCGGAATGTCCCCAGATTTGCAAATCTGTCCCCGGGAAACGTGGCAGTGGCAACCTCAGCAGCCCAGAGCCAGCCTGGTAGCGCAGTTGGCTCTGGCTGGATTCAGTAGTTGCTCGCTGCCGTGGCGCCCACCATTTTTCCTCGCCAGAAGTCCCCAAATGATGTGTCTTGTGCTCATATGATGTGTCTTGTGTGATCTCCTGCCCCCTTCCCCCGTTGTTTTGACTCATCTGGGAAGGCTTGGGAGTCGCGGGCAGGCAGCCGTTGCCCAGTTTTTTTAAAAACTGTGCATTTATGTTTCACAGGGTGCGAAAGAAGGGCTTTGCACCTTTATACAATATGCATGTATACTTGGGCCCAGGGTCTTTAGCCTCACCATCACCACTACTGACTCCCTGTTGCTACTCAGCTTCCAAAAAAAAAAAAAAAAAAAAGTGTCCCCGGATTCATTGAAAAAAATCTGGTAACCATAGGCTTAACTACATAGTCTCTAAGCAGTGTATAAGCTACTATTGTAGTTAAGTCGTATATAAATTAATATGTGGTATATAAAGGACCCCTGACCATTAGGTCCAGTTGTGGCCAACTCTGGGGTTGTGGCGCTCATCTCGCTTTATTGGCCGAGGGAGCTGGCGTACAGCTTCCAGGTCATGTGGCCAGCATGACTAAATCGCTTCTGGCAAACCAGAGCAGTACATGGAAACGCCGTTTACCTTCCCGCTGAAGCGGTACCTATTTATCTACTTGCACTTTGACGTGCTTTCGAACTGCTAGGTTAGCAGGAGCTGGGACTAAGCAACGGGAGCTCACCCCGTCACGGGGATTCGAACCGCCGACCTTCTGATCGGCAAGTCCTAGGCTCTGTGGTTTAACCCACAGTGCCACCCGAGTCCCTATGTGGTATATAAATTGTTTAAATACCTAATACACAGTATGGGGGGGGGGGAGAGAAATCAGTCTGAACTATAAAACTAGACTTATTAAAATGCCTCCTAGAATAATAACATTAAAAGTCTTTAGGAGGTGATGGAAATTCAACAGGGAGCGGGGGCCTGTCTGACCTTAACTGGAAGCGAATGCCAAAAAAATGGAACCCCTCTTCTCAGTATGAAGTGGCCAACTTTCAGCCCACCTCGGCAATACCAGGATGGCCTGTCTGCGTGGTGCTTTGTGTTGCTAAATGGGTTTCAGCATTATACATTATACATTATTTGTGAAATGCATGGAGGGGAAAGAAAATGGTTGGAAGTGTACTTATGCAAATAGCGTGCCCTAATTATGAAAGCTAACACAGCCGCTGTTCAAGCATTGCTTTTCAAAGTGTGCAGTCCTACCAATCAGAAAACATTATCATGCTGATACAAGTTGCTTTGCTTCTAATTAGCCAGATGTGGTGTGTGTGTGTGTGTGTGTGTGTGTGTGTGTGTGTGTGTCAATTTTCACTAACCTAAATACAGCATGTTTAGTTTTCTGATTATCTCCATAAAGAGCAAAAGCAAAAATAACTCTAGGAGACTGACAGGTCCTCTGATCCTTGCCCCCAAGTGCTTTTTCTTCCCAGCCTCCTTCAGAAACGCAGCCAAGGATAATTTGTTGCTGGGAATGGGTTATTATGGTGATGATGGGGGTGGATGTTATTTACTATTTCTGTGCATGCCACCTTTCCTTGCATCTACCTGATTGCAGGATGGACTGTGCATAAGGGAAGGCAATTTGAGGTGCAATTCTTTCCATCTGAAGCCCCCATCTGAATTGCAACTTTGGGCCGGAATGTGTTGAGTTGTGCTTCTCGAGTCTGGTTTAAAAAAGCAAACTTTCTGCACTCACTGGATAGGTCAGTCGGTAGAGCATGAAACTCGTATTCTCAAGGTTTGAGTCCCACATTGGGCAAAAGATTCCTTGTGAGGCCTTCCAGCTATATAATGAAGAAAGCTACTCATCCCAGAACCATTGGGGCTGACCGCTGCTGTTTGCTAATGAAGGCAGCACACTTTGCACATGTCCAGAAGCCCCACAGTCTTTTTCACATTCTGGCATGCATTTACATTGCATTTTTAACCTTCCAGTAAGGAAAGCCATACTGAATCAGAGTTACTTGCAAGGGTTCCTCTACTTTGAAAGTTGATTCACATTAGGGACACGGGTGGCGCTGTGGGATAAACCACAGAGCCTAGGACTTGCCGATCAGAAGGTCGGCGGTTCAAATCCCCACAACGGGGTGAGCTCCTGTTGCTCGGGCCCTGCTCCTGCCAACCTAGCAGTTCGGAAGCACATCAGAGTGCAAGTAGATAAATAGGTACCGCTCCGGCGGGAAGGTAAACAGTGTTTCCATGCGCTGCTCTGGTTCACCAGAAACGGCTTAGTCATGCTGGCCACATGACCTGGAAGCTGTATGCCGGCTCCCTTGGCCAATAAAGCGAGATGAGCGCCGCAACCCCAGAGTCAGTCATGACTGGACCTAATGGTCAGGGGTCCCTTTACACCTACATTGCTAGGCAATTAAGGGCATACCCTCCGAGTGTCCCTATTTTCTAGGGACATCCCTGATTTAGAGAAGCCGTCCTGGTTTCTGAATTGATTCCAGAATGTCCCACTTTGGAGAAATGCTGGAGGGTATGGAGTCATCTGACTGCTGAGCTGTCTGAAGGCAATCCCTGTATAGGGAAGGTGTTTTTTTTAATGTTTAATGTTTGATTGTGGTTTTTTATATATATTGGAAGCTGCCCAGAGTGGCTGGGGCAACCCAGTAGGATGTGTCGGGTATAAATAGTAAAATTATCATTATGGAAGGGGACGTCCCTATTTTCATCAGAGAAATGTTGGAGAGTATGTAAGGGTGCCTCCTCTCTCTCTCTCTCTCTCTCTCTCTCTCTCACACACACACACACACACACACACACACACACACACACACCACACAGAGCTATCATTATTTTTTGCTAATGCTATACAAGTGCTAACCTGATTCACTGCTAATTGCCAGTCTGGCCTCTGTACACAATAGATTGCTTTCTTTAGGAGGGTTAGCTAAGCAGTGGGGAAACTCCTCTCCTGCAAAAGAAACCCCCCATCCCTTTCCTATTTTTTAAAAAAGAAAATCACCCCCTACCTCCTCTGCAGCTGCTCCTGGTAAGGGGAAGTCATTCTCTCCTTAACTAGAGTTCCTGCCAGCTGCTGCTATAGGCTGAGGGGGCTTTTCTGCAACCCTTTCCAAGTTAGATCTCCCCTGCTAATGCTACCGTTTTCATAGAAGTCGAAAAGAGAAACTTTTGAAAGTGTTTGTCAATTTCACCTCATTTTTACAAAAATGAAAAAGAAAGAAACCGTAGGAGATCTTGATTTAGAGGTGAAATTGGGGGAAGTGTTGGTAATTCCATTTCCCCCCTCAAAAGCATCCTAAGTGCCTCAGCTTTATAACTGCATACACTTTAATATATAATAAAGTATTGGCAGTCCCCTCGTAGTTTCCAGGCCAAAAAATAAAATAAAAAATAGTAGTGTAATTGACAATCAGGTTGTCAATTTCAACTTCTTCTTTCTAAAAACTTTACTGAAAGGGTAGTGGATTTGTTAAGAGGAAAAAGTCAAGGGGGAGGATAACAAATAGTGAAAGAATGAGGAAATAAAGGAAAAAGGTGAGGGTTGCACATCATCACCAAGCCTGTCAAAACTCACACCTTCTAATGAGGGCAGAACAAAAGGGTGTAAATTCAGTGGTCTACCCTTAATATGTGGCCATCTAAAGTGTGTTCAGGTTTTAAATGCCCTGGTGATCTCTCACTGGCTATGCTTCAGCAAAGTCCAAGGTAGGGGTCAGCAAACTTTTTCAACAGGGGGCTGGTCCACAGTTCCTCAGACCTTGTGGGGGGCCAGACTATATTTTTTGGGGGAAAATGAACAAATCCCTATGCCCCACAAATAACCCAGAGATGCATTTTGAATAAAATCACACATTCTGCTCATGTAAAAACACCAGGCAGGCCCCACAAACAACCCAGAGATGCATTTTAAATATAAGGACAAATTCTACTCAGCTGATTCCTGGAACATCCACGGGCCGGATTTAGAAGGTGATTGGGCCAGATCCGGCCCCCGGGCCACAGTTTGCCTACCCATGGTAAGAGGTAGTGACTGGGATATGATTTGTCTGGAGTATCATATTGAATTGTCAAATGTTGCCTGGCCTTGCCTTAGGGCTCCGACTGAGTTTTCCCCCTCCACCCCAGCGATTTATTTTGGAAATCACTCACTTGGAGGGACCCCACCAGATAATAAATTTATAGCACAACAAATGCATCATGGCCAGTGTGGTTCATTGTGAAGCCTCTTGAACTCTTAAGAGGTGCTTCCTTGTTTTGGAAATACTGTTCCTTCCCCCAACCCCAATACTCAAATCACATATTTGTTTCTCAAAATATGCCATTCTTTCCCAACCAGTGGGATCCTATGCTTATGTGAGATTCCTCTCCCTGCCATGTTGTGATTTAACACCTGCACAGCCAACTGGCTAACTAACTCCCTGCACAGAGGAGTCCATTGCCAATCTCACACTGTAGCCAGTCTTCAGTCTTTGGAATCTCTGGGGAAATTTATAAAAGAGCTGTCAGTGGATGGCTGTTAGCTATAACAGCTAAATTGAACCTCCCTGTACAGCAGCAGCATATTTTTGAATACCAGAGACTGGGAATGGAAGCCCTCCTTGTGAGAACCCAGCAGCTCTAAACAGAACACAGGGCTAGGTAAGTCTAAGTCCAACATGCCATACATTCTGTCATGCAGATGTTGTGGACTACAGTTCCCATAATCCCTCATCACCATGGGGATGATGGAATTTGTAGTCTACAAGATCTGGAGGGCACCACATTCCCTGCTCTAGTTCAATGTGATGTTTCAGCTGAGCTCCTTGAGACCATCTCTGTGCAGTCTGTGGCCAGAATTCAGAATGCATTTCTGTTTGCCCACTGGAAAGAGTTCCCCTCTCCTCCACTTGAGCACTGTTCTGGGGCTTCTCCCAGATTTGTGGGGCATGCAGGGGGTGGAGAAGGGGGAAAGGCCCATTCGCTCCAGCAGAAGTCCTTGTGCTGGCTTCTGTTGGCAGACCTGGCTAGATAACTCTGGGCCCAAGTATTCAATCTGTCCTTCATTTGCCCTTACAGACAACGAAAGATTTCCCCCCATGTGTTTCAATCAGACACTTGAAAAATCCATTATGTACATGATAATCCACTACTGCTTCCCTCTATTCCAAAGTTCCAAAAACAAATCATTGGGCAATGATACGATGTTTCCAATCCCAAGTGAGTGGGGCCAGTTTCATGCTGGGAACTCAAGAATTTGTAATCCCTGTCCCTGTTCCCCATGGGAAAGATACACCATCAAGGTCTGGGGGAGTTCAGACAAGACCTTTCAGTTCAGCCCTAACTTTGAACCCACCATCCTAACCTTAGAAGTACAATATGTGGCAACCTGAGCTCAGAGGCAGAGGTAGTAGAAGACAAGGGACCATAGCTGTCACCTTTTCCATTTTCTTGCGAGGAATCCTATTCGGAATAAGGGAATTTCCCTTTAAAAAAGGGAAAAGTTGACAACTATGCAAGGGACACGACCACCTCAGAACTTTTGAGCTCTCTCTTCCACCTAAGAAGCTCAGGGCACGAAGAATGCTAGCAATTCAGGGGAAAAGGGGGCAGCACAGTGCTTTCCCTGCAACCCTGCTGGATCAGGCCCAAGGCCCATCTTGTCCAGCATCCTGCTCTCACCATCGCCCATGAGCACAACAGCACCCTGGCCACCTGCGATTCCTAGCAACGGGAATCTGGAGGCACACTGCCCATGACAGCAGAGATGGTTCATAGCCATTGCGGCTGGTAGCCATTAATAGCCAGATTTCCTTATCCTTCCTGTTTTCCCCTTGCAGGGAGTTGTATTTCATAGGAGAGCAGTCTGAGATATCACAGAATTGTAGAGTTGGAAGGGATCCTGAGAACCGTCTTGTCCCAACCCCCTGAAATGCAGGAACACACAGCTGTCCCGTATGGGGATCAGACTTCCAACCTTGGTGTTATGAGCTCTAACCAGCTGAGCTACCCATCTCCACCTGCAGCCTAAATACATACAATCCGTTCTACCACATCAGGACTCTATGGAATCTTGCCTTATGCCAGGTCTGAGTATTTGTCCATTTTGGGCCAGTATTGCCTGCTCTGAGTGGGAGCAGCTCTTGGGGGGGGGGGGGGTCTCAGAGAGGTCTTTGCCATCATCTGCTGCTTTTTTTAAAAAAGAAACTTTGAGGACTGAACTCATCAGGACCAGCTGCCTGCAGCTGATTCCGTTAACCACTCTGCCCGGCATGTGTGGATTGAGGCACTGCAGGCAAGGACTTTTGCACACCACGTTGCTCCTTCTCTTTCCACAAGGAAAAGAGACCCTAGAAAGGCCCCCTAAACTTCCCAGTGCCCCGAGGTGGGGGGAGGAGAGTCATATTGGCTGTAAGGAGAGGCAAGTATATACATGCATAATGCATTCCATTTGTAATCCAAGAAGCACACACACACACACACACACACACACACAAATTGCAGTGCACCCACATTCTATAAAAAAGAAAGACAAGGCACTGTGGAAAATAATAATAATAATAATAATTAATTAATGTATTTATTCCATTGTACAGAAATATAATTAATATTTCCATTAGAGAAGAATTAAAGAAAGAAGGGGTATGTGTATGGAAAGTAACTCAGAGGAAAGATCACATATCTGCCCTGGTTGAAACAATTAGTTTTGCTTTGCCTGAGATCTAAAGCATAAAGGACGTGGGATCGCTGTTGACTGGCTGTGTCAATCTATAAAGTTGCTTTGATCCCTTTCAGCGCAGAAAATGACTAACAGAGACTGGAAAAGTGACCTCACAGCACTGCAGAGCGAGCTCTCCCCACACAAGTGAGCACAGTCATAAAGCACTATTGATCTGAAGCAGCCTCATAAAGATCAAGAGATAGCAGGCCATCACATAGAGGCCTGATTCACCAGGCGTTGTCCGTCCACCAGACAAAACCCTACAGAACCATTTTTGACCCTTTTGCCACAGCAAGGCCTAAGGTGACATAAGAATCTCTCTCTCTATCTCTCTCTCTCTGTCTGTCTCTCTGTGTGTCTCTCTCACATACACCTCCAGAATATTGGGCAGATCATGATGGTGCCAATTATTGCAGATCCTCCAAGTGTCCCTGTTTTCCAGGGACATCCTTGATTTAGAGAAAGCGTCCCGGTTTCCAATTGGATCCCAAAATGTCCCGCTTTCCCTTAGGATGTCCCTATTTTCATTGGAGAAATGCTGGACGATATGGAGTTATCCGACCCACCAAGCCATCCTGCATAGGGAAATTGTTGTGGTTTTTTTTAATGTTTAATGTTAGATTGTGGTTTTTTATATATGTTGGAAGCAGCCCAGAGTGGCTGGGGCAACCCAGTAAGACGTGTGGAGTATAAATAGTAAAATTATCATTATGAAATGGGACATCCCTATTTTCATTGGAGAAATGTTGAAGGGTATGGTATTGCTATTTTTATTTTTATTTTAAAGTATATTCATGGCTCTGTTTCCAGGCCAGCATCTGTTTGGGCATTCCAAATGGGCTGGTTGTTTTGAGCATCTGCTATTGAAAAATTCTGTGCAGGGCTGATGTGGTTCACGCCACATCTCATTGTCAGTCATCCCTTGCATTTGGGTTCCTGACGCTCACCAAAAAAGTCTGTCGCACACCATGGAGTGTGGATGGAAGTCTTGCACTTTCCTAATTCCTCGTAATTCTGTTGTCATCATCAGAATTGCTTTTCCTTCTTTCGTGTGTTGTCCTAGTTTGCACATGACAGTAAGCTGCAGTCCCATGACTGCATGAACGTGGCAGCTCTAAAAGGGGAGCTTCCACCTGTTTTTTTAAATCGCCACAAAATGGCAGCGAAGGGCTTGTCCACACCTTCGTTTGAGTGAGTGGGGAAGTGCCCCCCTTTCACAAGTATCTGGAGGACTTGGGGGTTCCTTGGAGGAATGTCATTTTGACATACAAATTATAAGTAAATAATGAACTGGGAATTAAAATCGAAGTTACTTGAAAGTTAACTCTTTCAAAATCAGTAGGTGATGTCCAATGCTAAACCCCACCAAGAATGGACTTCAGTCCATTGATTCATTGGGACTACTCTAAGTATGACCTAGTTGGATGCCACCAAACAGAACTCACTGCAGAGAAAACAAGCTTAGGATGACAACGTTAAAGGGAAATACATTATTACCTCTCTTTTGAAAATCTAAGAGGTGGGACAGATATTGTTTTCTGACATACAAGAGCCCTCATCTGTGCAAGTTAGGTAGGAGTCAGGAGAGGAACAGGGATTTCTGCACTAAGTTAGTGATGCAAGTCTTTGTCACTGCCAGCTGGCTCAGCCAGCAGAAGCAAGCAAAGGGATATCTCCATTCAATCCAAACGCCTTGTGGCCCTTCATGGGGTGTGTAGAGTGCATTCCTAGTCACTGCACCAGATTTAAACCTGCTGTCAGGATGTTGTCAGCGGCTCCTGGCTGGTTGCCCAGGAAATTATAAAGACAAGGAGAAGTTTCTTACCTGAAGGAGCGTCTCCACCTACATTGGTCAGTCCGGACACTGAAGTTGAGTGCCGAGGGCCTTCTGGCGGTTCCCTCACTGCGAGAAGTGAGGTTACAGGGAACCAGGCAGAGGGCTTTCTTGGTAGTGGCGCCTGCCCTGTGGAACGCCCTCCCAGCAGATGTAAAGGAAATAAACAACTATTTTACTTTCAAAAGACATCTGAAGGCATCCCTGTTTAGGGATGTTTTTAATGTTTAATGCTATCTTGTGTTTTTAATATTCGGTTGGGAGCTGCCCAGAGTGGCTGGGGAAACCCAGCCAGATGGATGGGGTATAAATAATAAATTATTATTATTATTACTATTACTTACAGTCCGTTTTTATTTCAATCATTACACAGAGAGGCTATAGAACCTGGCCTTTTAGATAATGGCATTGACCTGAGTGAATCTCCACCCCGCTGTCTCTCCCACTTCCTCATTTGTCATCCTCATCACCTCCTCTATGGGTGTTGCTACGTGCCCTCTGTCTTTGAACTCTTCCCCTCATCTGCCTCTGAGCTGTGACCTCCCTCAAACCCCTGTTGTAAATCTATGCTGTTTTCCTCTTCCTCCTCCCTGGAAGGGTCAGGCTGGGGTGGCGGTCTCCAACAATCCTCCTCTGCCCAGTCCCTGACACCCACCCCAGTTCGCTGGGGGTTCTTCTAGCTCTTCAGAGCAAAATTAGGGGCGATGTGGAGTGAGACTGGGGAAGGAGAAGGAGTAGTAGAAGGAAGGGAAGTTCTGTTGGACTCATAGAAGTCATTCTGCACACACAGTAATTTGGTTGGATACAACTCAGTAATACTCCCAACAATACATACCTGTGACTCCTGCATTGCAGGGCATTGCACTAGATCAGCCTTTCTCAACCCGTGGGTCCCCAGATGTTGTTGAAATACAACTCCCATCACCCCTAGCTAGCAAGGCCAGAGCTCAAGGATGATGGGAGTTGTAGTCCAACAACATCTGGGGAGTCCCAGGTTGAGAACCGCTTCACTAGATGATCCTTGGGGTCCCTTCCACTTCTACAATTCTAGGATTCCACTATTCCCATATTGCTTATGGATGGTTTGGTTTGGTTTTTAAAGAGCAAAGTAAGATAAATTGAACTTGAATGTGCTTGATTATATTCAAATGATTTGCTATTAATTCCAGTTATTGCTTTCTGCAGTTGTTAATGTTCATTTTGGCATTAAATTCCTTTTGCTTCTGTTGTGACTTAGGTTTTATGCTTCAGATGAATCTGCTAGTTTTCATTCTGATGCCCTCAAAGAGATGCATGTCCATATGAAAAGGTGTTTAAGATGTTGGGGAGGGGAAGGCAGTAAAATCAACCAACAGCTTCAGCGTAACAGCCAAAAATTGCAGGTGATTGCAAAAGGTTATTGACTGAGGAAGAGCACTTGCCTTGGTTCAAGCCTGCTCACAATCTGATGTGACTCAGGTCAAGCCAGACGTAGCTGTTTCTGTTTTCGTAAAGTTATTTTGCGTTCAGCCGGCGACTAGATGTGATTAACACTAACCTCTCCTGTTAAAGTTGCCCAATATAACAGCTAATCTGGTTAATGCAGTTGTTTCCAAGTTAACCTGTGCTATGTAAATATGACGGGACGCAGGTGGCGCTGTGGGTTAAAGCCTCAGCGCCTAGGACTTGCCGATCAAAAGGTCGGCGGTTCGAATCCCTGCGGCGGGGTGCGCTCCCGCTGCTCGGTCCCAGCGCCTGCCAACCTAGCAGTTCGAAAGCACCTCCGGGTGCAAGTAGATAAATAGGGACCGCTTACCAGTGGGAAGGTAAACGGCGTTTCCGTGTGCGGCTCTGGCTCGCCAGAGCAGCGATGTCACGCTGGCCACGTGACCCGGAAGTGTCTCCGGACAGCGCTGGCCCCTGGCCTCTTAAGTGAGATGGGCGCACAACCCCAGAGTCTGTCAAGACTGGCCCGTACGGGCAGGGGTACCTTTACCTTTACCTTTATGTAAATATGACACAACAATTGTATTCAGAAGGCTTTTGTAAAACCAGTTTTATCACACAAATACAAATAGCAAAAGGGAAGTGATTGAGCAGGATGGGGAAGCAGAATGTCTACCAGTAAACCATAGAGCAATTTAGTTTTGGATGTGTGAACTCAGGCCAGCCAACAACAAATCTAATTTATTTTTATTTGCTGCATTACCGGAATAACGAGTTGGGGAAAAAGAAAGGAAAATGGAAACAACTTAGGACCCAGGGTATTTGGAGACTGCTTTTCCCACTTGATTTCTACTATTTCAGATCCCATTGTTCAGCATTTTTGTATTAACATTCCGTTTAGAGTTTTATTGAATTTCTGTTGTATTCTTGTTATGATGTGGATATTCTTTGTTGGCGATAATTTCCGTGAAGTGCCTATATTAAGGGAAATCTACGTAAGTTGTGGGAATGCAAATAAATAAATAAAGAAATGACACGAAACGACAAGAGCTGTAGTCCAGCAACATCTGGAGGACCACAGAGTTTTCTCCGCCACTGCACAAAACATGATACCTTTTCATCGTCGCCATCAAATCATGCACTACCATACAGCCCCATTCACATGTTATGTGATTTCACACCTGCATCAGTGTTCTTGGTGGGAGAGGCATATGTAAGGTGAAGGGAAGATGCAGTGTCATAATGGGTGCATGGAAGCTACCTTCTACTGGGTCAAATAATTTGTTCCTCCACTCCATTATCTTCCCGTGTGAGTAGCAAGTGGCTTTCCAGGGTCTTGAGGATTGGAAAGATTGCATGCAAATTTTTAAATAATTAGATAGATAGCATTGCAGACAGGATAGACCTAGAAATTAATAAATGCTGGGATTTTGGTTACTTGTGGTACAAAGGGAGAATGCAAAGTTCAGAGGAATTCCTGGGCTGGCTTATGCAAACCAGCCTGCTTGGCTGGGGGAAGTTAGCATTACAAAAAGGTGTTGATGGGCCATAGAAGGATGCTTTGGCCTTGGGAGTCAGGTGTCATGAAGGTTGCCGAGGTAACTGTGTGTCTGCAGGGACAGGAAAAGAGAGTTTTGATTCAGGGGCTTCTGGACAGAAGGAGAAGGAAGTAAGACAGAGATCCCACTTGGAGAGGGAGATGAATGGTCTCCTGCAATATCGTGAGCCATGCTGCAAGTTCTGGACTCCCTCCATGCAGACTGAAGGTGTCAATAGGTGAATAAACCCAATTTCTTAAAGCACAACAGTCCCCACCATGTCTTCTATTCTCCAAAGGGACACAGACTCACTTTGTGTGCCTGTGACCCAATGCGCTCTTGCAGAGAGAGGGACAGGCACTGGGCTTTTCTAACAATATTACTGACTCCTGTTCCATATCCAGATATGGCAGGGCCCTCCAGAATATTGTTTCCCACCTCTGTATATGGTATGATCACTCTGATTCCTTCTTAGCTCCCAGTTTTGAGACATTCAATCTTCTTCCATGTCTGAGATGGCGTTCAAATTAAAGCGTGTCAATTTGGCATTCATTTAGCCTAAGGAAGATGCATGACAGCCGCAAAGTGCAGAATCCCCACTAAAATATCACGCCTTAAATATTACCTTCCCTGTGCAGGGCTGCATATTAGCTGATATAGGTAATCAATGTGAGGCTGACATATATGCAGCACCAAGGTAGGCTTCTGCTGTGCTAAGCTTGATCTCTGTTTAGGTAAGCAAAAGGAGTTCAGAAAACGGGAGCTTTGCTTTTGATAGGCTTTCCCCTCCCCTATGGAGAAAAAGGTAATGGTTCAGTCCTGTGGAATGGACAGGGCATAGATTTCCATTGCAAACTGTGATTTCAAACCCCCTCCCTTTGTTAGTTCTAAATTTTAGCATGCAGCAGCTTGAGGAAACAAAATTACTTTTTTGTAATCAACTCTCTGCATGAAACATTCATTTACTCATCCCCTGCATGGCTCCAGGACTTACGTTATTCATTAGTTTTTAATAAAGTTTCCATTGGAAAATGTTACATTTGCTGCACATTCCATTGTCTATAACGGCAGTTTCCAATAGTACACTGGAACGCTAGTTCACGCGAACAACGTCATTTGTGAAGCAGAGTTCCTAATCACATGAAGGTCTCTTTAAAGGTGCTGAATGTCACAGTGTCCATCTTTCAGTGGGCCAATGTACACTCTACAGTGGTAGGTGTAGTCGATGCATTTGACCCAGTGTTGTCTACCAACACATCTGCAATCACTTGGGGGCAGAAAATGAAGCCTGTGCATCTAGATTCTCATACCCCACAAGTGTCCTGGAAAAAAATGAGACCTCCTGTTTTTCCCCCATGAGAGCACGGTGGCTATTTTGGCCGCCGTGATCTCATGCAATTTCGTGCCAAGATCTCACACTTTTTCAGGGCCACGATCTCACTCAGCACCCCAAAATGTGAATTTTGGGGGGCCGTTACAGCATAGTCCTGAAAAGTGCATCTTTTCAACTCCATTATCTCCTGTGGTTCATGTGAATTTCATGGGAGCGTAGATGGGAAAAATGAGTTCCAGTATTGACAGTATGGATTCTGAGGTGTGTACAAGAGGATGAGAGAGAAAGGTGGTCACACACGTGTGTGTGTGTGTGAGAGAGAGAGAGAGAGAGACAGAGAGAGAGAGAGCGCATAGTGTTTCTGCATGTACATAAATGTATGTGTGTGAGTGTAGGGCTCCACTCACTTTGGTCCCATCTGTCTTTTGGCCACACTCACCTTCAGCAAGCAGCCCCTGGAGGAGTTTCTATAGGCCAACACAATCCTTCAGCAAAAAGAGAGAGAGAAATAAATTAGCCAGAAGGTTGTACCATCAGTGTCTAGCATCTCCGGCTTAAAGGTGAGTAACTCCTCTGTCAGAAGGTGAGTAACTCCTCTGTCAAGACCCAGAAAAGCTTTCCCACTCCGCAGTGGGAAAGATTACACATACAATAAAAATGGAAGAGCCATTTGAGACAAGTGGCCCTCCGGCTGAAAATCTTTCCCCACCCTTGGAGTCTAGGGTCACAGCCTAAGAGCCCAAGATCATCAGCCCAAGATACTTGAGTGATTGTTTCCCTACTGTGCTTCTTTGCATAGTACTTAAAATACTCTCAGGCACTGTGCAAAGAACAGAAAAGACAGCTCCCTGCCATAAAGGGTTATAGACCAATAGATAGAACCCGAGGAAAGTAGGATGGTGAGGAAAGTTGAAGATGAGTCGCTTCAAGTGACAAAGACAAAATGAAGATAGATAATGACCAGATGAAATGGGCAATGCAGGTGTAGAAGGGGGTGAAGTCAAATGATGGTTTTCGCAGACAGTGCAGCCAGGTGACTACAAATGAGGTTGTATCAATATGATCTCCTCTCTCACCCCCAAAATGGTCTGGAGACAGAGGCAGCATGCTCTTGGCCCAAACCAAGAAGATGGGCCAGGAGGGAACAATTTGTTTCCAAGTACCTGAAACAAATCTGTGCCACACATGACTGCTCTCCTTCTTCATCCTAGGCATTTTGAGAATGCTGTTCCTGATTGAATTCAAGTTCTTACTCAAGCAATTGTGTGCTCAGAGAAAGGCTGTTGTGTTCATTCTGATAGCTGCATGGCGCCTTTGCTTCAGCTCAGCAGCTAGAGACCACGTAGTCCTCATGTGGCAATGTCAGCTTCAGCTTTTGTCTCCCTCCTGTTTGGAACTGAATGTTGGAAATCTGCAAGAGAGGGCCTGCAGAGAAGGCCTGGGATCCCACGATTCTGTCCCAGGCAGGAAAATCCCCGCTGCAGCTGCAGGAGGAGAACAATTTGTCCAATCATCAGCTCAAGCGGGAGGTCACTGCTGATTGGGGCAGCACCTATTATTATGTACTTAAGAAGCTTCTGCAGCAACAAAGAGCCATACAGAGGGAAGAAGGAGATGGCAGAGGCACCTGCTGGCCTCACCTTGGCCTGCTGGAGGCTCATTGGTTTCCTCTCCGTTAAAATCCTTGCAGTGAAAAGGACTCATTTGTGAGGAATGTGAAAACCATGCCCCTTGCTATATACCAAAAGCAAAAAAACAACACTTACCAGCTCAGAGCAGTCATCAAAATACCTATTTTCTGCCAAGAAAATCAGAAAACTGCAAGGGGATATTAGCATAATGCAACAAAGGATGTTACTTCCATAACGATGTGCTGCATGTCTGGAGATAACCTGAAGTCCTAGATGTAAAAACAAAAAAAAAATCCTTCCAGTAGCACCTTAAAAACCAACTAAGTCAGTTCTTGGTATGAGCTTTCGTGTGCATGCACAGTTCTTCAGATACACTGAAACAGAAGTTTCCAGACCCTTCTATATAGTGAGAAGGTGGGGAGGGGTATTACTCAGAAGGGTGGTGGGAATGGGTGATTGGCAGATAGCTGTGATGAGCCTGTTGACGACTCTTAACGACTGCAATAGGTCTTACAGGAAAAAGCAAGGGGTGAGAAGGTGAAAAATGGCTTTGTCATGTATAATGAGATAAGAATCCAAGGTCTTTGTTCAGACCAGGTCTCTCCATGGTTTTAAGTTTGGTGATAAGTTGCAATTCAGCAGCTTCTCTTTCCAGTCTATTTCTGAAATTCCTTTGTAGTAAAACAGCTACTTTGAGATCTTGTATAGAATGTCCTGGGAGATTGAAGTGTTCTCCTTCTGGTTTCTCTGTCTTGTGATTCCTGATGTCCGATTTATGTCCGTTTATTCTTTGGCGTAAGATGTTGTTCCTAGATGTAAGATCAGCAATTATGTCTTCAGCTTTCCACCCCCAGAAACACAACACACAGGGCTTTTCTAACTCTCTCGCAGAAATAAAGATGCATCTGCTGCTGCTTCAACATTCCAGAGAGGCTCAGGATCCACAGAGTCCTTCATTCATAGTGGACTCTTTGGGAAGAAGAATGGCTTCACAGTTTCAACAATGGCTCGGTGAAGTGTTTCTGTTTGTTCTAACAAGCAGTCGAGCCAGCTGGAATCCTTCCAACTGGAATGATGTTTCTGTGACAGATAATAACTGGGCATTCAGTGAGTGGCGTAAGAACATAAGAAGAGCCTGTTGGATCAGGCCAATGGGTCACCTAGTTCAGCATCCTGTTCTCACAATGGCATAACCAGAAGCTCAAAAGTAGGACCAGACCACAACTGCACTCTATCCACTTGTGACTGCCAGCAACTGGTGTTCAGAGTGAGATTATGTGTGAAAAGGATGGAGTGTTAGAATTCCTTCTCCGTGATTGCAGTCATGGGATTTTTGTCTATCACAGGACGGTGTATGTTTTGACCCCACAGAGTGGGAAGTGACGGAGACAGGATGTTTGTGTTACTGTTTTCTGTGAAGTGGGACTATTGTCCTTTGTTCTCTCTCTCTGCTGTCTGATGCTAGAGAGAGAGGGAGCCATGTTGCAGTGCTCTCTGTGTGTTTATATGTAAATAAAGCAGATTAGCCAAAATGTTGAGTTGCTGAGGTATGTTATGCAAGCTGCGAAGACTCTGCAGATCCCTAAGTGTGCCTATGTCTGTTGGCATCGGTCACTGTGATGTTCAGGCAGAAGAAAGCTTTTGAACCTCCCGAATGATCAACCAGGAGGGAGGGAACATGCCAGTCGGGCATGTGTCTCTGCCAGGGTCCTACTCGAGAGTAGAACGAGCTCCTGACATGGAGATGAGATGGTAATTAACCAGAACAAAGGGTCTTGAGGAAACTCTTGAAGATCAAGCTCATGGGTAGAGATACTAATGTTGTTGAACTTCAGCTCCCATCAGCCACCCCTAGCCAGCATGGGCAGTTGGAGTCCAACAACATCTCAAGGGTCATGTGTTCCTCATCTATGAGCTTGTATATCTTCTCAGGTCCAGAAGGCTTTTCCATTAGAGACCTTAACATATTCTGTGTGAATAACTTTGCAAGCACCACACAAGTTAGCATTAACACTTGGAGTAATGCATACTCCTCAGATTGGGGTGGATAGTCCTTAGGGAATTTTTCCACCCAAATATCTGAGGGGATATTTGGAGCCAGCGCAGCCCAGCGTCCACTACACCACACAGATAATCAAATGTGCATCCATTACTTTCCTAATATGCACCCGCCGCATATTGTAAGACAATGCTTCCTTGATCTCATTCACTTTGCAATCAATCAGGAAACTGAAGACTGACTGTTAGCATATGTGCTGAACATAATAATTGTTTCAAGGAGTCCCTTGCTGAAACATGCCATGAACCTTCACTTCAGAAATCAAAAGGCTTTGATCCAGTGATACCCACATTCAGAAAGATGCTTCATGCAACAAGTATTACATGTGCAAAACGTCCTTCCTTAAGAGAGGGCAGAATGGCCAGTTACTCTGCACTGCCAATGTGTGGAAATGGAAATTCCTTTGTGAAGCCATGCACAAAGGAATCCTAGTTAGGTTCTTCCATTGCAGGGGTGCTAACTTGAATAAAATATGGGGAGGTGGCAGGTAATTGATCTGTGTAATTGATCACATGACGCAGTGCACACACACCATTTGAATGGCAATGCCCACCAACTTGGAGGGGGTGGCCCCCTCAAATATTTTATTGGGGGACAAAGCCCCCACAGCCCTAGGAGCTGGTTCCTATGTTCCATTGATTGGAAGACAGAGCAGTGAGTCTGATCTTATTTTACACAGGGAGATCCTGTACAATTTCTTGCCTGGATTGGACTTGCACCTTTTCCTAAATAGGTTTACTTCTTTTTTCTTTTCCTTATTGCCAGATAACACTGTCATTCTGACAGCCTGTGCCATTAACAGCACAATCTTACACTCAGAAATAATTCCTACTGAATTCAATGACTTACTCCTAGGAAAATGTAGTCTCTGTCTCTCTGTCTGGCTGTTGTCTGTCTCTCTCTCACACTCACACACAATTTTTCAAAAGGCAAATAATCTTGTTTCTTGTTCCCCTTTCTCTCCCTTTAAAAAGTAAATAAATACAGGTACATAAAATAAATAAATACAGGTACATAAACAGTGTTGTTCCTCCTCCAGTGTCTTCCAAGACTCGATCTCAGCCTTGAAAATATTAAGCTTGATACACAAACAGTTCCAAAAAGAGATGTGAGAGACTGTAAAACGTTCAAACTGCCAGACATTCTGCTATTAATATGTATATATTTCCAAGCATCAACATGGAATTATAACTTCCACAAAGTTTTATTTTCCACTAGCTCTTTGAGGAATTATTGCAACGAGAGTACCTGACTTTAGAACATGACAATAAACTTCGTGACTCTGTGCACACTATATGTTTCTATCTTTTACAATGTAACTTGGAACTGGAAGCTCCAATTATTCAGAACTGGAAAGGCTATAAACTAATTGATGAAATATTAACTAAAAATATGTGTCCTTATTTCAGGGTCCCTTGTTAGAGAGGGGAACTTTTAAGACTACTATGAAAAGAATCTGGGAAAAAAAACAAAACTTTAATCCTCTTCAAGTCCCATAGTTGGCAGAGTGATCAATAGCAAAGGGCATAGGAGACTGCTTTTTTCACCTTTTAGTTCTGCTAAACCAGTAACATAACTGGAAACGAGCTAAACAGAAAGACTAAAAAAGTCTCCCCCCTTCATTACTGTTTTAACTGGCAATTTTCTCACATGTTCTCTCTCTCTCTCCCTCCCTCTCCCTCTCTGTCTCTCTAATCCTATTTGTCTAATTCCCACAAGCCATTGGAGGGAAAATAGCATAAATTCTGCCAATAACATGCTGAAACTATGCAATTTACCCTGAAGTAAAAGTAGAATCTCTCCCTGTCCACACCCCTTTTTTGACCTCATCACCAAACGGTGGGTTTCAGTGTGAAAACCTTCCTATCACACTGCGGACCCATTTCCCCCTATTCAACACTAGACTGCACACCATAATTAAACCTTGGGGGCTTGGAGATTTTTGGACGAAAGCATAAAGAAATGCAACGTGCAGGCCTCTTACCTCTAACCCACATTTTGCTGTGAGGGTTTTCTTTAGTTATACATGGTTTCACAGGAAAACATGCTTGGGGGTTGGGAAATGACTGGAGGAACTGAATTAGCACCTTCAATGTTGCTTGTAATGGGTCCCGTTTGCCTAATGAGAGGAGCATTATTATATTAAAAAGTGCTGCGGAGTCAGCTTGGGACCACCTTACTAGTTAAGGGAGAAGCTCCTTTCCTAGCAATGTTCAAATTCTGCCGTGATGATGTGGCCTATAATTATAGAAAGAAAAACTGAGAAAAGATTTCAGCCAGATGACTGGTCTTTTGACTCGTGGTCCACACTTTGTCTCTACGTAACTTCAAACCTGACAGAGGAACCAAAACTGTTTTAATCAGAAAACGGTCCAATTTCCAGTTGACCTGGTTTGACCAATGGTGAGGAAGAAAGGCCTCACCAATCCTACATACTGGTTGCTCTAAAATATTAGGCTATTTCAAACTTGACTTGCAAGGCATGCAACTATTCAGTCTGGATTGTATAACTATAACTGTTCAGGGGGGGAACCTAAAATTTTCAAGCTTGGGACACGGGTGGTGCTGTGGGTTAAACCACAGGCCCTAGGGCTTGCTGATCAGAACGCTGGCGGTTCAAATCCCCACAACAGGGTGAGCTCCCGTTGCTCAGTCCCAGCTCCTGCCAACCTAGCAGTTTGAAACACGTCAAAGTGCAAGTAGATGAATAGGTACTGCTCTGGTGGGAAGGTAAATGGTGTGAACTGCTCAGGTTCACCAGAAGCAGTTTAGTCATGCTGGCCACATGACCTGGAAGCTGTATGCCAGCTCCCTTGGCCAATAAAGTGAGATGAGCACTGCAATCCCAGAGTCGTCTGCGACTGGGCCTAACGGTCAGGGGTCCCTTTACTTTTACCCATACTTACTAAATTTGGGGAGAAAGTGGTGGTTCCAAGAACTCACTCTGTGCCCCCTCTCTTTCCCTCCCTCACACCATGGGGGGAGAGAATAATAATTCTAATGCTAACTTACCTTGCTGTAAGGATTACACCTAGAATGATGAAGGATGTGAAGAGCTTTGAATACTTGAAAGCACAATGCAAATGTTAAGTGTCATTATCATCAAACATCAGTCAACCAAGATGCCTTTCAATGGCGGCAGTTCACACTTCCAGTAAAGAGTCAACAACAAGCTACCTACATTATAGATATGAATAAGAGCAATGGCTGAATTCCAACAAGATCTCTATTTTTAGTAAGCCAGCAAACCAATAATCAGTGAATCACACTAAGGATGTAGTTCAGGGTCAGGTTTTTCTTCACAGGTGTACTGTTTATTGGACCAATTTCCCCACCCTGAGGGGTGGTATTTTAAAATACTAGTGTGCATGTATGATGTGAGATGATAGACAGACAGATACTGTATCTATAAAATATGTATGTGGCACATTCACATGTAAAAGAAAAAGAAAACAGTGGAAACTGTAAATCTGGATTAAACTGAGAAAAATATGGATGACATTTTGATGACGACTTTATTACATTTCTTGTCCACCTTTCCTCCTAAGAGCTCAAGTTGGCAGTTCTTGCCCCTCCCCCCTTCAATCCCGACAACAACCTTGTTGTGGGACTAGGAGGGCTAAGAAGCAGTGACTAGCCAAAGGCCACCCAGTGGCTGAATGGGGATTGGAACTCTGGTCTCCTGGGTCCTGGGCCTCACTCTGACAACTACACACTGCGCCACACTGCCCAGTGGAGAAGCATGTGACATAAGCAGCCAGGCCTGGTGGTATTGCAATTAAACTGCTAGTACATTTGCAAATGGGACGCGGGTGGCGCTGTGGGTTAAACCACAAAGCCTAGGACTTGCCGATCAGAAGGTCGGCGGTTCGAATCCCCACAACAGGGTGAGCTCCCATTGCTTGGTCCCTGCTCCTGCCAACCTAGCAGTTCGAAAGCACGTCAAAGTGCAAGTAGATAAATAGGTACCGCTCCGGCAGGAAGGTAAATGGCATTTTGGTGCACTACTCTGGTTCGCCAGAAGCGGCTTAGTCATGCTGGCCACATGACCCGGAAGCTGTACGCCGGCTCCCTCGGCCAATAAATGGAGATGAGTGCTGCAACCCCAGAGTCGGCCACGACTGGACCTAATGGTCAGGGGTCCCTTTACCTTACATTTGCAAAGCTTAGCAGGATCTGGTATAGTTTCAGATTGGATGGGGAACTGTGTGTTGAGATTTCTGCATTGCAGAGGATTGGACTTGATGACCCCCAGGGACACTCATGTTCCCTTCCAGCTCTACAATTCTATGATTTTTTTAGCACTGAGTTCCCAAAAAGGTGCCATGTGGGAACAGCACCTATCCTGCCTGATGAAGAGCCCAGTTTTGTGACAATTAAATTGGTCCCAAAAACATTGTCAGCTGCAGAATTACTCCTGTGTGTTAAGTGTGACTTACATGGAAGTAAGTCAGACTGTAATCAGGGTCAGACTGTCATCCTGCACACACTTGCTTTGGAAATAGATTTCACCGATGATGGGGCTTCCTAGTAAACATGGACAGGGTTAGATATGTGTGTGGTTAGAATGAGCCCAACGGATTGTTTATTTATGTATTTATTACATTATTGGTTTATTTTTTCCCCTGTTAGGCATTTTGTGTTTTTTATATTGTGTTTTTATGAGACCTTCAGGTATAGGGCAGTATATGATGATGATGATGATGATGATGATGATGATAAAAAATCAATCCTACCTTTTCTCCAGTGCACTCAAAGTGGCATACAGAACTCTCTTTCCCCCCTACCTTTGAGGCAGGTTAGGCTGAGAGACTAATAATAATAATAATAATAATAATAATAATAATAATAATTTATTTGTACCCCGCCCATCTGGCTGGGTTTCCCCAGCCACTCTGGGCGGCTTTCAACAAAGACCAAAAATACACTAAAATGTCACATTACACACTTACCTGAACAGGGCTGCCTTAAGATGTCTTCTGAATGTCAGGTAGTTGTTTATCTCTTTGACTTCTGATGGGAGGGCGTTCCACAGGGCGGGCACCACTACCGAGAAGCCCCTCTGCCTGGTTCCCTGTAGCTTTGCTTCTCACAATGAGGGAACCGCCAGAAGGCCCTCGGCGCTGGATCTCAGCGTCCGGGCAGAACGATGGGGATGGAGACACTCCTTCAGGTATACTGGGCCGAGGCCGTTTAGGGCTTTAAAGGTCAACACCAACACTTTGAATTGTGCTCGGAAACGTACTGGGAGCCAATGTAGGTCTTTCAAGACTGGTGTTATGTGGTCTCAGCGGCCACCCCCAGTCACCAGTCTAACTGCCGCATTCTGGATTAGTTGTAGTTTCCAGGTCACCTTCAAAGGTAGCCCCATGTAGAGCGCATTGCAGTAGTCAAAGCGGGAGATATCTAGAGCATGTACCACTCTGGCAAGACAGTCCGCGGGCAGGTAGGGTCTCAGCCTGTGTACCAGGTGGAGCTGGTAGACAGCTGCCCTGGATACAGAATTGACCTGCAGGACAGCTGTGAGTTCAGAATGACTCCCAGGCTGCGCACCTGGTCCTTCAGGGGCTCAGTTACCCCATTCAGGATCAGGGAGTCCTCCACACCAGCCCGCCCCCTGTCCCCCCAAAACAGTACTTTTGTCTTGTCAGGATTCAACCTGTAACTGGCATAGGGTCAGGTTTCAGGGAGAAACAGGCCTGACAGTGGTGAAAAAAGTAAAATACCTAGGGGTGAATATGACTTCGAAGAATGTTAATTTATTTAAAGACAATTATGAAAAGTGTTGGTCTGAAGTGAAAAAAGATCTTGAAATGTGGACAAATCTAAAGCTTTCCTTACTGGGTAGAATTGCAGTTATTAAAATGTAAAATGTATTGCCAAAATTGTTGTTTTTGTTTCAAACCTTACAAATAATTGACAAGATGGACTGTTTCAAGAAGTGGCAAAAAGAAATTTCTAGATTTGTCTGGCAGGGCAAAAACCCCAGAATTAAATATAAAATTCTTACTGATGCAAAGGACAGAGGGGGGTTTGCCCTGCCGGACTTTAAACTATATTATGAGGCGGCAGCTTTTTGCTGGCTAAAGGAATGGCTACTTCTTGAGAATACAGACATTCTTGATTTGGAAGGACATGATAATGTTTTTGGATGGCATGCATACTTGTGGTATGGTAAGGATAAAGCTCATAAGGCGTTCAAAAACCATATTGTCAGGAAAGCATTGTTTAATGTCTGGGTCAGATATAAAGATTTCTTGGAGAATAAAACCCCAAGGTGGCTTTCACCAATGGAAGCTAAGGCCTTGAAAAAACTTAATATGAGATTGAATTGGCCAAAATATTGGGAAATTTTGGAACAGGATGGGGACAAACTGAAATTGCAGAGTTATGAGAAACTTAAAGATAAGGTGCAGGATTGGCTACACTATTTTCAAGTAAGAGAGGCCTATAACTCGGACAGGAAAATTGGCTTCCAGGTGGAAAAATTGAAGTTGGAAACAGAATTGTTAGAACCCAGTGCTAAGATACTGTCGAGAATGTATAACCTGCTGTTGAAATGGAATACTGAGGATGAAACGGTTAAATCTGCTATGATAAAATGGGCACAAGATATTGGTCATAACATTATGTTTGCTGACTGGGAACGGTTGTGGACCACCGGTATGAAATTTATGGCATGTGTCAGGACTGCCGCTAGGTCCCAGCTCACAGAGGACCAACGCCCAGTGGATGTTATTTATAAAAGTCTTTATTAAAGTTTAGTTTCCATTTCCAAGCTCTGGGCGCGCAGACCCACGTCTTGACGCTAGACCGGCTAAGTCCCCTCTGACTCACTGCTCCACCCACACCAGTTTAAGATTCTAGCCCGGCTCCACCTCTTGCGCTGTTCTTTCCTTCGCTGGGTCCTTCTGCCCTCTGGGGTTCCCTCCTTCCTGGACTCCTCTGACGCTGAGCCTCCTGAGTCTTGCCCCTCCCTCCGGCGGGCTTTAGGACCTGGCTCCCTTCCCGGGCTCCCCGCTGTGCCGCGCTCCTGTACATTTGAACTTGGCGCACGCGCCCAGCCGGTGACTTTCCTTCTGACCGTTTCCCCGCTTCCTGATGTGGGCGTTGCCAAACCTGACTCCTCTCCTCCCTCTGGTGGTGAGGACACTGGTCCCGACTCCTGGGACTCCCCCTCCCCACTGCGCTCTGGTGGAGACGCTGGTCCTGATCTCCAACTGCTGCTCAGGGACTCCCCGCTGGCCCCTTCCTCCTGGGGCTTCCCCCCTGGAGCCCCCTTCGCTCTGCCCACCGGCGCTCCCTTCTGTGAGTCCTCCGATTCACTAGAGAGGCTTGTGGAATAACTCTGGCCACTGTCACTGCCTGCGCCCCCCTCGTACTCCTCCTCCTCACTCTCCATTTGCTCCCCCTCCTGTGTCTCTCCTTCTGAACCCCTGACATCCATCCCCCCCTCGAAGCCCCCCCTTCCCCCTCCCCCTCTTCAGGTGCGGGTTCCGGGTGCTCTAGAGTTGTCGGGGTGAGTTCAGGATACAGTTCGTCCCCCGAGGCGTGCAGCCATCGTGAGAAGTCCGGAAAGTCCTCCATGGGCTCGTCGACTGCGATTCCCTCCGCTTCCATCTCCTGGGCGGTGTGTTCGAAATCTGAGGCCGCCCCCAAATCACTCACAACCCCTTCTCCCCCTGTCGCCTGAGGTGCCGCCACTTCGCAGGGTCCCTCCGGCACGTCTCTGCGCCATCCCACTTCGGGTTGATCCTCCCACCAATAAGATCCCCCCGTGCCAAACCCTGAGAGCGAGCCCTCTGGGGAGCTGCCTCCCTGAGCCGAGTCCTCCGCTGACGAGAAACCCCGGAAAGTGCTGGCCGAGAGTGTGGGTGTGAACAGACAATCATCGAAAAAGCCCGCTGGCATAGGCTTGTGCGGGAAAAGTGTATGGAATTCTTCCTTGAGCAACTGCTCCTCCAATGCGTAATCCGGCACCCACCTGTTGGCGCTGGCCGGGGTGTCCTCTGTGGCGAGAAGATATTCAATCCCGTCCTCCCCCCACCTTGAGTCTAAAATCTCAGTGGCTTCGTTGAGTGGCCCCCTTCTCGGCGACCCCCCCTTTTTGGGCGCTTCCCTGAGCGGGTCTGGCGCTGTCCCTGGTGCCTGAAACCTGTGGGGCTCTTTGTAGGGCGTGAGCACTGATCTATGAAAGACCGGGTGCATTCTGGACCCCTCCGGGAGTGTTAAACAGAAGGCCACTGGGTTGATCTGCGCCTCTACTTGGTAAGGCCCTAGCTGCTTGTGCCCGAGCTTCTTCTTGGCCAACGATCTGGCCGGAACTGCCTGGGCTGCTAACCAGACCCAGTCTCCTACCCGGATATCTTCCCCAACCCTCCTGTGTCGGTCTGCCTGCACTTTGTAAGCCTGTTTCGCCATCTCTAACTGCCTCCTGAGCTGCTCGTGGATCTCCTGCAACTCCGCTGCCACGGCCTCTGCTCCCTGCGGCTCCCCCTCCCTCACTTTCTCCAAACCCGGGAAGGTTCTGGGATGCCGCCCATTGTTGGCGAAAAACGGTGTCACCCCCGTGGACACGTGTTTCGTGTTGTTGTAGGCAAACTCGGCTAGCGGTAGGTAGTCCACCCAGGTCGAGGGCTGCTGGTTCGCGTAGCATCTCAGGTACTGCTGCATGATGGCGTTGACTCTCTCCGCCTGTCCGTTAGTCTGCGGGTGTCGCGCCGACGCCAGGCTGACCTTGACGTTCAGGAAACCCATCAGCTTTTGCCAGAAGTTGGATATGAACTGACGCCCCCTGTCGGACAGGATGGACCGTGGTAGGCCGTGCACCTTGAACACGTGGTCTATAAACAGCTTGGCGGTCTGCTCGGCTGTGGCCACCTTCGCGCAAGGAATGAAGTGGGCCATCTTGGTGAACAAGTCTACTACCATGAGTACTGCCGTCTTGCCTCTCGAGCTGGGCAGATCCGTGACAAAGTCCAGGGCCACCCTCTCCCACGGCTCGAACGGTGTCTGTAGCGGTTCCAAGAGGCCCGCCGGCGGCTGGTGTACTGGTTTGGCCCTTTGGCAGGTGTCGCACCTCCTGACGTATTCCGCGACATCCCCCCTCATCTTGGGCCACCAAAAGTCTCTGGCCACTAGGTCCACCGTCTTCTCCTTGCCGAAGTGTCCCGCGCTGGGCGCGTCGTGCAGCTGTTGCAGGACCCTCACGCGGAGGTTGTCTCCCGGCACGTAGAGGGCTCCTTTGCGGATGAGCAGGCCGTCGCGTATTTGGAAGTCGTCGTTCCTCGCCGTTCCGCTACGCACCTCCTCCATCTTGGCTCGCGCGAAGGAGTCCGTCTGCAGCGCGCGACGCACCGCGTCCAGGTCCACCGTGGCTGACGCGCATGCCCACGCCATTGGTGCGAAAATATGCTTGGCCGCCGCCGGCGCCTCTTCTTCGAGATACTGCGGTTTCCTGGACAGCGCGTCCGCCATGATGTTGTTGTTTCCAGGGATGTATTCTATCCTGAAGTCGAAATCTGCAAAGAACTCCGCCCAGCGGATGTGTCTCTGGTTCAGGAACCTCGCCGTGCGCCAGTACTCCAAGTTCTTATGGTCTGTACGGACCTGCACCGTGTGTTTGGCCCCGACGAGGAAATGCCGCCATGCCTTGAAGGCTGCATGTATGGCCAGTAACTCCCTGTCCCAGATGGTGTAGTTCTGCTCCGACTTGCTGAGTTTCCTAGAGTAGAAAGCGCACGGCCTCCAGTCCCCCTGGTGGGTTTGCTGCAACAGGACGGCCCCCACGGCCCTGTCTGACGCGTCCGTCTCCACTCTCATGGGCCTGCTGGGGTTCACGTGTAGCAGGTGTTCCTCGGACGCAAAGAGGTGCTTGAGCTTCTGAAAGGACTGCTCTGCCTGCTCCGTCCAGATGAACTTCTTCTTCTTGGAACTGAGGGTGTCAGTGATGGCCGCTGTCTGCATGGCGAAACCCTTGATGAACTTGCGATAAAAGTTGGCAAAGCCGACAAACCTCTGGACTTCCTTTCGATTGCGTGGGCTCTTCCAGTCCAGCACTGCCCGTACCTTGGTACTGTCCATGGCGAGTCCCTTGTCGGACAGTTTGTAGCCCAGGAAGTCCACCTCCGTCTTGTCGAACTGGCACTTCTCCAGCTTGGCGTAAAGCTGGTGCTCCCACAGCCGCTGCAGGACTTCCCTGACATCTCTCTCGTGAGCCTCCGGCGACTCCGAGAAGATGAGGATGTCGTCCAGGAAGCAGGCGCACTTCTTGTAGAGAAGACCCGCCAAGACATGATGCGTGAATGCTTGAAAACAGTGGGAGTCATTTTGTAATCCAAAAGGCATAACTCTATATTCATAGGTGCCCAGCGGCGTAAACATGGCCGTTTTCCACTCGTCACCTTCCCTCACGCGAATGAGATTGTACGCTCCGCGCAGATCCAACTTGGTAAAGATGCGACCCTTCCTCACCGTCGCCAGCAGGTCATCGATCTTGGGCATAGGGAAGGCTGAGGGCTTAGTTTTCGCATTTAAGACGCGGTAATCAACTACAAGCCTCTTTTGGGGCGTGTCCCGCTTCTTTACAAAGAATACAGGGCTGCCCCCCACCGCCTTGGACTCTCGGATGAATCCCCGCTTCAAGTTGTGATCTATGAACTCCCTGAGCTCCTGCAATTCATCCTCAGACATGGAATACAGCTTCCCCGTCGGGAGCATCGCCCCCGGCAGGAGGTCAATCTTGCAGTCGTAGGGTCTGTGGGGAGGCAGCTTGTCCGCTTCCTTCTCGCAGAAGACCTCCAAAAACTCTTTGTACTTGTTGGGTACCACTTGCAACATGCCTAAGTGCAGCTGTGGTCCGTCTTCGTGCCCCTCATCTTCTTGGTTAACGAGGATGCAGTGTTCTGCGCAGTAGGAGGAGCAGAAGGTCAGTTGACGCTGGTACCATGCCAATGCCGGGCTGTGCCTGTCCAGCCAACTCATGCCCAACACAATGGGCGTGTCTGACAGGCGGGTGACGTTGAAGCTGATGACTTCGCGGTGATTACCAATGCGCATCACCATTGGCGGCGTCTGCTGCAGCACTTGCCCTCCCAGTAGCTCCCTGCCGTCCACCGTGACGACGTTCAGAGGTACCGTCGCTGGCAGAAGGGCTATGCCATGTTGCTGGATGAAGTCCATGCCTATAAAATCTGCATTGCTCCCAGAGTCAATCGTAATGGGGATCTCTACAGTGAGCCCATTGGGAAGTTGAAGGGATGCGGTGAGCTGCACTACTGGTTTGGGTGGGAGGGGGTCTGTGGGCTGTAACCTTACTGGGGATTGCTTCACTGACTTGTCTGGCTGGCCCCCAGTGACTCCATTTCCAGCCAGACAGTGGAGTTTTCCTGCTGTGATTCACTCTGCTGAACTGCTTCTGTTACTGTCGCTGCGGCTGCAGTGTGCTTGTGAAACCGCTGGGGACACTCTTTCGCCATGTGCTGAGCACTGTCGCAGATGTAGCACTTCCTGGTCCCTCTAGGAGGCTTCATTTTGACTGCTCCCGGCGTTAGGGCTCCGGCTGTGGACTGAGCCTTAGCACCACCTATCTCCATCGGCTCCTCTCCTCCTCCCAGCGGAGGCATGGATCAAGCGCGCGCCGCTTCCTTGGGAAAGGGGGGTGGTGCTTTCGTTGGCGTGCGGCCCCAATGCCCCTCCTCTTTGTCCCAAGAGCGTCCTTCCAGCCTAACCCCAATGGTGAGTGCCCTCTCCACAATGTCCTTGGTGGTTTGGGGTCTCTCCCCCCTTGCAATTTCATCTTTCACAGCTCCGTTTAGCCCCTCCCAGAACAGATCTCTGACGGCAGGCGAATCTCTCTCCCACCCCAGTGCGTTCACCAATGCAAGAAAGCGGGAGTGATATTGCCTTACAGTGGCTCTACCTTGTCTTAGTCCGTGAATCTGTTTCCTAGCGATATCCACATCAATCTCAGACAAAAAACACGCATCCATCACTTTAAGGAAGGCACCCGCATCTTGGAGGGCTGGATCCTTATCTCTCCAGAGATTGCGCAGCCACGTTTTCACCTCTCCCCGTAAATGCGAAACAATAAATCCCACTCTTTCTTCCTCATTTTTAAAGTCCTTGTCAAGTAGCTGCAGTGCATATAGTACATCTGCTCTGAAGTTAGGATACTCCTGCAGGTCCCCATTGAAGTGAGACACAAGGCTCCCTCCTCTGTTCCCCAGCCCAATCCCTTCTGGTCTGGCGGCCGGTAGCCTCTGTGTAGTTAGCACTTCTAACCTGGTTCGCAGATCCTGGCAGGTAACAGCTGCTTCCTGCTCCTTCTTTCTGGACGCCGCAATTTCTGCAGTCAGCTGCGTCACTGCGTTTTGCAGACTCGCTATCTTTTCTTCGGTAGTCATTTCCCTGGTTTTCGTGAGCTCGCGAAGCACCAATCTTCACCCCTCGCTGCTTTCCCACACTCCACGAGGTTGTAGAATTGGTGGAAAATGTGAGAGGGGACTTACTGTCAGGACTGCCGCTAGGTCCCAGCTCACAGAGGACCAACGCCCAGTGGATGTTATATATAAAAGTCTTTATTAAAGTTTAGTTTCCATTTCCAAGCTCTGGGCGTGCAGACCCACGTCTTGACGCTAGACCGGCTAAGTCCCCTCTGACTCACTGCTCCACCCACACCAGTTTAAGATTCTAGCCCGGCTCCACCTCTTGCGCTGTTCTTTCCTTCGCTGGGTCCTTCTGCCCTCTGGGGTTCCCTCCTTCCTGGGCTCCTCTGACGCTGAGCCTCCTGAGTCTTGCCCCTCCCTCCGGCGGGCTTTAGGACCTGGCTCCCTTCCCGGGCTCCCTGCTGTGCCGCGCTCCTGTACATTTGAACTTGGCGCGCGCGCCCAGCCGGTGACTTTCCTTCTGACCGTTTCCCCGCTTCCTGATGTGGGCGTTGCCAAACCTGACTCCTCTCCTCCCTCTGGTGGTGAGGACACTGGTCCCGACTCCTGGGACTCCCCCTCCCCACTGCGCTCTGGTGGAGACGCTGGTCCTGATCTCCAGCTGCTGCTCAGGGACTCCCTGCTGGCCCCTTCCTCCTGGGGCTTCCCCCCTGGACCCCCCTTCGCTCTGGCCACCGGCGCTCCCTTCTGTGAGTCCTCCGATTCGCTAGAGAGGCTTGTGGAATAACTCTGGCCACTGTCACTGCCTGCGCCCCCCTCGTACTCCTCCTCCTCACTCTCCATTTGCTCCCCCTCCTGTGTCTCTCCTTCTGAACCCCTGACAGCATGTAATGCCTTAAGAGAAAATATTATGAAAATGATTTACAGGTGGTACATGACCCCAGTCAAGCTAGCAAAAATTTACCATTTGTCCGATAATAAATGTTGGAAATGTAAAGAAACGGAAGGAACATTCTTTCACCTTTGGTGGGCCTGCCCAAGGATCAGGGTTTATGGGAAATGATCTATAATGAACTGAAAAAAGTATTTAAGTATACTTTCTTAAAGAAACCAGAGGCCTTTCTCCTGGGCATGGTCGGCCAATTGGTGCCAAGGAAGGATAGAACCTTTTTTATGTATGCTACAGCAGCAGCAAGAACACTCATCGCAAAGCACTGGAAGACACAAGACCTACCCACCCTGGAAGAATGGCAGATGCAAGTTATAGACTATATGGAACTGGCAGAAATGACCAGCAGAATCCGAGATCAAGGAGAAGAGCAGGTGGAAGAGGACTGGAAGAAGTTCAAAGTTTATCTACAAAAACATTGTAAAATTTATGAATGCTAAGGGCATTGTAAAGGAAATGAAGGGGTTCTAGTGATTAAGATAAATAAGAGTATAAAGGGAAGGATAAAGGATGAATTTGAATAATATGATAATTGCTGAACTAATTTTAAAATGGAATACATGAAAGGAAGGCGGGTGGAAGTAAGGAAAATAAGATTTGGAAGGGTATTAACTTGAAACAGAGTTTTTTTAATGTTGAATTTTCTTTTTTATGTTTTTATTTTTTATTCTGTCTTTTTGTTTGTATTTTTTGATGTGTGTGTTTGTTGGTTTTTTGTGATTTTAGTTAATTTTATTGTTGTTAATTTTTGTAAAACTTAATAAAATATCATTCAAAAAAAAAGTAACTGGCATAGGGTCAGCCAGTGAGTTTCATGGCTGAGCAAATATTTGAACCCTGGTCTCCCACATCCTGTTCCAACCCTCTAACCACTACACCACACGGGCTCTCTCTCCACCCCAACCTCTTTGAACAGCACTTCCTGTCTCTTCCTCCCGCTTTCTTTCACACACCCACACCCACACACCCATTTTAAGAACTGTCTATGCCACTCTCCACAGTTTCAAAGCAGTTAGTCATGTTCACAGCAGCTGCCCATTCTAGAGAAAGAAGTTGTGCGGTGCAATCTAATACTGTACAGGACAACTCAGAAGCAAGCCAAGCTAAGTTTATTTCTGTATCTGAAAATTTATAATCTGGTCTTTCATAAAATATAAGAAGGTGGCTGACAGCAGTGGAGACTGTATAGGTTTGTAAGCCTCCTTGCACCCTTACCAGAGAGTAGACCCCAACTGGGGAGTAAGGCATGATTTCCAAGTAAACCTGCATCAGATTTAGGCTGTAGCTCCCCTTCAGACTCAGGAACCTCTCTTCATGGGAATGCCTAGTCCAGTGGTCCTTGCTTATCTCTCAAGAGGTATGTATTTAGTTCCTCTTGTTGACTGAAGCCATTGTTGCACAAAGGAATTCCGAAACACCAAATGGCTGCATTAAGTGGGTGTCAGTGGTGGCTGCTGATTGGGAGATGGGCAGTCACTTTAAGGGGGGGGCAGGTAGGCAGGAGGTGAATGGGTAGTGTGACTGGTTGACAAGAGTTTTCTTTTAAAGCCCCCAACTTTAAGCTTTATCTCCAGGCCCTCAGCTAATTTACCTCTCACCACCTGCTCTTCCACCCCAAGTGCCTTCTTATCTTAGGTAATCAGGATGCAGGAATTCCCCTCTCTATCCCTCTTTATAGTCCCTCTCTCTCTCTCAGCTTGCTAGTTGAAATACATACTTGCTAGATAAAAGGAGCTGCTGCCATCCCAGATTCAGGAAGTCAGCTTCAGGTCGGAAGCAAATATTCCAGTTACTTAACAGCCCATATAGATGAACTCAATTACATCCTTCATCTCTCAAGATATGAATTAAAGAAGGCTTGGCTTTGATCTGGAATTAAGCAAACTTTACTTTTAAATCAGCCTACCATGGGGTTTTATTAGGAGTCGTAATTAGAGGTTAACATAGCCAGGAATACAGCACTGGGAAGCTTTAAAATGCTGTGCCGCCGGGTTGGGTTGGGACACAACTTCTGTGCTGCACACACATACTTGACATTGAATTAAAGAGCAGCCTCAGATCCACAAGGCACAGGAAGGATATGCCGGAAGTATATATTCTCTCTCTCTCTCTCTCTCTCTCTCTCTCTCTCTCTCTCTCTCTCAAGGTTTTATGGGAGAAAATGTTACACACCTTCATTCTCCATTGAGTTAACTGCAGCCTATTTAGTTTAATGGGTCCTAAAAACAAATTAGAATAAAAAGTTATAGGGAGATGGTTGCATACCAAAAATCTTAAAACAGATGTGCATTCTTAAAAAACACACAAAAACAATCAATAAATCCAAGGAGGCACCAGCAGACCTTTTTAGTATAAACGCTCTTCATATGTTGCCATGCAGAATGTAACGTCTGTATAACAACTTCTCAAATGTCCAGATTTCCCCTTACTCTCATACTGCAGAACAGATGTTGTCCTGCTTTTTATTACTTTAATTTATGAACCTTGCATATGCTGGGTTTTGAAACCAAAGCTATGGAGAGTTTCACTTTGACTCGGAGTCTTTCTAATATAACCTTACAGTGGTTCCCTCCGTACTGACTTTTGTTGGATAGATCATTACGGGGGCTATTTTCTCCCCTCCTTGCTGCTATAAATATCGTATTTCTTACTAATAGGTTAAAATACAGATGATCCAAAAGAGCCCCGCTTTGGAAAGGGCCAACTTTAGAGATCCGAAAAGGCACAGTTGCAGGAATATATGAAACCCATAGAAAAAAAGGTGGGGGTGTTCCTGTTCAAATGATCTAATGAAACAAAATGCAATTAAAACTAACAAGGCAACAAAGTGCCCCCTCATGGGGTTCATAAACACGCCTGTGGGAGCTCTGAATTAAGGATAAGAGACCAATGTGACTCTAATTGTGTCTTGTTTAACTTGACCATTTAAACAGCCATTCCCCCCCCCCCCCCTTCTCCAGAGCGAATTAGTCCAGGGCCCAGCTCCTGTTTAACTTAACAGAGACACACAGATACTGCTTCAGTCACAGAGAGTTTTCGGAGAATAAGGCAAGATATGCGAATCAATCGGCAGGTTTGCAGTGCTTTCCATTTATGCCTTTAAATTTTGCAAGCCAAATTCTTTTGCACTTGATGCTGGAAATACCTCGTACGTCGCTTCAGGCAGCGTAATTGAAATCAACAACTCCAAAGGAAAAAGCAAGGTGCAACCTGCTTCTGAGTACAACATGCGCTCACTTTATGAATGGAACATATATCCGCATACCCTTCGTCCCCAGATGTTATTCAGTGCGAGCGAAGTGATGAATATGCACATTAACGAAGATCATTCTGCATTAGCCTTCGCTTTTTCGCAGTGGCGTTGTTTTCTCTCAAGGAGATCCGGGTGATGGATGTAGAGTTTGTCCCATTTTATAGGGCGGATAGGTTCGGTGGAGAGCAACTAGCCGAAGGTTGCTCAGTTAAGTTTTTTCACTGAGTGGCACCTCAAAATCTGATCTCTTCACTCCAAGTCGTAGACGGCATCCGCCACACCTCATGAACGGAAAATTGGATCTGGTTCAGGAAGTCTTGGGTCCAGGTCAAAGTGTTACTATTAGTATACAGTGGTACCTCGGGTTACATACGCTTCAGGTTACATACGCTTCAGGTTACAGACTCTGCTAACCCAGAAATAGTGCTTCAGGTTAAGAAATTTGCTTCAGGATGAGAACAGAAATCATGTTTGGCGGCGCGGCAGCAGCAGGAGGCCCCATTAGCTAAAGTGGTGCTTCAGGTTAAGAACAGTTTCAGGTTAAGTATGGACCTCCAGAACGAATTAAGTACTTAACCTGAGGGTGGTACCTTGCTTTATGAACTTAATCCATTCTGGAAGTCCGTTTGTAAACCAAAGCCATTCTAAAACCGAGGCGTGCTCTCTAATGAGGCCTCCCACCACCAGTGCCCTTCCACTATTCAGATTCCGTTCTTAGACCGAGGTAAAGTTCTCAAACCGGAACACGACTTCCGATTTTGCGGAGTTCGCAAACCAAATCGTTCTTAAACAGGACTGTTCTTAAACCGAGGTACCACTGTATAAAACAACTTGGGACCAGTTTACCTGCGAGATAACCCCATATATGCCCACTCAACTGTTTCAAACAGTTGGACTGGCACTGTTACAAAGGCCATGTAATACCCATTCTGCATTTGTAAGAACTCAGTCTTTTAGTGTGGCAGCAGCTGCTCTCTGGAACGCCCCACTTATTGATAACAGGCCTGCCCCTTCACTGTGCTAATTTCTGCCCCTGCTAAAAACATTTGTTTAGAAAGTTGATATAAATTTTGATTTGTTTTTAGTTTATTGATATTTTCTTTTGTAAGTCTTAAATTATTGTTATTATATATATATATATATATATATATATATATATATATATATACATACATTGTTACATGCAACCTGGATAGCTCAGTTGGTTAGAGCATGGTGCTGATAACACCAAGGCTGTAGGTTCGATCCCCTTATGGGACAGCTGCATATTCCTGCATGGATGACCCTCAGGTTCCCTTCCAACTTTACAATTCCACAATTCTCACTCTTCTTATTGATATATTTATTGTTTTATCTTTCTCGCAAATCACTTTGAGGGTGTGTGTTGTTTTCCTTTCCCTTTTTACAATCAAACCGTGCATACATTATAAATTCTCCTTGTGCCAGGGACTCGCTGTGTGGCCTTGGTCAAGTCTCTCTCAGCTCCCCATGCCCCATCTGTAAAATGGGAACAACAAAGACCTACGTCACACAGCTTTTACGAGGGTGGTCACAATAAAGGCTGCAAAGTGCAGCACAACATTAAAAGTCCCACATAAATGATATGTAGTAGCAATGACTAACAAAGCATCTTTGAATGCAAACATGTGTGTACCGATGTCATTGCTGCGGCTTTAATGTGCACAGTGTTTGGAGGAACAGCCACATGTTTGTGTCAGCGCCTTGGCCATATGTCTGTGGCAAAGAAAATCGAAAAATATTGCACCCCAGATGTTGCACCCAGCACATTAAGTAGCATATCTATTTGAAAGACCTCTTCTCCTCCCTGTCAAAAGGTTGGCCACTGTTGCTATTCATGTGGACCCTTGGAGGCAGACTCCTTTTCAGCAAATGGGCGCAATCAATGACAGAAAGGGTCTATCCCACCACCTGTATGTTTATGTGCATAACTAAACTCTGAAATTTGCTCCCACACGAGCCAGTGATGGCCACCAAGCTCAGATGGCTTTGAAAGAGGATGCAACCAATTCATGGAGGATAAGAATTTCAGTGGCCACCAGCCATGATGATGATGATGATATTTATTTATTTATACCCTGCCCATCTGGCTGGGTTTCTCCAGTCACTCTGGTCGGCTCCCAACAGAATATTAAAAACACAATCAAACATTAAAAGCTTCACCAAACAGGGTGGGTGCCACTACCGAGAAGGCCCTCTGCCTGGTTCCCTGTAACTTGGTTTCTCGCAATGAGGGAACCACCAGAAGGCCCTCGGCGCTGGACCTCAGCATCCGGGCAGAACGATGGGGGTGGAGACGTTCCTTCAGGTATACTGCGCCGAGGACATAAGGATGCTTATCAGCAATATTGTGCATTATTTTATTGCATTTTAATAAAATCCAGTATAATATACTATAATTCAATTTATATACTGCTCTTTATCATAAGATCCCAGTTTAAAAACCCATTTAAAAACCCATTACGAAGCATCAACAACCAAAGCATAATAATAAAACGACAGACCACCTAATCATAAATTAATCATCGTTAACTGGATAGCTCAGTTGACCAGAGCATGGTGCTGATGACACCAAGGTTGCAGGTTCGATCCCCATATGGGACAGCTGCAGGTTCCTGCCTTGCGGGGGGTCGGGCTAGATGACCATTGGGGTCCCTTCCCACCCTACACTGATAATAACAGTCCACTTCCGCACACTTTCACAGGCCATGGATTATTTAATAGCCAGAGTTATGTTTTTGTTTTGCAGCTACAGACATGTAATGATGGCGCCAGGCGGGCCTCTCTGGGGAGAGCATTTCACAATTGGGGAGCCGCCACAGAAAAGGCACGTTCTCTTGTTGCCACCCTCAAAACCTCTCTAGGATGGGGGACATAGAGAACAGCCTCAGATGACAGGCACAAGGTCCAGGTCAGTTCATAGGGGGAGAGCCAATCCTTAAGGTATTGAGGTCCTATGATGAATTCCTGGGGCTGACAGCAGTGACTCAATCATCAGAAACTATATTTGAGATTAGAAATACAGTGGTACTCGGGTTAAGAACTTAATTCGTTCTGGAGGTCAGTTCTTAACCTGAAACTGTTCTTAACCTGAGGTACCACTTTAACTAATAGGGCCTCCTGCTGCCGCCGGAGCATGATTTCTGTTCTCATCCTGAAGCAAAGTTATTAACCTGAGGTACTATTTCTGGATTAGCGTAGTCTGTAACCTGAAGCGTCTGTAACCCGAGGTACCACTTTACTAAAAAAAGGGGTAGGGTATCAGACCCCCAAACTTAGCAACATCTTCCTTTGTCCAGCGGGAAGTCTGTTCACAGTGGGTAGGTTATGATTACACTTCCTTCCTCTCATTGGGTTGATGGTCAGCAGAAAAGAACCAGCTTTAATTCCAGTACAATGATGACTGCTGGAGAGGAGACTTTGACAGGAGTGCCAGCTTGGTCCCACAACTGTGAGTGCCTGGGGCCATGGGTGCTATGCAGCGTGCATGGCCCTGGTGCTGAAATTTGCGGGTGCCCCACCCGTTCGTGGGGAATTGTGTGGGTGCTCGGGCACTTAGGGGCCCCAGGTAGCCAGCAGCTATGTGAGGAGATATGTTGAATTCACAGGAGTCATCCTCTTTGAGAACATAAGAAGAGCTGTGCTAGATCAGACCAAGAACCCATCTAATCCAGCATCTTGTTTTCACAGTGGCCAACCAGATGCCTCCGAGAAGCCTGCACATACAACCCAAGAGCAATAGCACTCTTCCCACTTGGGATTTCAAGAAACCAGCATTCAAAGGGATATTGCCTGTGACAGTGGAAGTAGATCATAACCAGTACGTTTCTGAGCACAATTCAAAGTGTTGGTGCTGACATTTAAAGCTCTAAATGGCCTCGGCCCAGTATACCTGAAGGAACGTCTCCACGCCCATTGTTCTGCCCAGACACTGAGGTCCAGCTCCACAGGCCTTCTGGCGGTTCCCTCACTGCAACAAGTGAGGTTACAGGGAACCAGGCAGAGGGCCTTCTCGGTAGTGGCACCCTCCCTGTGGAACGCTCTCCCATCAGATGTCAAGGAAATAAGCAACTATCTGACTTTTAGAAGACATCTGAATCCAGGGAAGCTTTTAATGTTTAATAGATTATTGTATTTTAATATTCTGTTGGAAGCCGCCGAGAGTGGCTGGGGAAACCCAGCCAGATGGGCGGGGTATAAATAAATTATTATTATTATTATTATTATTATTATTATTATTATTATTATTACTACTACTACTACTACTACTACTACTACTACTACTATGCAGGCTTTTGGAAGCCACAGCCATTTCTGTCTTTCCCCTGCAAGAGCATTAGCCGTAGGAAGCCTACCTCCAGAGTTGTACTTGGGACCCAAACAGACATTACAGCAGCACAGCACCTGTGCCCACAGTGCAAATGGGGTGCTGAAATCCTATAACGCATAAGGCAGCTTTTGCTAACCTGGTGCCCTCCAGATCTTTTCCAGGACAATTCACATTACCCCACCAGCAGGTAACCTGGTCAGTCACTATGGTGAGATGGATTGTATTTCTATTCAAATGATGGGAATTATTTATAAATTTGCATCCATACATATAAATCAGGGTATTGTGATTTGTATGGAAAGCTTTGTTCCCTCTTGTCCTCTGTTTTGATGGATGCTCAAAGCATTTCCTCATTTTTCGAGGGGGGTGGCATGCATAAGTGGCCGCCCTAGACATACCCCCCCCCAACTCCTTAATACTCTGCCTGTGAATTTCTTCTAAAAATTAATCTCCTAAACAATGCACCATTTATGGAGTCTCATCAAGGAATGGGGACTTTAAAAAACCAAAAACAACTGAGGTCTTTCAAACAACAGACTTTTTTTAAAACACACACACACACACACACACACACACACACAGCATAGTTACTCTCTGTTTGCCAGCTGGTATGAAACTAGATTCCCTTAGAGAGATCAGCAGGAGAAAACAAACTTCAAACAGACTTCACACGCCATCCCTTAGTGACAGGGGCTTCACAAGGGTTGTGTGACATGCAATGGTAACTTTAAAAAATGGGAGAGAGAAGAAAAGAAAAAGCTGGATGCTTCTAAACAAATGTCACAAATTCTTCCAGCAACGCAGTTTTCAAAGTCCTGCGGCAGACGAGCAAACGCCGCCAAACAAATGACTGTGAGTTTCAGAGAGAGACGAATGTCAGGTAGACAGAAGGAGGGACCCAGAGGTAGCGAGTCTCTTGGTGCACACGGAAAAGAAGCCACGGAATGTTCAGAGTGACTCAGAATCAGAGTGCAGAAATGCGGCTCCACCATGGAAACCTGAATATAAATAGCTGAAAATCTGGATGAGAGCTCTGAGCTGTTTATTATAATAATAATAATAATAATAATAATAATTAATAATAATAATTTATTATTTATACCCCGCCCATCTGGCTGGGCCTCCCCAGCCACTCTGGGCGGCTTCCATAAAAACCAAAAATACAATAAAATATCACATGTTAAAAACTTCCCTGAACAGGGCTGCCTTAAGATGTCTTCTGAATGTCAGCTAGTTGTTTATCGCTTTGACATCTGCTGGAAGGGCGTTCCACAGGGTGGGCGCCACTACCGAGAAGGCCCTCTGCCTGGTTCCCTGTAGCTTTGCTTCTCGCAATGAGGGAACCGCCAGAAGGCCCTCGGCGCTGGACCTCAGCGTCCGGGCAGAATGATGGGGGTGGAGACGCTCCTTCAGGTATACTGGACCGAGGCCGTTTAGGGCTTTAAAGGTCAGCACCAACACTTTGAATTGTGCTCGGAAACATACTGGAAGCCAATGTAGGTCTTTCAAGACCGGTGTTATATGGTCTCGGCGGCCGCTCCCAGTCACCAGTCTAGCTGCCGCATTCTGGATTAGTTGTAGTTTCCGAATCACCTTCAAAGGTAGCCCCACGTAGAGTGCATTGCAGTAGTCCAAGCGGGAGATAACCAGAGCATGCACCACTCTGGCGAGACAGTCCGCAGGCAGATAGGGTCTCAGCCTACGTACCAGATGGAGCTGGTAAACAGCTGCCCTGGACACAGATTTGACCTGTGCCTCCATGGACAGCTGTGAGTCCAAAATGACTCCCAGGCTGCGCACCTGGTCCTTCAGGGGCACAGTTACCCCATTCAGGACTAGGGAATCCTCCACACCTGCCCGCCTCCTGTCCCCCAGAAACAGTACTTCTGTCTTGTCAGGATTCAACCTCAATCTGTTAGCCGCCATCCATCCTCCAACCGTCTCCAGACACTCACACAGGACCTTCACTGCCCTCACTGGTTCTGATTTAAAAGAGAGGTAGAGCTGGGTATCATCTGCATACTGATGAACACCCAGCCCAAACCTCCTGATGATCTCTCCCAGCGGCTGCATGTAGATGTTGAAAAGCATGGGGGAGAGGACAGAACCCTGAGGCACCCCACAAGTGAGAGCCCAGGGGTCTGAACACTCATCCCCCACCACCACTTTCTGAACACGGCCCAGGAGGAAGGAGCGGAACCACTGTAGGACAGTGCCCCCAGCTCCCAGCCCCTCAAGACGGTCCAGAAGGATGTTATGGTCGATGGTATCAAACGCCGCTGAGAGATCCAGCAGAACTAGGAAACAGCTCTCACCTTTGTCCCTAGCCTGCCGGAGATCATCAACCAGTGCGACCAAGGCAGTTTCAGTCCCATGATGAGGCCTGAATCCCGACTGGAAGGGATCCAAATGGTCCGCTTCTTCCAGGCGTGCCTGGAGTTGTTCGGCAACCGCTCGCTCTATCACCTTGCCCAAGAATGGAAGATTTGAGACTGGGCGATAGTTGGCCATTGTGGCCGCATCTAAAGATGGTTTTTTAAGAAGCGGTTTAATAACCGCCTCTTTCAGTGGGTCTGGGAAGGCTCCCTCACGGAGGGAAGCATTCACCACCCCACGAAGCCCATCGCCCAGTCCTTCCCGGCTAGCTTTTATAAGCCAGGATGGGCAAGGATCTAGGAGACAGGTGGTTGGTTTCACTCGTCCAAGCAGCCTGTCCACATCCTTGGAGGTAACAGATTGGAATTGATCCCACTCAACTTGACTAGACAGAACTCTAGCACTCTCCCGCCCCGGCCCTGCTCCCACGGTGGAATCTACTTCTTCCCGAATCTGAGCGATTTTATCTGCAAAAAACTTTGCAAAATCATTGCAGGAGAATATGTGGCCCGTACTGGGCCCCGATGTTACAGGTGGTTCCGCTAAATTGTGAAGGTTGCAGTTGTGAAGCTTGCAGTTAAGGTATAATCATTCTATAGTCCCCAAGCCCTTTGATTTTCAACGTGACTCACCGGCAGTGAGGTTTAAGGCTGATGCAAATTTAGAAATGATCGCTGCGATCTAAATAGAAATGCAATACAACTCATCATAGTGGAGAAGGTAGTGATCTGAGTTCCCGCTCGCTCCACTACACAAGAGTAACTGATGAATGGCACCTATAAGGCCCCTGCTCTCGCTCCTTCCCCGCTTCTTATGGATCTCTATGTTTAAACAGGACATGGGGCAGACTGCCCCCCAATGTCCTGCAGGGGGACATGTGGCCAGAAGGATGGCAATAGGAACAAATGTGAGTCGCAACATGTTAGTGTGTCGGCTGCAGTGTGTAGGTGTGTCGCGCCGATGCTCTGGAAAGTGGTTACTTTAACTTCTGGTTAGGCTAGCGAAATTGAATTACTTTGTTGTGAAATGATGCATTACTAAAAAGGTGTGTGGCCAACATGGAAAGCTCTGCGCTAAAGGAAAAAAGGCCAAAGCCAGCTAGAAAAAGATATTGAGGTCTCATGGAATCCAGCAACCTACTCTGCTGCAGAACGTATTTCCATAGATACCGGTAGTTCTGCTATTTGGTGGACATCTTGCTAGTTGTTACTGTTACAAAGCACCAGAAATTCAGCCACATGCTAGGGTAACGTGATAGCATTTTTGTTTTTGTTTGTTTAAAATGCAAAGAGGACTAGAACTAGAGAGGGATGGATCAACCAGTTTTCATTCTATTTCAATTTTGCATGCATTCAGTCATTACGCTTGATCTCATCGTCAGAAACCAGGATGACTTCTGGGACTGTCCCTGGAAAATAGGGATGCTTGGAGAGTCTGCAACCCACACTTTAGACCAGCCATCCCCAAAATCGGTCCTTCATATGTTTTGGGACTACAACTTCCATCATCCCTGACCACTGATCCTGTTAGCTGGGGATGATGGGAGTTGTAGTTCCAAAACATCTGGAGGGCCGAGTTTGGGGGTGCCTGCTTTAGACCAGGGGTCAGCAAACTTTTTCAGCAGGGGGCCGGTCCACTGTCCCTCAGACCTTGTGGGGGGCCAGGCTAAATTTTTTTTTGGGGGGGGGGGAATGAATGAATGCCCCACAAATAACCCAGAGATCCATTTTAAATAAAAGCACACATTCTCCTGATGTAAAAACATGCTGATTCCTGGACCGTCCGCGGGCTAGATTTAGAAGGCGATTGGGCCGAATCTAGCCCCCGGGCCTTAGTTTGCCTACCCACGCTTTAGACTCTGTGTAATGTGTTGCCTGTGGAACAGCCCAGAACACAGTTTGGAAACTGAACTGAGTTCAGAATACAGCCGCTAGGATGTTAACTTTGGCTGTGTGGGGGAATTGTATCCTGCCAGTATTGGAACAGCTGCATTGGCTCCTGGTCCATTTCCAAGCTCCATTAGAAGGGCTGGTGCTGACTTTTCAAGCTTCATGTGACTTAGGGTTGGGCTCAAGTGCTTGTCATCTAATAGCAGCTTTGGGGTCGGACAGCAGCTTCTGGAGGAAGGGGTGGCAATTTTTCAGTAGGAACGCAGCATGAGAAGGAAATGTTTCCTTCCCATATGGAGTGGTACCCATGCAGTTCGGACAAGCACTGAATTGAAAGATGCACTCAACATGATGCTGCCTGACCCTTACATTAATTGGCAAGCTGGCTTTAGCAAAGCATTTTTTTAAACAAATAAATTATCCCTGGCCTTTAAACAGGCATTTAAAAATATTTCCTTTTTCCCCCTTGTCCTACCTTCATCCAACCTGCCTCCAGTTCTCTCACTTCCAAGCCTTGCTTCCAAGGGCTTCTTGCATATTTGCCAGGTTAGTTTTCATTGCAAATACGGGTTGGGGGGGGGATGGGGCTTTAAGCTGCCCCTAAAAGTAAAGTTAAAGCTGAGTTCAAAGCAATCCAGCTGCTTCCTGAAGCTGGTGAGCAGAGAGGCTGGACAGGGAGGAGAAGCCGTGGTTTCTCTTTGAAGTTGGGCTGTCGAAGTCTTGCTGCAAGATGGATGCTGATTGTTTCATATTACGGTGTCATTAAACTTAAAAGAAACTTACACGCACGCACGCACACACACGCACACACACACACACACACACAACATGTATGGAGGAGCCTGTCAAATTAAAGCTGATTTGAAAATCCCAAGCCTCTTTTGTTTTTGTTTTCTCTCAAATGGAAATACTCTCTGTCAGGAAAGGGTATCTGGGAGGGCAAGGGTGAAAGGGAAACTTCTAGTTTAAAAGCTTGGGACCAAATGAAGCAAAAACTTTTTATTATTATTATGTATTTTGTGTTTTTATATTGTGATTTTATGTCGTAACTGCACTGAGACCTGCGGATATAGGGTGCAGTAGGAATTTAAGGAATAATAACAAATAATAACAAAAACATAGGAGCAGTGGCTGAAAATTTATCAGCCTCGATTGAATGGAGATGGGTTTGGAACATTGGCTTCTTTCCCTTCCTCTGTAGATTTCAGTTCTAGATTGTAAGCTCCTTGGAGCGGTGAGCTGCCCCCTTGTATTTTGCAAATTGCCATCTATGCTGGCAGCACTATATAAAACCACTATGAAAAAACCTGCCTCATAAAAAGAAAGTGATGTGCGAGGATATGCTCACATTATCACTTGCTTCGCATCCAGTCAGTGGAGGAGCTTCATGCTCCAGCACTGGGGGGCAGAGAGCAGGTGGGGGCGGGGCTGGGGTGCATCCTGGGGGCGTGACGCGCCGCCTGCAGGGGTGGGACAGCCACGATGGCACCCCACCGGGATTGCACTGCCGGGGGCGGTGCGCTCCCCCTGCACTCCTCTTCTTCTGCCAGTGCATTCAGTGTGCTCCCATTGCTAGTTTTTTAAGCCACATAAACATGGCATTAGCCACAACCCACATCGACCCTGTGGTTTCTTGACAAATACTTCTTTTGGATGTGTTTCCCTCCTTCAAACATATGCCACATTCATTTCCTACTTATGAATGGTGTGTACACAGCCGTCGCACATGCTCAGATGAGCACGCATGCGCAGAAGACATCTTCATGAACAGGAAATCCTAGGGGACTGCAGGGAAACTGAAAAGGTTGTGTATGTCAGGTGAAGACATCCCCACCCCCTCTCCAAGGCCATGCAAATGGGGCTTGAAATGACCTTTATGAGAGCTTATCCACACTTAACTTTCCTCTGCACTTTCTAGCCTGGGAGGAAGGCAAATGGTCAGTTGCAATATAACTGAGTCTATATATTCTGTGTCTGACTGGTGGGTGTGAACCAGCCAAATACAGCATTCTACATTGATTTCAGAGGGAGCATTAAACCTGTCCTGATCATCCTCCCACCGATATCAGTACAATTTAAAAAATTTAACACACATACAGTGTCTGTTACTGCAGCTCTAGGACATATGCTTAGTATTGGGGCTGCTTTTTTATTATCCCTGCTATTACTGAAGACAGTGAGAATAGAATAGAAGAGTGCTTTCCCAAAGGCATATAAGCAAAGATAGAATCGAAATTGAACTGAAAGTAGTTGAAAGATCCGTATAGTTGAGGTGGATCTGAAAGATTTAAATCTGCTATGGTGACTCCCATCCATTTCCCAGCTGTTCTTCCTAAATCCTTAATTTTTGCAAGGATGTTGGCTGGTGTTGTATTGATGCCGCCCTGATCACAGGAACTTCAGTGCACACACCCTGCCCAATTTATTTCAATGCAATAGCACCTGTGCAGTCCTTTTGAGCACTTTTCCCTCCCTCTGATTGGAGATTCATAGAATTGTAGAGTTGGAAGGGACCCAAGGGCCATCTAGTCCAACCCCCTGGAATGCAGGAATCTCAGCTAAAGCATCCATGACAGACTGCCATCCAACCTCTGCTTAAAAATCTCCAAGGAAGGAGAGTCCACCACCTCTTGTGGGAAGCTGTTCCACTACTGAACAGCTCTTACTGTCAGAGCGTTCTTCCTGGCATTTAGTCGGAATCTCCTTTCTTGTAACTTGAAGCCATTGGTTTGAGTCCTACCCTCAAGGGCGGGACAAAACAAGCATGTTCCCTCCTCCATGTGACAGCCCTTAAGATATTTGAAGATGGCTATCATGCAAGAAGATCAAACCTATCCATTCTGAAGGAAATCAGCCCTGCGTGCTCACTGGAAGGACAGATCGTGAAGCTGAGGCTCCAATACTTTGGCCACCTCATGAGAAGAAAAGACCCTAATGTTGGGAAAGATGGAGGGCACAAGGAGAAAGGGATGTCAGAGGACAAGATGGTTGGACAGTGTTCTCGAAGCTACCAACATGAGTTTAACCAAACGGTGGGAGGCAGTGGGAGACAGGAGTGCCTGGCGTGCTCTGGTCCATGGGATCACGAAGAGTAGGACACAACTAAATGACTAAACAACAACAAATCATATCTCCTCTCAGTCTCCTCTTGTCCTGGCTAAACATACCCAGCTCCTTCAAGCACTCCACATAATGCTTAGTTTCCAGACCCTTGATCATCTTGGTTGCCTTCCTCTGCACACGTTCCAGCTTATCAACATCCTTCTTAAATTGCGGTGCCTAGAACTGGACACAGTACTCCAGGTGTGGTCTGACCAAGGCAGAATAAAGTGGGACTATTCCTTCCCTTGATCTGGACACTATACTTCTGTTGAGGCAGCCTAGAATAGCATTATAGAGAAACATGAGCAAAAGTTGTATATCAGGCATAGGCAAACTCTGGCCCTCCAGATGTTTGGGACTACAATTCCCATCATCCCTAGCTAACAGGACCAGTGGTCAGGGATGATGGGAAGTGTAGTCCCAAACATCTGGAGGGCCGGAGTTTGCCTATGCCTGTGGTATATGCTTCAGGGAGTAAGTGAATGTCTAGATATGGGGACGTATGTTTATAGGTTAGCTGAAAGCAGTCAGCCATGCTAGCTGTGTCCAAAAGTATGCAATTCAATTGGCAAGTGTGGAGTCATTTCCAGACTAGCGGTACTTTTTGTAGGTTGAATTCAAGCACATACCAGGAATGGAGGTTTGCACATTTAAAGTGGATTAAAGTGCTCGGTCACCTTAGTGCAACAAATTCAATGGAACAAAAGGATGTTTTGCAGTTAGGAAAGTGATGGAGAAAAATGCACTGAAAAGTGTGGGGTGAGCAAATGATTAATGGGAAGATTTGCACAGGCAAATGAGAATGAATCCATATTGTCATATAACCTCTCCCAAAACAGATCAGAACAGATACAGACTATACAGACATCACCTAACCTTTGTGTGAAAATTGTGCAAGCAAATGCTCAATCAACATGTCTTCTGGAAGAGCCCACAAAGGAAACGGAAGTTACAATATGTAACAATCAGTCAATCTTGTAATGTCTACATTGTGATAAAGGCAAGATGGAGTGATCGCAAAGGTGGTCTCCTTCCTTTCTCGAAGACAGCATTTAGAGTCATATGGATTCTTCAGGCTACCTTTCTGATTCATAGAGATTATTTGCCATTAAAGGAAATGGATTGAATACCAAATTGGAAACGTATTATGTAACAGCATCTGGCTAGAGAAGAAATTAGATTTATTGACTAAAGAGAGGACTTAATTTTTTTGTTTAATAGTACCTTCCATGGAAATGTGAAGCTGCCTATTGGTTCAGCTGATTGCAATCATGGCCCATTAACAAAGGAATAAAATGGTTTAAGCATACGAACGCATTTGCAAGATATACTGAGCAGCGCTAAAATAAAAGATGTCATAAATTGTACACTGCAGCACTTTGCAAGCACTCATTTGCCTCTCCTGTGAACCTTACAGTATTTTAATTGCCAGAGCTGTTCTGTTATCACAATCTCATTCTTGGAAAGCAAAGGCAAGGTTCACCCGTAGGTTATGAACAGAGCTGATAATTTTTCAACACACCGCTGTTATTAGATGAGATAACCTACTACGGCATGACTTCCCACTGAAATGGCCATGTTGCCAAATTAAATTAGCGTATTTTTCTGGCCTGCCACTTCTTTAGCTCAAGTAAATTTTCCCCCATACTAGACAGAGATAGATACGCATGCAGTAAAGGATTGGAAGGATGAGTAGATATTAAAAAAATATATATTTATACAGCATCTTCAATGTACACAACATTGTACATTGCACATTTTACAATGGTATAGGCGAAGAAGACAGTTTAGGATCTGCCATGTGGTGTCTTGGCTTAAATGTCAGAGCAGGACCAGACAGACCCAGACTCAGCTTCCCATAAAGCCAAGAAACCCACCTTGGGCCAGTCACTGTCTCTCTGTCTAACCTATCTCACCTCCAAGTGTCCCTATTTTCCAGAGATAGTCCTGGATTTACAGAAGCCGTCCCAGTTTCTGATTTGATCCCAGAAAGTCCCGCTTTTCCTTAGGATGTCCCTATTTTCATCAGAGAAATGTTGGAGATTATGGTAAAGGTAAAGGGACCCCTGGCCATTAGGTCCAGTCTTGGCCAACTCTGGGATTGCGGTGCTCATCTCGCTTTACTAGCTGAGGGAGCCAGCATACAGCTTCCAGGTCATGTGGCAAACCAGAGCAGTGCACGGAAACACTGTTTACCTTTCTGCCAGAGTGGTAACTATTTATCTACTTGCACTTTGACGTGCTTTCGAACTGCTATTTTCGTCGGAGGGTATGGAGTTATGGGACCCCTGAGCCAATGATATAAACAAATATACAACCTTTAGAAGACATCTGAAGGCAGCTCTGTATAGGGAAGGTTTTTTTTAATGCTTAATGCTTTAATGTTTTTATATACCGTACTTTTTCATCTATAAGATGCCCCCATGTTTAAGACGCCCCCTATTTTGGGAGACTCAAATTTAACAAAATGGGAGGAGATGGCACAGAGTTGTTGAACTTTTTTGGGGGGATTACCCAGGGTTGCTGAGCTTTTTTTACGGGGGACTGCAGAAAATCTCTCACCCGCAGGCATTGCAAAATCTGCCTCCTGTCTGTCCGATTGCTGGCAGAAGCTGCCAATCACCTGCCCAACTGCCAGAGCATCAGCCAATCAAATCCACCCATTGACGCAGCAACCAATAACACACACAATAGCTGCTGACAGCCACGGCAGCAACCAATCAAACATCCACCCTATGCACTATCCATGTATAAGACGACCCCCACTTTTTAGCATGATTTTTAAAGAAAAAAAAACATAGTCTTATACATGGAAAAGTACGCTATGTTGGAAGCCACCTAGAGTGGCTGGGGCAACCAAGTCATATGGGCGGGGTATAAATATATAAAATTTATTATTATTATGGAACAGGACATCCCTGTTTTCATTGGATAAATGCTGGAGGGTATGTAGGTAAGATTGGGAAGAGCTCTGAACAGACTTTGAAGCCTAGCTGCTTCTCAAAATATTGAGAGATGGAGCCTGAATCACATCTACTCTGGACATAGTGCCGCAAGCTAGTTGGAAGTTGCCCCATGTGTCTGAATTTGGGGCTCAAGTCCACCTCTCTGTCATGGACAGAGAGCCATTCAGTTCCAAGGGATGGGGAAGCTGGAACCGACCGCAGTGTAGGATTCTGTAACATATCAATATCATAGGACATGTGTAGCCCTCAGCTGCTGTCCTTTCTTGGCATTTTGGAACCTGTGTGAACATGGAGAGCCTAAACACATGTTAAACTGACTGGTTTCCTGTTAACTGATTAGAACAGAAGAGTGGAGTAGGAATTTGTGCTGATAAATACAGTAACTGAATAAATTCTATGCCACTCTGTGAAAAGAGAATTGGGTAACACCTTTGCCAGCCACCTTAAGCTCCTTGGAGGAAGGTTAGGATACAAATAGGATAAACAAATACTTTGCTCTCTGTGATCCTCATTTGCATCCACAGCGGACTGCATAAATCCCCAAAGTAGTTTTCATAAAATCTATATTGGTTAACAGTTGTCTTGATTTTTTTTAAGGGAATTGCAATATGTTCTTTCTTTTGAACATGCACAAAGTGGGCTGGGCATTAGGGTGACAAATTATGCCCCACCAGAATAAAACAACACATAATTGCATAAAATCTGCATGTGCTAATAAATTGGGATGCGGGTGGCGCTGTGGTCTAAACCACAGAGCCTTGGGCTTGCCAATCAGAAGGTCAGCAGTTCGAATCTCTGGGATGGGGTGAGCACCCGTTGGTCAGTCCCAGCTCCTGCCAACCTAGCAGTTTGAAAACACACCAGTGCAAGTAGATATATAGGTACCACTGTGGCGGGAAGGTAAACGGCGTTCCTGTGCACTGCTCTGGTTAGCCAGAAGCGGCTTAGTCATGCTGGCCACATGACCCAGAAAAACTGTCTGTGGAAGCGGACAAACGGTGGCTCCCTTGGCTTTTAAAGCGAGATGAGCACCGCAACCCCAGAGTTGTCTGTTAATGGACTTAACTGCCAGGGGTCCTTTACCTTTACCTTTAATAAATGTGTATAGGTGCAAATTTAGACATAATTACTATAAACAGTAATGCAGTGCACACCTAAGCATAGCGGGGAAGACTTGGAGCAGGTGACCTGAGTGTTTGCTCAGTCTCCTGTCCAGGTACTGACTTTTGATAGGCTTTCAATAGACTTTTGATTTTTTGCTTTCAAATCAGGTTTGGATCTTCAGATACATAGCGCCTTCAAATAAACGCCTGTCATCTGACAGCCCACGCGACTTATCTAGTGGGCCTAGCTGAGGGACAAAGCAGGTGATAAAGTCTTTGGTTTAATCTTTGGCATCTCTGGTTTAAAAAGCATCTTAAATGGCACGGCTGGGAAGAAGACCTCCCCCCACTCTCAGCCTAAGGCCTTGGGGAGACTATAGCCAGCCAGAGAAGATTGCACTTGACTGGACCGGCCATCAGTCTGGCTCGATTTAAGACAGCTCCTTAGTAAATGAGCTATAGGTGTGCACCGTGAACTGCAGCCCAGTGAGAGCCCACCGGGTGATGTCATTTATCAGTTGCCTCTGCAGAAATGAGCAGCCCAGGATCAATAATAGACCCAGAAACTGTAAAGCAATATAAATTGGCTATGGTGCACCTGGGGTATGTGCGTGTGTGAGAGAGAGGGGGGGGGGAGAGATGGATGGAGGTCTTGTTTTCTCCCTTGCCACCCATCCTCAAGTGAAGAGGTAGCACTGCAAAGTCTTTCATACCCACAAGGCTATTTGTATATACTTGTATATCTTTCCCTTTTCTCGTCCTATGATAAACACACACACAACTGGGAAAGAAAGAAAGGACTGGTAGCAGTAAGCAGTAATATATTCTGCAAAACATTTAAATTGCAAAACAAACAAACAAATAATTGGGGGTACAGACCAACCATTAAAGCATTTTGTTATCCCATCTATTCCAATGGGACAGCTAAGCATGTGTACTGATTTTATATCGTAAGCTGCCTTGTGTTCCTTGGATGAAGGGTGGTATATAAATTTAATAAATAAATGAATAAATAAAACCCATTTGTCCCATGGGAAGAAAGGGAGTGCTTAATTTTCACATAACTATGTCTCTAATTATGGGTTTTGAAATGGAGACTCTTTCTTCTTCTTATCAGTGTATTAAGTATTTCATAATAAAATAAAATAAAAGAGTGTGACCCCCTCGAAGTTAATAACTTTCAAGTCCTACTGATGTTAGCGGAAGAGTTAAACACATGCTTAACAGCAGAACCTTAATCATATTGACTCAGAAGTAAACCCCACTAGGATTTATTCCCTAGTAAGTATGCAGAGGATTGCAGCCTGAATCTCATGGACATCAGAGGGACTTCAAAATTATGATGATGATGATGATGATGATTAACAACAACAACAACAACAACAACAACAATAATTTATTTGTATCCTGCCCATCTGGCTGGGTTTCCCCAGACACTCTGGGTGGTTTCAACAAAGATTAAAAATACACTAAAATGTCACACATTGAAAACTTCCCTGAATGTAAGGTAGTTATTTTTCTCTTTGACATCTGGTGGGAGGGCGTTCCACAGGGCGGGCGCCACTACCGAGAAGGCCCTCTGCCTGGTTCCCTGTAGCTTTGCTTCTTGCAGTGAGGGAACCGCCAGAAGGCCCTCGGCGCTGGACCTCAGCATCCGGGCAGAACGATGGGGATGGAGACGCTCCTTCAGGTATACTGGGCCAAGGTATACTGAAGAATATTTTTCCCAGATTTTGCCCTAACAAATGTACATGTCAGTCTTGGATGGTCAGTGCGTGGATTCTCATTCCTCACTCTGCAAATTTTAGTATACCTCTCTAGGTTGCTCTGCTTATATCTTTTGGGAATTTACTAACCAACACTCTCACACACCGGTTTAACTTCTGGGAATGTGCTAACATTAAGTTTTACTGAATTTCCCCTGGTTTTTATAGATCCCCTGACACACGGCAGCTCTCGGAATACTGAGCATTCTTTTATGCCTACTTCTGTTATAAAACCAAACTTGGGCAGAGCAACAAAAACTGCATTGCAATTTAATGCAAAATGTTTCGATTTAGCATTGAACATATTTTCCCTGGTGTGGTAGCGCAATAAACAGTCATCTTAATCACTTAACAAGAAAGAAAACAACTTTGCATAAACAAAAAAGAATAGAATAAAATCTGCTCAGTTCGCAAAATTGTCGCTACCAAAAGAGGAGAAGATAATCTATGCCTGCAAATTGAATTACAATGGTTTTCTCGTTTATAATCAGCTTCTGGAATTGTGAATCATTCATACGCTGAATGCTGAGACAATTTTATAAGGGAAGTAACACTTGTTTTCCCTGAGGGAGAGGAATCATCAGATCCATTAAAATGCACTACTTATGGAAGATTGTGAGATTATGTGAGGATTGCCTGGAGAATGTTCTGATGGACATGATGATTTTATACTGTTAAAGTAAAGCTATTGTTAAATATAAGAGGTCCCAAGGCCTTTTCACACATTACTGAGACATTTTAACTGTACACCTTGAAATATGAAGTGTGAATGCAAGAGATGGTTGAAAATGCATTCTTCATACTGATACTTTGACAAAGAGACAGGTCTTTTCAGAGAGCCTGTTGAATGGCAGACCTGTTAGCTGCTGGTTACTGTGTGAAACAGACCTACACCCCCCTGCCTAGCCTGGCATAACCTCCAACATTTTTCAGACAAAATCGGGATGTTCAATAAACAAACAAACAAACAAACAAACAAACAAATATTAATACCTCATTTGTTGTTGTTTAGTTGTTTAGTCGTGTCCGACTCTTTGTGACGCCATGGAGCAGAGCACGCCAGCTACTCCTGTCTTCCACTGCCTCCCGCAGTTTGGTCAAACTCATGCTGGTAGCTTCGAGAACACTGTCCAACCATCTTGTCCTCTGTTGTCCCCTTCTCCTTGTGCCCTCCATCTTCCCCAACATCAGGGTCTTTTCCAGGGAGTCTTCTCTTCTCACGAGGTGGCCAAAGTATTGGAGCCTCAGCTTCACGATCTGTCCTTCCGGTGAGCACTCAGGGCTGATTTCCTTAAGAATGGGTAGGTTTGATCTTCTTGCAGTCCATGGGACTCTCAAGAGTCTCCTCCAGCACCATAATTCAAAAGCATCAATTCTTTGGCGATCAGCCTTCTTTATGGTCCAGCTCTCGCTTCCATACAACATTAAACCTTTTAAAACTTCCCTACACAGAGCTGCCTTCAGATTTATTCCAAAGGTTGTAGAGTTACTTATTCCTTGGCTCATGGGTCGCATAGCTCCATACCCTCCAACATTTCTCCGATCAAAATAGGGACATCCGAAGGAAAAGCGGGACATTCCAGGATCAGCTTAGAAACTGGGACGGCTTCCGTAAATCTAGGACTGTCTCTGGAAAATAGGGACACCTGGAGGGTCTGCTCTGGTCAGTTGTCTAAATGGGAGAATGCATGGGAGACCTACATAAAGCACTCTGAAGACTGGGTCACCAGTGTAAAAATAAATCAGTAAAAATAAATCCAAGGAATAAAATGTTAAAAATCATTTTGCTCTGATGAGGCAACTTATCAAAAATATAAATAAGATATATCCTTAACTTAACTAAAATATGTAAGGGAAAAAATGAGTTACATCCCAAAATTTCATTGAACACTGTGGGGTTTACTTCTCATGAGGCAATTACAGGATTGCACTGTAATTAATTAAAACATTCATACCCTACCTTCAACTGCTAACAGGTATTCAAGGCAGGTTGAATTAAAATTGCTCATTGAAAGCCTGGGGAAATAATACCATTTTAAACTGTGACTGGAATGAAGAGGTGAGACACAAAATGGACTGAACTAGGAACACCTTTTATTATAATATCTGCAGGATCAATGAGGAGTGTGGGAAGCTAACTGAACTTCAACCTTGGGCAAGCTAAGCTGTGTCCCCGCCAATAGGTATGGAAAGGCATGAACCCAAAGCCTGAGCCTCACATTATGGTGAGTAGGAATGCTTCCTTGCCCCATCACCTCTTGGGGCCCCATAACTCTAAGCTGAGGGCCCCCAAATCCAGAGCCACTGGCCTCTGGACAATGTCCTTCACCTTCAAAGATGCCTTCAAAGCAACTTGCCTGTTCCATTAGTCTTCCCGGCACCTTCCTGCCAACAATGTAACCAAATTAGCCAATTTAATTGTCCCGACCCCTACATTCCGATCAGAGGCGCTGATTTGCACCCAAGATTAAGGGGGCTCTGTTGTGCATCATGCATGCATGACATCATGTGTGTGACACATGTTGTATCTTTGGTGGGAAGCCGAATGCAGAGTCCAATATGACGCGGTTTCAATGGCCAGCAGCTCCTCCTCTCTTGCGCTCAGGAGGAGCCAGTCAGCCTCTTCTGCCTCCTCAACATTGAGGGGCCCTGGCCACCTCCCCACAGATACTGGTGGGGGGCGAAGACACCTCAGCTCTATAGAGTTGGTGCCAGTGATTCTGATATCCCCCAGAATCCAGTGCAGAGTAGATGAGAAAACCTGGACAGCTGTGCCAATTCGTGGGCAGGAAAAAATTCTTACTCTGCTCCCAAGTGACTGAAACTGCTATACCGGAACAGAAAGTCAGGTGGCAGGTGCAAAAAGGATCCAAAGAAGTATACCCAAGGCCTAAGAAGCCTGTGTCCATGTGCCCAGAAGTCTTTGCCACCACAGAGAAGGCCCTGCCCACTGTCACCTCTCACCTATCTTCACAATATCTCTAAAAATTATCTTCACGGACGGGCAGGCTCCTAGGAGAGAAGACAGTCCTTATAGTACATATATGTAAATTCATATGCATGACTTCATCATTTGAGGTTAAAATCACCTGTAGGAGAATCCACTGCTCGAAGCAGGAAGCAATGCATTTCATCGAGGTGGAAAGACAAGGCCGGAAAAGTAATACCTTTTAGGGGAACCATTTTTCTTGCTGAGAGTGTTCAATCTTTTGAGCTAAACTGGTCCAATAAAAGATATCACCTTTCCTGCATGTCTCGTTCTCCCGACGCAGCACAGTAATTGCATGCCAAATAAGCACGGACTTCCCCCAAGAGAATTTCTTCTGAACTCCAGATTCCAAACACTGCTGCAGTGCCCAAACAGTGTTTTCAAAAGAATTAACTTCATAAGGTAAACAAGACTTTTTCAGAGTGTCAAGGGAGGCTTCTCTGAGCCAAGCCACAAAACAAATGGCTTGATTCTCCCTAGGTTTATTTATTATTAAACATTATGTGTCTGTCTGTCTGTCTGTCTATCTATCTATCTATCATCATCTATCATCTATCTATCTATCTATCTATCTATATCTATCTATCTATCTATCTATCATCTATCTATCTATCTATCTATCATCTATCTATCTATCTATCTATCTATCTATCTATCTATCTATCTATATCTATATCTATCTATCTATCTATCTATCTATCATCTATCATCATCTATCTATCATCTATCTATCTTTCGTCACCAACACTCTCAAAATGCCAGACAATCTTAATAAACAGCACAATTCAAACTATATCTTTGCAGAAGTAAGTCCTGCTGAATGCAGTGGGCTTACTCTCAGGTAACTGGATTAAGACTGCAACCTAAAACAAAACAATAAAAAAATGCAGTGCTTTTCCCCCCTGGTGGAGTGCTCCGGGACCTTTTTCTTTCCCCAAATCAGAGCCTCACACCTCTTCCCCAAATTTACCAGGTTTAGGGATGATGCTCTGGCAGGGTCCAAGATCCCTCCTACATCGGGAAGGAGGCGGGCGGGCTGCAGGATCTGGTCAGAGGCATCAGGTCTTATGCTGGCCACCTGGCCCAGGATGGGGCCTGACAGGCCTGTAAGAACTGCGGCTGCGGCTGCGGCTGCCACCCAGGAGGACTCCCCTGCTCAGCGCCTGAGGGCCCCAGTCCTACCACTCAACACCTGGCCTAGGGCAGGGCCTGATGGGCTCTATAAAGGACTGCTGCCGCTGCTCCTGCTGGGCAGAGAGGGCTCCGTTTTGTGTTGTTTTTTGTTTAAATTGCTGTTATTTTTTTTTACCTATGTCATTTTAAACTGTGATATTAATGCTGTATTCTTAGTTTTAGATCTTGATTTATGTGGAAATTGATTCCCATTTGGTTGTGTATTTTTTTGATGTGGTTTATTTATTGTTTATGACTTTTGTAATTACCGGTATGTAAATCTTCTTATGGACGCAGGTGGCACTGTGGGTTAAACCACAGAGCCTAGGACTTGCAGATCAGAAGGTCAGCGGTTCGAATCCCCACAACAGGGTGAGCTCCCGTTGCTCGGTCCCTGCTCCTGCCAACCTAGCAGTTCAAAAGCACATCAAAGTGCAAGTAGATAAATAGGTACCACTCTGGCGGGAAGGTAAACGGCGTTTCCGTGTGCTGCTCTGGTTTGCCAGAAGCGGCTTAGTCATGCTGGCCACATGAGCCGAAAGCTGTACGCCGGCTCCCTCGGCCAATAAAGCGAGATGAGCGCCGCAACCCCAGAGTAGGCAACGACTGGACCTAATGGTCAGGGGTCCCTTTACCTTTACCTTTAAATCTTGTTATGCTGTAAGCCGCCTTGAGCATTGTTTTGTAACTCTGGAAAGGCGGCATACAAATAAAAAATGATGATGATGATGATGATGCTGGCTGCATGTTCCAGTGAATCCCAGTCAGGCTCAGCCCCGCCTGCAAAACACTCCGTTTGGGGGATTTCTGCCAGGCTCCGCCCTCAGGAATACTACTGGGTGGCTTTTTGACTGCATGTTCAATAGGCGCAAGGAGGGTTTGTCCTGCCAGAAGTGGGCATAGAGATACTTCCATTCAATCCACGCATCCCACCAGCCTGGTACGGAGCATGAGGCAGCTACCCTGGGGGTGTTGAATGCCCAGTGAAAATGCATGCTGTTAGAAGCTGCCAAGCTTGCATTCTCACCAAAGCATGCTTCTGTACCAATGTGCTTCTTCTTTTTCGCTTAGAGGAGCTCATTAGATATGCTTTCTCACTAGACCAATCCAATACACTTCTGCTTGTTATCCTTAGGAGAGCTTGGCGGATGTAATTTCTTATGGACCTAATCTTGTTCTGTCACTTTCTCAGAATGCCTCCTATCATGGGAGTACAAGCTGACGGGAGATACGTGATATATTTTGACAACCGGCCTTTTCTCGCCTGCAACTGCTGCCGGCTCCAACTGCTGCTAAGGGAGCCTTTTCTTAGATAGGAGACACAGCAACAACCGAGTAGACTTGAGGGTACAGGGCAATGGAATATAAAACAACTCAAGGTGGTTCAATGTGGAATCGGTCACAGCCGTAGGTGCCCCCAGCATCACCTTTCTCATCACATCTTCTAATCTCTGTTTTTTTATATGGTGGTCTGGAATGCCTTTTCATACATATATCTATATATCTATATCTATTTCTATATATTTCCATATCTGTCTTTCCAGATAACTAGAAAGCTAGATAGATATCCAATAATCTCGAGGGGGTATACGTTATTCTTCCCCTTCTCAATTATTTCCCACAACCCTGTGAAGTAGCTTAGACTGAGGACTCAGCTACATTAGTAAAGAAACAACAAATTGAATGTGCTATAAAAATGCAACACTAGATTGCGTCAGAGAGCAGGAAATTTTAATTGGTGTTTTTCCATAGGGTGTTTTTTAAAAAATTGTTATAACGATCTAATTTTTGACTTATTTATAACATTTTTTCCTGTGTGTAGATCCACCCTGGGAGGCAGTGAATGGTCCAAGGTCACCTAGTGAGCTTCATGGCTGAGTGCAGGATTTGAACCTTGGTCTTCAAGGTCCTCGTCTGACACTCTACTACACTGCAATGGCTCTCAAATGTCCTGGTCTGGGAAAAAGCCTGAAAAAGTCTCAAGGGAGTAGTTATCTCATGACATCTTCCCTGAGCTTGTAACCCTCCAGATATTGTTGGACTACAACTCCCATCATTTGTAAACATTGGCCATGCTGGTTAGAGTTGATGGGAGATGGAGTCTAATTGCATTCAGAGAGATACAGGTTCACCATTCCTGCTTAATCAAAATATGTTTCCTCCCTGAATCCAATTTTTAGCCCATTGACTTGCCAAAAGACATAATAAGCTGATAGAAGAAGCAAGACTTCAAGCTTGGCCTTTCTGATTCAAGCCTAGTTCTCTTACCATTGAAGTAAGCTGGTTTAGTAAGACTTCCCTGGGCATGAGCTTAACCAGAACAATGGGAAAAGGAGCTAATCTCACACCCTGTGATGCAACAATTTTGATAGGGACAAGCTGTCTCTCTAGCATAGTCCTTAGTCTCATTGGGGCCTATCCATATTAGGTATTTCTGTATTAACTGTTCAGCAGATAGGAATCACAATTCAGTAAAGTTAGCACCTGCTATGGAGCAATAGCCTTCTTTTATGGGAACTGAACACTTGGATTCAATTTATTATGTAATGCAGCTTCTAAATGCATGCTCTTGAAAGTAAATCCAAAATAAGTGTGTCAGTAGGAGAGAGCCTGCACTGCCCCTAATCTGAAATGATATTGTATGAAATGTGTATGGAATGATAAAACGTTCTGCTGCGGACATGCATTCCTGACCTTCCCTGGGTATGGAGGAATGCAGTGCACAGGGCCCAGCCCTTGTCATCTTGGAAATTGCTGCCAATTATATCTGCGAGTGGGCAGTTTGCATATCTTGTGTTTTTTCCACATGACTCCATGTGCCAAGGAAGTGCTAGGACTACTTGTGGGGAGAAGACATTTTTTTGGTGTGAACCAGACCCGGCGAACAGAGGTTCAGGAAGCAGCACCCGGCCCCCTTCCCATATGCTCAGTCTAAAAATAATAGCTTATCTGAGCAATGTGCCGATGCCATTGCACCAGGTATGTGAATTACAAACAGTTTCTTAAGGGGGAAATAGTTTCAACAACTGTGTCTTTGTTAACATTCTCGTACATTAAGAGCACCTCTTATCGTCACATTCCAATATTACACCTGTCTAAGACAATGTACACAGAGGCAATTCCTACTGATACCAGCGGAACTTACGTACAAGCAAGCATACTTTGGATCACCTTCTCCATGAGAAGTTCTTTCCTTCGAGGTCTTAACATGCCGATTCATTATACAGTGGTACCTCGGGTTAAGAACTTAATTTGTTCTGGAGGTCCGTTCTTAACCTGAAACCGTTCTTAACCTGAGGTACCACTTCAGCTAATGGGGCCTCCCGCTGCCGCCTCGCCACCATCACGTGATTTCTGTTCTCATCCTGAAGTAAAGTTCTTAACCCAAGGTACTATTTCTGGGTTAGCGGAGTCTGTAACCTGAAGTGTCTGTAACCCGAGGTACCACTGTATTAGATGGCTGTAACAACAAATAAAATCGAGCAATTGAATATATTAGATTTCTACAGAAGCTGAGCCTATACCCTCTAATCTTCAAGGGGTCTCCTTTTTTGTAGGGCTGCTAGTTCCTGCCCTTCTGTTTTTGCAGAAAGCATCAAAGTAGCAGGGGGAAGAGGGCATTTGAATGTTTCCAGGCCCTTGGCACATGGAACGGGTAGCCTTTTTACCTATTCAGCCATCAGGATATATTAGTGACACCCTGTGCCCAGCTACTACCAATGAGTGCCAGTGTGGTGTAGTGGTTAAGAGCAGTAGTCTCGTAATCTGGTGAACCGGGTTCGCGTCTCCGGTCCTCCACATGCAGCTGCTGGGTGACCTTGGGCTAGTCATACTTCTCTGAAGTCTCAGGTAGCTGTGTTGGTCTGCCATAGTCAAAACAAAACAAATTTCCTTCCAGTAGCACCTTAAAGACCAACTAAGTTATTTCTTGGTATGAGCTTTCGTGTGCATCTCACCTGCCCCTCTCTCAATAAAGCACATCAGGTGACCATTTTGTTCCCAGACTGGACTTGAACACAGGAACTGGGTTTGTTGCGACATAAATCGTCTGATATATTTGCACTTGAATTACTTATCAGCGCACAACTGGGCAGTAAAACTGACAATAATAAAAGTCATTAATACGAGCAGTCACTGTCAGAAATAACAGCTGTCATTTCTGGTCAGGGGACCGCCACACTGTTTTTATTTTTTAAGTGATCCGTATTCCAGCGAAACAAGAGGATTAGGAGCATCAGATGTGGAAACAGCTTTTCCTGAGAAGAAGTAACAACAACAAAATTTATCTGTTAACTCGTCACATATTAAATACAATGTCCCAAAGCAAGTTACAATTGTAAAAACAAAGAGGAAACAACAAAAGTTTAAAGCAACACCGAAAGAATAAAGCAATATCATTCACTAAAAGTGCTCATCTTTATTATAATATAATATAATATAATATAATATAATATAATATAATATAATATAATATAATAATATAATATAATATAATATAATATGCAATGCAATGCAATGCAATGCAATGCAATGCAATGCAATGCAATACAATAATATAATATGGACAAGTCATAGAGTCATATAATATTAGAGCTGGAAGAGAACCAAGGGACATCTAGACCAACCCCCTGCAATGCAGGAATCTCAGCTAAAGCATCTATGACAAATCTCCATCCCCTAAAAGTCTTGCCCCAACCCACTAAAAGATGACCATCACAACAAGCTAGGGTATCACCACACCATATGCTCCCTATTAAAAAGCCAAATGCCTGGGCAAACAATCCTGTTTACATCTTCTTTCGGCACCTTAAAATTTACAGAGATGGGGACATTTTATCCTATCCTATCCACAGAAGTGAATTTCACTGATTTTAGTTAAAGGTAAAGGTACCCCTGACCATTAGGCCCAGTCACGGACGACTCTGGGGTTGCAATGCTCATCTCGCTTTACTGGCCGAGGGAGCCGGCGTACAGTTTCTGGGTCATGTGGCCAGTATGACTAAGCCACTTTTGGCGAACCAGAACAGAGCAAGGAAATGCTGTTTACCTTACCTATTTATCTACTTGCACTTTGATGTGCTTTGGAACTGAAGGGTTGGCAGGAGCAGGGACCGAGCAACGGGAGCTCACCCTGTCGCGGGTATTCGAACCACCGACCTTCAGATCAGCAAGCCCTAGGCTTTGTGGTTTAACCCACAGCACCACCTGCGTTACATCCCAGTTATTTCCATCCTACTCTCTCTTTGCAATTGTACAACCTCCAAATGAGAGGGGGGTTTTTTCTCCTTCTCCAGGGCAACAGAGATAGCCTAAAGATAACAAAACGCCTGAATTTTATCTGAAGGGTTAAGCAAAGGCAAACAGCTAAACAATGTAACACTCGCCTTTTTGTGGGGGGTGGGCTTCTCCCCTCTGCCCCCCCTGAGGTAATTCCTACCTTTAGCTTAGTCAATAGAGATAATCATTTTCAGCCGATTAACCCAATTAAAATATGTGTGCATCACAATAGCCATTAGCAGCTCTTGCTCTCCCTAGCAATCCTGTTTACAGAAAACAGTTTCTGCTAATCTAGACCTGACTGCTTGGGATGCAGAGGGGACAGTCTGAAGTCAGTTGTCAGCTTGTGCTGTACTGCCCTCTCTGACCTCCTCTACAGAGAAGGAAATTGCACCCCGGCTGAGTTCAGGGCAGGGAGAGTTTGCTGGGGAAGGTTTTTTGTGGAGTAGCTTTGTAAAACTCCAACAGGGGTATTGCAAAATGTAAATGTCATTGTTGTTTTTTTAAAATACCCGTTCAGTCTCAGTGATCAATTAACAATGATGATGATGATGATGATAATAATAATAATAATAATAATAATAATAATGCAATGCTCTATGAGGCTGTTCAAAGTGGCCCTAGGTAAAAAAAAGGGGGAGCAACTGTTCTGCCTCCCTCCCCAAGTGTTACTAACTAAGGTATCTACATCCAAGCAGGCAATCTTGAATTAGTACTGAATATATGAACAGCTGCATGGTTAGAAATAGCTTTTATTTGGAAGAATTCTCGAGTGCTGTCAAAAAGTAAATTATTATTAAAATGTGGAAGAGTTCCAAAATTATCAACTTAACATATTTGGCAACAGGGTGGGATGGCAGGATGCCTTGCATATAAAGTGGGGGCTCTTTGATAACTATTGGAATCAGTTCACTAGATACCAAGAAGATATTTCTCTGAGATGTAGTTTTACTATTCTTTGAGTGAGTTTCCTTCCTGCCCTCCTCCTTTTCTTCTCATGTTTATCCTTAAAAATAAGACGGGGGGGGGGGGGAGCAATGTTTTAAAGGATTTGGCTTTTTTTTTTAGCATTTTACTATTCTAAATATTAATACAAATGCATATATAGGCGGTACATTCTTATATTTTTGATCTTAGTGGCAGAACTAATCATAATAGTTCAATCAGTTGATCTTCCAAGTTTTCCATGCTTTATCCATGTAAATAAATACACTAGTGTCTAAACAATAATCTGGTCTATCCCAACCTCTTAAATTAGGTTTTATGGCATGTTTTATTTATATTTTTGGATTTCAGCTATGCCTTATTTGAACATGTTTCAAAGGGTATGACTAATATTACTTCTATTGCATATCACTTTGATTTAATGGGAATGTTTCATTGTATATTTTAATTATATGTTTGTTTATATTTTAATGTCTGAATAGGACTATTTAATTGTCTGGCAGAAATCCCCCAAACGGAGTGTTTTGCAGGCGGGGCTGAGCCTGACTGGGATTCACTGGAACATGCAGCCAGCATCATCATCATCATCATCATTTTTTATTTGTATGCCGCCTTTCCAGAGTTACAAAACAATGCTCAAGGCGGCTTACAGCATAACAAGATTTAAAGGTAAAGGTAAAGGGACCCTGCCCTGACCTTTAGGTCCAGTCGTTGCCTACTCTGGGGTTGCGGCGCTCATCTCGCTTTATTGGCCGAGGGAGCCGGCGTACAGCTTTCGGCTCATGTGGCCAGCATGACTAAGCCACTTCTGGCGAACTAGAGCAGTGCACGGAAACGCCTTTTACCTTCCCGCCGGAGCGGTACCTATTTATCTACTTGCACTTTGATGTGCTTTTGAACTGCTAGGTTGGCAGGAGCAGGGACCGAGCAACGGGAACTCACCCCGTCGCGGGATTCGAACCGCCGACCTTCCAATGGGCAAGCCCTAGGCTTTATGGTTTAACGTAGTCAGATGCAAAAGAAGGCAGGGTACCTGTACCCTTAGAAGAGAGAATACCAGCAGATTTTGTTTGTCCTGGCGGCTGCTGAAATGACCTCTTTCACACCACTATTAAAGGTGTAGGAATTCTGGCCCCTCTTACACCCAGTCCTCCAACATCTACAGTGGCACACCGATGCTTCCTTTCACATTTATACCTAAACTTCCCATGTCATGTTACAACAGTTTTTCCCCAAAATGTATGAGTTGCCATCAATAAAACAAAATTTGGGGACATATGGAGACGGAAAGACCTTGTAATGGATTTGATTGGCTCATAGAATCATAGAGTTGGAAGGGACCACGAGAGTCATCTAGTCCAACCCCTTTGCAGTGCAGGAATCATTTGCCCCATGTGGGACTTGAACCCAGGACTTTAAGAGTTTTACGCTCTACCAACTGAGCTGGACGTCTTTGTCAAGCATACGAATGGTCAAGCAAAACATAGACAAGTCTCTGATTCTCAAAGTTGGTTCGACTGCTACGTACTTGATACATTCAGGATAAAAGCGAAGTTGGTTTGTGTGATGCATATGTTATGTAAAATTTGGATGTTTCCTTTTTACAGAGTTCTGATCCTGATTGAGGGAGAGTTGCAATATTCTTTATTGTGTGCGTGTACGTGTGTGTTTTGCAATGACGTTTTCTTTGGTAGTGAATAAAGTTAATCCGAAACCATCATCACACATCTCTTGTGTAATACCTGTACATAACTGTTCATGCGCTGTGCACATAACTACATGAGAAACATTGCCCAAATGCTACAGCCAATCTTAGTTCAGAGTACATATACATACCGCGAAACTGACACATGCACAGTAATGTGATTGTTCTACTCAGCGCTATTTTTCTAGAAAAAGAGGTGCTGTAACTCACCATGAACGCCTCTCTCATTCTCTTAGAATGGCAATGGCACCTACCTGAGAGGCGCCAGAGCTGAGTTCCGGCGAGTTCCGGGTGAAAAAAAGCCCTGCTTCTTCTACCCATGTTGAGTTTCAAACTTTCTCCCTCACACAGACGTGATTTCTCCGAATGGAATGTGCACTGTTTGAAGTACAGCCTTTCTGTGAACTCACACTAGCTGAAGTCAATAGCAACACTTGTTTAAATGGACTTACTCCAAATTTACAACAGTGTTGCTGACTTCAGTATATAACTAACTCTTGGATTTTTATGGGATTTACTTTATGCCCTGAGCAAATCGGCAGTCTCAGTGGCCTGAAACGTACCCATTCATAATTCACCATTGGCTGAGGCAATTTACATCCAAATTATTTTCCTGCTAATCTGCATTAGAGTGCACGGACATAAAAGCAAAACAGCAAGACAGATGTAATTGTGGAAGAGATCTAGGGTCCTTTGGCTTCACTTATGGGCATGGTAATTTTTCTCCTAACATATCTTTAATGCTGCTGCAGGTGCTGCTGGGAATGCAATTTGCCTGCTTAAAATAAAGGCATTATTTAAATATGATCCTAGAGGGGAGAAAGGGGGAATTGACATATTAAATGCTTACTATCCTGCTAACTAAATGGAGTTGTGATGCAGCACACAACAGTGCTGTGGCAAACAAAGGGATAGGACGAGTGGGTTGACAATTCTTGAAATAAAAAAAATTATGGAGGAGGGGGCACAACGCATAAAGAAAAACACTCCATGCATAAGATGTGCAACTATTGCTTATGCTTCCAAATCCCCCAGCATGAAACTGTACTGCTGACACACGATGTCAAGTTCATACAGATCACAACATGATCTGGACTACCACGGTGGCGCAAACAGCCTACATGTTGAGAAGGTAGCCCCATGAAGGCGAGCTAAAACTTATGTATTAAGCAGTTTGGGAATCAAGCTTCTAGAAACTATTGACCCATTTTACAGATGAGGAACACTGAGGCTGGGGCCAGCCACAAGGGGATTTCATGGCAGGGATCTCAAAACACATGCCACCACTCCAGACTGCCAAGCAGGCCCCCAGCACATGGCATGATCTGCTTGGAAGATCTGGGGATGTGACAGTGGTTCCACTGCCCCATTGTGATTGCATAGAACCATGGATAGATGATATACATAGATGGAAGCGCATTTGAAATCCAGCAACCGTTGACTCTATGACACAGGAGTCGTAGCTGCATAAATATGAAAGTGTACTGTGTCTCTCCTCAGGCTGCTCCCCTCCTCTAGCCAATGTGTGATAACACAATGAAGAGGCAAGTCAGTTTGCTAGAAGCCAGAATCTGGATGGGTGCTATCTGTCCCTATGCTCCAGCCTAGGGGTCACACAAAACAAATGAAATACCGTGAAAATCCCTGAAATGAGAAGTAATCGACTATAAACATTATCTTGTGGAAATCAACTAAATAATAAAAATCTAACCTAAAATAGAAAATACTGCTTTACCTAGGTCGAGCTAGAATCATAATACGTCAGAATTTTTGGGGTTCTACCCTTGTTTGAATTTTGGTCATTCAAAGTTTATGATTTTTCTATTTCCTTTTGAGGAAAGTGAATAGTTCAGTGAAACGAGGTTTGTAGCCAACATCCCATTAAGGTTTTGTTCTATTTTAGGTTTTTTCTAATTTTTTCCCCCTTAAGCTTTTTGATTTTTATTATTTAGTTGGTTTCCACAAGATAATATTTATAGTCGATTACTTCTCCTTTCAGGGATTTTCATTTGTTTTGTGCAATCTCTCAGTTCCGCGACTCTTTTTTCTATTGATTGCCAGCCTAGGGGGCGGCATTTTTTTTTAGCCGTGGGCCGGTCCACTGTCCCTCAGATCTTGTGGCGGGTCAGAGAAATGGCATGGGGGTGGGGAGAGCTGGAAGAAGAGGCGAGGGGGGCAAGTTGTCCTCCTCCCCATCTCCAGCCCCAGCCGCTGCGCTTACCATCCCAGGGGCTGCCACCACCACCGCTGCTGCTTCTTGTGAGTAGGCAGAGCGAGTTTGTCCACTCCGCTCTCTGGCCCACAGGAGCACCAGGGCAGCAGCAGGAAGATGAGCAGTGCAAAAGGGCTGGCTCCGGAGAGCGGCTGCTTAAAATGGTGCTCAGCCAGCTCAGCCTAGCCCCCTTCCTCCTCTAGGCAGGGCAAGGAGAAGGCAGGAGGAGGGAGGGAGGAGGTGCTGCCACGGTGTGTGTGGGGAGGGGTGGATGGAATGGCACGGGGGGGGGGGAATGGTGCAGCCCAAATGAACAGAATCCCCATGCTGATCCACGGACAGTCTGCAGGCCGGATCCTGAAGGCGATTTTGCCTGATACGACCCTCAGACCTTAGTTTGCTGACCCCTGCTCAAGCCCCACAGGCTGCGTCCATCCCATCTTTGTGCTTGGTGCACCACCAGCATCTCCCAACCCCCACTCCACAGTTTATGTAGATGGAAATCCTCACGAAGGCTGAAATTTACCAGTTTGAGGTCTCCGATGTGTATTAAAATGAAAGGAGGGAAAAGAATCTAGCTGTGTTTCTGATTAGGACGCATATTCACTCTGGCAAATTCCCAGTTGCCTCATTGCCTTGAACAGCCGAAAGTTTTACACGTTAAGAATATTTATTCCAGTACTGGGGGAAAAACATACATTTCATTTGGTGAAAATATATTAAAGTGCCTTTGACAGAAATCTGGTCTTGGGTTTGGAAGTCCCACTATTGGAAGTCCCTGGAAATGGAAGTCCCTGGACACATTTTGCCTTGGTCAAACTAACCTTTCTCAGTCTTAGGTCCCCATTGTAAAACAGGAGTAATAGTAGTCTACTTTGCAGGGAGGTTATAATTGTAGAAAACCTGCATATATATATATATATATATATATGGATGGTAAAGTGCTTCAGAAATGAAGAATGCTATATAACTGAATTCAACAGCCAACTTCGAGCTGCAATGTTCTAGCTCTTGTGTCAGTATTTCAAATATAAGTTTCCATTCCATATACTGACCTATATTCAATAATAAAAATGGAAAGGGCTGGCTTCCATTCCCTAACACATTGTCATTGTTACATTTCACACACAAACTTCAGGGTGAAGCTCTTTTTCCCTAGAGGTGAGCTGAAATTTCTCAGAAATATTTATTTACCAAGAGAACTTCTGAAAGTCTTCTTTTTCGTTTCCTTATGCAAGAAAGAGGCCATGTTGCACGATCCCCCCTGGATTGTCTCCACTGTTATATGTGGCAACACAGGAGCCAACTCTTAGGGGCTGAGGTCCCTTCGGACCCCCAAATAAAATATTTGAGGAGTCTGACGCACTCCCCAGTTGATGGGCATAATGTGATTTTATTTTATTTAGGTTGGCATCGCTGTGTGGCAGCCACCATTTCCCTCTCCTCCGCCCCACAACAACCCAGAACAATGCCAGGCACAAGAGCACTTGTGGACCATGCAAAATGGCGGCCAGGTTGTCAACGCAATTGCTGCTGCTGCTGTTTTTGCAGCTGCAGGAAACCAACAACAAGTCATCAGAGGGAAAAAGAAAGAAGCTGTCTTACTGCCACTGCTAATGTTGAGAAACTTGAAGGATTTCTTTTCTCCCTGAAGAAATTCAGGGAAATGTTTTTCCTCTTCCCTCGTTCTCTGCCTGCAAACAGGATTGAGAGGCCACATTAAACTAGAACATTCATTTGCAACAATTCATACAGCCCCAATATGTTGAAATATGCCCACTCCTCAGTCACTCAGAGAACAGCTTTCAGTGTGCTTGCCTCTGAAACATTCCTGTTGGGATATGACAGGTGCCCAATAGTAGCACTTTCTGGAAACAAGGAAAGACTTTTTTGTTTCAACAAAGTTTTCCAGGTGGATGAAAAGGTGTTCATTTTGTTTTTAAACTTATCTCAAATATTGTTGTCAAATAGGACAGAAATTACATTGCATTCCAGGAACAGCTGATTTATTAAAAGCCGCTTTCTGCCTTAAATGTTTATTTTTTTCAAAGACTGAGAATTTAACATCACATTCAGATTCATTGATTTGTATCTGTTCATCATTTGGAACATCACAAAGCAATATTTTAATGAAGAATACTACACATACGAATAATAAAAGTGATGCAACTTAGTAAAAATTAATGACCCTAATAAAACTATATACAAGATAAACAAATGTACAAATCTGAATTTTCCTGGCAAATCCTAATATAATCTCAAATTACTCCAAGTTATTTGTGAACCTTGAGGTTATAGAGGAGTGCAGCTCTCGGCTCCATATGATTGGTAGCTCCCCCTTGGGCTGAAACCCACACATGTTCACAGAAGTTTTTAACGTGTGATATTTTACTGTATTTTTGGTTTCTATGGAAGCTGCCCAGAGTGGCTGGGGAGGCCCAGCCAGATGGGCGGGGTATAAATAATAAATTATTATTATTATTATTATTATTATTATTATTATTATTATTATTATTACATGTGTGCTCACAATTTCCTGCTAGTGCAAATGCAGAAAATATTCAAATGTTCTACTGCTATAACTGCTATGATTACTGCTGCATAATATTATTCGTTGCCAAGAGTGTGTGCTAATATAACAGTGAAATGGCAAGGTTTCAACACACAGTATTTACAACTCGGGTCAGAAACTGATGCAAAAGCAATATATATTCCCCATTCATTTCAGTCACTGATTAACACAGTCAGAGGTGCTACATGAAATCACATTTGTATATTTTATTTGTGAATTCTATGCACTTAAATCTGGAGACATCAGTAAAAACGAGAGAGAGAGAGAGAGAGAGAGAGAGAGAGAAAAGAAAGAACGGCTTCCTGTAGAATATTTTATTCCATGCATTACTTTTGTTAACAATGTAATTGTTATTCATTGTTTGCATCAGTACATGCATAATCATATTCTCTGGAGAGGAAAACCATGTACTGTTTCCTACATTTGCGCCTGCAAGGCCTGACCTTGAATGGATAAAATGGACTTTCTGTTTTCACTAGCCCTTGTTATGTACACCAGGAACAAATCAGAAAAGCCTGCCTCCAAGAAAAGCGTCGTAGGAGAGGCTTTGCCCTGCATGCACATCCAGGAGTACAATTCATCCCAGCTGGTTTTGGAAGGTAAAGAGTACATGATATGAGAATTTCCTTGGTCATGGAAGAGAATAACTGGCTGTGCAGCTTCCCAAACCTAGGCCAAAAAGCTCAGGCACATTCCTTCCACTAGGAGCAGGACTTTTATACTTGTACATCTGAGGAAGTAACTTGCTCAGGGTGGTTATCCTGCAAACTTTGCCCAGCACAAGAGAAGATAGATGATAAATTCCAGCAGAATATTAAAATACAATGATTCATCAAATTTTAAGGGTTCCCTATACAGGTCTGCCTTCAAATGTCTTCTAAAAGTCAGATAGTTGTTTATTTCTTTGACATCTGATGGGAGGGCATTCCATAGGGCGGGCGCCACCACCAAGAAGGCCCTCTGCCTGGTTCCCTGTAGCCTCACTTCTTGCAGTGAGGGAACTGCCAGAAGGCCCTCGGAGCTGAACCTTAGTGTCCGGGCTGAACAATGGGGGTGGAGACGCTCCTTCAGGTGTACTGGACCAAGACTGTTTAGGACTTAAAAGCTCAGCACCAACACTTTGAATTGTGCTCGGAAACGTCCTAGGTGCCAATGTAGGTCTTTCAAGACCGGTGTTATGTGGTCTCGGTGGCCAGTCCCAGTCACCAGTCTAGCTGCCGCATTCTGGATTAGTTGTAGTTTCCAGGTCACCTTCTAGATAGAGATAGATAGATAGATAGATAGATAGATAGATAGATAGATGATAGATGATAGATAGATAGATAGATAGATAGATAGATAGATAGATAGATAGATAGATAGATGATAGATAGATAGATGATAGATGATAGATAGATAGATAGATAGATAGATAGATAGATGATAGATAGATGATAGATAGATGATAGATAGATAGATAGATAGATAGATAGGTATAGATAGATAGATAGATAGATAGATAGATAGATAGATAGATAGATAGATGATAGATAGATAGATAGATAGATAGATAGATGATATAGATAGATATAGATAGATAGATAGATAGATAGATAGATAGATAGATGATAGATAGATAGATAGATAGATAGATAGATAGATAGATAGATAGATGATAGATAATACAATGTTATTTTTCTAGAAAAAGAGCCACTGAAACTCATCATGAACCCCTCCCTTGTTCTGTTACAATGGCAATGGTGCCCACCTGAGAGATGCCGGAACTCAGTTCCAGTGAGTTCTGGCTGAAAAAAAGCCTTGGATAGAAGGATGGATAGTTGATAGGTTAGACAAAAAGACATTTTGCCCCCCCCCCCAACTTTCCATGCTAGGAGGCATGTCTGCTCACTTTGCACATTTCAGTCTGCACTGGACAACACAGACTCGTCGTTATCATTTGATATTGCCATAACTCTTGCTGCCGTCCGAAAATAACACGGAATCCACTTGAAATAATACAGGCGAGCATAAATCTTTGAATGGTTTTATCCCAGGACAATTCCAAGTTTGCCCTTTGTCTGGGCTTTCTAGGCGAATCCTTGACCTTGCAGCCCTCATGCACTGAAAAAACCTTCTGTTTTGGTTATTATCTAGCCCACAGCCAAGTGGCGAATGGGTTAACTGTTGTAACAGCAGCAGCAGCACTGCCTGTCTGCTGGATCAAATTCTTGCAGGAGGTCACTCTCCACCGTTTGTTTCTTTAACATTTAGGATGCTTCCGGCAATGGAAGACGAGAGCCCCCGACTATTGTATGGTCTGTGGTCATATTTTCCATGCCAAGAGTCTCTCCTCTGCTGCTAGTAAAGGGGGGTGGGTGGGCAGGGGGAGCTCTGCTGCTTGTTTGAAGGAGACATGAACAATAATCTCCCTCATTCAGCTCCCTCTCCCGCACCCCCCCCACCCCATCACACAACCTGAAGGAAGAAGCCTCTGCCCCTTCGTGGCCCCTTCAGCTCATGGACAGCAGTATCCTTTGTTTAGATCTGGTGTGTGTGTGTGTGTGTGTGTGTGTGTGTCCCAATCCATGCATTGCGCTGCCACAAGGGGGGGGGGGAGAGGCCAAAGCCCCCATTCCAAGCAGATGCCACAAAGCAGGTTGAGAAAAAGCCCTTCTGCACCCTCTTGTGAGCCTGATAATCTTTTCCAAACTTGTCCAAGCACACATTCTTCAGGAATCAGGAGGACCACGCTGAGAGAATGGGAGGAGGAAGGGGAGGGGGAGAAGAATGCAAGGGACAGGAGTCTATGGTGTCTTTTGTTTGGCTGTGCACCAAGAGTACTTTTATTTAAATCTCCTCTAGAAAAGGGAGGCAGAGCAGGGAGGGGGCAGGGGCTGGGGAAGAGACAAGAGATCACTTTGCAGCTGGTTCAGCCTGGCAGGCACATCGCTCCATTTCTTGACTGGCTCCCTTGAAGAGCACCGGGTTTGCAGAGATATGGCAATTCCATATGTGGCGCCGCATCTGCGCCCGTCCAGCCATTCACACATGCATGTCGTCGCTCGGAGTTCCGGTCGCTAAGTAAATAATAGGCATGGGGGAAGTGAAGCCACCAGCCCTTATGTTCATATGATACTTATCCTATACGAGAAGACGAACCTCCTATGCTTAACTCTATATATGCTCCACCTTCTCACGCTGCTGCTGTTTTAAATATGGCACTCACTGCTGACCTGAAAGTCACTTATGCAAGTTTCTGTATCCCGGACAAATGATAGCAGCATGTGATTGTGTCGTTCCCATTCTGTGGACTTCTGAAGTTGCAGCTGCTGCTACTGCTCACGCCGTGACTGCTCACTTGACAATTTGCATGTTAATCCTGATGCACCTTCCCTATGAAAACCCATGCCATTTATTTCATTTATGTATGGGATTCTGAACATAGGGAGCTGCTTTTCACCAAATCAGACAATTGGGCACCAGTGGTCCCAGGCTGAGATTTCCCAAGATCTTTTAAGTGGGGTTATCCTTTGCAACTGAAAATCCTGGGGACAGGACCTGAGCTTGTGCCCACCCCCCACTGATTTATATAGCTCTTTCCTATTTTATCTCAGTATTCCAGTGCTATTTTTCTAGAAAAAGAGGTGCTGGAACTCACCATGAGCACACCCCTTGTTCTCTTAGAATAGCAATTTATGTGTTAGGGACCATGCTGAGTAGGACTGCACTAAGGAGGGATGGTGGGAGCCACCCGCTCCTCCTGATCCAGAATCTTCCCAGGAGAAGGAGGACAGTATAGATTTGGAACAGTGGTTTGCAGAGGGGCATAGTTCAGAAGGCAGAAGCTGGGAAACACTGGATGGGGAACAGCTAGCAGAAGAAACACTAGAAGAGAGAGAGGGTTAACAGATTCATAGTCTCTGGACAGCATTCACCCCCCCCCCTTCCCCAAAGACACAGAGAGCTCAGAAAGTGTTAGAAGAGAAAGCTCAGAGGGTACAAACTCAGACTATAGGATGTAGGAGTGAAATAGATTAATAGGGACAGAGGGTGGTGAGCCTTAATTGGGAGCACCGCCATTCTAGGGAGATGGTTTCTTTTGTCTCTTGCTGTGTTTATTAAAAAAACTAATGGTAAGAATTTCCTTCTGTTTTGATCTGCCTATTTACTGCCATGGGGGAGGAAGTCCTTTCCCCAAAGCCTGACATTGTGGCACCCACCTGAAAGGTCCCGGAACTGAGTTCTGGCAAGTTCCGGCTGAAAAAGAGCCCTGCATTATTCTTTTTAATCCTCACATTGCCAGAGTCTTTCATGTTCCAGAGTCAGATCACAATGTCCATGTCAATTAGGGGTTCCCTAAGCGTCCAAGTCTCTCTGTGGTTCCCCACATCAAATCACTCAGTAGGGGATGGGGTTTAGAGGAGAGGGACCTTTAGTTTTGATGGACAGGTTTAGCTTTTAGTCACCCTGAACTGTAACCTTGGTGTACTCCAATCACAGTGATTTTGGGGAGGAAGAAACAGTTGTTCTCTTAACTTAGGTAGTCATTCTCTGAGTTTTGGCTGTAACAGCAGAGTTGTAAACAGACTACAGTGGTGGCCTACATCTTTCCCAATCATTATTTTTTCCTAACAAACAGTTCAAAATCATAGCTTGCTCTCCTTTTGATTCATGGAGGGTACTTCCAGAAAGTCACGGGGAGGGGGAGAAAAAAACTAACTTTTCCAGTTTTTAAAATAATGGAGCTAATATCACCTGGTGGAATAGTGTCTGGGCCTATTTGTTTGAACTTTCACAGATTTCTTAACCAATGGCATCTCCCTCATGTCTTCAAATTTCAAACTGCTCTTCCCCAACTCCCCTGGGGGGTGGGGAATGATCTCTATTTTCCCACCCAAGAATGGCCAAGTCTGTCCTTGTGGGACAACCACTGTACTGTACCTATTTTTCTGAAATTTGGCAGGCTTCATTCCCTCAAATGGAGCGACAATGCATGCAATTTACATCCATTTGCAGCAGCAAATTACATAGCTAGAGGCTATTTCTTTTAAAAAGGAAAAAAGGAGGTGTGTACAAAAACCCATGGATGGATCTCGCTGACCTTTGGCAGGCTTAGTCCACTCTGGAGGGACTCTTTTTTTGGCAAATTTCATCCAATGTGAATAGGGACACAGTTATAGCCATTGTTGTGTTGTATTGCGTTGCATTGCATTATTTTATTTATTGACAAAAAATATTTACATACTGCTATATCATTAAAAGAAATATCGCTGAGGTATACAACAGTATGAAACCAAACAATAAAATCATAATTTGTTACATTCCCCATTGCAGTCAACACAGTTGAAACAGAGCTTTGGATCGGGTTCTGAGACAAATAACAAATTTAATCAGAATGATGCAGAACACAACAAAGACAGATCAAGATGCTTTCAGGTGATGTAGATACAAGACAAGTCTTAGGTTGCTGGAAACCACTAATTCCATGCTAGCAATAGCGGTCCGTGGATCAGCGTGGATGGCCCAACGACTCTTGTGACGAAATGCCAATGATAGTACCAAATGCCTACACTGCTTAGTAGCTCCCAATCCCTTCTGGTATGACACCAGATACAGCATTTGTAAGTGCCCTTGCAGTAGACAGAAGCAACTGGAAGCCCTCAGGTACTTGCCAAGCCAAAGGCAAAAGAGGAGTGCAGATGAGCAGTACTTAGGGCTTCAGGAACAACTTCAGCTTTGCACTATAATGCAGTGAAATTGCCTGGATAGCTCAGTTGGTTAGAGCATGGTGCTCATCACGCCAAGGTTGCAGGGTCGAGCCCTATATGAGGTAGCTGCATATTCCTGCATTGCAGAGAGTTGGACTTCATGATCCTCAGGGTCCCTTTCCAATACCACTGTTCTATGATTCTATGACTCTTGGTTGTACTTGGTATTATTCTATGATGCATCTGCCTAGCTTTGAAATGTTTATTATTTATTTAAAGCATATTTTTTTACCCCTGATTTGGGCTTACATAAATCAAGACAAGCAATCTGTCCCTACTTGCAGGTTTACAGTCTGAAAGACATGGCAGGAAAAGAAAAAAGGGTGAAGAGGGAAGAGGAAAACAATCAAACTCATGCACAGAAGTTATAATTGGCAGGAATGGAGAGGCGGAGCCAAATGGAGTTAGTCTCCCAGCAGAGCTGATGGAATAACTCTGTTTCACTTTTTTCTGCTGTAACCTGATAGAATGGATGATCCCAGCTGATAATTCATGGGTGTAAGAGATAGTTGTTTACTGTCCATTCCTCTGAATTTTGTGGCCAGGAAGTACTCCTACACTGAGCAAAAACTCCATCCTGCCTGCTTCTTTCTCTGGCTATACAGTGGTACCTTGGGTTACATACGCTTCAGGTTACAGACTCCGCTAACCCAGAAATATTACCTCGGGTTAAGAACTTTGCTTCAGGATGAGAACAGAAATCAGGCTCCGGCGGCGCGGCGGCAGCAGGAGGCCCCATTAGCTAAAGTGGTGCTTCAGGTTAAGAACAGTTTCAGGTTAAGAACAGACCTCCGGAATGCATTAAGTACTTAACCCAAGGTACCACTGTATGCTGTATGCTGTTAGGACCATCATTTATCTAAGATCACTGGATGTGGATCTATATTGACAGGTTACATACTGTAAGTACCTACCCAATAAGACTTGTGTGAGTTACATTCCATCCTAAAACATATTGCTCAAGTTACATGGAAGCCAGTTGGATTCATACATGCATAGCCACTCAGTGGGCAATAATGGCAGGGTATATTATTATTATTATTAGGATTGCATTTATGATTTTCTGTATATATCCTATGAATGAGTTCAGCAGAAGGAACGCATGCATTTGGGAAGAATTCCAAGCAAATTCACCCTCTCCTTTCTCTCTCATATATGTGTGCGTATGTGTATATACCAGCCAGAGAATTTGCATTGGAAATGTAAGTGCTCTGTTCTTCAGGCCACCAAAAGGGATTTATACCAGACAAAAACCTGTGCACGATCAAAGCAGCATGAATTGCAAATATTTTACTATTGCAAACCAATGGCTTCTGAAGATCACCAGGAAATATCTGTGAAATTATCTTCTGGCACATAACTTTACTGGAGGAATAAATCTCCAAAGATCTTCCTCCCACTGAGGCAGCATTTCTATTTGAATTTAAATTTTAATGCAACTCACATCTTGGGGGGGGGAGGAGATCTATTTATTCATATTTTTCCCCCTTTAACGCTGTGAAGATTTAGGTCTTTCTTAAGCACCAGCAGCTGAATGCATCTTGCAGGCTCACAGATGATCAATTACCCACTACAAAAGCAGGTTCCACAAGCTCCAAATCAATATGCACCATGCAATCTCTCAGCTTTGTTATATTCACAACCTCCCCCCTTCACTTTGTTGATCTGGCACTTGGTGTCTGGCATCCTGGTAGCATTTTCTGCACCTTTTCCATCAGTGGCTCTTGATGAATTTAAGATTAGCTATCATACAGTCTGCAGATTTAGAACAAATACCCCTTTCATTTAGTTAATAACAGCAGCATGGCTATAAAACGGCAATAGTTTATGAGTTTCAGGACCTAACCTGCAACCACAGACAATATAAATTATATTGCCATGTGCTTTATTGCTATTCAAGGGACCACTGCAAGAGCCACACCAGAGAAGGATAGCAGCTTTTATTCTCCTACCTTTTGCAGGGAAATGCTTCCATTCAATAAGCCCACACTATCAGACAGGGGACCTAAGACAGCCACATTCAGCTATTGCACAGTGGTATTGTAGACAAGCTGTTTACAGAAAGTCTGCGCTAGAATCCTGTAACTGTTAACTAAACAGGCTTCCTAGTGATTTCAATGGAAGCAGGGCCACATCCTAAATTCATTAACAGGAAGGGGGAGAAGAGGAAACAGTAAAATGGTTCTTGAATTTTTGTATATGCAAATCATCCAGTTGATTTTCACAAGCTAGCACGCTGTTACATAATTCTAAAAAAACCACTCAGTGTTATCTCATAGGAGACATAGGTTTCCGAATCAGGGCAGCTGGTAAACACACGTATGTATTATTTTCCAGTGTTACATTGATACTCCTGCTTTGCATAGAGGAACGAACCAATAATTTGCCGGGGAGAACAGCTTCTCGATCCTGCTGCCTCCCCCTCGCCTCCCCACTAGCTTTTATTTCGTTGTGGCCTAGGGTTAGGGTATAGAAAGGGACATAAAGGATGAGCTTTGCTTTCTTGGTAATGAAGGCTGAAATAAAAAGCAACAACAACAACGTGAAGATAATAGAGCTTCAGGAGCTGTGAAGGACCCAGAGAGGGGGTGGGGGTGGGGACGAGTGCTCAGGACCAATTTTGGCTTTAAAATGTGAGAAAAGGCCCATGCTGCACCTGCTGCCAGAGCAATTCTGTATTGGAAGGAGGGCTGCTGCCGCAGCCGTGCAATCTGCATATCAAATAGCCGATTTAGAGATGAGATCATCCATTTTGTGGTCATATGTTTGCTGTGGCGGGGATGGGCGGTTGCTTAGCAGTGGGCCACAAAGTCCCAGCAGGATTCCTGAGTCAGCACTCTTTCGCCAGGTCCCGCTGAAACCATTTCATTTGGAATTCAAATCCAGGTTTTTGACATTATTGGGGGTTTTTAATAAAAATAAAAATAAAAATAAATTATCAGTCCAAGAAGCTGCTTGGGTAACATTCAGATCATCTTAAAAGTCCAAAGCGAAAATGACATATTAGGAGTCGGGTTTCTTTTGAGGGTTCCTGTGCGATCAAAGCACCTACATTTCTCTGAAAAATAGGGACGTCCCATTCCATAATGATAGTTTTACTATTTATACCCCATACATCTTACTCAGTTGGCCCAGCCACTCGGGGTATCTTCCAACATATAGAAAAACAAAATAAAACATTAAACTTAATTTAAAAAAAACAAAACCCTTCACTATACAGGATTGGCTTCAGACGGCTCAGGGGTCGCAGAACTCCATACCCTCCAACATTTCTCCGATGAAAATGGGGACGTTCTAAGGAAAAGCGGGACATTCTGGGATCAAATCAGAAACCGGGACAGATTCTCTAAATCAGGGACGTCCCTGGAAATAGGGACACGTGGAGGGTCTGCTTGGCAAATATACATGGCATATTTAAACAACAACAATAACATCAATGGATCAATGCCCTATTTCATTACCAAAACACATCAGAAACAGTTTTGTAGGAAGGCCTTTTTGCCCGTCACTACTTTCAGGAGGTTCTGTTTGATCCAGTATTAAAACTTAGTTTCCAGCACTTAGACAGTGGAAAGATCATATGTATATTAAGATGGTTCTTTCAATTAAAGCATCCTAAGCAAAAAAAACCCAAAACGCTAAAATCCTGTAACAGTTAAGTAAGCATGCTTCCTAGTGATTTCAATGGGATATTCCCACACTGGGAAGGACCACATCCTAAATTCATTAAGGGGGAGAAGAGGAAATAGCAAAATAGTTCTTGTATTTTTGTATATGCAGATCATCCAATTGATACATACCAGCTGTAATATTATGTAAATAGAAAGTGTATTCATCCATGTAGCATTTTCATTTCAGAGGCACAATGTAAAAGAAAATGGACATAACCCAATGACAGTGAGCTGTGTTTAAGACTGCAGCCCTGTAGATACACTTTGTTAGGTGCTATACTATTGTGGGGCTTACTTCTGAGTAGACATGCACAAGATTGCACCGAAAGTCCCATTGACATTATATAACTTTGCCTACAGAACTCAATGAAAAGTCAACACAACCTGTTGGATCAGGGCCAGCATGTGACCTATTCTTGAAGTAATACTTGAAGTAATATTTGAAGCAACATTTCTGCCCAATTCTCACCCCCGCCCCACCCCGCAGAAAGCAACAAGGGTATCCCCCCCTCCGGTCTCAAGCAAAACTAGTTATTTCAACATAAATTGGTGCCTCCGCCATAGCTCAAAGGAGAAAACAAATTGCAAACATCTATTAGAAGCAGGAAACATCTAATGGAAAGCTTGTGAACATCTGATAGATGAAAGGGAAGGAACAAATCAGGAAAGCAAACAGAGGAATGTACAGCTAATTGAGAAGATTCTACGCAGCTCATGCTTAAACACAGCAGGGCATACCAGCGAGTCCAGGGGCGTATTAACCAGCAGTAATGCAAAACTGGAAGAACTGACAGTGGGTGATTTCTTCTTCTTTCTTTCTTTTTTTTTAAAAATGAAAGCATTATTTCTAACTTAAACCATTGCAAGAAGTTTCTTCCTGAGACTAAGATAAGAGTTTTGGTGGTTGCCGCAGGCATGCTGATCCAAACCAGTCTCTATTACGCATCTATGCTCTAGCAGAATGATTTAAGTATGTGTGCCTAAATGCATTTAAAGCATTTAAACAACTTCCAGGTTTCGAAATAAATAAATAAACACCGCCCAGATACTGCAAAGATCACCAATGTGTTGCTGTTTTTTAAGCACATACAGATTGAGATCTGGCAGCCTTCTCGTAATTGAAAACTGCGTTCACACACCAGTTTCCCCCAAAGCGTTAACGTCTGGGATTTCACATGCACACATAGTGTGTGAGTCAAGGAGTGCATTGAGCTGATCACACCCTGATAAAAAAAAAGCTCCTATGTTGGTGAAGCATTTGGCCCCCCCCCCCCCCCCGAGAAAGGAATCGGCAACAAAACCAGCAAAATTTGCATCACTGATCTCCTGCTTGTATAGGGCCATAGCTCAGTGGTGGAGCATCTTCTTTGCAATGCAGAATGTCCCAGGCAATGCAGAGAGGCCTGGGAATGTCTCCTGTCTAAAACCCTGGACAGCCATTGTCACTCTGGGTGGACAATACTGAGCTTGATGAACCATTGGCCTCACTTGGTCTAAGGCAGCTTTCTGGGTCCTACATCCCTAACACAGAAACTCCATGGTGTCTCTTTCCTTTTATCATTTGTGCACATTCTTAGGATTGCAACCTGTCCTGTATAAGCCAGGATTGTCCCGTATTTCAATGTTAAATGCTACGTTCTGTTGATATAGTTTTGTCCTGTATTTCAGGTCCTCTCCCTATCGCTACCAAGTTAGGGATCCTCTCCAAATGCATGGGTTTGAAAGGGTATGTGAAAGGTCATGCATTTAATAGGGTTGCCATATTAGGAAGACCCCAGAATTGTTGAGCTTCTTTTTAGGAAGCCACCAAAAGTTGAGGTTGTGTGCGGGGTTTTTTTTTTTACAAAAACAACAACAACAAAACATGTGATTTTTCAATTGACTCTGGGTAGCCAAGCACAGACAGATTTACAAATTCATGTGTCTGTGTGACAAAGTCCAGAAGGGCCATTGTGTTAGGCTGATTTGAAGTTGCTTCAGCACCAGATGAAGAAGAAAAAATCATCCTGCAACTGCCCCGCACCACCCTGTGCCGTATTTTGCCAGAGCCAAGGTGGCAACCCTATTCAGAATTAACCCTTTTCTCCACGCTGGCACTTGGTATCACAATTGGCACCAATGGAAGCTTCTCTCCAGCAGCTTGGGGGGGGGCATTTATTTATTTATGGCAGAACCATGGCAGGGGGAAAAGCTCCCTCCGCCCCAAGTCAAAATCCTGATCAGCCCCCCTCCCTGGCTGCTATTTACAATTTTGAAAATGTACACAGTGCCCACATTAATGTATATTCTAACTCCTAGTATAGTTTGGCCTTTGGGGTATAACTAGATGCTACCCAAAAGGGACGCGGGTGGCGCTGTGGGTTAAACCACAGAGCTTGGACTTGCCAATCAGAAGGTCGCGGTTTGAATACCCATGATGGGGTGAGCCCGTTGTTTGGTCCCTGCTCCTGCCAACCTAGCAGTTTGAAAGCACATCAAAGTGCAAGTTGATAAATAGGTACCGCTCTGGCGGGAAGGTAAACGGCGTTTCCGTGCGCTGCTCTGGTTCGCCAGAAGTGGCTTAGTCATGCTGGCCACATGACCCGGAAGCTGTACGCCGGCTCCCGCAGCCAATAAAGCGAGATGAGTGCCGCAACCCCAGAGTTGGCCACGACTGGACCTGATGGTCAGGGGTCCCTTTACCTTAGATGCTACCCAAAACACGACTCCCACTAAAAACAGGAGCCCCATCTCATGTCTTGTTCTCCCTCCTCTCCACTGTGTCAGTTGTTTAAGAGAATAATATGTTGTACATTTCCCAGCCATATCATAAGCTCCCATTTGCAGTGGAGATATGAGAATACACAAAGCAATGCCATCATGTTAGGCATTTCATCACAGATGCACACCCAGAGATGAAAATCTAAGCTTCAGAGCAAATTAAGATGGTGGGTGACTGGTATCTTGCTGGCACTTTGACTTACAGCCTGTCCATCAGCAGTGGTGACGCCAAAATTCAGAGCCTCTCGTCTTCCGTTGTTTTGGCATTGTTACGGTGCCCCCTGCAGCACCATTGTGGATAAACCAGTAGCGCTCCCCTCAATCTGCCTCTGCCAGCAGCCTTGTAAGCAACATAAAAAAATAAATAAAAGGGGATGGAGAAGGGACAGGCCTGGAGCCCAGTTCAAAAGATCAATGGTTCCCCAAGCCACCCACCATTGCGGGTGGCGCTGTGGTCTAAATCACTGAGCCACTTGGGCTTGCCGATTAGAAGGTCATGGTTCGAATCCCTGCAACGGGGTGAGCTCCTGTTGCTCTGTCCCAGCTCCTGCCAAGTTAGCAGTTCGAAAGCACACGAGTGCAAGTAGATAAATAGGTACTGCTGCGGCAGGAAGGTGAACAGTGTTTCCATGCACTCTGGCTTCCGTCACAGTGTTCCATTGCACCAGAAGCAGTTTAGTCATGCTGGCCACATGACCCAGATAGCTGTCTGTGGACAGCCGCTGGCTCCCTTGGCCTGAAAGCGAGATGAGTATCGCACCCCATTGTCACCTTTGACTGGACTTAACCATCCAGGGGTCCTTTACCTTTACTTTTCTTTTACTCCGTAACATTGCTCCAGAAACCATGTATGAATCTTGGCCACCGCTCTTATAACATATTTCCTAGGCAATGACGGATGAGTTGGGTATGTAAGCACAGACTGCAATCCGAAACAGGGTAATCATTAAAAGCTATGTTCCAAAGGACTTGAACACCACAGTAAATGTTTTTCAAACAGGTTTTAGCCTCCACACCAAATGTAAGCATGACATTCCTAATTCAGACAATCAAGTGCTGCCTAGAATAGATTCCTGGGTAGATGGAAATAGAGTCAGATCTAATATGTGGTGCTACAGTGTAAGTACATAACACCCCTGTTCTCTCCATCATGTAGAGAAATGAAGCTGCTGTACAATGAGTTAGACCATTGGCCCAGCCTTCTCCCATCCTGGTACCCTTCAGATTTTTTGGGACTAGAACTCCCATCAGCCTCAGCCACCCTGGCCAATAATGAGAGGTGATGGGAGTTGCAGTACAAAGAGTATGTTCTACCCATGCGTCTTGTTTCCTCTCCGAAGGCAAATATATTTCCCATCAACCTCCCAGTTGAGGGAGGGAAGCCAGGGGTTTGAGCTTGCAGATGAGAGGCTGGATCACACCCTGTATGTTAGGATACATATATACATTCTAACCAAATCCCCCAAAAGCTCACAATAAGTTAAGCAATGTTTTCAAGTAGCAGAAGAAAAGAGTCTGACAGTGACAGTAAGCAGTTTAAACCACTAGCTGACACAACTATCTCATAATGCAACCCTGTAAGCCAAAATAGGAGAGCAGTGAGTTAGAGCAAAACCTTGGCTGATGTGACTGGAAAACCTTTCTACTACAGCCATGATTTATTCTTCAAAGTCTAACCTATGAACACAGATCATATACATGCAAAAGAACTGCAAGGTAATTTGAAACATGTGTTAGAAATGGAAGAGCCAGTCTCAAGTCTAGTGCCTGGCTATACATCTGGCTGAAATGGTTAATTCACTTACAGGGATAAGAAGAAAAATCAAATAATGATTATCTTCTGTACTTTTACACCAACCGCACAATTACTTTGGGAAACACGCCATTGTTTTCAATGGGATGTACATCAAACCAAGACTTTAAAAATTGGGGTATTAATTATATTTTAACGTATCAAAATGCAAAGAATTTCAGAGCTTGTTTACTTTGTATCCCTCTTTTGGCAATCATTTGCATGGGAAGCAAGAGAAGAAAATATTGTTTCTTTATACCTTCTCATTTCTACCATAATTCTAAATTTTACATCGCACAGTAAAACATACAGCTTTTGATTATCCAATGGAAGATTCTTATATGAAACTGAAATACAAAGTTCTAAAGGGTGTTTTATTATGCAAAATAGACAGTCATTGTACAATGAAAGTAGGATTAACCATTTGCTGTATGCATTTATTGTGTGTTCAGAAACACAGTGATCGCTTGAAAAACTGTTGAATAGCAAATTTACAATCTTTTGTTTTATACTCAGTTATCCTGCACAGTAATTGTTTATATTCCCAATGCATCTTATGTTCCACTTCATTTGTTTTATAAAGGCTTTTTTTTTATTTGCTTATATTTCTTAAGAAACAAGAGAAAAAGTATACATTTGTCCCATTTGCAGAATAACAATAAAAAGCAAAATCTGATACTAGAAAGGAATTACCCATTTATTGTGTTTAACTTTCAATAAAAGACAGTACTGTGTGTGCTGTCACCTTCCAGATTTTTATTGTTATTTCCTTCACTGCCAAATCCTCCTTTCCTGCTCCAGAAATAGGGTCCCTAATTTTTTTTTTTTAAAAAAGAAACAAAAATGGTGGGGAAGAAAAATCTTCCCATAAGGAATATTATTCTAAAAAGCAAGGGATGCATCTTTAAGACATGCCCAGATGACAGGCCTTAAGAGATGCAGGAGCTGTGCATCGTTGTGTGTTGTAAAAACCACCCACCTCCGTTTCCATGCGTTCACTAGCATATAAATGTCAGCCATTTTGAAGCACAAACATATCATGTACAGACTGGAACGCTATGTCCACCATGACAGCCACAATGATTTTTCTCCCCTTTTTCTCTCGTCTCTTCTTATTTGCTACCGTGTTCTCGGCTAAAGCTTGGGGAAGGCAGGGGAGGGTGGTGGTAGTGGGGGAATAAAACCGAGACAACATTTAAAGGTGATTTATCTTTAAAATCTGAAGAGAAACCATCTCATTTCACCAAGGAGATGGGGGGTGGGGTGGGTGAGTGTGAGGGTTGTTCTCTATGCATCTCTTTAGAAAGCGTCTCTGCATTCAGGAGTTTGGGGGGAGTGAGGCTGTTGTCACACAAAGGACTCGTGTTGAGCTGAATCTTTGATTGAGGGACGAGTGCCTACATTAGGCCCCCTCGGAAGGCTGGCATTCTGCACGTGCAATTTGCACACACACACAAAATTTTGAGCGACTCTTTTGTGAATATGGACCCCAACCGAATCAAAAGACAACCTATTTTTTTTCTTTAAGAGAAAGAAAGAAATGCCTTTTCTTCATAGAAACCTTTCTTTCCCCCACCTTCCCCCTCAGTCTTTCCTCCATACAATCTGAAATGAGGTAAACTATACAATATGGATCTCCCCCCCCCAAAAAAAAACCCCACCAAAATCTAGTGAATGGAAATCCTTAGAAAGAGAGAATACTGTGGATACCACCACCCCCCTTTTAAAAACACCTCTCTTCCCCCACCACCTGAAATTCAGAGGTATAGCTTACACAAATGTGTATGTAAGCCTTCTGCTTTCTTCCCCCCTTAATTGGATTTATCCTTGTCAGCATTCGAGATGGGCTGCCACATTAGATAAAAAGAGCCCTGAGTTCCTGTTGTAACCATGGCCACTCTTAAATTTCAATTGTTGGCGAATTTCTCGCAGTATAAAAGGCAGCAGATAAGAAGGCATGCTGGCCAAGATACACAAACATATTAGGCAAAAGCTACCTTTAACCAACATGACCACATCTCCCTCATCTCAGCGCCCAATCTGATTGTGCAGCTATTGTGCGGGAGAGATGTTTTATTTTATTTTTTAATGCCGAAAACCTAAATCTCAATAGGGCTGCAGGTTTCTGAGCTTTAAAAAAATAAAACGAAAAAGCAAGTTGTAACCAGATCTGCCACTGCAGTTTATGCAGGTTTACTCAGAAGTAACGGCATTGAATGGGGCTCAATCCCAGGTATGCATGTGTAGGATTTTAATGGGTTAAAAAAAAATGTTGCCGATGGAGGCGCCTCTGACCAGCTCTGAACACAGAATTCTTTATGCATCTGCCCAAACTGAAAAGGTTATTTTTGCTGTCTTCAAAAGATGACTCTTGAGCTGATGGCGGAGAAAAGGGAGTTTGCTGTCCTGAAAGAAGCAGGAAAGGGGGGGTGGAGGAGTTGCTAGGAGATAAGTCCAAGATTTCTGAAAAGCATTGCTTGGAGTTATCTCTAATTGACAGCTGCTTACCCTAAGGGTCTAATTCTAACCTTGAGACCCAAACTATAATGAGAGGGCAGCTTTCCCTCACCCCTGTTTTCTGGCTAGGGCAAGGAGATTACTGCAGGCCTACTTCTCTCTCAGGTATTTTTTCGCCCCTTCAGTGATGCAGCCATGTTCTTGCTGAGGTGAAAGTTTGCATCGGTGAGCCCTCTTTGATTCATGCCACCTGAATAAACTTTCAGCTACAGCTGAGATGGTCCAAGAGGTTGTTGCTTCTCTCTTAAGGGAGAGAGCAGAGGCGAGGAAGAGAACGGTGGGCTCTTTTTAAAGCCAAAAATGATTAAAGGGCTTCTTTAAAAAAAGAAATAAAAATGCTGCATGATATGTTCTTCTTTCTGATACTTTTCACTGGGTCCTGCATAGTTTTAAGTCAAGCCAGCGCTGTTAGCAAGTTACTATCGCTTAAGACTTTAAGGCAAATAAACAGTAGCTTTCAAAAGAAAGAGATAACTAAAGCCTTGTAAATACGGTTTTTCTGTGTGTTCCGACTTTCTTCTTTGTTGATTTATGTAAAAAGTTGCTGAGAGAGGATCAGCTTCTATTTTGAACAGAAGTTCAGTATAAACAGTTCAACGGTATAATATAAACTCAACCGGATGGAATTTGACTCACTTTAAAACAAAATACTTTTTAACAACCAACAGGAATCCTTAGCAGAAAACTATTTGAAAAGAAATAGAGCTATTAAAACGAATTTGAAGCAGTTTGTTTGGCCTGTTGTTATTGATAATTGTCCAGAATTGGGCGTTTTAAAATCCGGGAAAAAGAATATATAGTCAGATGCTATCCACATCTCATTTTAGGCCAACTGATTTCACATCCCACGCACAAGGATGGTGGTGATGCAGTTCTTTTAAAAACTCCTCAGTGCCCCTAGATATCAAAATCCTTGATGTTGCAAACTGACACATTTACAAACAGAATATTTACATTTCTAAAATAGGTGCTTGCTCCCTAGTGATTATGAAAAGACTTGTAAGGAGCAAGAATACAGCAAGTCTTCTCCCACTAACATAAAACAGTGCTGCGGGGGGGGGGGGGCAGAAATTTAATGAATAAATAAAAATAGGAAACATCTCTCAGGAATTTATTTGAGTCAGTCCTCAATGGAACACAGCCCCCGGATTTCTTTTCCAGTGCTATTTCCCCCATATATATATTAAATCAAAGAAAGAGTGCTCCTGGGCATGGGCAAAGTGCATTATCTCTGCATTGGATAGCTGTACAGATCTGGAAAAGTGCATTGCAACTGTCTGTAAAGTCTCCACCTAATTCTAACCAGCTAAACATGGAAGTATGCCTCACTGATTTCTGTGAGATCCACTTACAGGTATGTATGCTTAGGACTATTCATTGTAGGGTGATGCTACATGCTTGACTCACAGAGAGACTGTAAGTATCCTCTTGTCTATTCATTTAGCCGGATTGCTCATGAGATTTATGTGGAAAGGATCTGTGCCAAACTGGGTGAGGTTAGTTGGTGGGATGATGGGATTGAGAGAGCACCAGGTGGTGACAAGCAGGATGTGGGATGGTGTTCAGATTGACACAGTGTGTTTTCTTAGGAATACGACTGCAAGCTGATTCCATGGGCTGAGTGATTTGGAAGTGGTTTCTCGTGCCTCTTCCATCCTATCCACCCAGCTTGCCTGAGGGAGGTTCTAACTCACTTGGCACTTGCTCTGTGAAAATGGTCACAAAATTTGCTTTCAGTCTTGTTGGCAATCCTGTGCACAATTCAAAAAGTGCCACATTTTTAACCTATAAAGGCTTAAATGGCTCAGGAACACAATATCTCAAGGACCACCTCTCTCCCTATGAACTGACCTGGACCCTGAGATCGTCCTCTGAGGCCCTTCTCCATGTGCCTCATCCACGAGAGGTCCAGAGCATGGCAACTTGAGAGTGGGCCTTTTCTGCCGTGGCCTCCCGTTTGTGGAATGCTCTCTCCAGGGAAGTTTGTCTGGTGCCTTCCTCTTCAACCAGGTCTTGGGCTGATTAACCTAGTTTTATTATTATTAAATACCTGGTGTGTTTTTTTCCTATACCCAGTTTTTTATTATTAAAAAAAACTATTGAATTTTCAAATGTTACACATTTCCCCATAGACATTACATTCAACTCTCCTTGTGACCTCTTATCCACCCCTCCGAGTGGCAACTTTCTAATAGAAGGACTTTAAAAACATCCTATACCCTTTTAAATGTGTTTGTGGGAGGAGAGAAGGGGGTGTTATTGGTTTGTTCTTGTTCTTTTTATCATGTCATTTGTGTTTTTTGCCTTTTATCTTTATGTTGTGAACCACCCTGAGATCTACAGATGAAGAGTAGTATACAAATTTTAACAACAACAACAAAAACCTGGTTGGGGATGCTATGCCACCTTCCGGGCTTGTGGATCACTGTTCTTACTAGGAGGGTGAGATGTCAGGGACATAACTGTGGTGCAGAAACACCACCAGAGCCAACCTGGTACACCTGCCAGTGGATATATATCTTCCTCCCAGTAGATAACAGAGACCCACCGCTAGAAAGCTATTGTGGTGGCTCTGCCCCACTCAATGAGATGAGTCCGCATTCCCTCCCCAACTCAGAAACCATTTCCAGACTTGTTCCTGAGCCTTTAGACCAGGAGTCAGCAACCTTTTTCAGCCGTGGGCCGATGCACCGTCCCTCAGACCATGTGGTGGGCCAGACTATATTTTGGGGAAAAAATAATGAACGAATTCCTTTGCCCCACAAATAACCCAGAGATGCATGTTAAATAAAAGGACACATTCTACTCATCTAAAAACATGCTGATTCCTGGACCATCCATGGGCCGGATTGAGAAGGCAATTGGGCCGCATCCAGCCTCTGGGCCTTAGGTTGCCTACCCCTGCTTTAGACTGTTTATTTTCTGCCAGCAACCAAGCATGCTAGACCATACAGCAGAGGACATTAGGGACAGTTGGCACAGAAAAAAATGAATGGCCATTGTGTGGAATTTCAGCACTGTTAGGTCTTTCTCTACTTCCTGATTTACCTACCGTTTTTACCACAATGTTAATGGTCAGACTATTTTCCCTACAATGCCACACCAGCCATGAGTGAATCTGTCATTCAGTCAACTCTAACAAAAGTTCTATCTACACATTGAAAAGTGACAGGAGGCAATTTAATTGGAACACTCTGGAACGCTCATGAACTCTCATGCCTGTCCTTAGAACCTGAAAACATTCCTTACAATTAGTGCATCATCTATCTGGATCTTATTGCAGCCAATGTGGTTTTTGCTATGCAAAGCTCTACTCTTCTGTTTGGCACTGTGTCTCTGAAAACTAACATGCAGTCAGTATCCCAACTTTTAACGGGCCTCAAAAATTACTTTTTTTTTTAATGCCAAGGGAAAAATAATAATAATTTACTGACTTTAGATCCAAGGCTGTTTTAAAGCCTTAATGGTGAACGAAGGTCCCATTCAAATCTCTGCTTTTCTTGCAACGGGAGACCCTCACAATTGGTAATGAGGACAGATTCAGAATTGTTTGTGAGCAGCTGCTTAGTAGGTAACAGCATGTTTGAATTCAAGCGAACAGTGTTTTTAGAAGCAGTTACTGACCCCTGACCCTTCCTACAGACTGGGTTGATGGGATTAGGGAAAGCTAACGGTTGGTTTACACTTGGGCATAATGAGCTGGCAAGAGATAACATACTTTTTAATTATCAAGTTGCACCTCTGCCAAAATTAGCTGGTGGCAAATTTACCAAATGGTTCAGTGAACTATATAAGATGTGTGTGTTTGTGTGTGTGTGTGTGTGTGTGTGTGTGTGTGTGTGTGTGTGTATGCACATGTATTTCCAAGCAGGCATGGCCACAGGATAATAGTTACATATTTCACGAGATTTGAAACAATATGGGATGATTATAATTATACGATGCTTCATTCATGTTTACTTTATGTTTAAAACTTTATTGTCTCTGTGATGTATGGTAAGTGGACAAAAATGCTTAAGCTCCCACAAATGCAAATCTGAACGTTTCTCTGTATGTGCAGAAAAACTTGGCAATATACCACATTGCTTTTAAGTTTTGGAAGAAAGTACTGTATTTAAGGGTGAAAAATAAGTCTCTTTTGTTTTACAAGTTTTGGGAGTGAGTGAATACCAGGTCACTTGTTATTGTTTAACGAGTTCAAAAGCAGTATTATTGATGTAAGGAAAGGACATTAAACCTATTATTTAGAAAAAAGTATCAGTTGTAATGCAATTCAGTTACAGCAAACTTTATAATGCTCTTGATAGAGCCCACATTTGCAGCCATGGGCACTTCCAGACAATGTACACAAGCTGCACAATTATAGTTCATTGGGATGTCTTATGCAGCAAACCTGCTCCCTCAAAATAGCAGATGTTTTGTGATAAGGAAAACGATGGGAAAAGGCACTGGAATGTGTGGGACAACACCTAACTTTAAGCAATGTTATCTAACCTCTGTACAAACAAATGAATGCTCATTAAATAGCCAACAGTATCTAATCTCTCTGCAAAGGAATCAGGATGAATGCACAATAAACAAGTCATCTGGAAGTGGTGTAGGATTGGCACCTTAATTCTGGCAGGCTCCTTGCGCCTTTTAACAGCTGTGTAACATAGAGAACTGCGATAAGTGAAGTGTATCCAAATGATTTAATCCTGAAGGGCTGGAGGTTTTCTGATAAATAATTGCTGGGAAGAAATACACCCCACAAAGGACCCTTGCTCCCACACCCTGAAAAACACAAACTTGCCAGCACTACAGTGTCACATTATGGTTACACACACACACACAAAAAAAAATCGGCAATGGAGGACTGACTGCTTTGTGTTCAGTCCCCGTGTCAAATTCCCAACACTCAGCAAATCTCAGATTTGCAGGCCCTAGCTTCCTCAAGGAACGCCCTCTTTGTATGTCCCCCACCTTATTGTATAGTTTACATTTGCATTTGACTCTTAATCATAGAGTCGTGGGTTTGAGCCCCACATTGGGCAAGACGATTCTTGCATTGTAGGGGGTTGGACTCGATGACCCTTGTGGTCCCCTCCTATTCTACAATTCTGTGATTTACTGTAGCTTCAGTGGGGGAAAAGGGACAACGAATAGCTGCCATTCTGCAAGCTCTCTCTGCCGTGATGCTGCAAGGCCAAGCACAGCGCATCATCAATCAATATTAAAGCCAGCTCCCAAGGTGTTACCACTTTTCTGAATCACCTCAAGAAATGGAACCCAGTGCCTGGATATACAGATGAAGAGGCGGAGCTTAACCCTACTGGTGTCTCTGGGTGTAGCCTCAAACTTTCCCCCCATATCAGTAAATGGCTGTCCATTCATGGGCAGTATGGTTGGTGGGGGGCAGCATAATGTACTCCATTTTTAACTGAGTATGCAACATCTGTCACTTGGTAGTGTGGAGCTTGGGATTTTGTAAAAATACATCCCACCCCACCCCCCAGGCAATTTCAAAAGAATTTAGATCCCATGCTGGTAAAAGGTAGATTTTTCGAGTCCAGCTTTTGAGTCCATTGAAATAATAATAATAATAATAATAATAATAATAATAATAATAATAATTAATTTATTTATACCCCGCCCATCTGGCTGAGTTTCCCCAGCCACTCTGGGTGGCTTCCAATCAAGTGTTAAAAACAATACAGCATTAAATATTAAAAACTTCCCTAAACAGGGCTGCCTTCAGATGTCTTTTAAAAAGAATATAGCTGCTTATTTCCTTCACATCTGAAGGATGTGAAGGATCAGGGCGGGCGCCACTACTGAGAAGGCCCCCTGTCTGGTTCCCTGTAACCTCACTTCTCGCAATGAGGGAACCGCCAGAAGGCCCTCAGTGCTGGATCTCAGTGTCCGGGCAGATCGATGGGGATGGAGACGCTCCTTCAGGTATACTGGGCCGAGGCCGTTTAGGGCTTTAAAGGTCAGCATCAACACTTTGAATTGTACTCGGAAACGTACAGATAATGTTTATCATTGTTATTCTGAACTTCCTATTTCTTAATGAATAAAGGACAAAGGTGCAGTTGGATTTGATTTGACTAACCAGCTTTCGTACACCAAAATTGCATTGCACATTGAAAAGGAGCAAAACAGGGAGAAGGGTTTTAACTAGTTTTGTCCTGAATATGAGCTTTTTGTGTGTGTAGGGAAAGTGTTTGTTTGTTTATACATTTGGGAACATTCACCTGGGCAGAATACCACCTTCCTGTATTAAAGGGAAGATCTCCAATGTCCTACCCTTTCACACTTGTGGTTTTGAATACAGCAGGATCATAAAAGTGTATTACGAGATTACTAACACATATTAAATTACTCCATGTATACATGCAGAGATTTCAATTTGCATAATACTGCTAGCACACTCTGTTTCAATACCTACATGCATAGGTGGAGTTCTAGACACATTTACCTGGGAGTAAGTCTCACCAAGTACAGCGAGACTTACCTCTAAGTAAGCATGTATAGTGCTGTAGCTTCAGAGTTTGAGTATGCTATTTTGTACACAGAACGTAAAATGTACACAGATTGAAAGGAGTGAACACAACATCCCTGTGGAGCATTTTGGTGCAGAGTATTTAGTTAGGTTAGATTCAAAACTAAAAAAAGTTCTCAATAAAACTCTTTAAGCTGCCAAACACCCCCCCCCCTTGATGCAATCCTTTGCACAGAGTAGGCTGCTGAAATCCCACTAAAGCCACTGAGCGGGGTTTAAGCGGCCTAATTGTGTGCAGGATTGCAAGCAAAGCCAATAACAAACACTATATCATTTAATATCATTAGATGTTTATATTTGTGTTCTAGGCAGCATATTCATAATAGGCTTTAAATCTGCATGTCACCTGAGTAATCGCAGCGCTTTCATTTTTGCACCTGAAGTCGTGCATCGCCATTTGAACGAAAGAGCTATAACCAACGCTTGTTTGTTTTTCATCTCTTTGACACAGCAGAGTCAGTGCAGTTACGACAGCAGAGAGAAAGCTGTATCATCAGTGTATCTTGGTCCCATCTGTCATACCTTCACAAGCCTAGTGAGGGCAATGGAGTTTCACATCACAAAGTAGCAACCGTGAATGACTTGTAAACAATGGAAAAGACTACTCACGTGTCCAGTTTTCTCACAAGCTGGTCAGCTGTAGGTTTTTACCTTCAAAATCAGAAATATGGCAAATGCAATTTAAGGACCTGCTTTTTCTCTTTGCGGTGGAAGGCAGGGGGAAGCAAAAAACTGCACACTTATTTCTACCAGCCAATCAATACAGAAAATGTGATTGCAGTGTAGTTTACGATTTATACACACTCCTATAAATAGAAATGTGCTTAGTCTTAAACCTGAATCAGATACCTTCTATCTAGGGCAAGCAGTGTTGGAACTAGTTTTAATTATGTTGTGCTCTGATAAGGCAGTGAATTCTTCTCACTGTCAGAGGCAACCTCATTGTCCACCCAGAACATCTGTGACAAAGGAAAAGAGCTGAAAATCATGGACTTGAACTCAAGCTTTGACATTTTCCTTTTCTTTTTGTGTGTGGTTCTTTTAAAATCAACAACATGATTTAATTCACATAGCATGTACAGTATGTATAAAAAGGGCATCAGGATACACCCTGTGAACAACATACAAAATCATAGACCGCAGAAGCAAAACTATGATAAGGGTATCAATAACTAATACTAGTGGCACAGCCAAAAAGGGAGGAAAAACTCAACAGGCACAAAGAGGAGACAAAGGGCCAAATAAGTTCAACCATTCTTTCAGATAAAATCATACTTGACTAGAACAAGGCAATTCATCATGTGAGTGTTCATATGAGTCAGAAAACACCTCCATATGGCTGCAAAACCTTGTGGAGCAGCAGAACCTTTGGTGACTGTAAGTTCATGTGTTAGCTTCTCCAAAAAAAAAACAATACAGTCTTTTTATACCACTTGTTGAAGGATCCTTCTAACCCTTCTGTGACCAGAAGTAATATAATCAAAGATTTGAACAAAAGGGCATTGTTACTGTCTTTTTCAAATATGTAGAGCAGGCATGACTTTGGGTCTTTGGCCACCAGTTTACCAATTCTGGATGTTATTTTGCCCAGCACTTGGTCCCAGAAAACAGAAACAAAATGGGAATCGCAGAGCGTGTGCCAGTACATGCTCTCAGCTGTTGGTGGCGTATCCCAGATATATGGGCAAGCCTGGCCAATGTGTGGGACCACTGGTGCACCACTGTGAGGGAGTTATCACATATAATGGCAGGAACCAAGGAGAAGAGCTTAGGAGATCTGATTTCCCCCCATTACGCTGGGTCTAGACTTCCCCATAGATCTCCCCATGACACTACCTTCAAATTGTCAAAAAAACAGGGGCAATTGGCTTCTCAAAAGCAATTGAAATAAAGTGGAAGCCAGCCCTACCAAGCTATTTGAATAATTTCAGCTGAGCAGAACCTACATGTCAATTCCCAAAATCACATCTGGGAAAAGGATAATATCATCATCATCATATTCATCATCATCACCAACAATTATTTATATGCCACCCATCTGGCTGGGTTACCAAAGCCACTCTGGGCTGCTTCCAACCAATTAAAACACAGTAAGACATCAAACATGAAAAAACTTCCCTATACAGGGCTGCCTTCAGATGTCTTCTAAAAATCAGATCGTTGTTTATTTCTTTGACATCTGATGGGAGGCATTCTACAGGGTGGGCGCCACTACTGAGAAGGCCCTATCCCTGGTTCCCTGTAACCTCATTTCTCACAGTGAGGGAACTGCTCAGAACTGGATCTCAGTGTCCAGGCTGAACTGTGTCCGGATGAGCAACTTTGGTTCTGCTCTGAAATGTTTTGGTGGATAGTAGATTACTTTTCACTCCACTCAGCTCTGGAAGTGTAGTATGTAGAATGTCTGCAGTGATGCTGATGTCTCTGGATGCTTTTGGGCATGCAAGAAGGCCTGTCCTGAGACCCTGTGCCTGCTCTGTTCCAAGTGGGGAATTGCCTTCACAAGCTTTCAGGTGAGACCTGTCAAACTCAGAAGATGTGCCCAGCTCATGTTATGCCTATTCCTGACATGGCCACAAGTTCCCAGCATGGCAATGGGCATAAAATTATCACAGTTTTATTTATTAAATTTATATGTTGTCCTTCCTCCCAAAGAAGTCCAGAACGGCAAACACTAGAAACCAAATCTGCTTTATATAATTCAGTAGCAAGCAGACAAGTTAGATTTTGGAGTCCCTGTTTGAGGGAGGAATGGGGACAGGAGGGGAAATGAGGTATTTATCTCCTGTGCTGGAGTAATGTGTGTCATGCATCTCCTCAACCAGAATGATGGGTGGAGCCTTCCCACCTTCATCTGCCTTCTTTTCTCGACTCCTATAGGCAAGCAAATGCATCTTGTTCAAGCTCATAAATTTTGCATGTTAAAAAGGGGGAATATATAAAGATAGCTGCTTCTGCTTAGCCAACGTTATTTTATGAGCAGAGCTCCAGTGTTATGCAAATGGACAATGACTGTGCTTGGGAAAATAGGATTAAAGAGCACATTTATCATGCTTCTAATATGTGGACACTAAAGCTTATTGCTTACAAATTACTTGACGAAAGGTGATTTGAACTTTAGAGAACATTAATTGGAACTTAAGGGATATTATAGTGTACATTCAACACTAAGGAAAGGAGATGGTGTCTTTGAGAAAACGCCTCTGAGTGATCTAAAAGGGTAGGGTTGCCATATTTCAAAAAGCTAAAAAAAAAGTTTAAAAAAGTTTTGGGTTATTTTTAAGGAAATTTGCCAACATTTCGACAAATAATAAATTGTTGCTGTTGTTGTTGTTGTTGTTATTCCAGCTATGTCCGGGAAATTCTGGGTATATGGCAACCCTACAATAGGGTCACACTCCCCCTGTTCCTCTCTCAAAAGAGGACACCTATAGACCAAGCCAAAGCTGTCACAAAACTTGAACTCCAACTTAAATAACTCTAGATCTCAGTCCTTCAGGCCTTAAAGTGGATTACTCTTCATCCTTTTATGTACAGTGAGGGGCATCATTATATATCACATTATGTGGATACTGTTGTTATGCAGTCTCTTCACCAAACAACAGTTCCTCAACTTTCTTTGAGGGAAGCCATCGCTGAGGCAGACCACACACAACTCTTGTCTGGTGTGTCCTTTCAATGTGAATTCAGATGACCGCGATGCCTTGTGCCCACCATACATCTGCACACCTAAAGTGTGGCAAAATCTTCCTTACTAACATAGCAAACAATACAAGCAAGTAGCCTACCCCGGCGAGAGAAAGTGAGCCAGTGTGGTGTAGTGGTTAAGAACTGGGTTCGCTTCCCTGCTCCTCCACATGCAGCTGCTGACTGACCTTGGGCCAGTCACACTTCTCTGAAGTCTCTCAGCCCCACTCACCTCACAGAGTGTTTGTTGTGGGGGAGGAAGGGAAAGGAGAATGTTAGCTGCTTTGAGACTCCTTCAGGTAGTGATAAAGCAGGATATCCAATCCAAACTCTTCAAAGCTCATCCCAGGGTAGTTTGGTCAACTGTGTGGGTCTTTGTAGCACATTTCACATTTTGCAACGTTTTTCAAGTATGCTAAGGTTACCGGGAATACGGGGAGAAAGAAAAGATTATAAACAGAATATTGGCTGGATTAGATGGCTGGATTATAAATGGATTCTTTTCTGCAGAGTGGAAGCCATATGCTCACACTGACTGTTTGCTTAGGATAGAAATGAAGCAGTGAAAAAGAGTCTGCCTGTGGAGGTGTCATTTTATAATCAGTGTGATGAAAGTCACCATCTGTGTTTCTTAAAGTTGATAAAATGTATTCCCATGTTATTATTATTGCTGAACCTCAGGGTAGTTGAATTTGTATCTTCCCCCCCCCATCTTTAGCCAATCCTTTACCATCTAATTATTTCCCTCACATTCCCAGCACAAACTCCTATACAGTTTTAACGGACTGAGTGGCGATGGAGACTTTCCATACTCAGCCTTTGTTGTGTATTGAGTCAAAGGATTTTATATCTGTATTATTATTGTCTGTATTTGCATTAGGGTAAAGTAACTGCCTTTTGGTTCCAGAGGGTACAGCTACTATTGGTTCATTTAAACTGCTGTATTTGGATCCTCTGTCTTATTGGTTTCCTCCAAAAGGCAGGACTGTGATTGCCTGATATTGTTCCCTCCAAAATGTATCCTTTCTAGCTAGTTCCCTGTCCCTATAAATGTAGCTCTCCCCTCCTCAGGTCTCAGTCTTGTTTGCTTTAATAAAGAAGTGTTACTAGAGAACTGTCTCCAGCATATTATGTCAAGAGAGCTGAAATCACAAACCCCACGTCACAACAACTGGCGACGAAGGTGGGATCCGGAATGCTGAGGAGCGGTTAAACGCAGCCCTGCCTCAGAGTCCGGATTGTAGCTAAGAACAAGACTCACTGGCCAGCTGAGAAGACGACCCTGCCCACAGGACAATGGAGAGTCCAAGGGTATTGGAGCCCTTCCAGCCATCAGAGCCCCACACGTGGGAAGACTACGTCGAACGCTTCGAGTTCTTCACAGTGGCTCAAGGGATCACCGATGCCAGCAAAAGAAGGGCCACATTCCTGAGCTACTGTGGGCCTGAGATCTTCAAGCTGGCCAAGGCATTGCTTGCTCCAGCGAAGCTAAGTGAGACATCTCTCAAAGATATTCTTGCCTGCCTAACAAGCCATTTGGCGCCTACTGAGACCAAGATGGCCCGGCGGATGGAGTTTCATAAGAGGCAGCAGCGTGATGGGGAGTCTGTATCTGCATTTCTAGCTGAACTACGGAAGCTCGCTCAGCACTGCGACTTCCAAGATCTGGAAGAGACTCTCCTGGATCGGTTTATCGGTGGTCTGAAAGCCAGAAGACGCATCGTGGCTAAAGAAGAGGTTACCCTTGCTTCAGCCTTGAAGGAGGCCACCGCCACAGAGAATTATGAAAGAGAGGAGCTTGATGCCAGTTGCAGGGCCCCTAAGCCACAGATAGAAGTTGTGCATGCCATGGACGAGCTAGAGGCTACTCCGAGCCAGAGCCCAGTCCGTGGGGTCGAGTCAGTGCGTCAGGCCTGCACAGTGCACAAAGATCACCAAGGCAGGTGCCCTGGTTGTGGCGGAAACCATGAGCGGAAGAGTTGTTGTTTCCGGGATGCTATGTGCCGGACGTGCGGGAAGACAGGGCACATCGCCAGGGTCTGTAGATTGGTGGCGTTGGGAGCGACAGGAGCACCTAGACTGGAGCATCGCAGACCGCCCACAGCAAACCATGTTCTAAAGGACTGCCACTACGTAACGGAGATCAACGGGAGGGTCGTGCAGTTTCCAACGCAAGGCAAGGCACACGTCAAGGTGAAGATTGAGGGTCAGCTGTGCGACATGGAGGTGGACTCCGGATCTGGATTCACTATCGTGTCAGACCAGACCGTGAGGACATTCTTCCCCAGGGGTAAGTTGCCTCCTCTGGAGCCCTTCCTGGCAACTTTGCAGTCATACTCAGCGGGCTGCATCCATGTCATGGGAATGTGTGCCGTGAGAGTACAGTTCCGGGACAAACAGGCGGTACTCAAACTGGTGATTGCGAAGGGCAGTCGCCCCAGTCTCCTGGGCACTGACTGGTTCCCCGCCCTGAGACTGAGTATATCTGGGCTTAATTCAATCCAAACCTGCCCTGAGATGAGCGAGGCATTATGCAAAGAATTTGCTGGTCTCTTTAATGGAAAACTGGGTTGTTATAAAGGGCCCCCAGTTGACTTCGAATTGGACTCTGGGGTGGCCCCAATCCGACTCAAACCAAGGCGAGTGCCATTTGCACTGCAACCCAAGATCGAAGCAGAGCTGGATAAATTGGTCAAGCAAGGAGTTCTCTCACCCGTGGTCTCCGCTAAGTGGGAGACTCCAATCGTCACGCCCCTTAAAGCAAATGGGGAAGTCAGGATCTGTGCTGATTACAAATGTACTATCAATAAGGCACTCAGGGGAAACTCATACCCCATTCCAGTCGTATCACATCTGTTGGCTAAACTGGCTGGGGGCAAGGTGTTCGCCAAAATTGACCTGGCACAAGCTTACCAACAGCTGCCAGTAACCCCACAATCAGCGGAAGCACAGACTATTGTCACACATAAAGGGGCGTTCAGAGTTAACAGATTACAATTTAGAGTTTGTGTGGCCCCAGGGATTTTTCAAGGGCTCATGGAACACCTGTTAAGAGGTTTGCCGGGGGTCTTGCCATTTTTTGATGACATTTTGATTGCTGGAAAAGACCCACAGGAACTGGTTGCGCGTGTCCGTGCAGTGTTGCTCAAGTTCAAGGAGGTGGGGTTGCAACTAAAAAAGGAAAAATGCAGTTTTGGGGTGCCAACTGTGGATTTCTTGGGGTTTAAAATTGATGCATTAGGCATCCACCCCACAGATGCTAAGATTAAGGCCATCATCGAGGCACCACGACCACAGAACAAGACGGAGTTGCAGTCATTCCTGGGACTTATTAACTTTTATCATTCGTTCTTACCCCAGAAAGCTTCGGTAGCTGAACCATTACATAGACTGTTTCAGAAAATGAATGTGTGGCGATGGGGGCAGGGGCAGCAGAAGGCTTTTGACTCCTTGCGAGGAATGCTGAGTAGCAGGAGCGTCCTTGCTCATTATGATGAGTCGAAGCCGCTGGTCCTGGCATGTGATGCCTCTCAATACGGCCTGGGGGCGGTGCTGAGTCATAGGGAACCGGATGGGTCGGAAAAGCCCATCTCTTTCTATTCCCATACGTTGTCGCCCACGGAGCGCAACTATGCTCAAATTGACAAAGAGGCGCTTGCAATTGTGGCAGGAATCAAAAAGTTCCATGATTATGTGTACGGTCGCCATTTCTCCATTGAAACGGACCACAAACCACTGTTAGGGTTGTTCAACCCGAACAAACAAACGCCACAAATTCTCTCCCCCAGAATGTTGCGTTGGTCTATATTCCTGAACGGGTTCCAGTACACCTTGACCCATGTGCCGGGGAAATGGTTGTGCCACGCTGATGCGCTGAGTCGATTGCCCCTTCCTGGCGGGAGCAATGAGGATCCTGCTCCAGCGGAGCACATAATGATGCTGGAAACACTTCCGGGGGCTCCTGTAATGGCTACTGATATAGCTGAGAAAACGAGGAAAGATGCTGTTCTCTCCCGTGTGCTCACTTGGGTGGGGAGGGGGTGGCCAGGTGGTCCGCATGAAGACAAATTCAGGCCTTATGCGACAAGGCAGCACGAGTTGTCCATGCATAAGGGTTGTCTCCTGTGGAGAGATAGGGTGATCATCCCAGCACCACTGAGAAACAGGGTTCTTGAGACGCTTCACATGGGACACCCGGGAATGGTCAGGATGAAGTCGCTAGCCCGATGTTATGTGTGGTGGCCTGGAATGGACCAGAACATAGAACAATGGGTACGAACATGCAAGGCATGCCAAGAGGTGCGGCCAGAAGTGGCCAGAGCACCAGTTCACTGGTGGGAGCAGTCCAGATCTCCCTGGAGCTGGCTGCACTTAGATTTTGCTGGGCCATTCCAGGGGAAGGTCTTTTTGGTTATCGTCGATGCATATTCCAAATGGTTAGAATCTTTCATGTGCTGGTTTTGACCTTTAAAGCCCTATGTGGCCTAGGACCCACGTACCTACGGGGCCGCCTCTCCTGGTATGCCCCGCAGAGGACCTTAAGGTCCACAAATGACAACACTTTGTAGGTTCCAAGCCACAAGGTAGTTAGATTGGTCTCAACTAGGGCCAGGGCCTTTTCAGTACTGGTCCCAACTTGGTGGAACGCTCTGTCACAAGAGACTAGGGCCCTGCAGGACTTGACATCTTTCCACGGGGCCTGCAAGACAGCTGTTCCATCTGGCCTTTGGTTTGGACTCAGTCTGACCCTTATGTTTCCCTCCCCTTATGGTTTTGATTTATGGGCTACTATTAAAATGAAGCTGCATTTTAAATTGTATTTTAACCCATATTTCAATACACTGTTTTTTTGTTTGTCTGTTTGTTTCCCCCTATTATGTTATTGTAATTTTATTGGTGTTAGCTGCCCTGAGCCCAGCTCTGGCTGGGGAGGGCAGTGTATAAATAAAATTATTATTATTATTATTATTATTATTATTAGCCTCTGGACATTTTGTTGCTCAGCACAGAAGCCATTTTCTTTCAACTGCAGTAATTCCGAACATATGTTTTGCAGGTGAACAGTGCACGCTCAAAAAGTAAATATAGCGCTTTTCAGTCCTCTCAGAATCCATGCATAAAGAATGCACATTTGTGGGCCAGACTGCTTAACCCTTGACCAGTATTCCAGATGTATGCTTATCTAGGATACTAGATGGCAGAACTCTATTAACTGACCTGGGCTGCATCTACACAGCTATAAAATGCTCTGAAAAGAACATTTTGAAGCGCACAATGGAAAATTTCATGGAGTTCCGATTTCAGCTCTACAGCACTATCTAGTGTCACAGTGTTACAATGCATTTATAAATTAAAAAAAAACTAATGTAGCTGAGTCTCTAGCATTGAGTGGAAGCATACCAAGACTAAGGGCTCGTCCCCGCTGTGCCTGGAAAGGACTGGTCTGAATGGTTTTCCCAATTGATCCACACTAGGCACGAGTCTGAGCAGTTTTCTTTTTGCCTCACTCCTCCCCAAGGGGTGCGGCCAGAAGTGGCCAGAGCACCAGTTCACTGGTGGGAGCAGTCCAGATCTCCCTGGAGCCGGCTGCACTTAGATTTTGCTGGGCCATTCCAGGGGAAGGTCTTTTTGGTTATCCTGCTCTTTAGCGATAGATGGGAACAAATGTCAATCCCCGGGGGGAACCCGAATTGCTGTTTGCTCTTATTGAGCACGAAAGAGCCCCCAAAAGTCTGGTTTTTTTACCACTAGGTGGCACAAATTCTGTGACGGAGTCCGACTATTTAACATCCAAATTAGGTGTGATACACAGTAGCGTGTGCATTCTTCTCCAGCTGCGTGTATCAGATTCAAGAGATTGAGAGTTAGTGGAACAATCTGGAGGTGGGAGCTGCTTCAATACAAAGCATTTATATCGAAGAAGAGAAAGAACCGTCTATGGATTTAGTAAAGGGGAAAATCAATACACAAGGTTCTTCTGAATTATGAGTTAATGTGAGACACAGATGTGCTGTGTCGCTGTTTGGGTTGTGTAAGACTGAAAAGAGAGCAGCATGTGAAGCGAAAGATCAGTTGCCTCACGGTGAGGAAAATCGGCTCTGGATAGATGGCTGCTTACTATGGCGGTATGATTTCAATCTATTTTTTTGACTGCCTTAGCCTGTACCTATTTACTCAGAAGGAAGTCCTAATGGGATTTTCTCCCAAGTACGCATGTATAAGACTGCACACTTTTTTGCATCATAATTTTTATCATGTTTTTAATATTCTGTTGGGAGCCGCCCAGAGCGGCTGGGGCAACCCAGTCAGATGGGCAGCATACAAATAATAAAATTATTGTTATTGTTGTTGTTACTCATCTACGCACACGTTAAGTGCCTGCTTTCGATTGGCTCAAGCAAGTTTCACAAGAATTAACAATTCAGGTAGGTAGATGTGTTGGTCTGACGCAGTCAAAATGGTGCTGTGGGTTAAACCACTTTGCCTCTTGGGCATGCCTATTGAAAGGTCGGCGGTTCGAATCCCCGCGACAGGGTGAGCTCCTGTTGCTCAGTCCCAGCTCCTGCCAACCTAGCAGTTTCGAAAGCACAGCAAAGTGCAAGTAGATAAATAGATACTGCTCTGGCAGGAAGGTAAACGGCATTTCCATGCGCTGCTCTGGTTTCACCAGAAGCGGCTTAGTCATGCTGGCCACATGACCCAGAAAAACTGTTTGCAGAAGCGGACAAAAGGCAGCTCCCTCGGCCTGTAAAGCGAGATGAGCGCCGCAACCCCAGAGTCGTTTGCGACTGGACTTAACTTTCAGAGGTCTCTTTACCGTTACCTAAGTTTGTTCTTGGTATAAGCATTCATGGTATCTGAAGAAGTGTGCATGGACACGAAAGCTTAAACCAAGAGCAAACTTAGTTGGTCTCTAAGGTGCTACTGGACATTTTTTTTATTTCTTTAGGATTTAACAAGAACAGGATATGCCACTCTGATGCAGAGAAATGAACATACTCAGGCCTGATTTGCAATTTAGCCTCTGTTTTGTCTTCATGTCTGATGAGGGATTTGTAGTTGAAGCTGAAAGAGACCTAGAGTCTAGTGAAATTCAACTAGCTAACTTCAGTACAGTGGTGCCTCGGGTTACATACGCTTCAGGTTACATGCGCTTCAGGTTACAGACTCCACTAACCCAGAAATAGTGCTTCAGGTTAAGAACTTTGCTTCAGGATGAGAACAGAAATCGTGCTCTGGCAGTGCGGCAGCAGCAGGAGGCCTCATTAGCTAAAGTGGCGCTTCAGGTTAAGAACAGTTTCAGCTTAAGAACGGACCTCCGGAACGAATTAAGTACTTAACCCGATGTACCAGTGTACTAAAAATATCCTCCCTCCCTTCCGCCCAAGCCATTAATAGGCCCCGTCTTCTAATCGAAGCTTTGATAGGAAGTGAAACGATTGACTTAGAGACACAGATAATTTATTTACTAAATATGTGAACAGTCACATCTCTTGCCTTCAGTTTTTCTGAGAATGACACAAGTATATTACCTACGTATATTACATAGCTACTGCATGTTATTTATAAATGTATATAGTAGCACAAAGTCTCTTGCCAACCAGTTTGCAATAGCTAATCTCTCTACCAAACAATCTGCAGGATGATAAATAGGGCAAGATATGGGAAGCGATCCAACTCAGCAGCTGGGTTTCTGCCCATGTATTCCTTTCGTAAAATTAGCAGTCATACTGATCCGCTGGTTTTTTTTTTGGGGGGGGGGGCAACACAATCCTCTGCATGTCTGCTCGCAAACAAGCCCCACTAAATGTAAAGAGGCTTACTCCCAGGTAAGTGTGCATAGAGCTGCAACCTAACTCCTGCTCATGAGCAGTTGATGGGCACTTTGTATAAGCAGCCCATTCAGGCTAGATCTACACAGCTATAAAAAACGCTCTGGAAAAGCTCTGGAAGAAACCGTTGTAATGCTCACAATGGAAAATATCATTGAGTTGCGATTTCAGCTCTACTGCGCCGCCTGGTGTCACAGTGTTATAACACATTTATAACATCATAATTTGACTAATGTAGCTGAGTCCTATTTCCTGTTTGGGAAATAATACTTCTTGAGTGGCTCCTGATTGCATGTGCAGTACTTTATCCAGCTGTGGATACACATGCCAAAGACGGCTTTCGGGAGATCCTGGCTGGATTGTGAGTTTGTCAAATTGTCCTAATATCCTTAATTATTTTTTCATAAGAATTAAGACTGCAGATTTAATTATTTTTTTTTAAAGACTAGAGCTTGAAGAATTTTCTTTAACACAATTTCAAGAGCAGAACAAGGGTAGAAGAAAGAGTTTGCCTTTTCTTACTTAAAATTAGGAAGTGTACTTTTTCCAAGATTTTCTTTTTAAAAGCTAATTTGTAGAAACAATAAATATCTTGCCAAATATGTGCCTGCCATTTCCTTGCAATTTTCTTCAGTAAATGGACCTTAATCCCACCATTTTCGCAGCAATTCCCTAGCGGCTTTGCTCATTACAGTCCCAAAATTGTTATCTCATGGACCTCATCAGGTCCTTTTCTACAGATTTGGTATCATCTTGCAAGACAGAACAATTGTGTGCTTCAATCATCTTTGCTTTTAAGCTCACAAATATCCAGACACATTTATTACACTTCTTTTTACTTGGCTTTAAGAAAAGCGGAGCGGGTGACATGGCTTCTAAAGTTCCTATCTTTAAAAGATGTCCAACCTGCACATAATTGAAAGTTTTAAACTTTTTTACATTCCATAACAACTTTAGTTTTCAATTCGCTCTTGGAGAGATGGAATTTTAATTCTATGTCAGTTACACCAGAAGTTGATGATTTCCCTCTTGGGTTTCTCTGTTTTAAGATTAAAATAATACTTATTTCAGAAAGGTTCTTCCCTGCCCCCTTCCAAATAGGCAGCAGCAATCTTCATCACAATGTCTACTAAGGTATTACATATGCTCCACATGACTTTTATTATTCTCGGGTACCTCTTCTTCTCAAGCAATTGCTTTCTTCCCTGCCTCCCTGCCTCCCAGAGAACACAGGACACAATGTGTGTGTGCTGCAATTCTATACACACACATACCTGAAAGTAGGTCCCATTGAGAAAGCATGTGTAGAATTCAACTGCACATCAAAGGAACACATCTAACTGGATAACATTTGTGTGTGTGTGAAAGCTGAAATAGATTCCTGTGTTTTTGGAATGATTGTCACGAACAAAGCATTATTTGGAGATGATAACTTTTCTGTAGAAAAATGTTGGCAACCATCTATTTTGCAAAGCATATAGCACTAAGCAGGGTTTCCCAAAGTTGGGTCTCCAGCTATTTTTGGACTACAGTTCCCATCATTCCTGACCATTGGTCCTGCTAACTAAGGATGATGGGAGTTGTAGTCCGACAACCACTGGAGACCTATGTTTGGGAAGCCCTGAGTAAGGAGATCCCTTGCCGTGTTCAACTGCACAGAGTTGGCTGAGGTGGCTCTGGCATCATACTGGAGGATTTCAGGATGAAAGCCCTCAGTGACTTAAATGTCCACACAGAGTGGTCTCAAATTAGTCCAACCCACCAGTCAGGGGAATGGACAGAGGGATGAACAGACAGTGCAGGGGGAAGGGATGGAGTGCAATGCACTGTCTTGTCATGGTTGGAGGTGTAAACGGTTGGTATATAAAGCCCATAACAGTTTGGAGCTAGTTTACTCATGGGACCACCTCTTCCCATGCATGCCCAGTCAACTGTTTTGATCTGTGGAACTGACACTGTTCCAGGTACCACATAATACCTGTTCTTACATTTGTAAGAAATGGATATTTTAGTGCAGCAGCATCTACACTCAGGAACTTCCTGCCCACTGTCATAGGGAAGGCACCTTTGCTGTACAGTCGTACCTTGGAAGTCAAATGGAATCCGTTCCGGAAGTCTGTTTAACTTCCAAAATGTTCGAAAACCAAATCACGGCTTCCAATTGGCTGCAGGAAGCTCCCGTGAAACCTATTTGTTAAATGGAAAAGTCAGTGCAAACAGGAAAAGTTTGTGTTTCTGGTTGTCTGCTATAGTTGACCTTTGGGCAACTAACTAAGGGCCTCTTCACACATTATAGGTAAAGGGACCGCTGACCATTAGGTCCAGTCGTGGCCGACTCGGGTTGCGGCGCTCATCTCGTTTTATTGGCCGAGGGAGCCGGCGTACAGCTTCCGGGTCATGTGGCCAGTATGACTAAGCCGCTTCTGGTGAACCAGAGCAGCGCATGGAAATGTTGTTTACCTTCCCGCCGGAGCAGTACCTATTTATCTACTTGCACTTTGACGTGCTTTCTAACTACTAGGTTGACAGGAGCAGGGATCGAGCAATGGGAGCTCACCCTGTCGCTCGGTTTCGAACGGCCGACCTTCTGATTGGCAAGTCCTAGGCTCTGTGGTTTAACCCACAGCGCCACCCACATCCCACATTATACTGTACTTTTAAAGTCTTCACCCAAAATGCAAAATGTGAATTTGACAAATTGCTGCATGCAAACTGTTGCAACATAGAGATATACACTTCAGTATACACTGATGGCAACTCCCTGTGGCAAACTGAGGACGGGTACTCTATGAAATGCTGCATAACTCTTTTTGTTGAATTCTGTAAACAGACACTGGATGCTGAATGGGGGGCTGGGGAGGGGCATGTGTTGCCCTTCAATTACACACATCCATTTACAGGTAATTTTCTATGGCCTACTTGTCAGAGGGCCATAAAGATGATGAACCATAAGAAGGGAAATAAAGACCTTGCAGTTGCCCATCTACAGTGAAATGCCTCTTGCTGTTCTGGCTTCTGAGATTCAGAATATTTTTTTTCTTGTTTTCCTCCTCCAAAAACTAGGTGCGCCTTGTGGCCTGGTGCGTCTTATAGAGCGAAAAATACAATAGCTTATGAACATGTGATTCACATCTGTGTCCTCTTCTGTGTCCTTTTTGGAGGGATGGGATTCCTAATTTTTGGTGACACATAAGTGAACACTCTATCAGCAGCCTTAACATTGCACATGGAAGTCTCTGTTCCTCTCGCTAGGAACCAGTAGCAAAGCTCGGTGTTGGGAAGGCAGGTGAGCAATGCTGTCCTGCCTGCGCCATCCTGCCAATCAAACCACAATCTTGCCCTGAAAAGAAAAGCGTTTTTCCGGGGCCGTGATCTTGCACAGGTCATGAGACTCATGTGGGAGTCCAGCCTTGGAAGACACACATCCAGGTTTTCACACATTCCAGTTGGATGGTATGGCACGATGCCAAATCGTTTTTCAGAAAAATGACAAGGAGTTGGGTTAGGATGGCACCCTGGTACTCCAAATGACAGCATGAATGAAATGTGGGTTGAGTTCAAGCCAACTGCTAACAGAAAAGAGTGAAAACTGAAACCCTTGCTATAGAATTTTACACACACACCCTTGTCCTGAACCATGTAGCACTTGATGTTGCTAGGGGCTTTATTTATCATGCCCTACATTCCAACTCCAGCTTCTACTTAAAGCCACTAGCATATATCTAAAGATCTGCAAGCCTGGTCTTGTTCTACCCAAAGCTGAAACAAATAGAGCTTTATTGAGGTTAAGTAAATTCAAGCGTTTCCGATTGCTGGAAACCAACAGTTACATCACTAACGTTTTAGACTGAGATATCCGTGAAACTAATAAACTACTGTACTTCAACAGGCACCTCTTTCAACTGGCCTCTTTTGGCAGCCATTTTGGAACGCGATAGGAGAGGGAGAAACGAGGCTGCAGGGCCTTCTCCATCGGCTCTGCTGAAAGATCAGCAGCATGTGGCTTGCCCTCTTCTTGGAATCTTTCCATTCCAGCTGATCATGACTAGAATTATGAACTTGAGTTCTTAGAAACGACCTCCTGGGGAGGTCATTTTGGTGCTGCTAATGCAGCAGTTTGACTTCACCCTGAGAGGCGCACTCCATTGTCTCTGGAGAGAGGTGGATGCCAGCAACAGCAACAGCAAGATAGTTAAAATATGGAATTCACTGCCACAAGGTGAAGTCCACTTACATGGCAGGAAGAAGAAGAAGAAGAAGGGGAGGAGGAGTTTGGATTTGATATCCCGCTTTATCACTACCCGAAGGAGTCTCAAAGCCACTAACATTCTCTTTTCCCTTCCTCCCCCACAACAAACACTCTGTGAGGTGAGTGAGGCTGAGAGACTTCAAAGAAGTGTGACTAACTCAAGGTCACCCAGCAGCTGCATGTGGAGGAGTGGAGGTGTGAACCCGGTTCACCAGATTATGAGTCCATCGCTCTGAAGGCTACTTATCAACAGCTACCATGTTGAAACAGACATGCTGCCAATCAGTGTAAAAGGTAAAAGGGTAAATGACCCCTGACCGGTTAAATCCAGTCAAAAGCGACTCTGGGGTTGTGGCGCTCATCTCGCTTTCAGGCTGAGGGAGCCGGCCTTTGTCCACAGATAGCTTTCCAGGTCATGTGGCCAGCATGACTAAAACCACTTCTGGGGCAACGGGACACCATGACGGAAACCAGAATGAATGGAAATGCCGTTTACCTTCCCGCCACAGCGGTACCTATTTATCTACTTGCATTGGTGTAATTTCAACCTGCTAAGTAGGCAGGAGCTGGGACCGAGCAACAGGAGCTACAATACTGAACTAGATGGACCAGTGGTCTGACTTGGTATAAGGTAGCTGCTTTTGTTCTTATGCTGAGGTTCTAGTAACACATGTAAATGACCCAGCCATTCAAGTTTCTAAATTGTTCTTTTCCTCATACAATTATGAACTGCTACAGCAGCAATCAAACATGTCATTTTACAATAACTCAACCTTTCCCCCGTCTCTTACAATAGGGCACCAGCTATTTATATTCCTTGATGACTAAATCAGTTATGGCTATGAACACGCCAAAGAAACTATTAAAACAGTGTGTGGTTGATATAACGTCAGTCACATGTAGCCAGGTCCCCAAATTTCATCACCAGTGAAACTAGTAGGTATCTTACCTCCTCAACTGAATATTTAACTAATCTTGAAATACCAAAACAGTGATGAGATTTCACTCTGGCTTGTTGCCAGGCTCTCCCTTCAGCCATCCAGAAAGGTCTTTTCAGGAAGACACTTTATGAGGAGAAAAAATGTCCCAATGGCTCTGAGCATATAGAAACAATTGAACATGTTTTTGTCCCCCACCCCCATTGCCAGTATTATACAAATATACGTGCCAGGGCAATTCTATATCTTTAAATTGCTCCAAGATATAAAGCCTGATATAACATATTCAGTCACTAGATATTGTGTTGCTATGATTGACAGACATCGGAGGATGGTGTGTGCCACACAACAGGTCTAAAACTGAAGGTTTACACCTACAGATTTTATATTTCACTTTATTTATGTGCCTTATGTGTTTTTATCTTATCCTGGTCTATCTTAATTGAGAAAATGAGCATGTGATTCCCCATACCTCTATAGCTGCCCTATCGCCTATTTAGCAAGGTCTGCTTATTTATTTAAAGTAGGTGCTTTTACCTTGTGTTGGCCTATAGCTGTAATAAATATTTGACTGAGAGTTATACACATTTCCATCAGTTGATGTGCCAGTTTGCAGTAACCACTGCCACTGTTGACAAGCTAACAGAGCTCTGCTTGAAACCTGCTGTTTCTAGAAAGCAGCAAGGTATGATCTGAGGACAGATGATTCAGCCACTTTGATGACATGAAGCACGTGGTTGGTACCCGCATGGAAAATGGCCACCGAATCTCATTTATGCCTCTTGATGGAAGAATGATAGATCAGAGGTGAATCTAGGGGCACTACAACTTTGACAAGGTGAACTGAGCGGAATGGAAAGCGAGAGGCGGGGGTGCCAAATTTTGACCTCAAACAGGGTGCCACTGAAATTTGAAAGCTCCAGGTCTGCCCCTGGATAGATATAAAGGTACTAAATAAGATACAGAACATGTCAAATGTTGGGTTCGGCACCTGATAGTCACGTTGTCTCTGGTTTCAAATGCAGTTAACGAAGATGCAACTCCAATAAGAGCAATAATACTTCTCAGAGAAGCATGAAGAATGTGGCATCGACAAAAGGGCTGTCTTGGGTAGCACAACTTAGGACAAAGCACAGACCAAATATCCATATGCTTCTAGAGCGATCTTTATAAAATAAAAACACCTACTAATAATGAATCCAAGACCACAGAACTGGGGTGTGTGCATGTATACTGAACTAGAGAAGACCTAATAATTACGTAAATGATGTTTGGAACTTCTGAGGTTTTGGAAAGTGGAATGGGATGTAGAATGGGATCAAAACAGTCAGCTGCACCAGTTTAAATTTAGGCACTGAGAGACTCAGGCCGATAGTTCTCTCCAACTAAATAATTGAGTTGACCCAATGAAATAAATTGATTTAATTAGCCACAAGTAACTTATGCCTATTGATTTCAATGGTGGCGTTGAGGGTTAAACCACAGAGCCTAGGACTTGCTGATCAGACGGGGTGAGCTCCCGTTGCTTGGTCCCAGCTCCTGCCAACCTAGCAGTTTGAAAGCACGCCAGTGCAAGTAGATAAATAGGTACTGCTCCAGCGGGAAGGTAAACGGCATTTCCGTGTGCTGCTCTGGTTCGCCAGAAGCGGCTTAGTCATGCTAGCCACATGACCCGGAAGCTGTCTGCGGACAAACGCTGGCTCCCTCGGCCAATAAAGCAAGATGAGCGCCGCAACCCCAGAGTCGGTCACGATTGGACCTAATGGTCAGGGGTCCCTTTACCTTTACTATTCTGAGTACGGTTTAGCTAGATATAACCCAAAGAGATGATTGCTCACCTGGCATATCCCCTCCCCCCCTTTACCTTTGCTTTCAGGATTGTGAAGCAGAACCAGAGGTTTTGCTGCCTATTGGGGCGAGGCCCCATTTGCTTTCAATACACTCTGTTTGCATAGTTGTAAATAAATAAAGTAAATATTACATGTCACCATAAATATCTAGTGCTATCTCATCCAAGGAAAACAAACCCTGTAGCAATACCCTTGGACCTCTCACAATGGAGGAAGTGGGAGGCACATAATACAATTATCTGAGGATCCTCGGGATGTGAATCCTAGCCCCAGGCTTCTGTGGTTCACACCATACTCTGGCTTGTGCCTGTCATTTCCAGATATTAAGGCATCCACATATACAGATGTGACATGCATTAAACTAGCGATTTGTTTTTAGTGACTTCGTAGTAATTTTTTATGCTTCACCAATTAGCATTCGACAGAAGTTAGTTACTTAAAGATATTTGGATTTTAAAGTGTGGGAAACTGCAGTTCAAGAGGCTTGTTTGGTTTTCCTCATGATTTGACAGTAATAAAACCCTGTGGACATTTGTTCCATAAATGCGTATTGAATTACTCTGTTGCATCGCCCTCTCTTAATGAAATCTTAGCACCACTGAGAGTTGACAAGCTTTAGCCACGATTATTTCGGCGGTGGTAGTATGAGGGAAAGCAAACTGGAAGAAGCAGAAATGTGTTTTGATATTTATTTTAATCGTGGAATAACATAATTAGAGATGCGCCTTCCAGGCAGATGTTCAAATCAAGTGGGAATTCATATGCCAACTATGAGATTAATGGGCTCACATGTTAATGAAGCACTGATTCTGTGACGAGGAATAAGAGCACCATCCAGTGATGAGTGAAGTGTTGTGTTTTTAAAATTTCAAGGTTCTACACTTCAAGCGAAGCCACATTTCCGCCCAGCTCATTTTACTCCATTTTGTCCCAGGCAATAGTCAGGTCTGGGACATCAGCAACAGTCTGGAGTGAAATGGGAGTCTGGACCAAAGAGCAGCCAGAATCAGAGGGAAATCTAGAAGGCAATACTGGAACAATCTGAATCAGATCCAGAGTCAGGACTGCAGAGCAAAGACTCAGCTACATTAGTTGTTTGTTTGTCTTTTTAAGTCTTTTTAAATGCATTATAACACGGTGACACCAGATGGCCAAAAAGGAAAAACGTTACAGTTGTTTTTAGATTCTCCATTCTGCAGAACCTGAATGGCAAATTCCTGGAGGACAAGGCTATCAATGCCTACCAGCAACGATGGTTAAAGTTTGACCTTCCCTGTCAGAGATAGTATGCCTCTGAATACCAGTTGTTGGGAATCACAGGTGCTGTTGAGCTCAAGTCCTACTAAGCTGGCTTCCCATGGGCATCTTGTTGGTCAATGTGAGAACCGAATGCTGGACTAGATGGGTCTTGGGCCTGATCCAGCAGGATTAGATGACCCTCAATGTCCCCCTCCAACTCTACAGTTCTATGATTCAATGTTCTTAAGAGTCCACACATTTTGTACTTAAGCACCTAAGTGATGCCTCACATCAGTTGCTGTAGGTGCCTACAAGAATTAACCACCAGAGTTTTTAGCAGTGCCTTGGAGAGGCACTCTGTTCTTTCCTGGTTTCTACGTCTGTGTATTTTGCCAAGGAGAACATCTTTTTAAATGTCTGTGTGCCATTCATGACTGACACAAAATGCACAACCAAAATGTCAAGTGACCTACAAATACAGCTGTTTTCCATTGGTGCATTATTGACATCTGCCAACACATGCAGGCCTACATATCAATGTCTGATGTGGCTGGATGTCGCCCTTCTTTATCTCATGGTAGAAAGCTGCAAGAATCCACCATCAGTAGGGAAAACATGGATGGAAACCTTGTTAAAATATCAGCAACACATTGTCATCACTTTGGATTTGCACGAGTGGAATTATTTCGAAGTTATTTTTCAAACGGGCTCTCCCTCTCTGGAAATAAATGAGGGCAATTTCTCTGATGTAAGTGGCATTATACACCGAGCTGAAAATGGACAGAAATATTACCGAGAAACAACAGTAAGAGATGTTGTTTTTAATATGGGGAGTTAAAACCAAGGGTGTTACTGACATCGCACAGAAACCATCCATTTTGGCTACCTGTTTCCCCAGCAGAGTAATTGCTCCATTCTGAAGATGTTGTATTTCAAGCTCACAGAAAGCAGAATTTTCGACACTTTGAGATCATCAGCTAATAATAAGCTGCATGGCCCAGGCAAAGTCAAGCCTCCTAAATCCTATCGATTTCACTGGTAGGATTAACCACATGCTATAATTCTCTCCATCTGATATTGCGTGCAGTTTCAAAACTGCTTATGTTTCTTTCTCTTGGTGGAACCTAGATTAAGAATTATTGCAATGGTGCCAAAATTCAGAATTAGGTTAAATGAACTGCCCCTGGTTTGATTTGGTTTTTTAAAAATGAGCTTTTTGTAACCAAGTCCCAAATCCTTCTGATGTTTGAACTTATTTTTGTTCAAGAAGGCTTTCCTTGAGGTGTGACCCAATCACTTATGGAGCAATTGTATACCTGAAGAAATTTTAGCATTTGTAAATATGGCTTTGCTGCTTTTAGAGTTTGCTGAAATGGTTTTATTGCTTTTAGAACTTGCAGTTTTGTGTTTTATTCTAGTTTTATCTTGTACACTGCTTTGATGTCTTTATGTGGTGAAGCAGCCTATAACTTTGTTAAATGAACAATAATAACTTTAGTTTCTCAGCACCCATGTTCCCCATTGGCAGATAGCCCTGGTATTGGCTTCCTGACCTCTCCCAAAATTTAGACAATTGAAGGCCAGGGTGACAAAGCGTGTTCTCCCTAACAGAGAGCACGTGTTGCGGTTGGGGGAACAGGCCACTGTGTTATGACTAGGCAAATTTGGGAACCCAAACCTGTAAAGGGTTAATTGGGTTGCTGGGGATTTTTGAGTGTTGCCATTTCGGAGGAGGGGTCAGAATCTATAAATATAGGAGCCAGACGTTGGGAAGTCCTCTTGGCTGTTTTGCAATGGATCACCCGCCCCCCCTCCCTTTTATAGGGTGGTTCTTTGGTTCTCTTGACCTTGCTATGCCTGTCATGGGGTCGTTCGCCTTTGAGCGGGGGCCTGGTAGGAATTTTGCCATTTGGTTGATTGGCTGTTGCCATTTGGTTTTTGCCTACTGCGTAGCAAATCGTCACAACTTGTAAGGTTGGCGGTTAGGCATTGGTTAATTGGTTCTTGGAGGGGTAAGTGCCTATCCCTCCAAATGATGCGGAAAGGGAATTCCGTTAAAGGAATCCAGGGGCTTGCCATTCTTTCGTCCTTGTCCGTGGTGCCGGACTTGGGCCGTGCAAGCCCCACCGGAACATGAGGGTGAGAAGTGTTGGACTGATTCCCGGCCTCATTTCTCTCCCAATACTTGTTTCCCATGCTGGCTTCCGGTGGTGTCCGGAAGGGACCAGCTCTGTCCTCTGGCTTCCGGTGGTGTCCGGAAGGGACCAGCTCTGTCCTTTGGGGACAAGGACAGATAGTCAAACCAATGCCTAAGCAACCACTCACATTTTTTGTATTGAAATAAAGTTGTGGCCAAAATTATGCCAAAAACCTAAACAAAAATTGAAGTGTGAAGTGTGAATTTTTTTGGGGTGGCACTGTGGGACTCAACACGCAAACAGGCCTGCTATGGAAGGTTCAACAGGATCCTCAGGAAACCTGGAGGGGAAAAGAGTTTTAGTGAATGTCTTTTTAATGGATGGATTGAGGAGGTAGAGTTTTGTGGTATATTATGTTCCATTGCATATGTCAAGATTGCTGTGAACCATCTTGATATTGCATATGAGTGGGTGGTTTGTAATTTTTCTTAATAAATAAATCTGACCTCATGAAAAATTCAACTCAGCGTTAGTTCTCCATTCCTCCTGACTGTAGGACTGAGACATTTCCCAGGGTACATGGTAGCCATCGATGCTCAGCAGTCGATGCTCCACCTTAAAGAATAAGGTTAAAGGTATCCTCATCACCATCTTTCCTTATCTCTGCTCCTCTTTTGCCAAAGTAAGTTTGGACAAAGGGAGAAAAAAAGGTAGAGAAGACTGGGGGTGAGTTGGCCAACATTGGGTTTTTCGCAGCTCTCTCCAAAAGAATACTCAAAAAGGATTTCCCAAGAAATGATACAATACGATAATCTTTATAGTTATTGTCCTATGCAGAACAACGATATTGTAAATTCTACATAAGATATTCATAACCCAACAAGCCTGCTATCCCAGCTATCCCAACCTGGTTAGCCCCCTAAAAACTCTGATACCCCATTTTTAAATACAATATACTCCCATAGAGACTACCTTACACTGCGTTTAAAACCAAAATCGCATTTGAATAGAAACTTTCTCAGGCGGCTAGTCCTAGTCTTTATAACCCTGTACCTTCTTCCAGAAGGCAGAAACTGAAATAGATTATTTCCAGAGTGCGCACTGTCCTTCACTATCTCTGCAGCTTTCTTATGGCACCTGGAAGCATAGATTTGATCCAAGGTGGGAAGAGTGCACCCAGTTATTCTCTCTGCAGTCTTTACAACCCTGGACAGCATTGTTTTTTCCCTGACCGTGCAGCTCCCAAACCACACACACAGACCATAAGTTAATACACTCTCCACTGTACAATGGTCAAATGCCATCAACAGGTCCTTTGAGAGATTGTTTTGCTGGAGGATTCTCAGAAAATATAACCTCTGCTGTGCTCTCTTCATCAGGTCTTTGCTGTTTTCTCCCCAGGTTGTGTCATCTCTCAACTCCATTCCCACACACAAACCTTGGGAAAGCCAATTTAATTATGAAGCAAATCAGAGTGTGTGAGGGGAGAGAGCTCACCCATCAATAGGTGTTTTTAGCAGGGGCATAGCTAGCTGCTCCAACACCCATAGCGGTGGGGGCAGGGCAATCCGCCCACGGGGGCTGGGTGGTGATCCGTCCAGGGGGTGCTGCAGTGAGCTGCCCACAGAGTCTGCCTGGAGGACGCAAGCCTCACGCTGCCATTTTGGGCAGCCTGGGGCCCTGAGCCACCATGTCACTCCCAGGAGAGACACATGGCTCGGGCGTGCTGGCTCGGGCCAGGCCCCGCGGTAAGTGCCGCCCCCCACGGTGTGCCATTTTGTCACCCCCTCAGGGATGACACCTGGGGTGGACCTCACCCCACCAGCACCCCTCTTCCTACACCCTTGGTTTTTAGTAGTGGCCATTTCAAATCTTTAGCTTTTAGTTACAGAAGTCAACTTAAGAACCAAACGTTGAGTGATTACTGTTCGGGATTTCCACGAAGTTATGACCGGGAACATGCACTCCTTGTACTTTTCCCTTGTTCCACTTGCTCATTGTTCTAGCAGAACCGAAATTACCTTCATTTTCATTGAATCTTATGGAAAGGGAAATAAAGCAACATAAAATATTGCTCCCAACGGGGCGGTTACATGGCATAATCTGCATTTCTGTTCTATTTCAGGCTGCCTCAAGGGGACGGTGTGTTGCCAAGGTTATACTGCTATAATCATCATGTATTTATGCAAAATAAGAGCTATGTAATGGTGCAACATTAAACATGATGAGATTTACAGGGAGAGAGAGAGAGGAGGGGAAAGGGATGAACAACGCCTTTTCTTCTCATGTTACCTTTTAAAACCAATTTCAACCAAAGGTTTCCCCGGCCGCCCCCTCAACACCTGCAATGGCCTATTCCCAATACCTAAATAACTCTATATAGATTAACATGATTAATATTGCTGCTAATGGATCAAATATGTTGGCTTTTAGATCATGAAGTGATTCTTCTTGGAAGCATTTCTTTAACATCAGCAATACAAGGGGCTTTGTTCCACAACTTCAAAGCCTGTATCTTGGATATTATTTTTTTTGCGGCCTGTCATGCAAGCATGCAGTAGATACTAATCCGCACATCAGCCTCTCCTGCCTTCGGATTTGTTTGCATAACTGGAGGTCCCGGTTCAGTCATGCAGTGCGCTTTCTCGTCAGAGATGCTAAAATCGTACGTTTTCTGTTACTGGGCATTGTCAGTCCAAAAAAAAAAAAATGTATTTTACAAATGGTGTAAGTGCATCAATATAGTTTGGACACTTAGTGAGTAAAATCTGATAGTTTATGCTGGGAATGGGGACCTGATCCAACACTCCTGAACTTGCTTGCAGATCAGAACACACATCTCTTTCTTTACAATTTTTAATTAGTTTTTACAATTACATTTATATTCAAATAGTATTGATATAATCATACACATAAAGGACCCCCTGAATCCTAGGATTTCCCTCTGCCCCCCAATGGGTTCCATTTACTTCCCCTTTTTCACCGCATCTTATAATTTCTCCCATTTTCTTAAAATTCTCTATTTTCCCATAGTTCTCCAACTCTCATTCCTCTGGATTTTTCCAATGTATTTCCGGTGCACAGAAACACAAATTTTATGTAAAAAAAAAAAAAGATGTATACAAAATGCATATTTGACTTAGTGAATGTGCTGAAAAGCACTGAAGTGTGTATTTTATGCAAATGTGTGTATTTTATGCAAATGTGTGTATTTTATGCAAATGTGTGTATTTTATGTAATTCATACAATGGGCTGGAAGGGCACCCACTGAAATAAAACAGGGTGCAAATGGCTTACAATTAGATTGATTTAATCTGGAGGGTTTTTGATATTCACGGCCTCCTTCAGTGTGTTTTTTAAAAAAGAAATATGAATGTGTTTTTAGCTTATACTCATTTTAGTTTCATGTTGGTTTTAATTTATGCCCTACTTTTTTGTAAGCTGCTTTTGAGCTATTTTTTAATAAGTGTGATAAATAGTAATAATAAACTGTACTCAAAAGCAAGTCCCACTGAGTTCAATAGGGCTCGCACCCACAACAGTGGCTTATATCAAGGATAGCACATGCAGTGCCCTGCAGAAAGTGTGGACTACAACTCCCATCAACCACAGCCAGCATGGCCAATGGTGAAGGGTGATGGGAGTTGTAGTCCAGTAATATCTGCAGGGTTCCATTGGGCTATATTCAATTAAACAGTCACATTAGTAGGTGGAACTAGCACAGCAAATCCCAGTTCAACTCTGGGAGAAATGCTTGTGTTTTCGGAACAATCATATTAATGTGATGCTGAATTTCCCCTCCTTATTTTGTAACTCTTTAAAATAATCGCTTGAATAAATCATCATTGTGCCCAATTCTCCATAATTATCTATACAATACCAAGACTGGACACAATCCAACCAAAGTGAAACAAATGCACACTCTGGGGAGAAAATCGATGGGACTTAAAGGTGTTTAACAATGGCTGGATCATGCCCACTATGATTTTAAAAAATGCAGTAGAACAAAGAAGTTATGACTGGTATTGTCCTTTTTAAATATAATATGAAGCTCTGAGTGTGACGAGCTCGTGTTAGAAGATAATCAAGTATCAAAATGTGTTTGGTATTTGCTTCCTTTGAAGGAGGATTTCATATCTCGTATCTCTTCTATGAATAGTGAAGAGAGACATGCATTCTGAAGTGTGGTGGAACTGGCCTGAGCAAATATTTGGTGCAGTCGTTTTCAGGGTACTGGGTGTGTATTCCCAACCACACTTTAGAACATATGCTTCTTTTCACCCAAAGATTAAATATTACGTTGTGGAAAACAGAAATCCTTCCAGAGAGACTCCAGGGAATGGAACAGGAGAAGAGCCTGTCATTTCCATGGAGCAAAATTAAGTTTTAAGTGAAACCAGAGGGAAGCAGGTCAATTGATGTGACCTTGCAAACTTGATAAATAAGTCCAATTCCTTTCCAGAATCCTTTTGCTGACCAATCCAAGCAAGGAATTCCTTGAAATGGTGCCTGGCGGATTTCAACAGAATGTGTGTGTGGTGAGATTTGTTTTGTTTCGTTGCTCTGTGACCTGTCACACGAGATTCAAGCAGAACTTGTGCAAAAGTGACAAAAAGCATTCTATAGAATGAAAAAAGGAAGAAAACAAATGTACAGTGGTACCTCGGGTTATAGACGCTTCAGGTTACAGACGCTTCAGGTTACAGACTCTGCTAACCCAGAAATAGTACCTCCGGTTAAGAACTTTGCTTCAGGATGAGAACAGAAATCGTGTTGCGTCGGCAGCAGGAGGCCCCATTAGCTAAAGTGGTACCTCAGGTTAAGAACAGTTTCAGGTTAAGAACAGACCTCCAGAACGAATTAAGTTCTTAACCCAAGGTACCACTGTACTCTTATTTACATTCATTGCCTTATTTCCCCATCACGGCTTCCTAAACCACTGCTTTCTTCATGTATTCCGTAATAGGAATAGACATATAGACCCAGACCCAGAGATCCTTGCCTGATGCAATAGCTGCAAGCTTTAGGTCAGTGTGTCTGGCCATTAAGCATAAGGTTGGTGGTTTGAGCCCAACCGGGGATGGCTGTGGGCAAAACTCCTGCATTCCAGGGGGTTAGACTAGATGACCCTTGGGATCTCTTCCAACTCTAGAATTCTCTTCTATCATTCTGCACAGCAGGATGACCTTTGTTCAGCAGAGGTGCTAGACTGCCAGCTCCCATTCCCCCCAAAGTACAATTTTGTGCTGCCCTGAATGCGAATTGCTTTCACACTCTGTGTGCCTGACCAGGAAGAGTGAGGTGTACATTGGCGTCTCTCTCCATATTCAAATTTTGATCTGGATCATGCTGATCACATGGAGTCTTGAAGCATTTTCCTTCCAAAGGATTAATTTTCATTGAATACTTAACCATCTGTAATATGTAAAATAAATAAATAATGCAATTTACGTATGTTTCAACGTTATATAAATCAATGTTGTTGTTTAGTCGTTTAGTCATGTCCGACTCTTCGTGACCCCATGGACCAGAGCACGCCAGGCACTCCTGCCTTCCACTGTCTCCCACAGTTAGGTCAAACTCATGCTGGTAGCTTCGAGAACACCATCCAACCATCTCGTCCTCTGCTGTCCCCTTCTCCTTGTGCCCTCCATCTTTCCCAACATCAGGGTCTTTTCCAGGGAGTCTTCACTTCTCCTGAGGTGGCCAAAGTATTGGAGCCTCAGCTTCAGGATCTGCCCTTCCAGTGAGCATGCAGGGCTGATTTCCTTCAGAATGGATGTGTTTGATCTTCTTGCAGTCCATGGGACTCTCAAGAGTCTCCTCCAGCACCATAATTCAAAAGCATCAATTCTTCGGCGATCAGCCTTCTTTATGGTCCAGCTCTCACTTCCATACATCACTACTGGGGAAACCAAAGCTTTAACTATACGGGCCTTTGTTGGCAAGGTGATGTCTCTGCTTTTTAAGATGCTGTCTAGATAGTGTATTAAAATGGCAGGAAGGAATAACATAGTTTCCCCCAACCTGGTACTCTGAACTACAACTCCCACCAGGTGAAGCCAGCATGGCCAAAGATCAGAAATGATGGTATTTGTAGTCCAAAAGTATATGTAATGTAGCTCATCTAGCAGGCCTCAGGTTGGGGAAGGCAAAAGTAATGAAAGGAGATGAGGGAAGGAAACTTATTGCAGCTCTCTAATTAAAGTTTATTTAGTACCCTTATGAACATTCTGTTACTGTTTCTATTTTCTCCGAACCTGGAAACAGGCTGCAATGGCAAATTTTATTGGATACTGTGTCTATTCTGTAGAACCCCTTTTATGTAAACCCTGGAAGTGCCTTCATGGTAAGCTTACCAGATTCCCCCCCCCCCCCCAATGAATCCGGGACATTTTTCAAGTTCCTACTAAATAGATGGATTTTGTCAGGGGACTGATTTGTAAATCTGGGTACTGTCCCCTGGAAATGGGGATGTCTGGTAACCTGGCAACCGCATAAGCGTCATAATAGAAATAAATCTGGAAGCCATAATAATTTGAAAGCATTATACCAAGATTGTACAAGGATATATAAATAGGGATAATTGATCTTTGGGTCAGCTTCGTAAAAAACAACAACCCTTTTATAATACTGTTGATGATAATCTTTTAAAATCCTTCACCTGTTGTTGTCTGAAAAGCTGAAGCATAGCTTTAAATGAAGAACATCAACTTTCTGAAAAGTAAAAACTGACTGTGTTTACTGTTTGAAGAATGACCAGGTACAAAAAAAATTAAGATTTGTAAAGCACACAATTAGTTATGTGCAATGTAGCTGAGAGTAAAATTATATGCATCAGGACTTGATGTTCTAAAAGCAGACACAGTGAACAATTGACCCCTCATTTGTTAAATTATGTAATTGCAAATAATGACACGGCGCACAGATGGAGAAAGTAACTCCTTTATGCAATTTCCGTCCACTCATGACATTACAAGATCAAAACCCCCAAAATGTCCAAACAGGAAGTTGCTTCCAAATTGTCTCTTCCTTTGAACATGACATCCTGGCTTTCCAGTTCATTTTGAACAGGAATAATTGGAAAGGCTCAGGTTACAGAGTCCAGTCCTTTTGAAAGTGGAGCTGCCTTAGTGAAGGTTATTTGCTACTCAGGGTTTAATCAAGGACTGCAATTTCCATGTATATATTACTGCTGGAAGACGGTGGGGGGAGGGGCAGGGGAAGGAAGGGAAAGATTAAATACTTCCCTTTACATATGCATAGGATTTCAGTCGCCGCTGTTGATTGTCATTGATAACCATTTCCCTCCATTTTTCTCCTTCATGGGTCTCTGTCTATGTCACTAGAAACATGTTAGGTGTGCTTTATTTGACAATGTAAGGCTATATAGCAGGGGTCAGCAAATTTACCACGCATTGGGCTGGTGTCTCCCGCACTGATTGCGTTGTGGGCCAGAGGGCAGGGGAACGTGTGCCCATACACGTGCACACACGCTATTTCCGGTGCACTTCCGGGTCAGAGGAACACTGAAAATAGCTTGTGCGCATGTGAACGGGCCTCCTTTGACCCGGATGTGCACCAGAAATAACGCTTGTGCATGCTATTTCCAGTGCTCCTCTGACCTGGAAGTGGGCAGTCGCACACACAGCGCTGGTAAGAGCAGCCGGCAGCAGCAGGTGGCAGTGGTTGCCACGGGCCAGATAAACGAATCCCTCGGGCCTTATCTGGCCGTGGACCTTAGTTTGGGGACCCCTGCTATAGTAACAAACACCACCTATACTTAAACTATCCCAGTTCGGCTGGGAGAGTCCTGTTTTTTAGAGCTCCTTCTCCAGGGAAAATCCCATCATGCTCATTTCATAGAAGCAGCTATGATATTTATTTATTTAAAAAAACTTGCAGGATATAAACCCAGAGCAGCTAGAGGTGAGGCCCGAACCAAGGACTGTATTCAACATAGTACTAAGCAAACTGTTCAGTCTGTGGAAGGAATCCTTCTGCCATGGGACATTCTCCCCCTCTCCCCCACTGTGTGCCCCTTAAATTTGTTATGGGGGTTCCTCAACCCTCTAGAGTTGGTTTGGGAAAGCATGTGGGATATGCACAGGGGAAGGAGAGGGAGAAGTTCCATTGTACTAGCACTATTCCTTATTTACTTAAATACTGCCCCAGGCAATGAAAGAAGCCACCTACCAAGGTTTGATACAAACTTTCATCCAAGTTTATATTAAGTCATCTGATGGCAAACCATGTAACTGCCGATAACTAACTGTACGTTCTCACCAAGACAAACAGCAATCACACTGGCATTCTCCTTGAAATTGCTGAGTGCATCGTTCCCTTCTCCATCACCGCCTTTTGAACCTACCTCCCCAAAGCCACACTGTTTAATGCAGATTGGATGCTTTCGTTATTGGCTGGTTTTCTTTGCTTCTCACAGTCCAATGAGATCAGGGTAGAGGCTGGAGCACAGATTGAGTGTGGGGAAAGGAAGTAGTTGGTGCAGCCTCCCACCTGCTTTCTTAATTATAGAGCCACAGATCTTACAATCAGATGAGTAGCCTTTTCTGGATTCTATTCCTCGGACCTGGGGACCTGCAGCAAATCACTGTGGCACATATGCTGGCAATCGACTGGTTTCATTGAATGAAGGATAGTTTAAACTGATGTGAGAGAAACTCTGGATCCTCAAGTGTAGAATTGACTGTACTCTTTTCCCAGGAGGGCTGTGCAAAGTGCTCTACTTTTGTCGGAACTTTTTTCTAAACAAATGTGTGCATGTGAAATTCAGCGACTTTCATGGGGGATGGGGAGTGGGCATGGAAATCAATAATAATAATAATAATAATAATAATAATAATAATAATAATAATTTATACCCCGCCCATTTGGCTGGGTCTCCCCAGCCACCCTGGGCGGTTTTCAACAAAGTACTAAAGTACAGTGGTCTGTTAAACTTTAAAAGCTTCCCTAAACAGGGCTGCTTTCAGATGTCTTCTAAAAGTTAGGTAGTTATTTTTCTCTTTGACATCTGGTGGGAGGGTGTTCCACAGGGCGGGCGACATTACCAAGAAGGCCCTCTGCCTGGTTCCCTGTAACTTGGCTTCTCACAGCGAGGGAACCACCAGAAGGCCCTTGGTGCTGGACCTCAGTGTCCGGGCAGAACGACTTCCAGAAGGGTTAGGCAGTACTTCCTGTTTACAAGGGAGTCTGAGGGTTTTTCACTCTTTCTTAATTTCTTTTAAAAAAAAAATAGCTGTGCACTTGGCAGTAAAAAAAGGGGGGAGGTAAAGGACCCCTGGACTGTTACGTCCACTCAAAGCAACTATGGGGTGCAATGCTCATCTCACTTTTCATGCTGAGGAAACCAGTGTCGACAAACAGCTTTCCGGTTTAGCATGACTAAACAATTTCTGGTGCAATGGAACACTGTGATGGAAACCAGAGCGCACGGAAACACCATTTACCTTCCTGCCACAGCGGTACCTATTTATCTACTTGCACTGGTGTGCTTTCGAACTGCTAGGTTGGCAAAAGCTGGGACAGAGCAACGGGAGCTCACCCCGTTGTGCAAATTTCAACCGCTGACCTTCTGATGCTTTGAAAGGGAGCCACTAATGTTTCCAAGAAGAAGAAGAGTTTGGATTTGATATCCCGCTTTATCACTACCCGAAGGAGTCTCAAAACAGCTAACATTCTCCTTTTCCTTCCTCCCCCACAACAAACACTCTGTGAGGTGAGTGAGGCTGAGAGACTTCAGAGAAGTGTGACTAGCCCAAGGTCACCCAACAGCTGCATGTGGAGGAGCAGAGACCCGAACCCGGTTCACCAGATTACGAGTTCACTGCTCTTAACCACTACACCACGCTATCTGATGTTGCAACATTGTTTCCAGGGACACCATCCTAAAAAAACATGGCTGCCCATGTTGTGGCGGGTGCAGGCTTCACTAATGTTGACCCCTGATAGATACATTCTTGCTTGGAAGTTAGTCTTCATGAAGACTCCATGGCAAGTCGGATTCAAATTTCTAGTGCATTTCCATTTCTATTATGCAGGGCGGACAAATGGAGAAATGATATATGGAAATGGCTCACAGCGCTTAAGAGCAAATCACAGCTGGAAAAATCTTTTCAGCAGTAATACCTTTGGTACTGCTGACAAACACAGAACACTTGTGTTTCAAATGCTCATTAAACTGCAGTTCCCTGAAGTCAGTGTTTCCTGAAAAGCTGAGCCACACTACGTTGTTGTTGTTGTTTTTTTTTGGGGGGGGGAGTAGGTACGGATTAAAACTGGAGGCATACTTAAATCTGAATCCAAAAAGATTTGGTTGTAGAGTGTAAGACGGAATGATTCCTCTGATGTTTTAATTAATCATTAAAGGAAACGATCAAATTAGTTAAATTAACAAAGCTTAAACGTAAAGCATTTACTTTCCGCACACATCCAAACAAAGTGGAACTTGATGGAGAGGAGGTACACCCACATCCTCGGAGTAGTCTTTAATTAAAATTAAACTTAAATAATTATTTTGATTTAATTATTTCTCACAGCAAGCAAACACCTCTCCTCACACTAGGGTGGCTCCTGCTCTGGTACGCAGTTTGGGAAGACTGCCTTTCATAACAAAATGTCACTCTGTACATGCTTTACCTTTAAAGCACATTTGAAACATATCATTTCCCTCAAAGAATTCTGGGCACTGTAGTTTATCCCTCACAGAGTCACAAGAATTATTACATTACAAGTGTTAAATTAATCCTGCTAACGTTTTTAACTGTGTACAGTGTTCTTTAAGATAATCTATATATTTCACACACACACACACCCAATATTTGTTAAATTTCTTATCTTCTTGGTTTCTGATTCTCCCTGCCAGTTTTGCCATTTTGGCATAGCCCATCATCTTGATTATCCATTCTTCTTGGGTTGGAACTTTAACTTCTTTCCATCTCTGGGAGTGCCAGATACCGATCTGGAAAATAGTATCTTACAATGATAACCCTTCTTATGGCTCTCTCTATTTAAACTGGACTTGGACTAGGCAACTCTTAAAACAACCCTGAAAAGGAAGTAGTCCTGTATTGTATAGGTAAACTTTTGATGTTTGATGTTTTATTATGCTTTTATTGGTTGGAAGCTGCCCAGAGTGGCTGGGGCAACCCAGTCAGATGGGCAGGGTACTAGAAGAAGAAGAAGAAGAAGAAGAAGAAGAAGAAGAAGAAGAAGAAGAAGAAGAAGAAGAAGAAGAAGAAGAAGAAGAGTAGTAGTAGTTTGGATTTGATATCCCACCTTTCACTCCCTTTAAGGAGTCTCAAAGCGGCTAACATTCTCCTTTCCCTTCCTCCCCCACAACAAACACTCTGTGAGGTGAGTGGGGCTGAGAGACTTCAGAGAAGTGTGACTGGCCCAAGGTCACCCAGCAGCTGCATGTGGAGGAGAGGAGACGCGAACCCGGGTCCCCAGATTACGAGACTACCGCTCTTAACCACTACACCACACTGGCTCTCTACTAACAATATTATTATTATTATTATTATTATTATTATTATTATTATTATTATTATTACTATTATTATTATTACTATTACTTTTATTATTATTATACATAGGTAAAGGGACCCCTGACCATTAGGTCCAGTCGTGACCGCCTCTGGGGTTGCGGTGCTCATCTCACTTTAGGGAGCCGGCGTACAGCTTCTGGGTCATGTGGCCAGCAGGACTAAGCCGCTTCTGGTGAACCAGAGCAGTGCACAGAAACGCCGTTTACCTTCCCGCTGGAGTGGTACCTATTTATCTACTTGCACTGTGACGTGCTTTCGAACTGCTGGGTTGGCAGGAGCAGGGACTGAGCAACAGGAGCTCACCCCATCGCGGGGATTCCAAACACCGACCTTCTGATCAGCAAGTCTGAGGCTCTGTGGTTTAACCCACAGCGCCACCTGCGTCCCTATTATTATACATACTGCCACCCTAATAATAATGATGATGGTGATGATTTTATTATTTTTACCCCGCCTATCTGACTGGGTTGCCTCAGTCAGTCATCAGATACAAAAACTTGATAAAACATTAAATATTAAATTGCATCAATGTATATTCCTTAGCACCTTCTTTTGTTATAGAATTTTGTGATTTCCTTTTTCTGTGACTGGAGGAAGCAAAATCTCCATTGTATGGAATATCAGCTCATTCCCTGTTTGTTGGAGGATTGAGCTGAGGAGGGGTCTTTCTGGGTAGAATCTGGGCTTTTCACCATTTAAGACGACCATGTGGCTGTCTTCTCCCAGGAATGGGATCCCTCTACTCCAATGGAGGATTGAGAGCAGTGCTTTTCTTCTAGAAAAAATTAGGTGCCGGTACTGAGTACCCCCAGAAAAATAGCACTGACTGAGAGACCTTTCACTAGTGTGTAGTTGATAAGGAAGGAACTATTGTATGAACCTGGCATTCTCAGGCACCAGGGCCTCTTCTTCATGCTGACGTTTTGGGTGGGATAAAATTATGAGTGCGTTCATCATTTTTGGATTTTTGTTGGGTGAGGAATGCAACCTTCAGCCTATATTAATTGATGAGGGGGAAGAGCGAGCTCTAAATTAATTAACTAATTTAATGCTGCTGGTCCCAGTTATCAGTTGTACATGTTGGGAGTGACTAAAACCCTCATAAACTGCATTTCTATAAAGGTAAATGTACCCCTGACCGTTATGTCCAGTTGCGGACAACTCTGGGGTTGTGGCGCTCATCTCACTCTACGGGCCGAGGAGCCGGCGTTTGTCCGCAGACAGCTTCTGGGTCATGTGACCAGCATGCCTAAGCCGCTTCTGGCGAACCAGAGCAGCGCACGGAAACGCCGTTTACCTTCCCGCCGAAGCGGTACCTATTTATCTACTTGCACTGGCGTGCTTTTGAACTGCTAGGTGGGCAGGAGCAGGGACCGAGCAACGGGAGCTCACCCCGTCGTGGAGATTCGAACCACCGACCTTCTGATTGGCAAGCCCTAGGCTCTGTGGTTTAGACTACCTACCCAGGAAATAAGTCCATTTGATTCAATGGCAGACCTGTACAGCATTGCTTCTCGCTGCCTTCTCTGAAGCTTCTGTGCATCTGTTAGCTTTGAGAAGGCTGGCAGGGCTTCAGATAGTGGCGGTGGTAACAGCCTGAGGGCTGTGGAACATAGATCTAAAACAGGCCAATTTGTGTCTCACTCTAAGCTGCATTTACAGTCCTAGTGCATAATCTAAAATAAATTATCTGATGAACACGCAAGGGGCTGTTTAAAGTCTTGTGGTTTGGATGCACATGCATTGCTACTGTTCCATAATTTCAGGTTGCCACACTACTAAATCTTAGCTATGGGACGAAATTCCCGATGTGCGGCAAACCTACCAGGCAGATTTGTGTTCTGATTTTAAGCAGAATGCAAGTATCCAGTTCCAGAATTAGCTTCATCTATTGTGCCCTAGAAATGTTCCATAGCACACAAACATGCCATCCATAAAGGCTGAACCTATTTGTGATTACCCAGAAACCAGACACACTAAGTTCAATGGAGACTGTGCATAGGATTGCAGGCGCAAAGTGTTTGCTTCTATGTTTTTGTTTCAATTGCAATGTCTCATTCTGGTGGTTGTTTGTTTCTTCCAGCAAGGATCACAATGTGAGATTATCAACAATGCTGCCTGCAAAGCTCTGGAAACCTTTGGAAAAGGGGACAAAAAACAATGGGGATTTTGCTGTTGTTGTTAAAGGAGAGCAATATAGGATTGTATTTAAACCCTTATATGAAGCTTTTACCTTTTTTAAAAAAATCACCCACTACTATATAACAACAACAACAATTCTAAGCTCTTGATTGCCTGGCAGGCAGCATTTTGGACATCCTCACTTATTGCAAAGAAAAACAGACACATGGGAAAATACAGCAACAGAGCAACATGAGGCTTTGTGAGGGCCTTGATCCAACTGTGGCAGGAGTTATTGACATTGCGTTTTAACCAGGGGGTGGGGAGAGATCCCCAATTTGCCTTGTCATTAATTCCCTTCCCCAAGATTGCTGCTTCCTCAGCTTTCCAAAGCTAACATGTAAGAAATACTACTAAAATAGCAGAAATCTCTAGCACTCCGTCGTTGCAAGGAAACTGGTCCAATCAAGCTGTCCCAGAGACTTTCTTCTGCTCAGTAAAGTAGAGCGTGCTAACTAGTTACATGAGGAGGAGGAGGAGCTTGGATTTGATACCCCGCTTTATCACTACCCAAGGGAGTCTCAAAGCGGCTAACAATCTCCTTTCCCTTCCTTCCCCACAACAAATACTCTGTGAGGTGAGTGGGGCTGAGAGACTTCAGAGAAGTGTGACTGGCCCAAGGTCACCCAGCAGCTGCATGTGGAGGAGCAGAGACGTGAACCCGGTTCCCCAGATTATGAGTCTACCGCTCTTAACCACTACACCTCCCTGGCTCTCAATGACACATACCTAGAAGAGGGGAGGCACTGGTACAACTCTCTGATAGAACTACTAGAAAGTGATGCATTTGGAAAGTGGAAAGTGAAATGAATGCAATAGGAAAATGAGAGGGGGGGCTCAGGAAACGACTTGAGAAAAGTAATATTCTAAAGAAGGGAAGGGAAGACGAGAGGAGCAGGAAAATGAGAAGAGGGCAGGAGGGAAGCATGGCCAGGAGCTGCAGAAGGGAGGGTTCACATCTTGATTTGGAAGAACCAGCTAAAGCTTTTGCTGCAGCTCTCCAGCGGAGATGTACGGTAATTTTCTTATTAAGAAAATTCCTGTTCAAATGTGTTCAAGGCCATGCCATTTCCCACTTTCCAGAAATATGTCAGGAACAAAACACAGCATGCCGCATATGTGTGTATGTATAGACTGCATATAGAGACACACGCCATACAGGCCTCTATATTTACAGAAGCCTCCTGTAATTATGGATTATGTTCTGTCAGCAATTCTACTATAAACATCATCTTTGGGATTTGCTCTATAGCCATAGGATTAGAGATCCCAGCTAAAATTTGGCAGAGGAGGACTTGGCATGCGTTGCAAACACACTCTCTCTCCCCCCCCCCCCCCCGATTTCCTTTTTTAAAGGATTGGCTTATAACATATACAAACACAAACAGAAACAGCTGTTTGCCAAGCCTTATTTGCATGTGCATAATTATGAAACAGCTCACGTCCAAAGAAGAATTCTGATCTGGTGGGAAGCCATAATATATCTAGGTCTATATCTACATCTATATCTGTATTTGTATCTGTATCTATAGCTTGGTCCCAACTGCATCTGTATACAGTATTCACACACAGAGACACACACATATGTAATCTCTCACTCCATAGATCTATTACTGTTCCTTATCTATTATTTCGGGAGAGGTGGCTTTCCCCTCTTGTTAACTTGCTTTCATTAAAATGCACAGTTAAGTTGCTTTCATAAAAATGCACCATTTTCAATCCAAGGAAAAGCTTACGGAAGTGAGACAGAAAAATACCTCTAAGGAACCGAAGTATATAGCCCAGTGGTGATATAATTGCTACCAGCTGCAGAACAGTGGCTATTCAACCCTAGCCATCCAGTACAGTGGTACCTCGGGTTACATACGCTTCAGGTTACAGACTCCACTAACCCAGAAATAGTGTTTCAGGTTAAGAACTTTGCTTCAGGATGAGAACAGAAATCGTGCTCTGGCGGCGCAGCAGCAGCAGGAGGCCCCATTAGCTAAAGTGGTGCTTCAGGTTAAGAACAGTTTCAGGTTAAGTACGGCCCTCTGGAACGAATTAAGTACTTAACCCGAGGTACCACTGTATCTTTCTCGGGGAAACAAAAAACAAATGTGTTGAAAAGTATTTCGAGTACATCAGATCTGCATACTGAAGGTTTTTAGCATTAATGAAGTATGATACAGCTCTAGAAACTGGTCGATACAGCTCTAGAAACTGGTTTGCGACACTGGTTTAGCAAGAGCATTTTCCCAGGGTGGGGGTGGGGAGGATTTTCATAAAGGCATATGTGACTGACCAGTTCCATATCATAGCTCCATCCCAATCTGCACTTCGTTACCTTCCCTTTCCATTTCCTGTGTACCCTGTTTCGCCTCTCTAGTCTTTATTTGACAAGGAGAGGAGAAAGGCAGGGCTGGATTTGAGTTGACTACTGGTGGCGCCTCTCTAGACCAGTAATGCGATGTTTACCATCACAGTCCAACATAATTTATGATGCTTTAAAAATATGCTTACAGAAATCCTACCTTAACAATAGGAAAGTGTTTATTTATTTCCATGGATGAACTGCATCCGATAAAATATCTCAAAGCAGTTCAACAATGAAAACATCACCAATAAAAGAAAGTACAGAAAACTGATATGTAAACACAAGTGAAACAAATGTATACAGTGGTACCTCGGGTTACATACGCTTCAGGTTACATATGTTTCAGGTAACAGACTCTGCTAACCCAGAAATAGTACATCAGGTTAAGAACTTTGCTTCAGGATGAGAACAGAAATCGCGCTCTGGCGGCGCGGCAGCAGCAAGAGGCCCCATTAGCTAAAGTGGTGCCTCAGGTTAAGAACAGTTTCAGGTTAAGAACAGACCTCCGGAACAAATTAAGTACTTAACCCAAAGTACCAAAGTATTTACCAAGGGCTTTGGCCCCTGCTTGCTATGCTCTCCAGCTCACCTACTTCTTTTCCAGCCCTGCTTTATACCTCATCCAGACTCTTGCCTATCTCCTCACAACTCACCCAAACATCTCCAGCAAAGCTCACCTAACCCTGTCCTCTCACAGATCACACCAAAACCCTTCCCACACCTTACCTCTTGACCCAAACCCCTTCTCCTCACAGCTTGGTCCAACCTCAACCCCCTTTTAAAGGAGGGTAGGAGGTACTTCTGAGAGTGGTTTGCGAAACAGCTCTCTGAAGCACCCCCTTTCTCCTTTAAACACCAGGGTGAGTGTTTTAGAGGGTGAGTGCTTTAGAGAGTTGTTTGCCAAGCTGCTCCCTGAAGTGCCTCCCCCTGTTAAACAGCTCACCTGGGCCACGGGCACTTCTTGCTTTCTTGCCTGGCTGCCTGTTGTACCACCATCACGCTAAAGTCTTTTGCTGGCCACAGAAACTGTAGCATGATGACAGCCTTACAGTTTTATTATATAGTAAGATATATGTAATTTAAAATCCAATACTGATATAGAAAGGCTTGCTGAAAAAAGGGGGGGGGGGAATAAATTGCTATTGGGTTGTAGTTTGTGTTGACATGGGAGCCCTCTGGGAGTCAGTATGGAATCACAAGCTAAGTAAGCCCAGCCTGTGCCATTGATAGGGCTTGGGAGCCAATGACTTAAACCCTGAATAAACCTGCAGTGCAAATCTATACACATTTAATCATATTGCAGAAGATCATTGCAGGCTAGTTACTGCATCATGCCCTAGATGGGTCATCCCTTGATGTTATGTGACTGGAAAGCTGAGCAGAGAGAGTGTGGTTTGCACAGTGAGAGTGGAAGATGGTAGGAACAGAATGGAACGAAAAACAGAATTGAGGAAAAGCAGACCAATGAAAGGGGATTTCCAGCAGAGAAGAAAAACCCAAGCACAACTCAACAAAGCATTCATTTCTAAGTGGCAGCTGAAATCTAGTGTATTATTGATCAGGAGGTGAAGGAAGGAAGGAAGGAAGGAAGGAAGGAAGGAAGGAAGGAAGGAAGGAAATCTTTGCCATACAAAATCTAGAAATAAATTTCCTAAATAAATAAATAGCCCCCTTCAGCACATGGAGAAGGTTGGCTGCATGCATGCTAAGGTGCAGGCGAGCCCTTCGGGTTGAAAATGAAAGGTCAGCAGCAGCACTGTTTGTGGCCAAGATGGAAATGAACATTTTTGCTGCAGGCACAATGCTGGTGTGTGTGTGTGTGTGTGTGTGTGTGTGTGTGTTGTCATTTCCATTGAGCTGGAACCATGAATTTGGCAAGCTCATTCATCAAGGGCTGCTGAGTACAGGCAAGGGGAGGGGATTCAAATCTGAAAGTGAAGATTCCTATTCTGTGTGACCCAAAGGTTCTTTAAATGTTTCTAGATGGCATTTAATTGTTTTTAATTGCTTTTGATATGATCTTACATTATTTTAAAGCAACATTTTGCTATTTAACACTCTGGACTCCTTTGGGAGGGAAGACTGCATACAAATGCTGCTGCTGTTGTTGTTGTTAATAATAATAATAATGTGCAACGTAAAGCAAACAAAACTCCTGATTCTCATGAGCATTACTACTACTACTACTATATAAAGGACAGACACATGTCCTCCAATATTGAGTACTGTCTCACTGCAATGTGATGAATGAGAAACCAGTGGACGGCATATTCTGGCCCAAATAAAAAAAAGAGGGGGCAGGAAAAAAGCCATTCTATGTACTGCCCTAAAGAGGCTCACTCACAGTTGGGTGTGTTGGGATACAATCTTTAGATTTGAGTGTAGCATCTTGACAGCATCATCGTTTAAAATTTTAAATAGTTCAGCTGGAATATCATCACTTCCACTGGCCTTGCTATTAGCAGTGCTTTCTAAGGCCCATTTGACTTCACACTCCAGGATGTCTGGCTCAAGGTCAGCAACCACACTACCTGGGGTGTACGAGACATCCATATCTTTCTGGTATAGTTCCTCTGTGTATTCTTGCCACCTCTTCTTGATGTCTTCTGCTTCTGTTAGGTCCTTTCCACTTTTGTCTTTTATTATGGTAATCTTTGTACGAACTGTTCCTTTCATATCTCCAATTTTCTTGAACAGATCTCTGGTTTTCCCCATTCTATTGTTTTCCTCTATTTCTTTGCATTGCTCGTTTAAGAAGGCCTTCTTGTCTCTCCTTGCTATTTTTTGGAAATCTGCATTTAATTTCCTGTATCTTTCACTATCTCCCTTGCATTTTGCTTGCCTTCTCTCCCCCGCTATTTGTAAGGCCTCGTTGGACAGCCACTTTGCTTTCTTGTATTTCCTTTTCATTGGGATGGTTTTCGTTGCTGCCTCCTGTATAATGATACGAGCCTCCATCCATAGTTCTTCAGGCACTCTGTCCACCAAATCTAAATCCTTAAACCTGTTCCTCACTTCCACTGTGTATTCATAAGGGATTTGACTTAGATTGTATCTTACCGGCCCAGTGGTTTTTCCTACTTTCTTCAGTTTAAGCTTGAATTTTGCTATAAGAAGCTGATGATCTGAGCCACAGTCAGCTCCAAGTCTTGTTTTTACTTAGTGTATAGAGCTTCTCCATCTTTGGCTGCAGAGAATATACCATATTTTTTGCACCATAACACTCACTTTTTTCCTCCTAGAAAGTAAGGGGAAATGTCTGTGCATGTTATGGAGGAAATGCCTACGGGTGGCATGCCTACGGATTTTCCTCCTCTAAAAACTACATCCGTGTTATGGGGTGTGTGTTATAGAGCGAAAAATACAGTAATCAATCTGATTTCGATGCTGCCCATCTGGTGATGTCCATGTGTAGAGTCGTCTCTTGTGTTGTTGGAAAAGAGTGTTTGTGATTACCAGCTTGTTCTCTTGGCAGAACTCCATTAGCTTTTGCCCTACTTCATTTTGGATTCCAAGGCCAAACTTGCCAGTTGTTCCTTTTATCTCTTGACTCCCTACTTTAGCATTCCAATCCCCTATAATAAGAACATCCTTCTTTGGTGTCATTTCTATAAGGTGTTGTAAGTTTTCATAGAATTGGTCAATTTCAGTTTCTTCAGCACCAGTGGTTGGTGCATAAACTTGGATTACTGTGATGTTAAAAGGTCTGCCTTGGATTCGTATTGAGATCATTCTATCATTTTGAGATTGCATCCCAGTACAGCTTTCGCCACTCTTTTGTTGACTATGAGGGCCACTCCATTTCTTTTACTGGATTCTTGCCCACAAAAGTAGATATGATGGTCATCCGAACTGAATTCGCCCATTCCCGTCCATTTTAGTTCACTGATGCCCAGGATGTCAATATTTATTCTTGCCATCTCATTTTTGACCATGTCCAACTTACCAAGGTTCATGGTTCTTACATTCCAGGTTCCTATACAATATTTTTCTTTACCGCATTGGACTTTCCTTTCGCTTCCAGGCATATCCGTAACTGAACGTCCTTTCGGCTTTGGCCCAGCCACTTCATCAGCTCTGAATCTACTTGTACTTGTCCTCCGCTCTTCCCCAGTAGCATATTGGACGCCTTCCGACCTGAGGGGCTCATCTTCCAGCGTCATAACTTTTATATGCCTATTGTCTTGTCCATTGAGTTTTCTTGCCAGGGATACTGGAGTGGCTTGCCGGTTCCTGCTCCAGGTGGATCACATTTGGTCAAAACTCTCCACTGTGACCTGTCCATCTTGGGTGGCCCTGCACGGCATATCTCATAGCTTCTCTGAGTTATTCAAGCCCCTTCGCCACGGCAAGGCAGTGATCCATGAAGGGGCCACCACATTTACTACCATTATAATAGAGAAATGGCATATGTTGATCGAAAATAGCAAGAAAAGCTATCTCCAGTTTTCCCAAAGGGGTGTGTGGATGGTTTTTTCGCCGGCACCCAACTGTCCAATAAGAACACTGGCTATGTATTGATTGGCAGTGTATTATGATACCTCATCCTCAAACCTGCAGGTATTCTTGTCACAGTGCTTAAATCTGAGCAGTCATAAATCCTGTTTATGTTAATGTGATTCACTTTCCATTACAGCACGAAAAGGTCTCGTGACAACTGCTTCCTCTTCATGTTCACTGTATATTAAAGCTCAGGATTGGTATCAGCAGAAGGCCAGGGAAGGAGGGGTGGGGGTGGGACGGAATCTGCATATTTATGACTTAGGGATAGGTGCTTAGGATAAAAGCTGCCCCTTTATCACAGCCTGTTCTGTTTAATTAAAAGCCATAAATTAACTAACATCTCTCAGCACTTGGGATCTCAACAAGGAGGGTAGATAGGACTGGGGAATGGCAGTCAGTGGTAACCACAACCACTCGAGTGAGGTCGCATCCTGGCAAAAGCTGCAATATTTAGTAGAGTCTGATTCCAAACCTCCAGGTGCCTAACAACATTTTCCATTTGGTAATGGATTGTGGTTTTACTTGGACAGTTTCTAAGACGGGTTCCAAAGCAGATTCAAGGACTTAAAAAACCACACCAAATCCAAACCACAGCAAAAACCCACCCTTTAAATGCTGCAGAAGTGTAGCTTGTCCTGTGAAGCATTGCTATCCCAAGACACATATTGTTACACTGTATTTCGGAAATGTGAGTTATCTTTTCTTTTTTTAAAAAAAAAAAATCCCTTTGACTGCAAATTTTGCAACCATATGGTGCAATGTGGAGACACGGGTAGACAGAACAGTTAGCAGTTGCTACAGTACCACTGGCTTATTTCCACTTTACAAATTCATACGAAGCTAAAATATCATGCTGGCGACATATGCTTACTGGCTCTCCATTTACTGCCTGCAGCTATGGGCTCCTGTATTCTAATGGTAATTCGACAATCTGTTCGCTGACAGCTCAGGGGGCTGGAGATGATATGCACACTACTGACAGGGATACCACTTTCATGAAACATTTACTTCCCTGCACCTGAATATTGGAGCAATCATATAGGGAGTCAACACACCATGAAATAGAGTTAGACTGAAAATTTGGAGGGGAAAATAGCCGACTGTCACTCAAAATAAAGTTCATTTGATACCCAGCAGAGCTATGTGAAAAGACATTTCAATGTACGGCTTGCATGCTCAAAACCCCAAGGTCGCCGTTTCGAAAAAATATATATAATTTCTTTTCTCCTATTTTGCTCCAGTGGCCCTTGGGATAATTGCACTCAAAGCCATACTTGAAGAAAGTCATGTTGTTTGCTTTGCCTTGCTTGATCCAATACACAAATTCTTTTACATTGGATGGTGGCTTTTATTGTGATGCGCTGCTGCTCAGCATCCCAAGTCAGCTGCAGTAGCCCCAACTACCAGTATGTGTGTTTCAGAGGGGGGGAAATGCATTTTTTTTTAATAATAAAAAAAACACAACCCATGTGGGAAGTTTAACTTGCTGTTACCTGAATATCCTTCTTTTTAAAAATCAGAAAAGAAATTCTGCCTTTGCTTAATGAATATGCATTATTCATGTAGCCAAGCGTGCTTGTCATAAGATAGATTCTGAGGGTTCTTTCTTTACATTTTCATAGGTGTTCAATTGCTATAATCCCTGAATGTTCATATATATTTCCCTCCCTGTTATATTCCTTTCACAACACCCTTGTGAGACAGAAAGCTTCTGTTACTCCTGCCTTCCTCCAATAGAAAGGAAAACCTTAAGGGAAAATGCAAACACACACTGCACACATACAAAAATCTGGTGCTGGGGGGGGGGTATCCTTCTCTGCTTGTTCCATAGTTATTCCAACCTACGTTTTTGGCCCAGATTATATGCAGTCACCACAGAACTATCAGGGGTATGAACCATGTACCATATTCCAGTATATCTGAAGGAGCGTCTCCACCCCCATCGTTCTACCCGGACACTGAGGTCCAGCACCGAGGGCCTTCTGGTGGTTCCCTCACTGCGAGAAGCCAAGTTACAGGGAACCAGGCAGAGGGCCTTCTCGGTAGTGACACCCTCCCTGTGGAACGCCCTCCCACCAGATGTCAAAGAGAACAACAACTACCAGACTTTTAGAAGACATCTGAAGGCAGCCCTGTTTAGGGAAGCTTTTAATGTTTGATGTATTACAGTATTTTAATATTTTTTTGGAAGCTGCCCAGAGTGGCTGGGGAAGCCCAGCCAGATGAGCGGGGTATAAATCATAAAATTATTATTATTATTATTATTATTATTATTATTATTATTATTATTATTCCCCATCACGGTGTTCCGTTGCACCAGAAGCAGTTTAGTCATGTTGGCCACATGACCAAGAAAAGCTGCCTATGGACAAACGCCGGCTCCCTCGGCCTGAAAGTTGAGATGAGATCCACACCCCATAGTCGAATTTGACTGGACTTAACCGTCCAGGGGTCCTTTACCTTTTTTTTACCTTTACCTTTATTAATGGGAAATAATCTTGTACCAGCCAGACAATACAGTTTGTTTATTTGCTTATTTATCTATTATCCAGGCCTTTTTTTCAGCCAGAACTCAGTTTCAGCACTTCTCAGGTGGGCACCATTGCCAACATAAGAGAACAAGGGAGGAGGTCATGGTGAGTTCCGGCACCTCCTTTTTCTAGAAAAATGGCACTGCTATTACCCTTTGGAACTCCTTTCTGCTGCATATCAGACAAGCATCATCTCTCTTGTCTTTTTTGGCGTTCCTCTTTCAGCAGACCTTCTGGGTGGAGATATCTTTCTCAGTTGGTACCGGCATTGTTTTTACATATATAATTGTTTTCATGCATGCTGTTGTTTTAATTGTTTTCATGTATGCAATTGTTTTACACTATGCTTTTATTATGCTGCGAAATTCCTTCAAGGTGCTTCATAGGAAGCGATTCCTAAACGAAATCATTATTGTGTAAATGGAATTATTGTTATTGTTAACAGCAACAACAATAGTAGCAGTAGCATTTTTAATCTGTCCTTCATCATGGGCGTCCCAGGGTGGGCGATACATGTAATCCTTGTTTTGCACTGGGGTTACTTTCCAGACCCATGTGTGTGTCAGTGGAGTGTGAGTAAGCCCATTCCACCCCATTCTGCCCCCATTCCACCCCTTTACATGACATCTTTATGACATTTGGAGGCTGCTTCTGGGTTTGGTGCCATGCACACATGTGTGATCACGTCTCATTCGGATACCAACCCAAGGGGCAACCCAGTCAATTGTTCAACAAATAGTAAAAATGCCAACCATCTTTAACTATCCTCTAGCACTTTTCAAGCATTTACGTCAGGCTTGTAACACTTCTGCAGCTTAAATGTGATTTATTTAATTCACTCGAGAGGTGAAGCTTCTTCCCTTAGAAATCCGCAATCTGAAGTGCTCTTTCCCCCCTCTTTGAAAATTCTTTATGTGTTTATTCTGTGCATGCCAGATTCACTGCAGAGAGCACTTAGGGATGGAAATATGAGAGGGCCGCCAGGCATTGGAAAACACAAGATCTACCCACACTGGAAGAGTGGCAGATGCAACTGATAGACTACATGGAACTGGCCGAGATGACCGGCAGAATCCGAGACCTGGGAGAGGAAAGGGTGGAAGAAGATTGGAAGAAATTTAAGACTTATTTACAAAAATATTGTAAATTGTACGAATGTTAAGAAGGATGCTAGAGTATAAACAACTTGGCACCATTGAGCTTAAGGAAGTGAATTATGAAGATAAGATAAATTTAAGAAATGATAAAAATTTTGGAATACGTTGGTTATGTCTAAACTTTTTAAGATTTGAATAAAAGGATAGCCATAATTAGAGATATAACATTGGAAAATTAATTATGAAGATTAAAAATAAGGGGATAAATTTGCTGAATAAAATTATAACCAGGAACGCAGGAGCGGGAGATGTGAGGGAGTCCAAAGAAGTGAAAAGATCTATGTTAAAAGATGTGATATTGTATTGTTTTATTGGCATTGTGATTTAAACAAAAAATTGTTAATAAAAAATATTTTTTTTTTTTTAAAAAAGGAAATATGAGAGGGCAATTTTGTTAACAAAAAAAAAAAGTGGGGTGGAGTGTGGAATTATATTTGTGGCGTTGAGGATTATTGCTTAACAGATTCTGGCTGTGCCTAAGGTAGGGAGCCATCTGTAGATCTATGCAGAGGGCAGGGCAGAAGATAATTTCCATTTCTCACATTTCCAGTGACAAAACAAAAGCTAGTAGTGCCAGGCACCCGAAGGGCAAGAACACTCTTGCACTGAATGACTACCAAAGCTGCCACTTCATCCCACATCTGACAAATGATCATCTCCAAAATGGAAGCCATGCATAATAATGCAACTGCACTTGTTTCTATTTAATATGGTGTTGACTCATCACATTGGCTCAATTGCATGTAGTCCTAAGCCAAGCCATGTGTCTATTTCCAAAGAGAGGAACACGGCTGCTTGTTCCACCTCTGGTCCTCCTGCTGCTTTGCTACTGCGAACTAAGCAATGGTTTGACTTAGCACTATAGCCAAATCCCGGCTGATGGCTCATCTCCCCCAGAGAAACCATGAGCAGAAACCCCTTGGACAAACCTTGGCACATGGTTTCTCTGGCGTGAGACAGGCTAGGAGCCTGAGACTGAATGTAATGCTGAGCTGAACCATGACTGCTCACAGGAGTGGACTCGGGCACCAGTCTTAATGTATGCTTGTGAAACGTGGACCACTTATAAACACCATCTCCAACTCCTTGAAAAATTCCATCAACAGTGTCTCCAAATTTTTTTACACATCACCTGGGAAGACAGGTGAACTAATGCCAGTGTACTGGAAGAAGCAAAGATCACAAGTGTTGATGCAATAATTCTTCAACATCAACTTCATTGGACTGGTCATGTGCAGATGCCTGATTATCATCTTCCAAAGCAACTACTCTACTCTGAACTTAAAAATGGTAAGCGTAATGCTGGTGGTCAACAAAAGAAGTTCAAAGACTCTCTCAAGGCAAATCTAAAAAAAAAAAAAAAAGTAGAATAAACACTGACAACTGGGAAACACTGGCCTGTGAGCGCTCCCTGGGAGAATAGCCTTTACCAATGGTGTCATGAGCTTTGAAGACGCTCGAACTCAGGACGAAAGGGAGAAACACTCTAAGAGGAAGGCATGCTTGGCAAACCCTCACCGTCATCAACTCCTGCCTGGAAAAATATGTCCCCACTGTGGAAGGATGTGTGGATCCAGAATTGGCCTCTACAGTCACTTATGGACTCAATTTTTAAAACTGTGTTTATGGAAGACAATCTTACTCAGCTACAAGTGATCGCCAAAGGTAGAAGGACTCAGGGAGGAGTGAAGAGATGGGGACCATCTCACTCAGAACCTGCACATTTGCACAGTCACATGGTTCGGCTTAGTGTTATGTGAAAACCAAGTCATAAGTTTGATAGTGGGATAAGCATGACTCTGGTTACCAGCTTCTTTAAACTGGGAAGGAATCAGTCCTGTCTATCCACAGTGGAGTTAGGTTACTCCTAGATGGAGGCAGTTCTGTGCATTGATCAGGATGATCAGACAACCTCTCTAGCCATGGCCACAGTGGAATGATAACAAGTCCCACTTGGAGCCATGCTGGTCTAAACTGCAGTGCTGTAACTACCTGGATTGGTGTCAATGGTACAGTCCAAAAGAGTGACAGCTGCCCTTCTTTGGAAATCTCAGGGCAGGACCACACATCGCAAGGAACATAGGGGCAGGGCTGGATTTAGGTTTGATGAGGCCCTAAGGTGAAGGTAATGGGGCCCTTTATATGTCCAGCTGTCCTTTGTCAACAACAAATTGTTCCTGTTTTTTTATATTGAATATATGGTAATTTATGGACCAAATAGGTATCTAAAGTCATTTGCACATAACAAAATATGTATTTTATCAAAGTAATTGTTGAACTTATATTTTGGAAATGTACACCCAGGGTATTTTCCCCTTTAATTTTTTTTGGGGCCCCCAAGGGAGTGGGGCCCTAAGCTATAGCTTGTTTAGCTTATACGTAAATCCAGCACTGCATAGGGGGATGGTGTGGACTGCTGGTGGGGGCAGGAAATGATCATTTTGACAGAGAAGTCTAGGTTTTGAGCACAGTGAATTATTCTGCCAGGGTGCTCCAATCACATTAATATTTTTTTTTTTTGGGGGGGGGGTTGTCATCAAACCTTTAGGAGAGCTCAGTATTCAGTCATTCCACTTTCCCTCACCCTCAGTTTAGTTTTTGGACTACTGCAATGTGCTCTACGGAGGACTACCTTTGAAGGTGACCTGGAAACTACAACTAATCCAGAATGCGGCAGCTAGACTGGTGACTGGAGCTGCCAAGACCACATAACACTGGCTTTGAAGGACCTACATTGGCTCCCAGTATGTTTCCGAGCACAATTCAAAGTGTTGGTGCTGACCTTTAAATCCCTAAATGGCCTCGGCCCAGTATACCTGAAGGAGTGTCTTCATCTCCATCGTTCTACCCGGACACTGAGATCCAGCGCCAAGGGCCTTCTGGTGGTTCCCTCATTGCGACAAGCGAAGTCACAGGGAACCAGGCAAGAGGGCCTTCTCGGTAGTGGCACCCGCCCTGTGGAACGCCCTCCCACCAAATGTCAAAGGAAAAAACAACTACCAGACTTTTAGAAGACATTTGAAGGCAGCCCTGTTTTGAGAAGCTTTTAATATCTGAAGGACTATTGTATTTTAATATTTTGTTGGAAGCCACCCAGAGTGGCTGGGGAAACCCAGCCAGATGGGCGGGGTATAAATGTTATTATTATTATTATTATTATTATTATTATTATTATTTCTTCCTTTTTGTTCTAGTCCTTTTCAGCAAACGACACCGACTTTAATTATTTGTTTTTGATTCCATGTGCCGTCTCTTATTTTTCCTTAGGTTTGTGCAAACTTCTCTCAGAGTCCCCAATTGTGCTGCTGCACACGTGTGAGTTTGTTGCTCTTTATTCCTTTCCAACTGTTTCCTTCTCTGTTTCTAGTTCTAGTTCTCTGTTTCTTCAGAGTTTGGTATCCCTCTCTTTTAGTTTTAGGGTACCTGTGATTAGACCGAGATAGTGCTGTTTAGTATTGCTAATATTTATTTTCTTTTTAATATTTATTGTTTTCCCCTAAGAAGGGGAAACCTGAAAACTGCATCCAATTCTCACAGAAAATAGAAATGTTAGATTCCTCCCTCACCCCTTTCAAATAAATAAATAACCGCCATTCCTTGCATAAAAACCGCTGGGTGGATGTGCCCGCAATTCAGTAGGCTCAATCTACTCTAGAGTGGCTCCTTTGTCTGCAAATTGAATCCACTTCTGTCAAAAGGGAATATGTTATAGCCGTTTTTGAATTCTCCTGTTTAGTCAAGGGGTGGGGAGGAGAGCTTCCAACTGAACAAGTCAAATCTGAACCTGAATAAAAAGTCAAAGTAGAATGGCGCAGAGAGGATATGCAACAGATCAGGTTGCTTTCCAATGCTACAAATGCAAGGTGACACTTGAGACTGGTGCGCACCCATAATGCACCCTTCCTGAGGTATGAGCTCGATTTAACTCAGCAGACTTCATTTAGTGCAAACATCTATAAAAACTGGGCCCATGAAAGAACAGGAGGCCTGTCCTCCTCTAGATCCCATCACCCTCCAAGCAACATAGAGATTAAGCGTCCTTGTATAGATAGATTCCAATATGTATTAAATTTCAAAAGTTCAGAGACTTGAAAGAATCCTCTTATTTCCCCGTTCTGTTCCTTAAAGCATAACATCTGCAGTGGGCTGACTAGTTATTTGATATTACTGTAACCTGCGCCGCACATCACACTTCAGTGATAATTAGTGGAACAAATACAGCAAACCACCCCAAAAGGAATGTGCATGCAAGGGCATAACATAAACCAGACTTTTAAATTTACATTTTATTTATTTCTTTTCGACTTAACAAATGGAAGAAGATGAGTGGGCCTAATGTTTATGCCAGCTGAGCCCCTTTAAAGGGCCCACTCAGAGGAGCTAAACCAACTCAGGAAGAAGCAGAGAGCCGTGTGAGGATTAAGAATCTAATGTTCTTTACTCGTTCACATGTAGCAATGCGAAAGCCAGACTTCAACAGTCCCACTTTTGATTTAGGTAGAGGAAGGGAGTGAAGAGAGACCACCTTGCCTAGGAGATAAGCCTTATCTTTGAAGGAAATGTGTGTTTAGCTAGACGAGGGTTTTAGACTGCAAGGAAAAGCTCCTTCACAGAAAAATGTGAAATACTTACCATTAACAGTTTGTTTAGCACTATGTTTGTTTGTAAATAAAACACTTCACATCACTCAACATTACAATTATATCTAAGCAGTTTGCGTAAATGCAACAGAAATATAACAATAAAATTCAGGAAAATTATCTAAAAACTAAATAAAAAGAAATTGATAGATAAATTTATAGATATGAGCAAAACTGAACATGGTACAAAGCAGAATTAAAAATTTAGAGTCCAGGAAAGCTTGGGAAAACATAAAAGTTTTAAGGAAGTGTTTAAAGGTCATTACTAGAGGACATTTTAGGGGTTGGGTGCTATCATTCTCTTTGGCCCTGACAATCACATTAGCACAACAGTGAATTCCTCCCGTTGTCGGGTGCCCATACTTTTTACCGCCTGACAGAAGCTTTGTGTCTTCAACACAGAAGACCTGCAAGGCAGAAGGCACTTCACCAGGTGCACCCCCCCACGCCACTACATCTCCATTTGTGGGGAAAGACATGCCTTTTGCTAAAAAGCTAAAATCTTGCGCGTCTTGGGTGGTGGGAAATTGCCAGTTTGAGATACCTGAAAGAATGAGAATGTTGAGTGCTAAGCAAGCATTGAGTAGATGTAGAAAATTCTGAAGCAGGCCACAGTGCAAACAACTCAGGCGGTCCTGCCTATGTGACAAGAAAGTGGGCAGGGGAGAAGGATGAGAATTAAGAAGCTGTGAGAGAGAACACAAACTAGTCGACTCTCTCTCTTCCCTCTTAGAACCCATCACCCAACACTACAGTGGTACCTTGGTTGTCGAACCTAATCCGTTCCGGGAGTTCGTTCGACTCCCGGAATTATGCAAAAACCAAGGTGCACGTTCCGATTGGCTGCAGGAGCTTCCTGCACTCAATTGGAAGCCACGTCAGACGTTTGGCTTCTGAAAAAGGTTCACAAACTGGAACACTCACTTCCGGGTTTGCAGCGTTTGGGAGCCGATCCGTTCGGGAGCCAAGCCGTTTGACAACCAAGGTACCACTAAACAGGCTAGAGACAATTTAACAGTAAAAGGCTTCAAGCTTTGGCAGTTGTCACAGAATATTTTGTCATTCCACAGAGCATTTCTCCACATTTTGCTTGACTGTTTCACATGAGTACTTGTGGGTACCTCAGCTCTTGCCATAATCCTCAAGTTGGATTCTGTGGATCAGAGCCCTCTTAACAACAACAACAACAACAACAACAACAACAACAACAATAATAATAATAATAATTTATTATTTATACCCCGCCCATCTGGCTGGTCTCATGACTATAGTAGTTTCTTGGGCCGTGTCAAAACATTGGTATTGACTCTTAAAGCTCTGTGTGGTCAACACAACTTTAGAAGCCCCTCAACTCATATGAAATCCCCTGGCAATAGGCAACTTCAGAAGAGATTCTATTGTGGGTCTTCTGAAGTCATTGATTTATGGTGTAGCAGTTTTCACCCACAGTTATGAAATATGTTCCTCAGTGAATAGTCCCACCAGGATTCCTCTCTTGTGGATTTTAGGAGTTAAGTAAAAGCTGATTTATTCCTTCAAGTATTTGGAGTATTGTTGGATATGTTGTTTATTTACTGATTTATTCTGCTTTTGGATGATTGATGGCAGATGCCATTGGATTCCCAGCCGCCATCACCCCCTGCCACCATGGCCATCCTAGACTTATGGGATAGAATTTCACTTACGGCGTTAACTTTTCTTCATGTTATACATGAAACCTCATAGATATCAACAGAACACTCTTTTTGCATAGCCACCACCAGATCGCAGGATAGCACAAATATTTACCTTGGGACCAAGTGTGTACTCTGTACACAATAAGCACTTTGTCCTGATTACAAGATCAAGCATTCTTTAGAAGGCCCAAGAGCTGCAGTGGATCTGAGTGCACCCTTCCAAATTCCTCGGTAAATTCCCCTGAGCTGTGTGAGAGTGAGAAAGTATGTAAAAGTATGGTTGTGTTGCTCTGCGTTCAACCATGACTTTGGCATTTCCTGACTTTGCAAAAGGAAAACATGCTGTTGGCATGACTCCATTGACTTCAGTGAAGACTCACCGGGAGCAAAGTTAGGCTTCAGCTACTAAACTGCAAAATGAACACAGAGTGATGACTCGGATTCCCTAGGTTTTTGAAACTAAAAAAAACCCCATGTTGTTGGTTGGGGAATGCTCTAAGAGAAAGCCCTTCAGCCTGTGTGCCTTTGTTCTCGTATTTTGCTGAAAGATCCTGCTACTTCATCCAGAAAAAGCCATTGATTCCTCAAAGGAGACATTCAAATAAGTTTTATCCCTTGTTTTCTCTCTCTGATATCTTCTGTCATGCTGGAATGCAGCTGCATTCCACTGATCAAGCCCGTCTCGCATCCCATAACTATGATGGGAACTCTTGTCTCCCTGACAGTTACAATCTCCCAGGGTCACCCCAAAGGTTGTCAATTGATAGTTGGAAAAGTTAGGGAACAGATTTCATGAGAATCTAAAAATATTCAAGGTGGTGTATAGCATGTGATTGTCGTTTCCTCGACCTCTCACTATCTTCCCAGCCAGCTATCATTCAAGGTAATAAACCATGTGGAGCAATACCTTGTTATACAGAACCGAGGACTATTTGAGCCCTATCTGTGTAGCCCTGCCTTGAGATCTGATTCCCGTTCACACTAGAACTCTCTTAGCATACCCTCCAACATCCCACTGATCAAAATCATTTGTGGGAGCTAGCTGCTTCACACTAGAGTGCCAGACCAAAAAATGGGACATTCCGGGATCCAATCAGAAGCCAAGATGGCTTCTGTAATTCTGGCATGTCCCTCTTAAACGTGACAATTGATTGGTATGTCTTCAGATGTTTCTATTGCCTCATGCAATAATCTAATTTAGAAACATCTGAAGGGATGTCCATGCTAGCTCGAACTCCTACATCCTTTTTCTGTCCACTAGAATAAACACATGAAGGACTCAGCTACAATGGTCAAGAAACAGTATTTCGAATATATTATAAACATGCAAGAACAGATGGTGCCAGAGAGCAACAAAAAAATTCTAAGCGATTTTCCATAGCGTTTTTTTCCTTTTGTTATAATGATTTAATTTCCAACTTATTTATAGCGGTCCCCCCCCATGTGTAGATCCTCCCAGAGTCTAGCACACAACTGAAGCTACAATTCCCAGAATTCCTTCCCCAGCCTGGTGCCCCCCAAAGCATTTGGGACTACAATTTGCATCAGCCTCAGCACCACACACCCTGAATTTGGAACTACATATGCTCTCCTTTCCTTACATAAAAGCTGCCTTAACTTTTAATGAAATCTGAATAAAGGGAGGTGTAGCCGCTGAATTTATAATTTCTAAAAATGGCGTTAAAA